>NW_027361703.1:67440000-68640000 GCF_039654945.1 Dendrobates tinctorius
GTTGCAGTAGTCAAGGCGAGAGATGATGAGGGCATGGACTAGGGTTTTTGCAGATTCTTGGGTGAGGAATGAACGGATGCGTGAAATATTTTTGAGTTGAAGTCAGCAGGAAGTGGAAAGGGTTTGGATATGTGGTTTGAAGGAGAGATCAGCATCAAGGATTACTCCGAGGCAGCGAGCTTGTGGGACTGGGGAGAGTGGGCAGTCATTTACTGTAATTGATAGGTTCGTAGGGGGGGTCACGTGAGATGGGGGAAAGATGATGAATTCTGTTTTGTCCATGTTGAGTTTCAGATATCCAGTGGAGAAGAAGGATGAAATAGTGGACAGACATTGAGGGATTCTGGTTAGTAGGGAGGTGATATCTGGTCCAGAGATGTAGATCTGTGTGTCATCAGCATAAAGATGATACTGAAAGCCATGAGATTCTATGAGCTGTCCCAGGCCAAAGGTGTAAATAGAGAACAGCAGGGGCCCTAGGACTGAACCTTGTGGGACTCCGACAGATAGGGGGCGAGGTGAGGAGGTGGTGTGTGAGTGGGAGACGCTGAATGTCCGGTCTGTTAGGTATGATGAGATCCAGGAGAGGGCCAAGTCTGTGATGCCGAGGGATGAGAGGGTCTGTAATAATAGGGAATGGTCCACTGTGTCAAAGGCAGCCGACAGGTCCAGGAGGAGGAGGACAGAGTAGTGTCGCTTGCTCTTGGCAGTTAAGAGGTCATTGGTGACCTTAGTAAGGGCAGTTTCAGTGGAGTGGTGTGACCGGAAGCCAGATTGTAAGCGGTCGAAGAGGGAGCAAGAAGAGAGATGGGAGGACAGTTCAAGGTAGACGTGTTGTTCCAGTAGCTTGGAGGCGTATGGGAGAAGTGATATAGGGCGATAGCTAGATACAGAGGATGGGTCAAGAGAGGGCTTTTTGAGGATAGGTGTGATGGAGGCATGTTTAAAGCTTGAGGGGAAAACACCAGTTGTTAGTGATAGGTTGAAGAGATGGGTTAGGGTTGGGATGAAGACTGTGGTGAGGTTTGGGATGAAGTGGGATGGGATCGGGTCGAGTGCACAGGTGGTGAGATGTGATCTTGAGAGTAGAGTGGAGAGTCGATCTTCTGTAATGGTGGAGAAGTTGGTTTTGAAGGTGGAGGGCTGGGAAGTCGGGAGGAAGGGCTCTGGGGGTTGTTGACCAAAACTGTCCCTGATGTTATCAATTTTCTGCTTGAAAAATGAGGCAAAGTCTTCAACTGAGATGAGTGGGGAGGGAGGAGGTGCTGGGGGGCGGAGGAGAGAATTGAAGGTGTTGAATAACTGTTTAGGGTTGTGAGACAGGGAGGATATGAGAGATGAGAAGTATGAGAAGTATTGACACTATCTTACCAGCTTCCACCATCATCTTCACAAGGTCTTTTGCTTTTGTCCTTGGGTTGATAAGCACATGTCAGACCAAAGCACGTTCATCTCTGGGACACAGAAGTCCTCTCCTTCCTGAGCGATATGATGGCTGGACATTACCGTCTTGTTTTGTACTTGCATATAATTGCTTGTACAGATGAACGAGGCACCTTCAGGTATCTTGAAATTGTACCCAAGGATGATCCAGACTTTTGCAAATCCACGGTTCTCTTTCTGATATTTTGGTTGATTTCTTGAGACTTTCCAATGATGCTACACAAAGAAGCAGTGTGTTTCAAGTGTGCATTAAAATACATCCCTCTCTCTCTATATTCTGATTTCATGTTGGATTTTGATAAAAGCATGCATATGTATCTTTTTATATAGTGTATGTGAACATCTGGAGATTATATATAGATAGGTATCTATATATTCCATATGGACAGGGCCGGATTATAGGCAGGGCAGGCGGGGCTTCACCCCCGGGGCCCCCACCACAAGAGCTTCTAAGGGGGCCCCCACCACATTCCTGCTGGCTGCTGCAATGGCACTCCATCTTCTCCCCACCTAAAAGTGAGTGACCGTGGGGGTGGCATTATGTGCTCTGCTACCAGCAGCATCTACAAGTAGCGTGAACGCTGATGCTGCTGGTAGCGTGCAAAGGCTTGTGATGAGATCACAGGAGGTAAGGTGTCAGGGCCCCCGATCATGTGACCCCTGTCTCCTCCCCTCCTGTGACCTCATCACAGGTCCTGTGCGCGCAGCACAGAGCACTGAGAGCAGCCATGTATGTGGAGTGCGGCTCTGCGGGTGGAGGTAGGTGCTGGAGGCTCCATTATTCTCTATGTGGAGTGCGGCTCTGCGGGTGGAGGTCGGTACCGGAGGCTCCATTATTCTCTATGTGGAGTGCGGCTCTGCGGGTGGAGGTCAGTGCTGGAGGCTCCATTATTCTCTATGTGGAGTGTGGCTCTGCGGGTGGAGGTCGGTGCTGGAGGCTCCATTATTCTCGATGTGGAGTGTGGCTCTGCGGGTGGAGGTCGGTGCTGGAGGCTCCATTATTCTCTATGTGGAGTGTGGCTCTGCGGGTGGAGGTCGGTGCTGGAGGCCCCATTATTCTCTATGTGGAGTGCGGCTCTGCGGGTGGAGGTCGGTGCTGGAGGCTCCATTATTCTCGATGTGGAGTGTGGCTCTGCGGGTGGAGGTCGGTGCTGGAGGCTCCATTATTCTCTATGTGGAGTGTGGCTCTGCATGTGGAGGTAGGTGCTGGAGATTCCCCATTACTGGGCAGAGGGGGCAGTAACCTTTTCAGAGCTGAGACTATCTTGGTGCTTTTTTGTTGTCACTTTCTAAGAATCATAGCATTTTGTTCCTTGTACATGTGACCCAAGTATGGAAAACAGGAAGTAACAAAACACATATTGCAATGTCCCTTTCCTGTCCCCACATACAGTATAATTTTCCCACAGTATCACGTCCCCACATACAGTTTAATGTTCCCACAGTATCACCATCCCCCCACATACAGTATAATGTTCCCCACTACCGTCACCCCCACACAGTATAATATTCACACAGAATAATATTCCCACAGTACTGCCATCCCCCACACAGTATAATGTTCCCCCAGTACCGCCATCCCCCCCATACACAGTATAATGTTCCCCCAGTACCCAGTATCAGCCCTTGGTTTATGCAGGACTCTGCTGTCTGTGCTGGTTCTCATCGTCCTGGATGAGGTGAAGTTTGTGTGGGGTCAGGGAGGGTTTACAGAGTGGATATAGCAGAGACGTGTGTGTACAAGATGTACGGAGCGGAGCCATGTGTGTGTATGAGGTGTACGGAGCAGAGCCGCGAGTGTATGAGGTGTACTGAGCGGAGCCGCACGTGTACGGAGCTGAGCCCCACGTGTGTGTATGGAGCGGAGCTGAGTGTGTGCAAGGTGTGTGGAGCGGAACCACATGTGTACGAGGTTTGCGGAGTGGAGCCATGTGTGTACTGAGTTGAGCAGTGTGTGTGCAAGGTGTACAGAACGGAGCCGTGTGTATGAGGCATAAAAAGCGGAACCGTGTGTGTATGATGTATGCGGGGCCATACGTGTACAAGGTGTATGGTGGGGAGCATTCATACCTCCCAGCGAGACAGTCCCGATTTTGAGAGAGATACTGCCCCGGCTGGGAGCTTACTTTTCGTGCGGACACAGGAGTACACGGCGGAGCCCCGAGGAGCACTTTAAAATTCGCATGTGACGTTCCACCGGAAGTGACGTGCTAGAAGCTGACCGGAAATTAGGTAATTTCGGGAGGAGATTGTGACGGAACCATGGAGGCACTTTAGGGAATGCTTCAGATCCATCACCATGTCCTCCTCCAACAGCGCAGACAGCAGGATCGCCTTGAACTTGGGGATGTCGGCCGTGTGAGCGGATCGTTATATTTCCTGCATCGGGAGGCCCAGGTGGGCACTACAGTGGGAGCCGGGCTGCTATAGTATCCTTATAGAATCTTTCTATCTCTGTTTCTTTATCTCTCTAATCTTTCTTTCTTTTTTTTTTTTTTTTTTTTTTTTTTCTCTCTCTCTCTCTCTCTCTCTCTCTCTCTCTCTCTCTCTCTCTCTCTCTCTCTCTCTCTCTCTCTCTCTCTCTCTGTGTTCTTTCTTTCTTTTCTTTCTTTCTCTGTTCTTTCTTTCCGTTCTTTCTTTCTCTCTCTCTGTTCTTTCTTTCTCTGTTTTCTTTTTTTCTCTGTTCTTTCTTTCTGTCACGCCTCCTCTCCTGTCACGCCTCCTGTCCTGTGGATCTCCTCTGCCTGCTCGCCGCGTTCACGAGCATCGTGCGCCCGCCGCCTGCTGTGTACCCGCCAATCAACTCTGCAGCGCCACGGTGATTAACCCCCTTGCCTACAGGCTCCAGCTAGCTATATATTGATCGGGGGAGCTGTATGCGCGAGAGGGGAGCTGTACATTTGGGCCTGTATACCTGGAGGAGGGAACTGTATAAAGACGAAACATTGGAGAACTGTGTAACATTGGGGGGGGGGGGGACAGCTGCCTGTATACCCTTGTAGGGGGCAAGAGCTGTATACCTGTTGGGGGGAGTTGTATTCCCATGGGGGGGAAAGCTGCCTGTATACCCTTGTAGGGGGCAAGAGCTGTATACCCTTGCGTGGGGGGGGGGGGGAAGCTGTACTCCGGAGATAATACAATAGAGAGCATATTGTTATACAGTAGTTAGCAACAATTGCTGCCGGTGAAAACTTTCCCTTTCTGCATTTTTATTATTCCTTGGCTGTCTTAACATTGGGTTCAATAAAAAAAATGTGAGTAACTCTTTCTGTCTATAATTGGACTGCTTTGAGTTATCCTGGACTGTATCTCTATTGTAGTACTGTAAATCTGAATGTGGCGATAAGATTAGATTGTACATCTGAGTGCTACAGTTCGCGCTCTACTGTTATGGCTAAAATGTTAATGATATGGGGGCCCCCACCAGATTTTCTGCCCAGGGGCCCCCACCAACCTTAATCCGGCCCTGCATATGGATCTTCATGTAGTAAATAAAATTATATGTTTTAATAACTTATCCATTTCCTTTTGTGTTTATTCACTTCCTCCCTTTCTGTGTTGTAGAATATAATATACCTAGTGTGAATACCCACCTACAGTAATAATACATTATCCATGTCTTGGTGAATTATCTGTAATAGTCAGATGGAGAGCACACACATCCTGGCTTCTCATAACCAGCCATCAGACTGGGGTTGAGCAGGCTAGTGACCGTTGTAAGCGGCACTAATGACAATGTTCCAGACAGTGCATATGGTGCAGACACACAGCGTTGTTTTATGCAGCGGTCTGTCTGTCCTGTTGCTGAGAGAACTGTGATCTTTAACGCCTGGCTTGTACTCCCAGTAACTGAAGCTATAACTGCATGCTGTATCACAAACAGTTGCATGAGCGACACTGTGTGCTGGAATCATTTGTACGCTCTGATACAGTCATCATGCTGCTCATAATGATGTGCCAGTATTCCTATGATGCAGGTAATTTTTTTTCTTTTATATGGGGAATACTGTAAATCTTAAAAATATTGGTAATTTTGCAGTTTTCATACTGACCACTGGGGGTGTTGTATAAACAACCCTATTCCCTTCTCAATAGGCAGTCACAGCTGACCCTAAGGGCCCCGTCACACATAGCGACGCACCAGCGATCCCGACAACGATATGACCTAGGATCGCTGGTGTGTCGCTACATGATCGCTGGGGAGCTGCCAAACAGGCAGCTTCACCAGCGACACGCAGGTAACAAGCGACGCACGTCGCTTAGTTACCCACTGTGTACCTTAGTTACCAGGGCGCTGGTAACCAAGGTACACACCGGATTTCTAAGCGGCGCGCGGCACTTAGAAAACCTCTGTTTACTTTAGTTACCAGCTCCTGCTCGCTGATCGCTGGTCTCCCACCTGTCACACGCAGCGATGTGTGCTGGCCAGTGGGAGACCAGCGATCAAAAAAAATGTCCTGGCCATTCCAGGACGATCAGCGATACCCGGCAGGGGGCCAGTCGCTGGTAAGTGTCACACACCGTGATCTCGCTGGTGAGATCGCTGTTGCGTCACAAAACTTGAGACTCGGCAGCGATCTCGCTAGCGAGATCGCTATGTGTGACGGGGGCTTAAGATTCTTCAATACTAAAGGTAGTTTAGTCTGTTCATTGCTGGAAATGTACATGTGGTGTTTGCTAAAACAAACTTAGTTTAAAAAGTAGTCCCAAGTGGCCAGTGTGAAAATTGCAAGATTTCTATTTTTTTATTAATACAGTTTTTGATCTGGGGGAAAAGACAAAAAATTAAATATACATTTAGCACAAACTTGAACAATAGGTAATTTTTCTTTTGTTATTTGAAAGAGAATATGTTCTTACATTTACCTTGTATTTGTATGTTACAGTACAATTACTGCCTGGGGAAAAGACCATGAGAAAGATGCTTTTAAACATATTGTAACACAGTTTTCTTCAGTACCAGTCTCTGTGGTCAGTGATAGCTATGATATTTACAATGCCTGTGAGAAAATTTGGGGAGAAGATTTACGGAGTTTAATAGAATCAAGGAGTGCAGATGCTCCTTTGATAATTCGGCCAGACTCTGGGGATCCCCTCGATACAGTCTTAAAGGTAAGATTTAGAGAAAGTAGAATACATTTCACTATAGCCTACATTTTTCATGTATAATTTTTGTTCACCATTAAAGGGAATCTGTCAGCAGTATTGTTGCCGTCTCATCTGCTAACAGCATGGCGTAAAAAAAATAGCCTGAAGCCTGAATCCAACAATGTATCACTTAGTTTACTAGGTGCAGCAGTTGTGACACAGAGTTCAGATTTATGCAGCAAAGCTGAGAAAAAGCAAATCTTGTCCGCTCCAGGCTCTGTATGTGCATTCACTATAGACAGTGAGCTGCTTATCACAGAAAGGGTGGAGTCAGATGAGTGCTCGTGCACCAGCTAGTCACAGCAATGATAATGTCCTGGTGCTAAAATCTTCAGTGGAAGTAAACAACGCACAGCCGGCTATGTGACACAACGTTAAATTCTGTGTTTTAACCTCTACCTCATGCTGTCATCAGACTACATAGCAAAAGCCTGACAGATTCCCTTTAATTTCGCGGGATATATATACCCACACGTGGTCAAAATTGTTGGTACCCCTCGTTTAATGGCAGAAAAACCCACATTGGTGACAGAAATAACTTGAATCTGACAAAAGTAGTAGTAAATTTAAAAAAAATCTATGAAAATGAACAAATGAAAGTCAGACATGGCTTTTCAACCATAAATCCACAGAATTTTAAAAAAAATAAAACACATGAAATAGGCCTGGACAGAAATGATGGTACCCTTTTGTTGCTATTCGTGTTATCCATTGCTTTGATTTGCCATCAATTTTCCTCCTGCGGCCAGGGAGGTTGGCTACAGCCCTATGGAGCTTAAATTTCTGATTAATATGTGCAACTGTAGTCACAGGAACATCAGGCTGCTTGGAGATGGTCTTAGAACTTCTAGCTTTTAACATGTTTGTCTATAAATTTTTTTTTTTTTCCTAACCCCCTGAGACAGCTCTTTCCTTCGCTTCCTCTGGTCCATGTTGAGTGTGATACTCACTGTGCTGTTTGGTGACATGGTGTATATCTGTAGCCCTCTATACAAGCCCACTCACTGATGCCAAGATTGTAGACACCTGTGATACTAATTACTGGACACACCTTGATTTAACATGTCCCTTTTGTCACATTATTTTCAGGGGTACCATCATTTCTGGCCAGGCCTATTTCATGAGTGTTTGTTTTTTTAGTTTCCATAAATTTTTATTTAGAAACTTATTAAACCAAGTCCAAGGTATGAACTCCCATGCAAGGGAGAGTAAACTAACAATTTAACATGCTGTACATTCAATAAACTTCAAATAATATAAGGGAAGACAGGACAAAGACAGGGGTAGGGAAAGGCACGTAGGATTTAATTATGATATCCAATAATCTATAATGGTATCATCAATAACCAATCCAGGGCATTTATAGCAGTTATGCAACCCACTATTGTAGGATCATATATGACTCTCGTCCCAGGCCGTGACCAGTTCTCAATTGGCTACGGATAGAGCCTCAGTGCCTGATCCAGTCAAGTATCTGAGTGAAGCTCCATCCAAGGATGCCAAACTCTGAAGAAAGAATCCCACGTGTCAGTTCTAGTTGCTTTTATTCTTTCATA
This sequence comes from Dendrobates tinctorius, assembly GCF_039654945.1. Taxonomy (NCBI): domain Eukaryota; kingdom Metazoa; phylum Chordata; class Amphibia; order Anura; family Dendrobatidae; genus Dendrobates; species Dendrobates tinctorius. The sequence continues at coordinate 67,448,148 of NW_027361703.1, forward strand.
TAACATAATGTCTTTCATCTTTCACCATAGATATTGACAGTGAGGGCGACTTCCACTTTGCCGCAATGTGGATTTTAGTGGCCATACATAAGTAGTTTACTAGCTTCTGAAAGCTTTTTGGAAGCCGGGAAGGCCTGGTTCCCAGTAAAAGGGTAGAAGGTTCCAGAACAACCGGTCCACCATACATCTGTGCTGTCAGACGCTTCACATTCTCCCAAAGCCCAGAAACCACCGTACAAGACCACCAAATATGCTTCATGTCACCAGATAATCCACAGCCCCTAAAACAGTCTCCCGAGACATTAGGAAAAATGCTATGAATTTTTTCCGGTACATAATAGACTCTGTGCAATAGTTTTAAGGAGGTCTCCACAAGAGAAGTCTGATGACTACCTTTCGATATGCAAATTTCCTCTTCAGAGAGAAAGAGGACTTTTACTCTACAGCGCCACCTATTGGTAGTAGCGATCCTACAAGTCACAATCAACCCTTTAACGAGTCTTTTAATATGACTTAGGATAAAAGCCAAATCAGAATCTCAATTTGCAGACACGGTGTTTTGGGCTATTGGCCCTCGTCAGTGCAAAGTATGAGATCTGATTTGGCTAGGTGAGAGGCTCTGGACTGAGGTCTAAGGGGTAAGGTTTCCCCTTGGTACCTTTCGATAGTGTCACAGCTTCGATACCATTCATCAATTAACTGTTCAAAACCCCAGATCCTCCTCCCATTGTAACATATGCTTTAATTTTTTTATCCTCTTGTGGAGAATTTATAGCATAGTAGATCAATGAGATCGTTCCCCTGCCCAAAGGGTCATTTAAACATTTATTTTCAAATCTCGTTGCCCTGAGAGTAAAGGCCCCGTCACACACAGCGATCTCGCTAGCGAGATCAGTGATCTTGTGATGCCACAGCGAGGCAGTGATACCATTTTTAATGCATGTATTCTGCCGAGCCAGGATCATTTTGAGGAAGCCCATCTATCTAGGTTCCTCTGGAAGTTTTGGAACAGTGGAGTGTAATTCCACCTAAACAGAGTTGACCTGTTGGCTGTTAAGTTGATACCCAGATATGTTAGATAATGTTCTTTGTGTATAAACCTAAAATGGGATGCTATATTAGTTTGCTCTGTCTTAGGAAAATTTTCAAATAATGCTTCGGATTTATCAATGTTAATTCTTAACCCCGAGATCTTCTCAAATTCGTGAAGGAGGGAAAACAAGTGAGGGAGTGTGGGGACTTATAAATGTTAGCAGGAGATCATCCGCAAAGAGGCTGACTTTATATTGGTCTCCAATATTCTCAGGGCCCAGGATATTCTGATCTCTCTTTATTGCTTCCGCAATGGATTCCATTGCAAGTGCAAAAAGAGCCGGAGATAGAGGACAGCCCTGCCTGGTACCCCTCTGAATATTAATTGGAGTGGGATGTGTTGATGGGAGTTTTAAATAAGCAATAGGGCTATCATATAACAATTGGAGAAACTTTATAAGTTTAGTGGAGAATCCGAATTCCAATAGAACCGTAAAAAGATATGTCCAGGACACCGAATCAAAAGCCTTCTCAATATCTAATGCAAGCAGTAGAAGTCGCTTTTGTTGTAGGTTAGGTGGAGTTTTATTTTATTTTTTTTTAATTCTATGGAAGCATGGTTGAAAAGCAATGACTTTCATTTGTTCATTTTCATAGATTTTTTTATTTATTACTTTTGTCAGATTCAAGTTATTTCTGTCACCATGATGGGTTTTTCTGTCATTAAACAAGGGGTACCAACAATTTTGACCACGCGTATACAAGTGCTTCTCACTAAATTAGAATATCATCAAAAAGTTAATTTCAGTTCTTCAATACAAAAAGTGAAACCTGTATATTATACAGAGTCATTACGAACAGAAAGTGTTTATTTCTGTTAATGTTGATGATTAGGGCTTACAGCCAGTGAAAACCCAAAAGTCATTATCTCAGTAAATTAGAATACTTTATAACACCAGCTTGAAAAATGATTTTAAAATCCTAAATGTTGGCCTACTGAAATGTATATTCAGTAAATGCACTCAATACTTGGTCAGGGCTCCTTTTGCATCAATTACTGCATCAGTGCAGCGTGGCATGGAGGCGACCTGCCTGTGGCACTGCTGAGGTATTATCGAAGCCCAAGTTGCTTTGATAGCAGCCTTCAGCTTGTCTGCATTGTTGGGTCTGGTGTCTTTTGAGAATACCTTATAGATTCTGTGTCGGGTTAAGGTCAGGCGAGTGTGCTGGCCAATCAAGCACAGTGATACTTTTGTTTTTAAACCAGGAATTGGTACTTTTGGCAGTGTGGACAGGTGCAAAGTCTTGCTGGAGAATGAAATTTCCATCTCCAAAAAGTTCGTCGGCAGAAGAAAGCATGAAGTGCTCTAAAATTACCTGGTAAGACTGCTGCACTGACTTTGGTCTTGATAAAACACAGTGGACCTACACCAGCAGATGACACTGCTCCCCAAACCATCACTGATTGTGGAAACTTCAAACTAGACCGCAAGCAGCTTCGATTGTCTGTCTTTCCACTCTACCTCCAGACTCTGGGACCTTGATTTACAAATGAAATGCAAAATTTACTTTAGTCTGAAAACACATTGAACCACTGAGCTGTACCAGTCCAGTTCTTTTTCTGCTTGGGCCAGGTAAAACACTTCTGGCGTTGTCTATTGGTCATGAGTGGCTTGACACAAGGAATGCAACATTTGTAGCCCATGTCCTGGATAGTCTGTGTGTGGTGGCTCTTGAAGCAATGACTCCAGCAGTAGTCCACTATTTGTGAATCTCCCCCAAATTTTTGAATGGCCTTTTCTTAACAATCCTTTTCAAGGTTGCGGTTATCCCGGTTGCTTGTGCACCTTTTTCTACCACACTTATTCCTTCCACTCAACTTTCCATTAATATGCTTGGAGACAGCACTCTGTGAACAGCAAGCTTGTTTAGCAATGACCTTTTGTGGCTTACCCTCCTTGTGGAGTGTGTCAGTGACTGCCTTCTGGACATCTGTCAAGTCAGCAGTCTTCCCCATGATTGTGGAGCCTACTGAAACAGACTAAGGGACCTTTTTAAATGCTTAGGAAGCCTTTGCAGGTGTGTTAAGTATTCCAATTTACTGATAATGACTTTTGGGTTTTCATTGGCTGTAAGCCATAATCATCAACATTAACAGAAATAAACACTTGACATAGATCACTCTGTTTGTAATGACGCTGTAATATAATGAGTTTCACTTTTTATATTGAAGAACTGAAATAAAATAACTTTTTGATGATCTTCTAATTTGTGAGAAGCACGTGTGTATGTACATATGTATTATAATTTTTTTTATCCATATTTATAACTTTATTTTGTTTTAAAGCTGTAATTTTGAATTCTAGGTGCTTGAGATTTTGGGGAAGAAGTTCCCTCTGGAAGAAAATTCAAGAGGTTACAAAGTTTTACCACCTTACATTCGTGTAATACAGGGTGATGGCGTGGATATAAATACCCTGCAAGAGGTAAAGGCTATATTACAGATTCTGGACCATGCATTAATAAAATGCATCGCTAGGATTTTTATAAAGGGGTTGTAATTGGAATGATTATCATTTTTGCAGTTTTTAGAAATTAATATAGTAGAAGTCTGCTTCCAAAAATATCAAATTATGCACATTTTTTAGCCCAAGACTGCTCATCCCTGAACTGCATAGCAGTGGTAGACTATCGCATGAGATCACATAGAAAATCTACACTTACAATATACATCTGTCTCTCTATCTCTCTAAATTTATTTTACTACTTACCGTATCTAACTGTTCTGACTATTTTGTTTTTTAATGCTAAATGTTCTTTTCAGATTGTAGAGGGAATGAAGAAACATAAATGGAGTATTGAAAATATTGCGTTTGGGTCTGGCGGGGCTCTCCTGCAGAAACTCACTAGAGACCTATTAAACTGCTCGTTTAAATGCAGCTATGTGGTGACCAACGGCCTTGGGGTACGCAAACACATTTGTTACCGTACTAGATTATCCAGTTGAACAGGCTTTGTTGTGTGGTTTGTTCTAGTTTTTAATAACCTAAACCTATGTACCTATGTATACTATACTTTTTTGCAGGTAAATGTGTTTAAAGATCCTGTGGCTGATCCAAATAAAAGATCAAAGAAAGGGCGCCTGTCTCTTCACAGAACCCCCTCAAATGAGTTTGTAACCCTTGAAGAAGGCAAGGGTGATCTGGAGGAATATGGACCAGTAAGTGAAGGAACCACTTATATCCTCAATACAAGATGTACAGATTGCTGCTTAAAGGGAATCTGTCACCCTTTTATGAGCTGCCGGCACCGACATCAGGGGCTTATCTACAGCATTCTGTAATGCTGTAGATAAGCCCCCGATGTAACCTGAAAGATAAGAAAAAAGATTATACTCGCCGGTCCGATGGGTGTCGCCTTCCGGTCCGGCGCATCCCATCTTCATACGATGCCGTAGTCTTCTTTCCTTCTTGTCGTGGTGCAGGCGCACTGCTCTTCCCTATTGAGGGCAGAGCAGAGTCCTGCAGTGCGCAGGTGCTGGGAGAGGTCTGGCGCCTGCTTACTGCAGTATTCTGCTCTGCCCTCAACAGGGCAGAGCAGTGCGCCGGAGCCACGACAGGAAGGAAAGAAGAGGACGGCATCGTATGAAGATGTGAGGCGCCGGACCGCAACACCCATCGGACCAAGACAAGACCATCCCCCGAGGAGATTAATATAACTCTTTCTCCCTCACCCATGACAGCACCACGGAGAGAGGGGGTCCGCCCATCAAGGACAGGAACCTACAGACAAAAGAGCGGCACCTCTCCTCCGCCCCCCAGTTGGGTTCCTGTCCTTGACGGGTGAACCACGGCAGCAGGAGCGCAGCACTTACCGGAAAGGTGAAGATCCGGGACCGTCCCGTCCGCGGTCAGACAGCGGGGAGGCCCCTGTCGCGGCGGGGTCAGTTGCCGAAGCCGCCACCGCTGCAGCTGAGGGGCTGTCCAGGGTGAGCGGGCGGGGAGGACCGGGCCGCCGCTCCGGGAGGAGTAGGGGCCGGAGGACGCCGGTATAGGGGCAGCGCCAGGTACAGAGGTGTACCAAGATGGAGCTGCCCCGGAAGTAGAAGGAGGAACTTCCGGGTCCCCGCGGTCGGCACATGCGCAGTGCGCACTCCCTGGGGGAGGCAGCGGTGCAGGCCGGGAAATCAGGTGACGCCAGGGCGGCTTATTCAAATTTGAAACGCTGAAGCAGCCTCAGGGCTGGAAGCGTTCAGGCGTGATGGATAGCGGCCAGCATGAGGAGCTACAGCAGCCTAAGCAGCAGCAGCAACATAGGCAGCATCACCAGCACCGCCAAAAGGATAAAGACGGACGGGGGAGCCGGTCCAGTAGTCACTCCACGCAGCATTCAACTGCAAGGAGCAAGTCACCTGCCGTGGATCGCCCAGTGAGGGATTTGGATCCACTTCCAGAACCGGTACCTGCAACCGCGCATGGGGGGTAAGTGGATCTTCGTGAATGTTCCCCATTGTAATAGACTTCTTTCCCTTATCAGGGAAAGAAGAGAGAAAAAACCAAGAACAGGGAATGCCCCACCTGTAGGAAACCATTACCAACGCCCTGGGAGAAAAAATTGTGTGACTCCTGTATACAGGAGGTCCTCGACGGTGAAACCTCGGATCATGCCGCAGACCTAAGGGCGGTAATCCGTGCAGAAATTCAGAGTGCCCTTTCATCCAAGAAACGGGAATGGAAGGAAGGGGGACGTGGTAATAGAGTCCCAATCAGAGAGCTTATCGTCAGGGGAAGTCACCTCCAATACTGTAAATACCGACTCGTCAACCTCCGAAGAGGAGACGGAAGGTCGTCATTGTTTCCCCCTGGACGAAGTGGATGCCTTAGTAAAGGCGGTAAGATCCACTATGGGGGTGGAGGACCCCCGGACTGATAGATCAGTCCAGGACATTATGTTCGGAGGACTGGGTCAAAAGAAACGGAGGGTATTTCCGTTAAATAAGAACGTCCAAGGCCTCATAGATAAAGAATGGGAAAAACCGGATAGGAAAAACTCTACGGTTCCTTCCATCAAAAGAAAGTACCCATTTGATGAGGAGGCATCCACATCGTGGGATAAGGCCCCCAAACTAGACGTGGCGGTAGCCAAAGCTTCAAGAAGGTTTGCACTCCCCTTTGAAGATATGGGTACCCTGAAAGATCCGTTAGATAAAAAAGCGGATACCCTACTTAAGGGCACCTGGGAATCAGCAGGGGGAAACATCAGGCCGGCGGTAGCGGCAACCTGTACCTCCAGAGCTCTTATGGTATGGATAGACCAATTGGAGAGACAGATAAGGGAAGTGGTTCCCAGAGATAGAATCCTGGAATCCATGCCAATGATAAGAGGGGCGGCAGCCTTCCTGGCCGACTCTTCGGCTGATTCGATAAGATTGTCATCCAAAACGGCAGCCTTGTCGAATGCAGCTAGAAGAGCTTTATGGTTAAAATGTTGGCCTGGGGATCTCCAGACAAAAATGAAGTTATGCGCCATTCCCTGTGAAGGGAAATTCCTCTTCGGGGAAACTTTGGATGACATCCTCGAAAAGGCAGGCGACAAAAAGAAAGGCTTCCCAAACCTAGGACCAGTGAGCGCCACGGGCTTTAAACGGTCCTTTCGGAACAAAAAGTTCTTTCAGAGGAGACCCCCGAGAGACCAAAAATGGGAAGACAGAAGAAGGGACAGGGGGTTCATCTTCGGTAACTCGTCCCGGGATAAAAAACCCGCCAAGTGACTGTGGGCCCAGGGTGGGGGGGAGACTAAGTTTTTTCCTCCCAGCCTGGGAGAAAATATCCAACAATCCCTGGCTGATAAATCTTATAAGATCAGGATTAAGGATAAGCTTTTATTCTCTCCCACCTCAAAAATATATAATTACCCCGATAAGGTCGTCAAAAAACGAACAAGATGCCCTCGAAAAGGAGGTCCTGAGTATGTTGGACAAAAAAGTCCTACAGGAGGTTCCCCCACAGGAGAGAGGCAGGGGGTTCTACGCGCCTCTCTTCCTAGTAACCAAACCAGACGGCACCTTCCGCACCATCATAAATTTAAAAAGACTGAATTGCTATGTCAAGAACGAAAAATTCAAGATGGAATCGATCAAATCGACCATCAAAATTCTCTTTCCGCAATGCTTTATGGTGGTCTTAGACCTCAGCGATGCCTACTACCATGTCCCAATTCACAAAGAATCCAGGCAATACCTCAGGCTAGCAGTCTCGATAGCAGGAGAAATAAGAGAATTCCAATACAGGGCCCTGCCATTTGGGATCTCAGTGGCTCCACGGGTCTTTACGAAATTGGTGGCAGAGATGATGGCTCACATAAGAGAACAGGAGGTTCTGATAGTGCCATATTTGGACGACTTTTTAATAGCGAGCAACTCAGGCCAGAAATGCACAGAACAGAGGGACAGAGTGATAAGCACTCTAAAAAACCTCGGGTGGCTTCTGAACCTGAAAAAGTCAAGGCTGGAACCAAGGAGAGTCCAGGAGTTCCTAGGCCTGACACTGGATTCAAACATCCAAGTGTGTTACTTGCCCGATCACAAAAGGGACAGAATCATTCATATGGTACAAAAAGCGAGGCAAAACCCTTCTATGACACTAAGACGAGCAATGTCCCTGTTAGGGTCCCTCTCTGCATGCTTGCCGGTGGTCCAGTGGGCACAAATACACATGAGGGATCTGCAGTGGGATGTCCTGACCAACCAGCGGGCTTTAGGAGACCACTTGGAACATCATATTACGTGCCCAAGGTAGCAACACACTTCCATAGTTAACAGGAGGTAGTCCTTCCTTCCTTCTGCCCAAACCCTACGAATAGAGGAGAGGAGAAATTTCACACATTAGATGTGAAGAGGTGCTTAGTGCACTACCTAGAGGCCACCAAGGGATGTAGGAAGGAAGGATCTCTCTTTGTGTGTTTCCAGGGACCTCGAAAGGGGCTCGGGGCGTCCAAAAGTACCCTGGCGAGATGGATAAGGGATGCGATTGCCCTGGCATACTCATGCAGCGAGAATACCATCCCGGAGGGCCTAAAAGCCCACTCTACGAGAACAATGGCGACCTCATGGGCAGAAAGATCAGAGGTATCAATAGAGCAGATCTGTAAGGTGGCCACCTGGTCAACACCTTCTACCTTTTTCAAACACTATCGCCTAGATCTAGCCTCTGCGTCTGACCTGACCTTCGGGAGAAGGGTCCTTCAGGCGGTGGTCCCTCCCTAGGCTACCAATCTCTGAAATTCTCTCCGTGGTGCTGTCATGGGTGAGGGAGAATAGCTTAGTTACTCACCGATAACGGTGTTTCTCGGAACCCATGACAGCACCCGCTTAATTCCCCCCCTTTTTTTCACGTGTGCGGTGAGCACGATTTAATGTGTGTAGAGTGTGTTCTTAGACACGAGGCTTCTCTATAAGTATACAAATTATAATGTTATGTATATACTTTTGTTGTTAATTAACCGGGAGACCCTCTGATGCTCTGTAACCAACTGGGGCGGAGGAGAGGTGCCGCTCTTTTGTCTGTATGTTCCTGTCCTTGATGGGCGGACCCCCTCTCTCCGTGGTGCTGTCATGGGTTCCGAGAAACACCGTTATCGGTGAGTAAGCTATTTTCTTATCTCTCAGGTTACATCAGGTTACATCAGGCGTTAACTGTAATGCTGTAGATAAGCCCCTGATGTCGGTGCTGGCAGCTTATATTCGAAAAAAGGGGTGACCGATTCCCTTTAACCCTTTCGCGCTTCAAGACTGATATATGCGTGTGAGGGACAGGTGCTTGGTATATTACATAGCTGCCTTCTGCCTCTAACAGTGAAGGCGTGGCCGCCGATCACTTTTGTTAATCTAATGCCGCTGTCCGTCACTGACAGCCGCATTTAAGCACTGCAATACGTTGCTATGACATCCTTTTATGTGATCCTGTCTTTGACATCCGGCCTGTGGCTCGGTTTCATAGGGAACTGTTGCGCGTGTGTATGTGTATATATATGTGTGTATGTATGTATATATGTATATATATATATATATATATCTCACATGCACACGCACACACACATGCACACACACACAGTTGTGGCCAGAAGTATTGACACCCCTGCAATTCTGTCAGATAATACTCAGTTTCTTCCTGAAAATGATTGCAAACACAAATTCTTTGGTATTATTATCTTCATTTAATTTGTCTTAAATGAAAAAACACAAAAAGAATTGTCCTAAAGCCAAATTGGATATAATTCCACACCAAACATAAAGAGGGTGGACAAAAGTATTGGCACTGTTCGAAAAATCATGTGATGCTTCTCTAATTTGTGTAATTAACAGCACCTGTAACTTACCTGTGACACCTAACAGGTGTTGGCATTAACTAAATCACACTTGCAGCCAGTTGACATGGATTAAAGTTGACTCAACCTCTGTCCTGTGTCCTTGTGTGTACCACATTGAGCATGGATAAAAGAAAGAAGACCAAAGAACTGTCTGAGGACTTGAGAAACCAAATTGTGAGACAGCATGAGAAAGCTCAAGGCTACAAGTCCATCTCCAAAGACCTGAATGTTCCTGTATCTACCGTGCGCAGTATCATCAAGAAGTTTAAAGCCCATGGCACTGTGGCTAACCTCCCTAGATGTGGACGGAAAAGAAAAATTGACAAGAGATTTCAACGCAAGATTGTGCGGATGTTGGATAAAGAACCTCGACTAACATCCAAACAAGTTCAAGCTGCCCTGCAGTCCGAGGGTACAACAGTGTCAACCCGTACTATCCGTCGGCGTCTGAATGAAAAGGGACTGTATGGTAGGAGACCCAGGAAGACCCCACTTCTTACCCCGAGACATAAAAAAGCCAGGCTGGAGTTTGCCAAAACTTACCTGAAAAAGCCTAAAACGTTTTGGAAGAATGTTCTCTGGTCAGATGAGACAAAAGTAGAGCTTTTTGGGCAAAGGCATCAACATAGAGTTTACAGGAGAAAAAAAGAGACATTCAAAGAAAAGAACACGGTCCCTACAGTCAAACATGGCGGAGGTTCCCTGATGTTTTGGGGTTGCTTTGCTGCCTCTGGCACTGGACTGCTTGACCGTGTGCATGGCATTATAAAGTCTGAAGACTACCAACAAATTTTGCAGCATAATGTAGGGCTCAGTGTGAGAAAGCTGGGTCTCCCTCAGAGGTCATGGGTCTTCCAGCAGGACAATGACCCAAAACACTCTTCAAAAAGCACTAGAAAATGGTTTGAGAGCAAGCACTGGAGACTTCTAAGGTGGCCAGCAATGAGTCCAGACCTGAATCCCATAGAACACCTGTGGAGAGATCTAAAAATTGCAGTTTGGAGAAGGCACCCTTCAAATATCAGGGACCTGGAGCAGTTTGCCAAAGAAGAATGGTCTAAAATTCCAGCAGATCATTGTAAGAAACTCATTGATGGTTACCGGAAGCGGTTGGTCGCAGTTATTTAGGCTAAAGGTTGTGCAACCAAGCATTAGGCTGAGGGTGCCAATACTTTTGTCTGGCCCATTTTTGGAGTTTTGTGTGAAATGATCAATGTTTTGCTTCATTCTCTTTTGTGTTTTTTCATTTAAGACAAATTAAATGAAGATAATACCAAAGAATGTGTTTGCAATCATTTTCAGGAAGAAACTGAGTATTATCAGAATTGCAGGGGTGTTAATACTTTTGGCCACAACTCTGTGTGGGTGTATGTATGTATGTGTGTGTATAATATATATATATATATATATATATATATATATATATATATATATACATACACACACCCACTACTGTTCGAAAGTTTAGGGTCACTTAGAAATTTCCTTATTTTTTTTAAAGAAAAGCAGTTTTTTTTCCAATGAAGCTAACATGAAATGTTTCATAAACACACGCTATACATTGTTAATGTGGTAAAATTACTATTCTAGCTGCAAACATCTGGTTTCCAACAACCATCACTCCAGTGTTCTTATGGTACTTTGTGTTTGCTAACTGTGTAAGAAGGCTAATGGATGGTTAGAATACCCTTGAAAACCTTTGTTCAAGTATGTTAGCACAGCTGAAAAGTTTGGCTGATTAGAGAAGCTACAAACCTGACCTTCCTTTGAGCTAGTTGAGAATCTGGAGCATTACATTTGTTGGTTCCATTAAAATCTCAAAATGGCCAGAAAAAAAGAACTTTCATGTGAAACTCGACAGTCTATTCTTGTTCTTAGAAATTAAGGCAATTCCATGAGAGAAATTGCCAAGAAACTGAAGATTTCCTACAACTGTGTGTACTACTCCCTTCAGAGGAGAGCACAAACAGGCTCTAACCAGAGTAGAAAGAGAAGTGGGAGGCCCAGCTGCACAACTGAGCAACAAGATAAGTACATTAGAGTCTGTAGTTTGAGAAATTGACGCCTCACCGGTCCTCAACTGGCAGCTTCATTAAATAGTACACGCAAAACGCCAGTGTCAACGTCTACAATGAAGAGGCGACTCCGAGATGCTGGCCTTCAGGGCAGAGTGGCAAAGAAAAAGGTTTATCTGAGACTGGCTAATAAAAGGAAAAGATTAATATGGACAAAAGAACACAGACATTGGACAGAGGACGATTGATAAAAAGTGTTATGGACAGACAAATCCAAGTTTGAGGTGTTTGGATCACACAGAAAAACATTTGTGAGATCTAGAACAAATGAAAAGATGCTGGAAGAGTGCCTGATGCCATCTGTCAAGCATGGTGGAGGTAATGTGATGGTCGGGGGTTGCTTTGGTGCTGGTAAAGTGGGAGATTTGTACAAGGTAAAAGGGATTTTAAATAAGGAAGGCTATCACTCCATTTTGCAACGCCATGCAATACCCTGTGGACAGCGCTTGATTGGAGCCAGTTTCCTCCTACAACAGGACATTGGCCCAAAGCACACCTCCAAGTTATGCAAGAACTATTTAGGGAAGAAGCAGGCAGCTGGTATTCTATCTGTAATGGAGTGGCCAGTGCAGTCACCAGATCTCAACCCCATTGAGCTGTTGTGGGAGCAGCTTGACCGCAGAAAGTGCCCATCAAGCCAAACCAACTTGTGGGTGGGGCTTCTGGAAGCATGGGGTGAAATTTCTCAAGATTACCTCAGCAAATTAACTGCTAGAATGCCAAAGGTCTGCAATGCTGTAATTGCTGCAAAAGGAGCATTCTTTACCGAAAGCAAAGTTTGAAGGAGAAAATTATTATTTCAAATAAAAATCTTTTTTTTCGTACCTTGTCAATGTCTGGACTAGATTTTAAATTCATTTGGCAACTCGATTAATAAAAGTATGAGTTTTCATGGAAAACACAATTGTCTGTGTGACCCCAAACTTTTGAATGATAGTGTGTATATATTTTTTATTTAAAGTGATATAACAGCGATCACAGGTTCAAGTCCCTTAAGGCCTGTTCCACACTTCAGTTTTTTTGTGTCAGTTAAAATCCGCCAAAAAGGCGGAAAAGCGGATCCGTTCCTAACTGATGTGAACGGATGCCACCGGATCCGGTTTTTTGACGGATCCGCCGAATGAAGAATTTTAAAGGAACCACTGCCCAGAGAGAGAGAGAGAGAGAGAGAGAATTTTTTTTTTCTCTTCTCTGTCCGCCAGAAATGATTTCAGGGTTAAATTTCCTCCTGACTTCATTCCTCCGGGCATGCGCTGTATAAAAATGCGGATCCTGTAGTAGAAAAAACGTTACATGGTCCGTCCAGGCATCTCGGTAGACGCAAAAAAATTGACGGATCCGCAAAAAAGCGGATCCAACGGATGGCCATCCGTCATGATCCGCCGGTAATGCAAGTCCATGGAGAAAAAAACGGATCCGCCAAAAAAAATGACGGATCCGTTTTTCCAGGACGTCCACCTGACAGCACCACTCCGGGTTTTGGCTTATAAAGACCGAGGTAAAAATAAAAAAAAACTAAACGTGTGAATATGGCCTTTCTTGACTTCACACGCAATAAAGTACCGTATATACTCGAGAATAAGCCGACCCCGAGTATAAGACAAGGCACATAATTTTACCACAAAGAAATAACTGGGAAAACTTACTGACTCAAGTATAAGCCTGGTCTACATTGTCCCCTCATCCCCATCCTGGTCTGCACGGGCTCCTCATCCGTGTATGCATGGCCCCATCTTTCCCCTGGTATGATAAGCCCTAACAAAAAACAAACAAAAAAAATTATACTTACCTTCCTGCGCTCCCACAGTCTTGTTCCGATGCCAGCAGCTTCTTTATGCTTGTAAGCAGCATACGGCAGGGACGTCATGCGCTGCTTACAAGCAGAGCACAGCTGCCAGAATACTCACTGCTCCCCACACTGGAACTATGTATGTGTGACACCGAAACTATGCGTGGAGGGCAATGCGTATTCATTGCTCTTCAGTAGCAACCACCGGGCGGCCACGTGTGCCCACTACTTAAGATAAATGAATATTCACCTCTCTACACACCCATTGGAGTGGAGAGCGGTGAATATTCATTTCTCTTAAGTAACGACACATGTGACCGCTCAGCAGCTGCAGGAGTCGGCTGCTGCAGCTGACACTGGGCTCGCTATTACAGAGAAATAAATATTCATTGCCAGTGCAGTGAATATTAATTTCTCTTTAGCAGCGGGCACAGGAGTCAGTCACAAAAAAATGTGCTGGAAAACTTGGCTTATACTTGAGTATATACAGTAATGAAAATCTCAAATATGGCTGTCCATGAATAAAACAAAAACACAAATTGTGTCACCATTTTCCAAAGACCCGTAACATTTATATATTACTATCAATGGAGCTGTGTGGGACCTTCACGTGATGCGTTTGTTTGTAAATCATACAAATGTGTAGTACATACTAGGCTTTGATGAATTAGATTTTAATTTTTTGCATTACTGCAGCAAAAAAGCCCACAATTCGGAAGTTCTGATTAGTAGACGCTTTAAAGTGGAAAACAATGGTTTTCATTTAAATTTAATATATCAGAATTTATTGGATGCATCAAAACCTAATGTGTACATATTTTTTAAAATTTCTTTGTTAAATGGGGAATTGAGGGAGACTCAAATTTTTACATTTAAAACCTTTTTATCCTGCTTTTTACAATATTTGTTTGACCCCTTAGGCCTGTTTCACACTTCCGTTTTTGACCATCAGTCAAAATCCGCCGTTTTTGCAAAAAATAGGTATTAGACCTACCGGTAATGATGTTTCCAGGAGTCCATCCTGACAGCACCATGGAGGACGTCCTCCTCCTCCTTACAGGGACAGGAAACACACGAGAGGTTAAAGGTCACGTCCCACCCCCTCTTCCTCAGTGTTTTTCCTGTCCCTGCACGGAGGGACACACGAGAAGCTACCGGAGGGGCTCGGGATCGTACGGCCAGTCCAAGCCTTCCCCTGTCAAGAGGTCCCGGGGCCGAAACTCTCCAGGGGGGAGTCCCTCTGCCTAGCGCGAGAGGCCGCGCGTCACATCCGGTGACGTCAGACGCCGCCCCCTGAATCCCGGCGCGCGCTTCTGACAGCCACTGAGCGCTCGCCTCTGAAGGCCAGACAGCGCTCGCTATTGAGACTCGCCACTGAACCACACACCGCTCGCCTGGGGGGTCCACATCGCGTGCTCCTAAGGCAGAGCGCGCTTCTGGAGAACCAGGGAGCAAGCTTCGGTGACTGCGCCAGGATGGAAGGGGTCGCTCCAGTAGGTGGAGGGGTAAGTGCGCATAGCGCAGACCACCCTCCCCCGCCCATTACCCCAACCCAGATCTGAATAGGTGCCCCTTCTGTATTATTAGGAGAGGGGAGCCCCGACAGAATCCCCCTCGGGGACGAAGGACCCGGCAAAGGCCACCTCCAAATCGGTCAAGTGCCCAGTATGCAGGGTAAAGCTGCCAGACGCATATAACAAGACCCTATGCGGACCCTGTACCTCAAGGGTCGTAGGCGAGGAACAGCCATCCCTCCTAGCCGAAATGAGATCGCTGATAAGGGAGGAAGTTCGGGCCTCTACATCCAGCCTCGCACGGCGTCAGTCTCCCAGCCCAGGGCCGAGTCGCAAACGTCCAAGGTGGGAAGCGGACCCAGAGTCGGAAGAAAGCCCTATTGAGGAGTCCGAATTCCGGGATTCGGATCAGGAAGAAGGCGAGATCCGGGGGGATAGACAGGATCAGAGCAGGAAATACCTATTCAGACTGGAGGACACAGACGAGTTGGTCCAAGCAGTCAGAAATACTATGCAGATAGAGGAGGTCCCTAAACCACAGTCCAGACAGGACTTAATGTTCGGAGGACTGGTGGCCCGGAGACAGGTAGTGTTCCCTGTAAGTGAACACATCAAAACGATGGTCCAGGAGGAGTGGAAGGAGGCAGAGCGTCGACTGACACTCTCCCGAGACTTTAGAAGCAGACTGCCTTTTGATCCTGAGGAAACCCGGGCATGGGAGGAAATTCCTAAAATAGATGTACCAGTCGCTAAAGTTACCAAAAAGACGGCTATCCCATTCGAGGACTCATCAGGTCTTCGAGACCCGATGGATAGGAAAGCAGACGTCTTACTAAAAAGAGCGTGGGAGACGTCGGCGGCTCTTATTAGGGCCAACATAGCAGCCACCTCGGTGGCCAGATCTATGTTTTTGTGGATGGGGCAGTTGGAAGAGCACCTAACCAACAAGACCCCTAGATCAGACATCCTAGCATCCCTTCCGCTCATGAAATCGGCTACGGCGTTCCTATCAGATACGTCGGCCGAATCGGTAAGATTTGCAGCCAGAAACAGCTCCCTCTCCAACGCGGCCCGAAGAGCAGTCTGGCTCAAATCCTGGTCGGGGGACAACGCTTCAAAAACTAAGTTATGCGCCATCCCCTTCTCGGGCCTGAGGGTATTCGGGCCAGCCCTAGATAACATTCTAGAGTCGGTGTCCGATAAAAAGAAGGGATTCCCGGAGGAAAAACACAGGCGGCCCCAGCCCTTTCGGAGAGGCCCCTTTCCTAGGAGGCAGACCGAGTTCAGGGGTCGGGCAAGGTCCAGTAGAGGCTCCTATAAAGGCTCCTTCAGCCAGACCGGAAGGGACAGAGGTCCCCCCATTCTCATCAACCTCTAGATCAAGGAGGCAATGACGCCATAGGTATTGGGGGGAGACTTCGCCACTTCGCAACAAACTGGTCCCGAGTTACCCACAATCAGTGGGTCCTCAAAACCATCGCGGAGGGCTACAACATAGAACTTTATTCGCCTCCCCCCGAAAGATATATTACCCCCACTGTCGTCCTGGAAAACTCCGCAATGTGGACGGATCTTCAGGACATGGTAAAATCAAAGGTCATAGTACCAGTTCCCCCGTCAGAAAGAGTGAAAGGGCACTATTCGTCCCTGTTCTCGATCACAAAACCGTCCGGCGAGGCCCGTACCATCATAAACCTGAAACCACTGAATGCCTGGGTCAGGTACAAGAGATTCTGGATGGAATCGGTCCGATCCGCAACCCTGCTGATAGATCGGGATGCCGTCATGTGCACCCTAGACCTAAAGAAGGCCTACTACCAGGTCCCTATCCATCCCTCATCCCAGAGGCTGCTAAGGTTTGCGGTCAGTTTACCAGCCCGGACGTGCCACTTCCAGTTTCAGTGTCTTCCATTCGGGTTGGCCTCAGCTCCCAGAATCTTTACAAAGCTGGTGGGAGAAGTAGTGGCCTACCTGAGAGATCAGGGTATTGTGATCATACCCTATTTAGACGACTTCCTACTGGTGGCAAGATCCAGGGAAGCGCTCGTTCGCGACAGAAACCGAGCGACTACGGTAATGGAGTTCCTTGGATGGGTGATCAATTGGGAGAAGTCGAACATCAGGCCAGAAACCAGGAAAATATTTCTCGGGGTCCTCCTAGACTCAACCGACGGAATATCCTGGCTACCCGAGCAGAAGCAGAGGATTATTCAGACCAGAACCAGAGACCTGCTGAGACGTCAGTGCTCCATAAGAGAGGCGATGGAGGTCCTGGGCCTCATGACGGCCTGCATCCAGTGCGTCCGATGGGCACAATTCCACTCAGGATCACTGCAGAAAGAGATCCTTGCGAGGTGGGACAGAAGTCAGGCGTCGCTAGACAGACCCCTAAGGCTGCCAGAACAAGTAAGAGAGTCCCTTCGGTGGTGGACACGGTCCAGAAACCTTCAGGTGGGCGTACTTTGGACAGCCTCTCCATACGTGGTAGTCACCACGGACGCCAGTGTGTGGGGTTGGGGAGCCCACATAGAAGGGAGAATCTTCCAGGGGAAATGGCCAGTAGACATCAAGACCAGATCCTCCAATTTCAGAGAACTCTACGCGGTCTGGGAAGCGCTACGGCGGAACCAGTCGATACTAGTGAATCATCACGTCCGTATACTATCCGACAATATGACGACAGTGGCATTCCTGAAGCACCAGGGAGGGCCCAGACATCAACCACTACAGGACCTAGCGGAAAAAATATTCGCTTGGGCAGAAAGAACAGTCCAATCAGTGACCGCGGTACACCTAGAGGGTTCCCAAAACGAAGTAGCAGACTACTTGAGCAGACAACGGATCCGCCCGACGGAATGGGAACTGAACGAAGAGATCTTCAACCATCTCTGTCAGCGTTGGGGGACCCCCAGCATAGATCTCTTCGCAAGCCGAAAGAATTCAAAACTCCCCAGGTTCTATTCCCTGAATCCGACGGACCACCCAGAGGGTGTGGATGCCCTGAGTCAGACCTGGGGAGAATCCCTCTCCTACGCATTCCTGCCACTGGCCCTCATACCGGCAGTGCTCAGGAAAATACGCGAGGACCACGCACGAGTGATGCTGATCGCTCCATACTGGCCGAAGAGAAGCTGGTTTCCCCTCCTAGGAGCCATGGCAGTCGGAAATCCAGTCGAGCTACCCCTGTGGAAGGACATCATCCACCAGGGCCCGATCTACCATCCAAACCCAGCAAGACTTCATCTATCGGCTTGGATCCTGAGAGGGACATCCTGAAGTCAAAAGGATTGTCGGACCAGGTCATATCCACCCTACTGGCCAGTAGGAAACCGGTGACATCCGCAATCTATAGAAGGATATGGAAAAGATTCTGTCTGGAGGGTGGCAGGTCCGATCTCGTGGCAGGCAGCCCCGACCTCCCTAGCATACTAAGTTTTTTGCAGGCAGGTTTTAATAAAGGCCTTAAGCCTAGTACTCTAAAGGTCCAGATTTCAGCCTTAAGCGCCTTCTTCGATTACCAGCTAGCTTCACATCCCTGGGTAATAAGATTTATAAAAGCCACGCAGCGCCTGCACCCCACGATTAGGCAGCTCACCCCGCCTTGGGACCTGGGCCTGGTACTCAGGTTTCTCTGTACAGACCCCTATACTCTAGACGAGAAAATAACCATCTCTGCCCTCACCCGTAAAACGGCCTTCCTAGTAGCCATTACCACGGCCAAAAGAATAGGGGAGATCCAGGCCCTGTCCACTAAGGACCCATATTTACAGATAAGAGAGGATAGTATAATCCTAAGGTTGGACCCGGCATTTACCCCGAAGGTAGTCTCCTCAAAGAATCTAAACCAGGAGGTAGTGTTACCATTGTTCTGCGACAATCCCCGTAATAAAAAAGAACAGCGCCTTCACTCGCTGGACGTGAGGCGCGCGGTGCTAGACTATCTAGAAGCCACCAATAGCTGGCGCATCGACCCAAACCTGTTCATCCTTTTTGGGGGTAAAAATAAGGGGAAGAAAGCCTCTAAGGCGTCTATCGCGCGCTGGATTACCTCGGTAATCTCTGACGCCTACCAAGCCGAAGGCGTTAGCCCGCCAGGGTCCATAAAAGCCCACTCTACAAGGGCGGTATCAGCCTCATGGGCTGAACGGGCGGGGGCCTCGGTTGACCAAATCTGTAGAGCAGCAACCTGGGCCAATCTAAATACATTCTGCAAGCACTATAAGCTTGACGTGTTGGCTGATCAGCAGACCGCATTCGGGAGAAAAGTTCTCCAGGCGGTAATCCCACCCTGAGGAGGTGCTTTGGTACTCTCCATGGTGCTGTCAGGTGGACGTCCTGGAAAATAGGTATTAGACCTACCGGTAATGATGTTTCCAGGAGTCCATCCTGACAGCATGGGTACTTCCCTCCCCGTTATGTTATGCTACGTTGTATTTTGATATGTCATATGCTGTAATATGATTATTTCATTAAACTGTTATTAGCATCATCCACCTTGCGGTACTTGTCAAATCACTGAGGAAGAGGGGGTGGGACGTGACCTTTAACCTCTCGTGTTTCCTGTCCCTGTAAGGAGGAGGAGGACGTCCTCCATGGTGCTGTCAGGATGGACTCCTGGAAACATCATTACCGGTAGGTCTAATACCTATTTTTTGCAAAAACGGCGGATTTTGACTGATGGTCAAAAACGGAAGTGTGAAACAGGCCTAAGGGGTCAAACAAATATTGTAAAAAGCAGGATAAAAAGGTTTTAAATGTAAAAATTTGAGTCTTCCTCAATTCCCCATTTAACAAAGAAATTTAAAAAAATATGTACACATTAGGTTTTGATGCATCCAATAAATTCTGATATATTAAATTTAAATGAAAACCATTGTTTTCCGCTTTAAAGCGTCTACTAATCAGAACTTCCGAATTGTGGGCTTTTTTGCTGCAGTAATGCAAAAAATTAAAATCTAATTCATCAAAGCCTAGTATGTACTACACATTTGTATGATTTACAAACAAACGCATCACGTGAAGGTCCCACACAGCTCCATTGATAGTAATATATAAATGTTACGGGTCTTTGGAAAATGGTGACACAATTTGTGTTTTTGTTTTATTCATGGACAGCCATATTTGAGATTTTCATTACTGTATATACTCAAGTATAAGCCAAGTTTTCCAGCACATTTTTTTGTGACTGACTCCTGTGCCCGCTGCTAAAGAGAAATTAATATTCACTGCACTGGCAATGAATATTTATTTCTCTGTAATAGCGAGCCCAGTGTCAGCTGCAGCAGCCGACTCCTGCAGCTGCTGAGCGGTCACATGTGTCGTTACTTAAGAGAAATGAATATTCACCGCTCTCCACTCCAATGGGTGTGTAGAGAGGTGAATATTCATTTATCTTAAGTAGTGGGCACACGTGGCCGCCCGGTGGTTGCTACTGAAGAGCAATGAATACGCATTGCCCTCCACGCACATAGTTTCGGTGTCACACATACATAGTTCCAGTGTGGGGAGCAGTGAGTATTCTGGCAGCTGTGCTCTGCTTGTAAGCAGCGCATGACGTCCCTGCCGTATGCTGCTTACAAGCATAAAGAAGCTGCTGGCATCGGAACAAGACTGTGGGAGCGCAGGAAGGTAAGTATAATTTTTTTTGTTTGTTTTTTGTTAGGGCTTATCATACCAGGGGAAAGATGGGGCCATGCATACACGGATGAGGAGCCCGTGCAGACCAGGATGGGGATGAGGGGACAATGTAGACCAGGCTTATACTTGAGTCAGTAGGTTTTCCCAGTTATTTCTTTGTGGTAAAATTATGTGCCTTGTCTTATACTCGGGGTCGGCTTATTCTCGAGTATATACGGTACTTTATTGCGTGTGAAGTCAAGAAAGGCCATATTCACACGTTTAGTTTTTTTTTATTTTTACCTCGGTCTTTATAAGCCAAAACCCGGAGTGGGTGATAAATACAGAAGTGGTGACATGTTTCTATTATACGTTTCCTCTGATTGTTCCACTCCTGATTTTGGTTATGGTTTTGGCTTATAGATACTGAGGAAAAATACAGACCAAGTACTGATATGAACACTCCCTACCTAAGCATAATTAAAGCAAGATAGGAAAAAGAGTATATTTAACCATATGAAAATGTATTAATATAAAGATAAAATTATGTCAACAGAGTATTGCTACCAAAAGCAGGACAATTAATGGGTGAATAATACAAGCATGGCATAGGTAAAATAAGATGGTCAATAGCCACACATTGGCAATACAAATGCAACATCCAGCAGGAAATACACCAATGTAACAAATCCAGAGATGATAAGAAAGACTAAATATAAAAATTGATCAAAAAAATCACTAATTGAGGTACAAGGTCAGTGACCAAAAAGATGCAGTGATTGGACACATGTATGTCAAGCCCTATATAGTTAATAGGAGAGTGGGACATATAAAGCAGTTATAAAGTACAGAACCTGCCATGTGAATAAAAAACATGGTGGAGACCTGGCTGTTACAGAGATTATACCTCTGGACTGCCCCCGGCACATTAACCCCTGGAACACTGCGATCAAACATGACCGGGGGATTAGGGCAGGGAGAGGGCTCCCTGCGTGCTTCCCTGAGACCCCTGGAGCAGCGCAGCACAGGGTCTCCTTCCCTGCAGGACCTCGGATCCAAGATGGCCGCGGGGGCCTTCGGAGTCCTGCAGGGAGGAGTCTTTCTCAGTGCTTGCTGAGAGCAGACTCTGAGAGAGCCTGCAGCGGCGCTAGTCAGATCGCCGATCTGACACAGTGCTGTGCAAAGTGTCAGAACAGTGATCTGACACTAGGCATTCATGGTCCCCCCCGAGACAATAAAATAAAGTAGAAAAAGTGTAAAAATGTATAAAAAAAAAAAAAAAAAAAAAATCCCTAAATTTAAAAAAGAAATTCCCTAATTCATTTTTTGGAAATATTAAACGAAAAAAAAAAAAGTACACATTTGGTATCACCGCGTCCGTAACAACCCGCCCTATAAAAATGTCCCACTAGTGAACCCCTTAAAAAATAAAGCATTGTTTTTTGCTTTGTTTTTTATCATACCACCGAACAAAAAGTGCAATAACACACGATCAAAAAGACGTATATAAATAAACATGGTACCGCTGAAAACGTCATCTTGTCCAGCAAAAAACGAGCCGCCATCAGCAAAAAAATAAAGTTATCGCTCGCAGAATAAAGCGATGCAAAAATAATTATTTTTTATATAAAATTGTTTTCATTGCATAAAAGGAAGTATCCCTGTAATCGTACTGACCCAAAGAATAAAACCCCTTTAAAATTCATGAAATGCTGGTGGTTGTTCATTCTGCGTCCCAAAAATCGAAATAAAAAGCGATCAAAAAATATCACATGCCCAAAAATGGTACCAATAAAAACGTCAACTCGTCCCGCAAAAAATAACACCTCACATGACTCGGTGGGTCAAAATATGGAAAAATTATAGCTCTCAAAATGTGGTGATGCAAAAACTATTTTTACAATAAAAAGCGTCTTTTAGCGTGTGACAGCTTAGTTGGGGAAAAATAATAAAATGCTTTTTTTTTTTTTTTTTTTTTTCCATTTTCCCATTAGGGTTAGGGGTGTGTTGGGGTTAGAGTTGGAGTTAGAATTGGGGGGTTTCCACTGTTTAGGCACATCAGGGGATCTCCAAACACGACGTGGCGTCCGATCTCCATTCCAGTTAATTTTGCGATGAAAAAGTCAAACGGCGCTCCTTCCCTTCTGAGCTCTGCCATGTGCCGAAACGGTGATTCCCCCCTACATATCAGGTATCGGCGTACTCAAATTGCACAATAACTTTTGCAGTCCAAATTTCTGTTTTTTTCCTCAAACACAAGTTATATGAATGAAATTTTACCACTATCATGAAGTACAATATGTCACGAGAAAACAGTGTCAGAATCACCGGGATCCATGGAAGCGTTCCAGAGTTATTACCTCCTAAAGGGACTGTGGTCAGAATTGTAAAAATTGGCCCGGGCATTAACATGCAAACCACCCTTGGGGTAAAGGGGTTAAATATACTGTTTTGTTCCTATCTTGCTTTAATTATGCTTAGGTAGGGTGTGTGTTCGTATTAGTTCTTTTGAGTTTGTACTGATTGACTTTTATGTTTGATCTTAGAAAACTTTTGGATTAGACCAACGTGTGAATGTGACCTAAGTCAGAGTAAAGAAAAAGGCGATATTTTACTTGTTTGTGCTTTTATAAAATATTTGACTTGTAATGCTGCGGTTTTTCTCTAGGATCTTCTCCGCACAGTGTTTAAGAATGGCAAGATAATTGCATGTTACTCGTTTGATGACATAAGGAGCAACGCTGGACTCAAGAACAGAGAACTTGAAGAAGAGATTCATTAGATGCAGACCTATGTATATCCTTTTTATATGTAAATCTTAGATAATTTTCACTGTACAAACCTGTGTGTCAATTTACCTGTGTTGCCATTTTTTTTTTTATTTTATATGCCGGTTTGTCAATACTTTTATCTGAATTACTATCTCTCTTGGCCATTATCTCCTGAAGACCTGAACAGATAACACACCCTTGTCCTTTAGTTTTGTACAGCAGAAAACTGTAATATATTTAATCTTACGTGGTTCCCTGTCTGTGCTTGTACATTTTTTTTTTTATTTTACAAGCACAAATTTACAAAACCAGTGTGTTGTGTTTAGTGCATTTTCCATTGATTTAAGAGTCGAAATCTTTATCTGTTTCTATCATCTCATGTAGATATATTTTATATATACACTCAAGTAATGAAATTGTACCTGGCTACAAGATCACTTTTTATTTGCCTTATATAGCTAGCACTAATCTGTGTCTTAAAGAAAACCTCGGCCTTCGTGTGGCATCTGTGATGACCTTCTGTAGATGGTGTGTACTAACTCACACACTGCGTCATATATAATGTATTAGTATGGTGTACCCGTTCTATAATGTGTACACATGATTCTGGAAGCTTATTGTTCTAATAATCATTGACTCTATGAAGCTTTCCAAGAATCTCGCATCACTCATCTGCATAACAGGCGATCATACCAGAAAAGCCAAAGACTACTTGTCAATACAGTTGTCATGTCCAGTCATAATAAATCTCCCAATATGTTATCCAATATTTCACTCAACGTTTGGACTGTTTTTATTGCTGGCCGCACAAGTGTACGCACTTCAGTAACTGGAACCATTAATGAAGGTGGCTCCTGAAATGTATTCTCATAAAGTCACCATTTTCAGTTTTCCATATGTGCTGTGAAGGCTCCCAATGCATATGTCAAATTTATCCTTTTGGCCCCCATTCACCCAACAGATTTTTTTTTTTTTTCTTAGCCGTAAGAAAGTCCTCTTGTCGTGTCGACATAGTGTGAAAACGCCCATTAAAAAAAATATTGCTAGCACTGAATACGTCCTATGGCAATCTTGAGGCTTGAGTAAATGCCTTGTTTTAAAACACACCAGTTCAGTCTTCATTGTGGTCTTCATGTAACATTCGTGGATCCTGCAGTGCGGATGGCAATGTTACAAGTGCATACGATGGCATGGGCAAAGTGTCTCTTGATCTACAGAAGCTTGAAACATTCTGTTTCTTTCTGGTAGGGTGTAAGTACGGTAATTCATAAAGTTGTGTGAGATGGTCACTTAATAATGTACCATCTACCATTGTTACTATATCCTAAACTGTATTGCAATGTTGGATAGAAATTGCCCAATGTACACTTTAACATCACATCACGATGCTAGGCTAACTCACATTACACATTTTTGTTTTTGTCTGACTGCTTGGATCCAGTCCTGTGTTTTTGTTTTTTGTTTTTTTGAGGAAATTGTTGGAATTTGGACCCTAAGGCTGGGGCATCATGGTGACTTTAGCCGTGACTCGTGTCTCATGACCAAGGTTCGCTAGGTGTTGCTGCTACATCATAGTGCAATACAAGTGAATGCGATCACATTGCGACCTGCGGGTACTGCAACAAGCAAGTTGCATAAAAATAGGACAAAGTGGAACTTTTGCTCCTTGTTTTTCGCAGTACCTGCGGAGTTGCAGTACGACCCCATTCACTTGTCACAGCTGCTTGTTATGCACCTTGCGAACTTTGGTTGCACAATAGTTGTACCACCAGCCTAAACGTGGCAGGGTTAATAGTTTCCAGCTTCTGCTAAAGGCCTAATTTTGGATGATATACTTTTCTAAAATTAGCAGGCTTAATTAGAAACCGGTCAATGTTTTACTATCAAGAACTATTGCCAGTGTGAAGCTGCAGATCTTTCACACTTAGAACCAAACCCATCTGGTATTGGGTAAAATTTATTTTTTATTGTCTAAACTGAACATCACATTTTAAATAGGTTTTCAGCAATAATGAAATCCATGCTAAAAGAACAGATAAACTCAAGGATATTGAGAGTTTATGCAGAATAACATACTGGAAACTAATTTTTATAGACACCATTCTTCTACCATAGACCTATCGAATTTCTGCAGTTTCTTCCTTCTGTATGTTTTAATGTATTTCGAACATGCTGTAGCAGTTTGTTGTATTTTTCTATTGAAGAGTCTATTTTTGTTATGTTAACGTTATTTTTCACCTGACTTTCCTTCTTTGGGAATTGTATTTGATAAACCAGTTATGTTGACTTAGTAAAGGCCACCAGAGTCACAATGGGAGGAGAGATCACGAACTTGATGGCCAAATAAGTAGTTCTCTAGCATAACTGTACTCTTGCCCACTTACACTGTCACATTACTCTGCACTGGATAATTTTCTAATATTTTGGTAGTTTTTAGGACAAGGTGTATTGTCTGAAGTGTTTGGAAGCCAATAATATATTGTGTATTTGTGGTGCACCTGATCAAGATGCAAACCATATTGGGGCCGATTCATTAAAACTGTACTCTGGGGAGTCTCATCATAAAGGCTGGTATGTGCAATGCCGGTATACCCAATTCATTAATAGGCTTAGTGAATTTGGCACACCTTATAAGCGCCTTCGCCAGAAACGTACTTCAGTCTCTGCCGAGACATAGGTTTTCAAAAATTTGACCGGTGGGCGAAGCCATACCCATATTGGCATAGCTGACAGAGTGGAAAACGTTAAATGGCAATAATTTTTAGCAAATTGCGCAGAAGTGCGACTTAAGGTATTTTAGGCCAGAATGCTAAACACCTTTTAATGATTCTGGTTCCTTGTGTGCATTTAGATTCTTTTTTAGGTGGTCACATTTGGCTTGTATTTGCTGCTCATGTCTAGGTATGATCATAGGCGTGATTCCAGTATTGTACAGTCTCATTAACGCAATCAAAAGGTACACACATACATCAGCAGTCACCGCAAATATCTTAAGAATTATTTTTTCGAAGTATTCACTAGAAGTAATACTGAAAGCTGTCGTCACATAGCCGTGGCCAGCATATCCTTACAGAGTGGAGGATATCGGCTTTAGTTAGTAGGTAATGTTTAGATAAATGTATTTGAATTCTTCATGTCGTACCTTTACCTGCAGACAGGATCTGCTACCTTGTCAATATGCTCCGATCCCATGCAGTGTTGGTTAATGTAGGGCATGGCCTCTTGGTCTTGAGATGATATGCCTAAAATATACGTTTCATTCCTTAAGGTTGTTTGGTGGTTTTTATTTTTTTATTGTGGCTTTTGTCATTCTGTAAAAACAATAGAGTATTTTAATAAGTACATCTAAAGTTCCCTTGTTGCTATTTTTGTATGTGAAAAGAAATTGAGCGAGAACTCTGCTGCTTTTATTATATTTATCAGATTTTTAGGTGATTGATGGGCATTGCTATGGGCATGCACTGAAGGCCATCTACATAACACAACATTTTTATTTTTTGTTTCATTTTCAAGTCAATGGCACCTTATCTTGGTTACCACGCCTGGGAAATATTGTAAACTTTCTTTTTCTTTCTTTTCACAATGTAAACAATGCAAAGAATATTTATTAATGTCAATCATTATAAGCAAGACTTGGGCTACCAAGAAGTTCTGCCACCGGTTTCTTCCCTGTCATGTGAAATGAGAGGCCATTTTCACAGTGTTTAATCTCTTCCATATAGAAGCAGGCCTTCATGTTAATAAAGCTCATGTGGTTTTCCTTTTGATTCTGTATGCCATTCATACATTTTAGCAGTAGAATTCCACTAAATAAAAATGGACTGCAAGCTGTTTATGTATGTTCATATAATTTATTTGGTCATGATGTAGTGTTCAAATTTTATGTATATAGATTTCCTTCTCTGCACTGTAATTGTATTTTGTAGAGACCCATGTCTCAAGGATTTGGAAAGCGAAGTGCACTGATATTTCTTTACAAGATGATTGCCGGGTTTTACATTCCAAAAACTCTGTGGAATGTGATGTTTTAAAATTTCTACCCTTTGTCAAATTTACTATATTGTAATACAGTGCCCTGTATTGAATATGAAAGACAATAAAACCACCTTCCCATTCTAATTGACCGCACTTTTTTTTTCTTTATTTTTATAGAGGAGGTGATTGCATAGTTTTTACTGACACTTACTCTAAAGTGTTACTTGTTCTAATCATTAAAGGTGGAGCATGTTGACATTGAACAGACTGCTTTACACTTTGGAAAAACTACGGTAATATCCAGTACCTTCATTAATATAAAAAAAAAAGCACTGTCATGAATTGGATGGCCCCATGTCACTTAATTGGCCAATCAGCATATACACTCCTCAAAGATGAAGTTGCAACACCAAGTAGGGAAACCTGGATAGGTTTAGGATTTGAAAATTGTGGGGGGGGGGTTTTTTTCATCTACATTACACGTCAAATTATTTAGCATGAGCGCAACAAGCAGAAATAACCCTGACACATCTTGGCATGCTATGAATGAGGTTCTTAATGGTTGTCTGAAGAATATTCTGCCATGCTGCATCCATTTGGGCATACAAATCATCAAGTTGTGCTGCTTTCAGCTCCTCTTGCAATTGTCGCGCAATGATGAGCTTGATGGGAGGCTAGTCTGGAGATACTGCAGGCCATAGTAAAATAGACCACACAGACTACTCAGATTAGCATGAGCAAAATGCAGTTTGACGCTGTTAAATGGCTGCTGAGACAATTTGGAGAAATGGCTGTACCACATTTGATCCATTCTGTACTCCCAAGTAAAATTAGACTTCACAACTATCCTAAAGCGTCTACACAAACCATCAGAAGGTGTTTGCATGTAGTTGGGGCTATGGGCCAGATATTCACCTATAGGTGTTCCATTAAACTCATGCCACCTCCTTCAAAGACTGACATGGTGCAGGGCAAGATGGCAATGAAAGTTGAAATGGAGGTCTATCCTCTTTGCCGATGAGTCCTGCTTTTGTCCTAGGTGCAATGGTAGCTAGAAATTTAGCTAGAGACCACATGGACAACACCTTGAAGACACCTTTGTGAGGGAAAGTCATGCCAGTTTTACTCTCTGGATTTGGTGTGGCATAATGTCCGGTAGTAGCATTTCTTTGTTAGCATCTGGATTGGAGTTGGCACAGGCAGGTAGCTTGGTTAGTGAATAGCGAGGGGTCTGTAAGGAAGATCAGCAGGTAGCAAAGACAGTGGATAGCCAGAAGTTGGTATACAGGAGCAGCAAGATTGTATGGAGGACCAACAAGTGAGAGAAACTAAAGGCTGAGAGCTGAATAATCTGGGAAGGAAGTGTAAGTAAAGATTTAAATAGGGTGTTCAGTCAGGAACAACACAGGTACTGGTATGTGAGTTAGTGAGGAACTGGCCAGATTGCTGAATAGCTCAAAGGGAAGAGCTTCTGCATGGTACACAGGAGTCGCTAGTTTCGAGTCTTGACACTAGACTTCATTCAACTTACACTAACCGCTGTGCAATACATTGATTGTCATAGAACTAGTGGCTCCACCACTTCTCCACATGTTTGCACAACTGTGAGCTGCCTATATAACCTGCAGCATCTTCAAATTTGTCTTCCAACCACCACATCTGGGTTATCACAAGTTAATAATTAGAAAGGGAACTGCCAGCAGTGGATCTTGATTTGTTTGCGCAAGTGCATTCAGCATGGCAGAATAATCCTCCTTCAACCATTAGTAACTTCATTTATGGCATATTTGTGTGTGGGTGTCTGTGTGTGGCGCTCATGCACAATACTGAATAAATCTAAATGTTTTGAAAGTTTTTATCATTTGCATTTCATTATCATAGTTATTGATCCAGTAATTCCCATAGTTGCACAAATTTTCCTTCTTGGTGTTTCAATTTCAGTGTTGAGGATTGTATAATGAGGGAAAAAATAAATATGTACTAAGTACTTATCATTTAATAGAATATGATGTATCAACTCTCTGGAAAGCGAGAATTATGGCATACGCTTCTATAAAACAATGTTTAATAAAACATCAATTTAAAATCCTGACAATTGTGCTAGAAACTCTTAAATTCACAAAATTGTTCAGATGGCATCAAAGAGTTTATCTGAATCGAGCTCACAAATGACAAGTTGCGTGATGACTACAAAACACATGTGAAAGGGATGAATCGAATGCACAAATGGTGAAAGAACGAATAAGTAAAAGTGAAGGACGTGATGAGAAGTGAAAAGAGATGCAAGGGGATTGAGTTTAAAATGTAAAGCTGAAAGTGCAGTGTTGAAAAAGTGTGGGTATTGAGGTGGAGAGAACATGTTGCCTAGGAAGGTGAAGCAATATATGGTGTGCGATGAGCAGAAAATGAAAAACGCACAACAGCGTGATTACACCAATTAAATATCAAATTTAAAGACAAAAACAAAGGATGGAAAAACACCATGTTAACACGCCAAAGGAGATAAAACTAATAAAAGCAAAACTCCAGCATTTTTGTTGCCGTCCTGGAGTGGTGCTTCTATACGAAGGTCCCAGCACCCATTCTCATACTTACCCACCATCTAAACTTTTCTATTTCCAAACGTCTTCCATTTAAGGATTATGGAGGCCACTGTGCTCTTAGGAACCTTGAGTACTGCAGAAATTCTTTTGTAACCTTGGCCTGATCTGTGCCTTGCCACAATTCTGTCTCTGAGCTCCTTGGCCCGTTCCTTTGACCTCATGATTCTCATTTGGTCTGACATGCAGTGTGAGCTGTGAGGTCTTATATAGACAGGTGTGTGCCTTTACAAATCAAGTCCTATCAGTTTAATTAAACACAGCTGGGCTCCAATGAAGGAGTAGAACCATCTCAAGGAGGATCACAAGGAAATGGACGGCATGTGGCTTAAATATGAGTGTCTGAGCAAAGGGTCTGAATACTTATGACCATGTGATTTCAGTTTTTTGTTGTGTGTTTTTTTGTTTTTTTTTTAATAAATTTGCAAAAATTTTTTTTTTTTTTCCAGTCAATTTGGGGTGCAGAGTGTACATTAATGAGAAAAAAATGAACTTTATTGAATTTACCAAATTACTGCAATGAAGCAAAGAGTGAAAAAAATTAAAGGGGTCTGAATACTTTCCGTACCCACTGTATGTGTTTGTGTATATATGTCTGTAATTTTTATCGTTGCTACACATCAACTGTGAGAGACAAAATCTAAAAAAAAAAAAATCTAGAAAATCACATTGTACATAATTAATTTGCATTTTATTGCATGAAATAAGTATTTGATACAATTGAAAAAAAAAAGGAACTTAATATTTAGTACAGAAACCTTTGCAATTAGAGGTCAGATGTTTCCTTTAGTTCTTGACCAACTTTGCACATTGCAGAAGGCTTTTTAGACCACTCCTACATGTAGCTCTTCTATAGATCTTTGAGGCTGTCACTGGGCAACATTGAGTTTCAGCTCCCCCAAAGATTTTCTATTGGGTTCAGGTCTGGAGAATGACTAAGCCACTCCAGCACCTTGAAATGCTTCTTACGGAGCCACTCATCAATTGCCCTGGCTGTGTGCTTCCAGTCATTGTCATGCTGGAAAACCCAGACACGACCCATCTTCAGTGCTCTTACTGCGGGAAGGAGGTTGTTGGTCAAAATCGTGCATTCGTCATGTCTCCTTTGCTGAAAAACACCCCAAAAGTATGATGTTTCCCCCACTGTTCATGGTTGGGACAGTGTTCTTGGGGTTGTAATCAACCTTCCACCAAACACGATGAATGGAGTTGATGCCAAAAAGTTATTTCGGCCTCATCTGTCCACATGACCATATCCTATGCTTCCTCTGGATAATCCAGATGGTCGTTGGCTAACTTCAACTGGCCTGGGCATGTGCTGGAGTCAGCAGGGGGACCTTGTATACCCTGCAGGATTTTAATCCATGACTGCATAGTGTGTTGCTAACAGTAATGTTTGAGACTGTCGTTCCATCTCTTCAGGTCATTGACCAGGTACTCCTGTGTAGTTTTGGCCTGATTCCTGACCTTTCTCAGAATCATCCTCACCCCACGAGGCGAGATCCTGCATTAAGCCCCAGTCTGCGGAAGATTGACGGTCCTATCGTATTTCTTCCATTTTGTAATAATTGCGCCAACAGTTGTTGACTTGTCACCAAGCTGCTTGCCTGTTTTCCTGTAGCCCATCCCAGCCTTGTGCAGTTCTACAATTTTGACCCTGATGGCCTTAGCTCTTTGGTCTTGGCCATGATGGAGAGGTTGGAATGTGATCCATTGAACTTGTTACGTGTATAAAAAGGCACCTGTCGACACATTCAAACAGGTGCAATTAACACAGGTAATGCGTACAAAGTAGGTGGGCTTCTTAAACAGGTCTATGAGAGTCAGAATTCTTGCTGGTTGATAGGTGTTCAAATACTTATTTCATGCAATAAAATTCAATGTAATTATTTAAAAATAATGCAATGTTATTTTCTGGTTATTTTTAGATTCTGTTTCTCAAAAATGAGACCTTTCCATTCTTTGTAGATGGGAAAACTTGCAAAATCAGCAGTGCATCAAATACTTATTTTCCCCACTGTATATATATTTTGTAAGGTTGCTGTTAGACACATAGTGGATTGGAGATAAAACTAGAGTAATGCTTTAGTACATATAGAACTAAAAGGGGGTAATCAGCCTTGACAGGTTGATTATAAGCAGCTGTAGAGATGGGAGAGACAGCTGCTCACCATACTCCACCTCTGAGTGTAGTTCACGTTCTAAAATGAGGCCTGTTTGTCTCACAGTAAGTAAGGCTGTGATCACACATGCGAGAAACTCTGAGTCTCGCATGTTAATACCCGGCACTCAGGAGCAGAACGTGCGGCTGCATGAGTAGCATTGTTACATTTGGTGTTAGAAGTGCGGGCAGCGTTCCTAGGGAACATGTATTATTGCTGCAGATGTACTGCATATTGTGGATGAAAGCAGCTGTAAGCAATAGAGCAACGTCAGACAGCATAGAAGAAGGACCTGATTAAATGGTGCAAGCCCAGCAACAGCTGGCACAACAGGAAACGAGTAAGCTTTTAACGCAACAGCTTCAGCAGTAGCAGATTGAATTATTCAAAGAGGCAGTTCATGGCACTACGGCAGCTCGGACTCCAAGGTCAGCTGAGGATCTTTCTATCCAGAAGGCGGTGAGGAGAGCCTTGCAGAAAATGATCCTGAGAGATGACATAGAGGCCTTTTAAAATGTTTTGAAAGGGTTGCTGAAGAATATGCAAAATTGAAAATGGAAATTTTGGCTCTCTTGGGGGTGACAATGTCTGTCAGGGCACAACGGGTCCACCGCTGGGCATATCACCGTGACAAACCCCCTTGCTCCCAAATGTTTAATCTGTTGCACACAAAAGTGGTTGCAGCCAGAATCCTCCGCCCCAGTGTAGATGGTAGAGCGAGTTGTAATGGACTGGTTCATGCACTTCCTTCCGAGGCCAATGCAAACTTGAGTTGCCCAGAGAGATCCCCAGAACATGAATGACTTGATCCGACTGGTCAAAAGGTATAGGGGTCGAAGATTCCTTGGGGAGGCAACCCACTTCATACTGGGGTCTCATCAAGGGGCAGAAGGTAAAAAGGGGGTGTAGGGTCCAAACTCAAAAAGGGCAGCGGAGATCATGCCGAGGGTGAGGGAATGTAATATGCTGGCGATGTCATTGCTCAGCTCATATAGCTGCCCATTGTCCCCTAATGACCTAGAAAATGGACTGTAGCATGGGATGCCGGTGTTCAGTCTATGCATATCTGGCTTGTAGTGTGGACTGTCCACCCAGCGAGGGTCCCTTAACTTCTGTAAAAGTGAAGTCTGCAAATGACTGGACTACTAGACTCTGGTAGTTTGGTGACCCTCGTGAGGGCCAAAAGCCCTCTCCAATTGATCCCTGGGAAGAAGGTGGGTGTTCACTGCATTCAAGGGGATGCTGTTGTGAGTTCATTCTCTGGTCCAACAGTAGTGAGTTCTCCTTCCAGACTCCCTCTGGTGGTAACAGGAGGTAGTGAGGCTGATTTAATCAGTAGAGATCTACCACCTGATAATGAGGATGACGATTGGACCTCAGGAATCTTAGGGCGTCGGCTGTCTTAAATCCAGTCTAAGTCAGCGCTGGTGATTGCTTCTGGCTTCTCAGGTCTTGGTTTTCAGCGCTGTTCCAGCCTTCTCAAAGCTAAGTGTTTTTGCTAATGTTCACACTTGATTTTGTTGGTCTATTCAGTTTTTTGTGTGTTCAGCCAGCCCCGGCTGGGGCTGTGCTGAATTTCCACTCTTATTTATCTGTATTTGCCAATTTGCTTTTTAGTCCCTTATTAGATTGGCCTCTTTTTTGCTCTGTCTCAGAATATTTCAGAGTGCTGATATAGTGGGAGAAGTCTAGTGACTTCAGGGTTAATTTTGTTATCAGAAGTGTTGGACATTATTTTTGTAGGGTTTTTGGCAGATTGCAGACATTGTCTTTCCTTTCCTATCCTTTATAGTTAGTTTGGGCCCCATCGTTTGCTCAGCCTATTTTCCTGCCTGTGTTTTCATCTTGTTTCACCGTCAGTACTTGTGTGGGGGCTGTCTATGCCTTTGGGGTCTGCTCTGGGGCAGTTAGTTTTCCCCTTTTCTTGCTTTAGGCTTATGTAGTCCTCCGGCGGTGACGAGGCGTCTAGATCATCGTAGGAACGCTCCACTGCTACTGCTAGTTGTGTGGATAGGATCTGCATAGTTACCAACCTCTGGTTTTCTGGGACTTGGCTTTTTGTTGTCCTCCTCGGTGACCCATTCATAACAGGATGCTAAAGACTATCCAGTGGTCTTTGAGACGGCCCGTGGTACTGAGTCCCATGAGGTCGGTGTGGTCCAGGACTTATTACACCCAGTTATCATAAGCTGGGACTTTATGTTGTTTTGGGACTTGTAGTGGGGAAAGGGTGGAGACCTCAATTGCATGGGTAAGAGACTGGTTGGCCCTAAAAAAGACTTACCACCCCCAGAGTCTGACAGGTTTCTATTCTGTGAAATGATGGGAGATGAGGAGGTAGTTTTCCCTGAGGCCAACGTTCCTGAGAAAATTTTGGGTCTGCTCAACCTAAGAGCCTAACTCTAAAATAAGCATTCAATAAGGTAACCGTTATAAACGGCATAGTGCGGGAGCCGTGGGCTGACACCAGGTTTGCCTATTTCATGTTGAGTGGGGACTTATTGTACTGGGTTACTAAGGTGAGGGAGGAGATAGTAGAACAATTGTTGGCTCTAGGACCCTATTGGCTGAGGGTGTTGCAAGTCCTGTCCCACCTGTCAGTTAACCGCTCCCACCTCTCACTTCCGAAATACCCTTGTGCCGCTACCCATCAAGGCATGGCAAGAAGAGCACCCCGTTGAAATTACATGTTACTGGTTAAGCCAGAAGGGGACATTGAAGACCTCACAATAGCCGAGATGTTGTTGAAGGCCCAAAAACAGAAATCTCTGGAATTGCTGCAACAGAACTGGAACCTGTTCTCCGATTTGCCGAGGTTTACATATGTCATAGAACCTGAGGTTCCGACAGAACCCCATGTGGGAGTGAATTTGAAGTCCTACTAAATTCCAGAGACCTGTCAAGAACTGATCTCCAAGGAAGTGAAACATGCTGAATCTCGATGTCATTGAGGATTCTAAAAGCGGGTGGTCCAACCAAAATGTTCTTGTTCCAAATCCCAATGGAGAATGAAGATTCTGTAATAATTATTTGAAGCTAAATGAAGTCTTCAAGTTCAAAACACATCCGATGCCGCATGTCGATTACCTGAGTAAGAGACTTGGGCTGGCAAGGTCTATAACAACCTTGGATCTAAAAAGGGTTATTGACAAATCCCCATGTCACAAGAAGCCATGGAAAAGACGGTTTTCATTATGCCCGACAATTGCTTCCAATATGTCCGGATGCCGTTTCGACTGCATGGAGCTCCGGTCACGTTCCAGAGGGCCATGGACCAGATCCTCTTACCCCATAAGAATTACACTGCTGCATACCTGGACAATTTCATAATCTTTAGAACAGATTGGTGAAGTTATCTAGGAAAGGTCCAGGCTGTATTTGATGATCTCAGGAAGGTGGGGTTCAATGTAAATCCAAGAAAATGTGCCATGGGGAAAGAGGAGGCCAAGTACAGTTGTGTGTAAATCATAGTAACGCCGGTGTCACACTTGCAACTGCAATACGAGAAACTCGCCTCAATACTGGGCACTGCCGCCGGCACTCGGGATCGGAGTGTGCGGCTGCATGTATTTCTATGCAGCTGAATGCTCCAATCCCGTGTGCCGGCGGCAGTGCCAGGTATTGAGGCGAGAGACTCGCATTGCAGTTGCAAGTGTGACACCGGCCTAAATCTTATGCTCCTTGAATACTTTTTTAAGTATCCGTCTTCAATGCTGTCACCACTATCCATACAGTTGTGTGAAAAATTGTTTGCCCCATTCTGATTTCCTATTATTTTGTATGTTTGTCACGTCACACTTAAATGTTTCAGATCATCAAACAAATGCAAATATTCGACAAAGATAACACAAGTAAATACAAAATGCAGTTTTTAAATGAAGGTGTTTGTTATTAAGGGAAAAATAAGTCCAAATCTACAAGGCCCTATGTGAAAAATGATTGCCCCTCCCTTAAGACATAAATTAACTGTGGTTTATCACATCTTTGGTAAACTGAGATCAAATTTCCAAGCAACACGCTGGCCTGATTACTGCCACACCTGTTCTCAATCAAGAAATCACTTAAATAGCACCTGCCTCATAAAGTGAAGTAGACCAAAAGATAATATTATAAAGCCATTTCTCAAGCTTTGGGGCTCCAGCAAACCACAGTAAGAGCCATTATCCACAAATGGTGAAAACATGAAAATATGGAACGGTCATGAACTTTCCAAGGAGTGGACTGCCTACTAAAAATAACCCAAGAGAGCAGCACCGACTCATCCAAGAGGTCACAAAAGACCCCACAACAATATCCAAAGAACAACAGGCCTCACTTTCCTCAGTTAAGGTCAGAGATCATGACGCCACCATAAGAAAGAGATGGGCAAAAATGGCCTGCATGCAGTTATAAGACGAAAACCACTTCTGAGCAATAAGAACATAAAGGCTCATCTCAGTTTTGCCAGAAAGCAACTTATTGATCCCCAAGACTTTTGAACGAATACTATATGGACAGACAAGACAAAAGTTGAACTTTTTGGAAGGTGTATGTCTCATTACATCCTGCGTAGAAATAACACTGCATTTAAGAAAAGGAACATCATACCAACATTAAAATGTGGTGGTAATGTAATGTTCTGGGGCTGTTTTGTTGCTTCAGGACCTGTAAGACTTGGTGTGGTAAATGGATGCATGAATTCTGTCTACAAAAAAATCCTGAAAGAGAATGTTTGGCCATCTGTGATCTCAAATTGAAGTGCACTTGGGTTGTGCAGCAGGCAATAATCCAAAACACATCACCAAGTCCACCTCTGAATGACTTAAGAAAAACAAAATTAAGACTTTGGAGTGGCCTAGTTGAAGTCCTGACCTTAATCCGATTGAAATGTTGTGGCATGACCTTGAAAAGGTGGTTCATGCTCAGAAACCCTTCAATTTGGCTGAATTACAACAGTTTTGCAAAGATGAGTGGGCCAAAATTCCTCCAGAGTGTTGTAAAAGACTCACTGCCAGTTTTTGCAAAGGCTTGATTGCAGTTGTTGCTAAGGGTGGCCCAACCAGTTATTAGGTTTAGGGGGCAATCACTCTTCCCTTAATAATAAAGACCCTCATTTCAAAACTGCATTTTGTGTTTACTTGTGTTTTCTTTGTCTAATATTTAAATTTGTTTGGTGACCTGATGCATTTAAGTGTGACAAACATGCAAAACAATCGGAAATCGGGAAGGGACAAACACGTTTTCGCACAACTGTAATTATATACTAGATGGAGGCCCAATGCTATCGCATCAGGAGGGCGGTAATGTCATGATAGGGTGAAAGGCTTTGCAGCGTTGAGAATCTCTCCCCCCATGTGCTCACCCACCTATCCACTCTCTCTTTCCCCATGTGCTGACTTCTCTCGTCTGTGCTCTCTTCTTTGACCTGTCTACCCCATGTGCTATCCCCCTTGTCTGCTGTCTCTCTCCTTCCTGTGCTGTGTTCTCCCCTCATGTGCTTTCCCGTTTGAGCTGTCTCCCCCCCCTGTGCGCTGTCTATCTCACCCGTGTTTGACTGTGTACAGAACATACCACAGCTCCTAGGCAGGGGAGGAAGCAAAAGACAATACTGACATTACAGCAGGAGATCGCAGAGGATACATTTTGTGAGGTAAAATATTGTTTAAAACCAGTCATTAAAATATTTTACCTCACAAAATTAATCCTCTGTGATCCCCTGCTGTAATGTCAATATTGTCTTTTGCTTCCTCTCCTGCCCAGGAGATGTGGTATGCTCTGTACACGGTCAAACACAGACAATTTTTAAAATGAACTTCGTGTGAAACCCCTATAATGTGACCGCCGGGATCAGCCGAATGATTCACTGCGCCTGCTCGGAATTTGCGCAGGCGCAGTGCAATGGTGTTCCGCTGGTGGTACCGTTGTGTGTTAGTGAGTATGTGAGAGTGACTGTGAGGCCGGGGTCACACTGGCGAGGAATACGGCCGAGTGAGAGGCGCTAAAAGCACGCATTAGACACGGACCAATGATTCTCTATGGGGTCACTCGCACCAGCCGTATATTTCTCATCTGTTTTCTACGCTCCGTGCCAATCGCAGCATGCTGCGATTGTCAGCGTACTACGGCCGGAGTACGCCAATGCAAGTCTATGGGTGCGCAAAAAATACGGATTACACACGGACCACACGTGTGACCTGCGAGAAATACGCAGGTCTTTTGGCTGGTGACAAGAAATGGACCAATCCATCATCAGGAAGCCTAGACATGCAAATGAGCTCAAAAAGCGCTCCAGACATCCAGGAAGTACACCTCCACGGAGTACAGCAGCATCATGGCGTCCACTTACATAAATGTGGAGATGTTAATAGTCCTGGTGCAGGAGCGTCCTGAAATCTGTGACCAACGCGATGCCAATTATTCCAACTGGGCAAGAAAGGAGGCGTCATGGAGGCGCATCTGTCACCAGATGTACCATGACTTTGGTGATCGACCACGTGAGGAGCAGCATAAAATTCGTAAGTACAAGCCTAAACATGAGTAACCTTAGCGCACAACAAAAAAGGAATATAGAATCAGCACCCCCCTTCCTGTGCATGTACTTTTTGCCTCATGAGGCCGTTAGATTTGGATGTGACACGTGGATTCACACAGCCATAATTTGGGTTTATGCCACAAGCTCCTCATCCTCCTAGACAAACCAATTATTAAGTGTAGCTAAAGAGACCCTGTGTATCTGCCCAATTAGATATGCCACCATGGGTAGAAAGCACACCCCAGAAGGCCCCATGCCTAGACTACTGGTAGCAAATGTGACCTATCAAATATGTGAATTTGACAATATTTCCTGTCACATTGCAGTGGAAGATGTGATGAAACGCTGGCGAAGCATCCGGGATCAATACCGCTGGGAACGCCAGCAGCGGTCCAGGAGTGGGGATGCGGGATACGTAAAACGAAAATATATCTATTACGACCGGCTCTCCTTCCTCGCCCCAATTCTGGATCTGAGACCGTAAGTAGATACCTCACACCACATTACACAGATACTTTACAGGGCCAAAAATAGTGATGTATTTTTGCCTCTGTTCTATTTCATAACAGAACTCAATCCAACCTTACGGATCGAGGAACGGCCTCAGAGACAGAGCCCATAATTGATCCTGTAGGGGATGAGGTGGCTGGCCCATCTCCCCCTACAAGAAGCATGGGTGAAGATGAGTCATCACTGGAGAACCCATTGGCTGCCCAACAAACCACACCACCAGGACGGTCTGCTGCTGCCCCATCACCCATCCTGGAAGAGCCGGGCAACTTGAGCAGCAGCCCAACTGGCCAGATCAGGGGATCCCCACAGGCTGCTGTTACATCCCGGCGAGGCCGAAGAAGGCGCCAGGTCACTGTTCAAGAGAGCAGGACCAATGTGGACACGGGTGCTAAATTTTTTATCTCGAGTCACTACAGATGATGGGGAGGAGGCCTACTCACGTAGCCTGACCCTTTATCTCCGTGCCCTTACCCGTGAGGTCAGGCTCCGTATTAGGGGATGTTTTCAGATACTGCTTGATGCAAGCACCCCCCCCCAATACCCCATATGAGCTTTTCGAATATCTGGAGAGGTGGCAGCTTTCCCCCGAAATCTAATGTGCATGAGACCACCCACACAGATGCTTGCTCAAGCAGGGTCTGAACATCCTCTAATACGTGGGCCTGCACCTCACCCCCTTCCTCCCCCTACCCAACCTTCCCAACAGCAGCAACAGATTTCTGGCTCTAGCCAACCCCACCAATATGGCCACTTATTCCCACCCAGTGTTGGAGGCTGGTCCCAACCTGGTTGGGGACGACATGGCTATATTGGTGGGTATGAGACACGGGCCTACCCGCCCCAACAAGATGCTCCTCAGTTGTATTACTATGGCCACTACCCCCAACAATCACAGGAGGAAGGTCAGTACCAACAGCATGGGCAACAGTATGCACCCACACAGGGCGATGTTGCTCAAAGTAGTCAGCAGCAACCACAGGCTCCTCTCCGCCTTCTTCCCCAACATTCCACAATTTATAAGTGGCTTAAAACAAGAAATTAGTAAACCCATACTGTACATGACTGTTCTTAATCGGTCTGATGGGAGGAGATGTCCAGTGTGTTTGAACTGGTGGTTAAAATCCCAAGGCAAAGTAAAAAAGAGGTTTTAGCCAGCAGCAAAATGAGCTAAAACAGATAATACTAACATTTCTTATGACGATTTTCAAATCATATGATTAAGACACCATGACAGGCAAGGCTACCTTATGCGTTTCTGAGACATATTACATGTCTGTAAAAAATACAATATTTCACGGGGCTGTACTGGCAAAGTCAAAGGATCAAAATAGAGTACTCACGTGATAATGCATAGAAAAGGCGTGCTGTCCATATTCTCTTAGTCCAATTTAGGCCAGCTAACTATATTCCAAAATCTAGACAAACAGCCTCAAGACCATCACGCTCTCTCTATGTATTATCAAGTCAGTCTTCTAATTTGATCCTTTGACTTTCCCAGTATAGTGCGGTGAAATATTGTGTTTATTACAGATATGTAATATGTGTCAGAAACGCGTAAGGTAGCCTTGCCTGTCATGGTGGCTTATTAATATGATTTGAAAACATTCAGAATAAATGTTAGTATTATCTTGTGTAGCTCATTTTGATGATGGATAACTCCTCTTTTTTACTTTGGATTCCAAATGTGTACAGTTGCAATGTTGTTATTGCACTATGTATGTTGTAGGATATGTTTGTAATTTTGTTTGAACAACAGTGTTGAAATATGCCAAAAGCCCAATTTGGGCCATTGCCCAAGTTTTTCATAGGGCAAGAATATGTTTGCCTTACAAACTTAAAATAAAAACAAAAAAAAGCCAAAAGTAAAAATTGGCCAACTACACTTTACGTCTCTGTCTTAATTGTCCAAACCCATATCAAAATACGCTTACCAAATCAAAGCAACAGTCATAGATTCAGAAGGGGTAGAAATATATATATTTTGACACACATCAAACCAACATTGCCAACATAGATCCAACATGCTCTTGCCAAGAAGGTTCCCCCTGAGGTGCCATAAAGTAATTAGTGAAATGATCACGCACATTGAGGCCAGAGATCGGTCTACGTTGATTGTTGATAGGTGGTCTCACCCTACACACATTGTCCGGCCTACGCACAACACCAGCAGAGGAGGAACAATCATGTATCCTGGTGAAGTTATGAAATACCACACAGGCTTTCACTACTTCATTAACATTTTGTTCACTCAGCTGAATGGCAGACTGGAGTACCCGCCATTTGACACAAAGAATGCCAAAGGAACACTGCACCAGTCACCGACCACGTGATAGGCGCAATTTACATATCCTGCGCCTGTGGTGAAGGTTGCGTCGGGGATATGGCCTCATGACATTGCGCGTTAACTGAAAGGCCTCATCTGCCACAAGAACATAAGGGACAGATTCTTGAGTGGAGCCTGGTAGCTGGCGTGGTGGTAGATCCAACTGGTTGGTGCGTAGCCGCCGAGCCTTAATGGAAGTATTGAAGACTCGAGAGTCTCCTGTCCTTCCATAGGCCCCAATGTCAACAATTATAAACTTGTATTGAGGGTCGGCCAGAGCCAACAATACAACAGAAAAGTATTGTTTATAATAGAAGAATTGGGAGCCAGAGTTCGGCGGATTACGCCCCCGGATATGTTTGCCATCAAGGGCCCCAATACAATTTGGAAACTGGCATTCTTCCTCAAAGTCCCTTGATATCCTCAACCAGTCTTCCATTCTGGCCTCGGGCATGACGACTTGATATAGTCTTGTCCATATTTCAATACATGTTGACCTGACTATGCCAGATATGGTTGATCTTCCAATCAGAAACTCATGGTGGAGACCAGCATAAGACAGGCCAGTGGCCAGGAAGCTGAAGAGCAACAGAAAAGGATGATTGTCGAATGCACATATTTACAAAACAAACAGGTCCATACATACCAAAGTTGGTAAGATTTCAGAGCAAATAACACACACATCTTGCTTTGCACAATGAGTAAGAGATATTCAGTACATATTCCACACAACATTCGGGTCTGTAAGTTGAAACATAGGTGGACTATGATGAGGGCCTAAAACTTACTCCAAGAAGGCAAAAATTCAAACTTTGCCCAACACATCATGAACATAGAGAATGTGGTTGTGTAGTACATACCGTATTGTGAGTACAAGTCGCTCCTCTGCAGATATAGCTTTGCGCATCCTTGTATCCTGAAAGGTTATCCAAGGGCGCATTGTCTCCAAGAGTGTAGGAAATGTTGCAAGGCTCATGCGACTGTATTGGTAGAATTTTGCAGGATGCTCCCACAGAGAATAATAGAGGCGGTGAAAATGACCTCTTGTGAGTCGTTGCCTCAAAAGTGGATG
Source organism: Dendrobates tinctorius (assembly GCF_039654945.1). Lineage (NCBI taxonomy): Eukaryota > Metazoa > Chordata > Amphibia > Anura > Dendrobatidae > Dendrobates > Dendrobates tinctorius. The sequence continues at coordinate 67,490,468 of NW_027361703.1, forward strand.
TACCCACATGCGTCTCCTCCTCCGCGGATCCACTATCACTGGGTATGGTTGGCCAAAGCACCATGACAAAAGCCAGTTGAAGAGAACCTGCTCAGTTGTGTTGAAAGTCAGACCCTCTGCCATGTTGCACATACCGCAGCAACACACCTAGTGAAGGCAAGGTGACAAATGGACAGAATGGAGGCTGACACCTGTTCCTGATCTAATAAATACAGTGTAGGCTAATGATTTAAATAGTTAGTAGGCCTCAAAACCGTTAAATGTCCATTTTGCAAGGCTGTGAGAAAATCTCGCCATACGGATTGCATACGAATGCCATACGGATTACATACGGATGCTGACATGCGCAAAATACGCGACCGCACCTTGCTTACGGATGACCTACGGAGCACTATTTAGGGGTCATTCATCCGTATTATGCCTGTAAACTACGGACCGTATTTTGCGCAGGTTAGTGTGACTCCGGCCTGAGTGTGTGAGTCTGAGTATGTGAGAGTGAGTGTGACTGGGAGTGTTAGAGTGACTGAGTGTGAGAGTGTGACTGTCACCTAGAATATAAGACATATTTTCAGTTGTTTCACACTTTAATTATATAATTCCACATGTGTTAATTCATAGTTTTGATGCCTTCAGAGTGAATCTAAAATTTTCATAGTCATAAAAATAAAGAAAACTCTTTGAATGAGAAGGTGTGTCCAAACCTTTGGTCTGTACTCTCTCTATATATATATATATATATATATATATTACACACATAGGGAAGGGGTTAAACTGCTGTTTATTACTAGTTCATGATATGAATGTAATTTTGCCCAAAATTATACTAATAAAAGTTTCATGAATGTGCTTGAATATCCAATTGCTAGATCTGCAGCAGATAAAACTGTAATTTTTAAAAAATGACAGCAAGCAGCTCAATAACGGAATAATGGCCCCAGCCCCTGTATCATGCGGGTCTCAGATGAGGTAGCAAAAACGTAGTGACTATGCACTACCTGGACAACCACTTTTTAAATGAAGTAGTAAAATATAAATGAAGGGCGACTACTTCTGTCCGAATGAAGTTAGGCCGGTTTCACATTTGTGCTTTTGAGCTGCATGCGTCCCTTATCTTTATCACTGGGGGCGCAGGCCATGCGCAGTATGCATTTGGCGGCGCATGCGCCCTTTTGACGGTGCACTGAGCGCAACCAAACTGCAGCAGGTTGCGTTTGGCGCTGGTCGGCGCACGGTCAAAAGGGCGCATGCGCCGCCAAACGCATACTGCGCACGGCCTGCGCCCCCAGTGATAAAGATAGGGGACGCATGCAGCGTCATGCGCCGGTAGGCGGAGCTACCGGCGGAGGCGCAGCAAGGGCGGGGCTCAAAAGAGCAAATGTGAAACCGGCCTAAGAGCACAGCAGCCTAATATCGGCTGCTAATTAGCTGCAGGTCTCACATGTCATAACAATGTCACAGGAGACCCGCCACTGACATTGCAGGAATGGCGCTAGTGTGTGAAGTGAGAATATTCCTTTTATTTTACAAATAGGACTAGTTGAGTTAAAAACGTTAAGAAATGTATGCATTTTGGCAACTACGTCTTGGCGCCTGAACATTTGAAAGCTGTTTACTCTTGTGTTCCTTCTCGTTTAATTCATTGTCTTATTGTCCATAGTTATATTTACATTTAGTGGTTCCTGAACAACAAACTACTCTCCTGTGTGACAAAAATATGGGTGTCACTTTCTTATAAAGTATAAAGCAAATTAGGCACGTCAGTGATAGTACTCCGCATTTCAAGCTAAGTATACTATGATATATTACGAAACAAAGCTGTGATAGCATTGCCGTTTATTTTTATATACTTGACCTCTAAAGGTTATGACCCAAGTTATATGTTGTGCCCTAGACAGATTCTGTAAAATGCCCTTTCCCGTAATAGAAAAGGTCAGCATACTTGTGCAGCAAGCCTGGCAAGGATGTTTAATTATAGCCCTGCATAAACTTGTTGTTCCAAACATTAGAAAACATTAGCTACAGTTCACTATTCGCTCTAAACGTGTCCTGAAATTTCAGAACTGCTCAGAATAAGGATTTTAAAAAGTTACACTTGGGCAGGGCCAGACAGGGACAAAAAAGCAGCCCTGGCACACAAACCCCACCAGCTTACATAATAAAACACTCCCCAGTGAATTTTGCTTTACTTTGCCATGTCCCTCAACACTCACTAGATGGAATTATTTGAAGAGCTACATGTGAATGGCGCAGCAGTGTGTATGTGTGAGCAGGTTGCGGGATGCATGGACAGACAGGAGAAAGAGCAAGGGTTACAATTTCAATTAAAAATGAGATAATCCACGCAGGGAGGTAAAAGGTTAACAAGAGGGTTGGGTAGGCAGTTCAAAATACAGATAGTATGCAGGGGTTAAAGAATAGTGAGAAAGGTATTAACAGTTCTTGGAGGTTAACTTATCCTGTCAGACGTTTATCAAGACGTAGTAGTTCTGGAGCAGGTGATGGAGCCAACAACGGCTGACGCGGCGCTTGTCCGATGTGGTACTGTAGGTAACGATGATCCATCTTCTGGCGGCAGCGGTTGGTCTCCGGTACCTTCCGCTGAGCCCCTAGTCCATATACTTATGTGGCCGGAGGAGCATGGGCCACGGCACTGTCTGAGCTCGATGTGGCCCGACAGATATACACTGGTGAATCAGGGCACAGATAGCAGACCTGCACCCGGTCTCTCTCTGGCACCACGCGCGCAGTACTCCCTAGCCCGGAATGTTCAACACTTCGCTTTGTGGTGACCAACAGGCGCACTGCATGTCTCTCCTCACGGTCTCTGTCAGTGGTGGCAGGGAAGCTCGAGCGCGATCCTGCGCTACATTGATGCTCGAGGGCCAGAGCACTCACGTCTCCCTGTTGCGTGCTGTTTCTTCCCGCCAAGTCTGCCTGTTTCCGTGCATGCTGAGTCTGTAAGCACTTAGCCACACCCCCTGTTTCCGCCTGCAATGATTTGTCCACTCTCTTAAGCTTTCCCCTGGACAACAGAGGAGACAGCCCCGACAGTTGCGGACCCGGCACAATGCTCGCCATTCCACGGGCTAGAGTTCTTGTAGTAAGCATTGACATTCTCCAATCTACTGGACAATTCGCTGCCAAATAAATTGGTCTTGTTTATATCGGTTGGGTGGTATTCCTGCTGTTGTCCATTCTGTGCGGCGTAAGTCAGGTTGAGGAGTGGAGCCAGGTTGCGTAGTAGAGTCAGGTTGCGCAGGCGAGGACTGGGATGCGCCCAGGTTCAAAGGAGCAGCCAGTTCGGGAGTATCAAGTCCCTGTTCCTCTTCGGGGTCAATGGGCAGGGGGTCGGAGAAGTCTTCCTTGTCATAGTCGATAGCTGTGGAGGGGCGCGTTTTGGAGACAGCTTGTGTTCTCTCTGTTTGGTCAGGGTCTTGTGACAAGCAAGGACATAACATGTTCCAATTAATTACTTGAGTGGGAGCGTCTTCTTCCCCCTCAGGTTGGACCTCATAGACGGGACCTTCAGATTCGATTCTGCGTTTCATTCGATACGGTGTCTTTTCCCACCAATACTCCAACTTGCCTCAAGGACATTTGTCTCGGACCAACACACGGTCCCTGACCTTCAGAGCTGTCCCTCACAGGGGGATCACTTCATGATGTTTCAGTTCCCGAAACTTGGTCTGCACAAGTTGATGTAGAGTCTGCAAACGGTGACGATGTTCACAGACCCAGGTGGACACCCCTGTCCGTGGGTAGTCCTCCTCTGGATCCAATTCCAGCTCAGTGATTTCTTGCCCTTTCCGGCCGAACAGCAGGGTGTATGGTGTATATCCAGTTGTACTGTGCACCCGATTGTTGTACACCCAGACTAATTCAGCTACAAACTTGGGCCAGCGAACTTTCCGGTCTTCCTCCAGTGTTCTCAGCATCTGAATCAGCATCCGATTAAAACACTCACAGGCCCCATTCATCCTGGATTTTTCAATCTGATACAGGCAATGCAGTTCTTCCATAACCCGTCCTTGAAAACAGGCACCTTGGTGAGAGTGAATTCTCTTCAGGCAACCGTACATTCAGATGAAGTCTCAGCAAATGGCCTGTGCCGCCAACTCAGCAGTCTGATCTCGGGTTGGAGTTACCACCGTGAATTTGGTGAAGTGGTTGGTCTTACCAGACAGTATTCATATCCAAGGTGGGCTGGGATCACAGTCAAGTAGGCATTCATCAACACCTCTAGAGGAGCAGAAGTCATGATGGTTTGCTTAGGGGCCCTCTGTTCTGGAGGCTTTGCTAACTCGCAGTTCCTGCACTGTTGACACGCTTCATCTATTGCCGCTTTCAGTCGAGGATGGTAGACATACTTCTGTAGCCACTGGAACGTCTTTTCTGGGCCAAGGTGGGCTCCTCTCTCATGAGCTTCTGTGGCCACCTCATGAAGCAACTTTTCCGGGAGCACCACCTTCCTATATAGCAGGCTGTCTTCCAGCTGGAGCCTCTTCCACTGCCGAAGGATCTGCAGAGCTCCCGGGGACAGAGAGTCTCTCTCTCTTTGGCTGGGGAGTTGTATTAAAACCACCCAGCGCCTCATCTGAATGAGTTCCCTATCTTCCTGCTGAAGCTGTACCCAGTCATCACGGGGTCACCCTAGTGTGTGTCCTCTGGACGTCTCCCTGATCTGTCCCTGCATTGCCACCATCGTCTTGGCGGAATTACAAAACTCAGGGATCTATTCGGCCTCCAGCTCTTCATCCTGGTTAGGTCCAGTGCGTTCGTGAGTCACTCTGGATAAAGCATCTACATGTGTGTCCTCTGCTCCTCACCGATAGGCAATCTTGTATCGGTACTTAGCCATGTGGGCCACCCATCTCTTCTCCATAACAGCTGGTTCTATCTGAGCTTCGACTCCTTCAAGAGGGGTGCAAGCTCGGATAGGTAACGAGAGCCCAGTCTGACCTGATGGCAAGACGAGTTTGGTGGAGACCACAACAATTACCTTGCCTAATGCTCTGCCTTCACTCGATGTCTCCTGGGCTTGAGCCACTCGTATCAACTGTTGGAACACTATACCTTTTACTCTTCCAGGCATTCCACATACTCTCGTATTGATTATTTTCTAACAGATAGTGCAACTCTGTCCAGATGCAGATCCGCAACTATAGGCTTAATAACATGGTCTGATCACGCTCCCATCACTCTGAGTCTTACTTTGGCACACCAAGCTAACCCAGCCTTTAGGTGGCGATTAAACGATGCATTGCTGCTGAATAGGGAGGTGTTAGGTAGAATCTTTCTCGGAGTTGGAACATTACTTTCAGATAAATGATAATGGAGAGGTTTCTGATGAGACCTTATGGTCGGCACATAAGGTAGTGATTAGAGGTGTGCTCCTCCAACAAGCTTCCTACCTGAAACGGAGGAGGGAGAGTGGCAGAGAGGTATTACTCTCCCGCCTGCAATATTTAGACACTATTAACAAGTCTGCTCCCACGCCTTTCATCTCCGAGGAGATCTATCAGACTAGGTTTAAATTGAGAGAAAATCTCTTGGCTAGATATGCACATAACATGAAGAAATTCAAGACTAATCTATATGCTGCAGGTGATAGGGCGGGTGCACTCCTGGCACGCAGAGTACGCAAGAGAGAAGCTAAATCAAGAGTGGACCATATCTTAGATAGAAATGGGAAGGCCCTCAGAAACCATCAGGACATAGTCCAGGTCTTTGCAGAATATTATACCGGCTTGTATAATTTAAAAGATGACCCTTTTACCCCCCAACCGGATCACCAATCTATCTATAAATATCTAGACTCTATAAAATTACCCCGTATCACATCTGAGCAGCTAAACTACCTTAATTCTCCCTTCACTGATGTAGAAATTAACTCGACGATTAAACAAACTAAATCTCATAAGGCCCCAGGTCCAGACGGGTTGACGAATGATTATTATAAATCCTTTCATCTGCTGTTGACTCCATATTTGCAGGGATTATTCTCGGTGTGGAGAGACTCGGGTACTGTGACGGCTCCTGGTTTGGAGGCTACCATATCTACCATACCCAAGCCTGGGAAACCCCTCACACGCCCTAGTGACTTTAGACCCATTGCTCTGCTCAATTCGGATGTCAAAATATTCACTAAAATTATAGCGTCCAGACTAAAGCTTATCATTCCAACTATAATTTCGCCGGACCAAGTGGGTTTTGTGGCTGGACGTGAGACGAAAGATGGGGTGCGGCGCATGCTGAATCTGATTAAAATAGCCGAGCTGTCTGGCCTGCCCAGTGCATTCCTGTCACTTGATGCTGAGAAGGCTTTTGACAGGGTGCACTGGGGGTACCTTCGGGCAGTATTGGAGAAGTTTGGACTGTCAGGCCCCATATTCTCAGCAATCTGTGCTATGTACACGACTCCTTGTGCCAGGGTCTTGACGTTCGGTTTTTTATCTGGTTCGTTTCAGATCACGAATGGCACTCGTCAAGGTTGCCCACTCTCTCCTATTATCTTTGCACTGTGTATGGAGCCGCTTGCTGAGCGCATAAGAACTTCTATTAATATCACCGGAATCAGGGTTGGACAGATGGAGCACAGAATTGGCTTATATGCTGATGATGTTATCCTGTCCTGTGTCAACTTGGAGACATCCTTGACAGCTATTACCTTGGAACTCGGGGAATTCAGTAATGTGTCATATTACAGGTTGAATCCTACGAAGTCCTTGTTGTTTCCGGTGGCGGTTCCATGAGCGGCCAAGTCAAAAATGGAAGCAGAATTTCCATTTACATGGATGACAGAGGGTATCCCGTACTTGGGAGTTATGTTGATGGGTTCTGAACAGATTGTCGAGAAGAATTTCTCTAAGTTGATCACACAGGTTAAGGCACAACTTGACCATTTTCACATGGTTATGATGTCCTGGATTGCAAGGATTAATGTTTTCAAAATGATGATCCTGCCTAAAATACTGTATCTCCTTAGGTGTATCCCATTAAAAATCCCCAAACGTTTGATTTTGAAATTACAAACTATGTCATACAATTTTATTTGGTCACACAAAAAAATCTAGAATCTCTAGGACCTTGATGTACTATCCGTTCAAACGGGGAGGGCTGGGAATGCCGAACCTCCTGCTGTACCATAGAGCGGCCATACTAACTGGACTCAGAGATTGGTGGCAGGCGGACAAAGACCATAGATGGCTCCAAATAGAGAACTACTATGCCAAATCTAGATCTACCCACACAATTCTTGAGGCTGAATCAATTGCAATCACTGATTATTCCCCTACCTTACCAACCATGAAAACCGCGCTCCACTACTGGAGGACACTGGTCCCTTCCTTGATTAAATTATCTCATGATTCCCTATCCCTAAAAGCCCTTGAGACACACATCCCATTTCTTAATCTCCAGCCTTGGGTTGATGCTGGAATCGTAACATTAGGGCAGATATTGGGTGCTACTGGCCTTGTCCCCTTTGACCACCTGGCCTCTAACTTCCCGAATATCCGAAGATATTTCTATCAATACTTGCAGATGCGTCATCTACTTCATAATTCCCCAAACTCGCCTTTTCTCAACTCACATTTAAATAAACGGGTTAATGGTTATTTCTTGTTGCCTGACTCTGGCCCGAAGGGAATTTCAATATTATATAAAGCCTTAAACGACCCAGCAGAAGATGTTAAACTGCCATATATGATCAAGGGGGAACAGGACTTGAACTTCCTATCTGACCCGATAGACTGGGAGGGGGGGCTGGGTGAGGTGTTACGGGTATCTGCCTGCGTCAATCATCTCGAACAATTTAAAAAAGTACACCTTAGATGGTATCAATATCCGGTTCAGGTGGCTCACTATGACCCTGCCGGGTCGGACAAATGTTGGAGGGGTTGCGGTCATAGGGGAACTCTGGAACACGCCTGGTGGTCGTGTCCAATTCTTCGGCCCTGGTGGAGAGATATGGACCTTTTAATTGCACAGGTCTTGGGGATCCAGCTGACTCTGTCACCTAGGCAGGCCATTCTTCACATTGGCCTGGAGGAAATTCCACACATACTTCGAGGTACACTATCACATATTCTAATAGCTGCCAGGTTATTGGTCGCCTCAAGATGGAAAGACACTAATTCTCCCAATATTAGTGAATTAATTGATAAACTTAATGCCCACTGCCAATATGAATTCGCCTTGGCTCACTCCATGACTGCCAAAACCAAAAGACAGAATATTTGGCACCCCTGGTTACATAGTGGTCATTCCTCTATTAACCCGCTCCACCTTGTTTGACCGTTTACTTGAGTGGGAATAAGTAAGCATCATTGACATAATATTCTCATTTTGCCATAGTTTGCCAGGAACCCTTGTCTATAACTGAACTGCTAGACAGTGCCTTGTGAATGCCTATACTCCTTTCCTCTTCCCCCTATTCCCCTTACCGTTTCTACCCCCCCTCCCGCTTCTCTCCCCTACTTCTTTTTCTTTTCCTTACTTATTTCTGGTCATTTTTGGTTAACCTCTGTTACTGTTACTACTGTTTGATGGCACTGTATTGTTTTGAAAATCTTTAATAAACACTAATTGATTAAAAAAAAAAAAAGGAACACTTTTCTCTGAGGATTGCGAAGGCTCCATCGACTCAGAAACACATCGACTGACTCGCTGAACAGGATGTTTCCCAATTCCTTCAGTACGTTCATTCCTAAAGACACAGTGGGGTCACTACCAGGATCTCCGGCAGTTAACACGACTCCTTTCCGGACCACATCTTTGCCGCACACAGTGATTTCCATCCAGACCACCCCTGCGACCGGGATGGGCAACTGGTTGGCCGCTGTCAATTTGATCATGGGACCCCATTCAGGTCACATTGCTTCAGAGGGAAATGCCATCTGAAATAAGTCTCTGGTATCGTAGTTACTTGAGAGCCGGTATCAACTAAACAGCGGACGGCCCAGTCATCCATTTCGGCCCAAACAAGAGGACTCAAAGAAACTAAATTTGTGGGACTTCTTTCTCTCCTTCTTGACTGCTCAGGCTCTAGGCGGCGATGGAGGGGCTTTCCCCAGTGTGCACATCCTTTAACATAATGTCCAGTGTCCCTGCAGTTGAAACAGGTCAGCGGCCCTTATATGTGTTGCGTTCTCGGTCCCTGGCGAGGCTCGGGACCAGTTCTGCCTCTGGAGGGGTTCAGGGGTACCGAAGGTTTCTTCTTCAGGTCAGACCATTCCTCTCGCATGTCTTGGATTTCCTATCGAAGTTCCTTTACCGAAATTGAAGGACCTTTCCTGCTGGTACTGTCCCCTCTGCTCCTGCTCTCGCGCACTCACTTCAGCCCCTACTTACAAAAAGGACATGCGCAGATTAAACCGCAAGCGCTCCCGCAAGGCCTGTTTAAGCAACGCGTCTATAAAGCCTGCTACCATCTGATCTCTCAGGACTTTGTCAGGGGGTCCTACACCTATGCCATCTCGCTTAGAGATCGCAGCGTGGATCTCTTGCAGTGCGTTCATGTACTTGGTCACAGACTCCCCCCTCCCTTTGGACGTGGCTAAACAGGTGCATGCGCAACTCTCCCACGTCCGTGGGGTCTCCATGCATTTCTTCTAAGATTTGTAGTCCTTGGTGAAGGTATCTCGCTCATGGGGGGACCAAAACATGACGGAGCTCTTCGCTTCTCCGTCCAGGGCCATCACGGCAATCTCTGCCTCCATTGCAGGAGTCATGGGCTGCATTATCATCATACCCCTGACTCACTCAGTCCATTCCCCCAGCAGAGTGTTGCTCCCTGTAAATTTTGGGAGGTTACTCAACATTGTCCCCAGTGATCTGCTGGCTCTTGGGTCACCCCTGACTGCTTGGTCTGCCACCTTTGTAACCGTGGAATACATCCTGCCGACTACTCCTAGTGTATGTAGGTTGCTGGATGCAGTGACGGACAGCAGGCAGAGCAAGGGTTAACAATTTTTAATGAACAAGGATTACTTCCTGCAGGGACGTGATGGGTTAAACAGGGGAATAAACAGTCTAATTGCCAAAAAGATATGCAGAGTTCAAGAATAAAGAATCAGGTAACGGAGGTTCTGGTGAATACGGCTAGCAAGTCAGTAGTCCCTCAGACGATGAAGTCAATAGCGCTGGCAATGGCTGGTGTGGTGTCTTTTCCAATAGGGTCCTGTAGACAACAATGCCTCATATTATGGTACCTTCCACTGAGCCTAGTCCATATGCTGCAGTGACTGACAAAGGTGTGGGCCACAGTCCCGTATGAGCCCAACAAGGCTCAGCACATATAAATTGGCAAAACTCAGGGCACAAGTGTCAGTCCCGTATCAGGTCCCTCTAATGTGACATGTGCGCTGTACTCACGGGTCCAAAACGTTTGGCACCTTGTTCTCTGTAGTCACCAGGCACACACTGCACATCTCTTCTCTGTAGTCACCGGGCACCAACTGCACGTTCCTCTCTCTCTCTGGTCCCCGCTGTTGTCGACGGGAGGCGGTGAACACTGGCCTGCAGGACGGAGCACTCCTCTACCTGGCTACTGCTGGACGCACGACTCCCCTCAGCACAGCTGTGCATCTGCAGATGGCGGGGGACCCTCTCAATGCGGCATGTCGTGACGCCGGTACTCTGTAAGCCATAATCATCAACATTAAGAGAAATAAACACTTGAAATTGATCACTCTGTTTGTAAAGACTCAATATAACATTGTATTGAATAACTGAAATAAATTAACTTTTTGATAATCTAATTTAGTGAGAAGCACACACACACATATATATATATATATATATATATATATATATATATATACACAGTCATATGTAAAAGCTTGGGCACCCCTATTAATGTTAACCTTTTTTCTTTATAACAATTTTGGTTTTTGCAACAGCTATTTCAGTTTCATATATCTAATAACTGATGGACTCAGTTATATTTCTGGATTCAAATGAGGTTTATTGTACTAACAGAAAATGTGCAATCTGCATTTAAACAAAATTTGACCGGTGCAAAAGTATGGGCACCCTTATCATTTTCTTGATTTGAACACTCCTAACTACTTTTTACTGACTTCCTGAAGCACTAAATTGGTTTTGTGACCTCATTGAGCTTTGAACTTCATAGCCAGGTGTATCAAATCATGAGAAAAGGTATTTAAGGTGGCCACTTGCAAGTAGTTCTCCTATTTGATTCTCATATGAAGAGTGGCATCATGGGCTCCTCAAAACAACTCTCAAATGATCTGAAAACAAAGATTATTCAACATAGCTTTTCAGGGGAAGGATACAAAAAGTTGTCTCAGAGATTTAACCTGTCAGTTTCCACTGTGAGGAACATAGTAAGGAAATGGAAGAACACAGGTACAGTTCTTGTTAAGCCCAGAAGTGGCAGGCCAAGAAAAATATCAGAAAGGCAGAGAAGAAGAATGGTGAGAACAGTCAAGGACAATCCACAGACCACCTCCAGAGACCTGCAGCATCATCTTGCTGCAGATGGTGTCACTGTGCATCGGTCAACAATACAGCGCATGCATAACGCCTTTTTGTATGACCAAACAACTCAATCTTTGTTTCATCAGTCCACAGGACCTTCTTCCAAAATGTAACTGGCTTGTCCAAATGTGCTTTTGCATACCTCAGGCGACTCTGTTTGTGGCATGCTTGCAGAAACGGCTTCTTTCGCATCACTCTCCCATACAGCTTCTCCTTGTGCAAAGTGCGCTGTATTGTTGACCGATGCACAGTGACACCATCTGCAGCAAGATGATGCTGCAGGTCTTTGGAGGTGGTCTGTGGATTGTACTTGACTGTTCTCACCATTCTTCTTCTCTGCCTTTCTGATATTTTTCTTGGCCTGCCACTTCTGGGCTTAACAAGAACTGTACCTGTGTTCTTCCATTTCCTTACTATGTTCCTCACAGTGGAAACTGACAGATTAAATCTCTGAGACAACTTTTTGTATCCTTCCCCTGAAAAGCTATGTTGAATAATCTTTGTTTTCAGATCATTTGAGAGTTGTTTTGAGGAGCCCATGATGCCACTCTTCATAGGAGAATCAAATAGGAGAACTACTTGCAAGTGGCCACCTTAAATACCTTCTCTCATGATTTGATACACCTGGCTATGAAGTTCAAAGCTCAATGAGGTTACAAAACCAATTTAGTGCTTCAGGAAGTCAGTAAAAAGTAGTTAGGAGTGTTCAAATCAAGAAAATGATAAGGGTGCCCATACTTTTGCACCGGTCAAATTTTGTTTAAATGCAGATTGCACATTTTCTGTTAGTACAATAAACCTCATTTGAATCCAGAAATATAACGGAGTCCATCAGTTATTAGATATATGAAACTGAAATAGCTGTTGCAAAAACCAAAATTGTTATAAAGAAAAAAGGTTAACATTAATAGGGGTGCCCAAACTTTTACATATGACTGTATATACAGCTCTGGCAAAAATTAAGAGACCACTGCAAAATTTTCAGTTTGTCTGATTTTTCTCTTTATACTGTGCCTTGCGAAAGTATTCGGCCCCCTGGAACTTTTCAACCTTTTCCCACATATCATGCTTCAAACATAAAGATACTAAATGTAAGTTTTTGGTGAAGAATCAACAACAAGTGGGACACAATTATGAAGTTGAACGAAATTTATTGGTTATTTTACATTTTTGTGGAATTTCAAAAACTGAAAAGTGGTGCGTGCAATATTATTCGGCCCCTTTACTTTCAGTGCAGCAAACTCACTCCAGAAGTTCATTGTGGATCTCTGAATGATCCAATATTGTCCTAAATGACTAATGATGATAAATATAATCCACCTGTGTGTAATCAAGTCTCCGTATAAATGCACCTGCTCTGTGATAGTCTTAGGGTTCTGTTTGATGCACACAGAGCATCATGAAGACCAAGGAACACAACAGGCAGGTCCGTGATACTTTTGTGGAGAAGTTTAAAGCTGGATTTGGATACAAAATGATTAAATGATTTCCAAAACTTTAAACATCCCAAGGAGCACTGTGCAAGCGATCATATTGAAATGGAAGGAGTATCATACCACTGCAAATCTACCAAGACCCGGCCGTCCCTCTAAACTTTCATCTCAAACAAGTAGAAGACTGATCAGAGATGCAGCCAAGAGGCCCATGATCACTCGAAGAACTGCAGAGATCTACAGCTGAGGTGGGACAGTCTGTCCATAGGACAACAATCAGTCGTACACTGCACAAATCTGGCCTTTATGGAAGAGTGGCAAGAAGAAAGCCATTTCTCAAAGATATCCATAAAAAGTGTCATTTAAAGTTTGCAACAAGCCACCTGGGAGATACACCAAACATGTGGAAGAAGGTGCTCTGGTCAGATGAAACCAAAATCGAACTTTTTGGCAACAATGCCGAACGATATGTTTGGCGTAAAGGCAACACAGCTCATCACCCTGAACACACCATCCCCACTGTCAAACATGGTGGTGGCAGCATCATGGTTTGGGCCTGATTTTCCTCAGCAGGGACAGGAAAGATGGTTAAAATTGATTGGAAGATGGATGGAGCCAAATACAGGACCATTCTTGAAGAAAACCTGTTGGAGTCTGCAAAAGACCTGACACTGGGATGGAGATTTGTCTTCCAACAAGACAATGATCCCAAACATAAAGCAAAATCTACAATGGAATGGTTCACAAATAAACGTATCCAGGTGTTAGAATGGCCAAGTCAAAGTCCAGACCTGAATCCAATCGAGAATCTGTGGAAAGAGCTGAAAACTGCTGTTCACAAACGATCTCCATCAAACTTCACTGAGCTTGAGCTGTTTGCCAAGGAAGAATGGCGAAGAATTTCAGTCTCTCGATGTACAACACTGATAGAGACATACCCCAAGCAACTTGTAGCTGTAATTGCAGCAAAAGGTGGAGCAACAAAGTATTAAGTTAAAGGGGCCGAATAATATTGCACGCCCCACGTTTCAGTTTTTGAATTTCCACAAATTTAAAATAACCAATAAATTTTGTTCAACTTCACAATTGTGTCCCACTTGTTGTTGATTCTTCACCAAAAATTTACATTTGGTATCTTTATGTTTGAAGCATGATAGGTGGGAAAAGGTTGAAAAGTTCCATCGGGCCGAATACTTTCGCAAGGCACTGTAGGTATAGGTATTTTTCTCTTTATAGGGCCCTGGGACCATGAGGACCACCAGGAGGTACCGGGGGGATCGGGACCCTATTTCTCTCTCCTCTGATGTGCGATCACATCAGAGGAGAGAGAAATTACATGCAAAATTGTGGCTTTTTTTGTGGTTGCTGTTATACGGTTAATAATGGCGATCGCAAAAGCGGGGTTGCTAAAAACCGACCCGATTCTTGTTCTCTGGGGTCTCTGCTACCCCCGGAGAAAATCCGACTCTGGGGGGCGCTATTCACTTTCTCCACAGGGCCGTTAATTAACGGCGCTGTGGTTTAAATACCCTTAGAGGATGCCGTTAAAAGGCGTATCGGCGGTCGTTAAGGAGTTAAAAGCCTATTGTTGATGATGTGAGTATATGTAGTTAATCTTTATATGTACTTAATCATTATATGTATTTACTCTTTATATGTACTTAACCTTTTTATGTTAAAATATACAAAAGTGTACGCAATCATACTGTTCCTTTAATTTTGTACTTTGAAATAAAATTGCATTATATCACAAATGGTAGCCTTCTTTAACCCCTTCCTGCCATCCGACGTACTATCCCGTCCACGGTACCCGGGCCCGTATGACCGGGGACGGGATAGTACGTCGGGCCCTTTAATGCGATACCGCGACTAAAGTCGCGGTGATCGCATTAAAATTCCGACGCCATCTCACCTTAGAAAAGATGGCGTCGGCATCCCGGGCTGCGATCCCGCCCCCCCGGCATCCAGAGCGCTGTGATTGGCTGTTCAATTCTGAACAGCCAATCGCAGCGTTTCTCATTGTTTCAGCCAATCAGCTTGGCTGAAACAATGATGTCCTAGGCGGGGATCGAGTACCGATGTACTCGATCCTAGAGCCGGTGCCTGGCAACGCCAGGCACCGGCAAAAAGCACCCGGATTGGCGCGATCGCCGATCTGATCGATCGCGCCAATCGCAGTGCACAGCGGCGCTATATCGCCGCTGTGCCCTGCCAGTACCGGCCAGGATCGGTGCTATATTAGCACCGATCGTGCTGGAGCCTGATGCAGGCCCAGTAGGGCCTGCAGGAGTTGGCTGGCGCGATCGATTAGATCGGCGATCGCGCCAACCACAGGGCACAGCTGCGGTCACCATGTGACCGCTCTGTGCCCTGCTGGTGACCTGGGCATGACCTGCCTAGTAATCGGAGCTGTGAGCTCCGATTCTAGGCAGTTGCCATGGTCACCAGGCAGATCAGGGATTGGTGGGATCGATGTAATCATTCGATCCCACCAATGACAGGTCACAGCAGCGATGTGACCGCTCTGTGACCTGCCCCCTGACCTGCCTCTGACCTGTCTGACCTGTCTGCAGGGGTCCTCACTCTAGCTGAGGATTCCTGCAGAGAGGTCGGACGCAGCAAGAGCTCCTGTGCTGGGTATTGTGGTGCCACAGCTTGTAGCATCACAATCCCTGCAGAAGAAAGAAGAAGAAGAAAGAAAACTACAATTGTAAGTGTTAATTGATCCCTGATCCCCTGCCCAATCTATCTTCACCCCCCAATCTATCTTCATCCCCCCTCCACCCCCCCTCTTACCCCCCTTTTACCCCCCTCCACCCCACTTTTGCGTCACCTCCGTGCGCAGCCGGCGAGCGTTGATCGGTGACGCAGTTCACCGATCAACACTCGCGCTCGCTTTTTTTTCCTTAGCCCCCTTTGCGCCACTTCGGTTCACACATTCCGCAGCCGCAAAAGTTGGATAAGTGACACACGTCACTTATCCAAGCTTGTGCCTGCCGTTTTTCATTTTTTTCACCCCCCTTTGTGCCACCTAACTACAACCCTAACTGTTGATCCCTGCCCAATCTATCTTCATCCACCCCAATCCCCCCATCCCCCTTCCCCCTATTTTTACCCCCCTCCACCCCACTTTTGCGCCACCTCCGTGCGCAGCTGCCGAGCGTTGATTGGTGACGAGGTTCACCGATCAACACTTGAGCTCGTTTTTTTTTCCTTAGCCCCCTTTGCGCCACTTCCGTACACACATCCCGCAGCCGCAAAAGTTGGATAAGTGACACACGTCACTTATCCAAGCTTGTGCCTGCCGTTTTTCATTTTTTTCACCCCCCTTTGTGCCACCTAACTACAACCCTAACTGTTGATCCCTGCCCAATTTCTCTTCATCCACCCCAATCCCCCCATCCCCCTTCCCCCTATTTTTACCCCCCTCCACCCCACTTTTGCGCCACCTCCGTGCGCAGCCGCCGAGCGTTGATTGGTGACGCAGTTCACCGATCAACACTTGAGCTCGCTTTTTTTTCCTTAGCCCCTCCGTACACACATCCCGCAGCTGCGAAACTTGGATAAGTGACACAGTTCACTTATCAGAGTTTGCCGTTTTCCTTTTTTTTTTTTTCCACCCCCCCCTTGCGCCACCCCGTGCGCACATACAGCAGCCTAGTTTTGATAAGTGACACTTATCAGCTAGGGCCTGCTGTTTTATACTTTTTTCCACAGCTTTTTCTTTACAGAAACTTTACACCAATCACTCCCCCCCCTCACGTACACATACAGTTTTCAATAAAGTGTACACCCAAGCACCATATTTACACAAAAATGTCATCAAATTCATCCCAACAGCGCTATTCAGTGGAGGAGGCATATGCTTTACTTGCCTCCGAAACTGATAGCGATTTGGATGACGATCCGACTTTTCTTTATTTTTCGGATTCTTCATCCTCTTCTTCTTCCTCTTCTCCCTCCTCATCTTCCTCCTCGGGTCCTGTGGAACGGCCACGCAGACGCTCCAGGACAGAAGATGAGGCAGCGCCCACCATGCCCGCAGCTGACCCAGTGCTCCCCGTATGGACCTCGCCCCCCGAAAATTACGAGCCACTGATTCCTGATTTTGTGGCAGAATCAGGAATCAAGTTTGACACCACCGGCCTCACAGAAATTGACTTTTTCAAAGTCTTTTTCTCTGAGGATTTTGTTAACCTCGTGGTGGAGCAAACTAATTTGTACGCTCGTCAATTTTTGGAGCAAAACCCGCGTTCAACATTTTCAAACTGGTCTCCTGTAGACGCAGTTGAAATGACGCAGTTTTGGGGCCTGGTCCTCCATATGGGGATACTGAAGAAGCCGGAAATTCGGCAATATTGGAGTGTTGATATTTTATACAACACTCCAGTGTTCCGAATGGTCATGGCCCGGACGCGTTTTGAGGCCATCCACAAGTTTCTGCATTATACTGATAATGCAGCGTGTCCCGCACAAGATGACCCCAACTTTGACCGTCTGTTCAAAGTTCGGCCGGTCATCGAACACTTCAACAAAAAGTTTGCTGAAGTGTACGTGCCCCAAAGGGACATCTGCGTGGATGAGTCCTTGGTTCACTTCAAGGGAAGGCTGCGATTCCGTCAATACCTGCCCAGTAAGAGGGCCAGGTACGGAATCAAACTCTCTAAGTTGTGTGAGAGTACCTCAGGGTACACCCACAAGTTTAGAGTTTACGAAGGGAAGGACACCCGGATTGAACCCCCTGAGTGTCCTCCTTTCCTGGGAGTGAGTGGGAAAATTGTGTGGGATTTGGTGCACCCACTGCTGGATAAAGGTTATCACCTCTACACTGATAACTTTTATACCAGCATCCCACTCTACAAATCCCTCTCTGAGCGACGTACCGCAGCCTGCGGTACTGTCCGCAAAAATCAGAGAGGCCTCCCGAAGACGCTACTTGGGCAGATGCTCCAAAAAGGTGAGAGCAGAGCCCAATGTAGCGACCACCTGCTGGTGGTCAAGTACAAGGACAAGAGAGATGTCCATCTCTTGACCACCATACACGGTGATGGCAGTACCCTCTGCACTGTACGGGGTACCTCTACACAGGTCCTCAAACCGACATGTGTAGTGGGGTACAACAAAAAAATGGGGGGAGTTGATCTCTCCGATCAACTCCTCCAACCGTACAATGCATTGAGGAAGGCCAAGGTGTGGTACAAAAAGCTGGCCGTGCACATCGTCCAATTGGCAATGCTCAACGCATTCCTGCTGTCACAATGTGCATGCCCCAGCGATACGGCGTACCTTCATTTCCAGGAGGTAGTGGTTAAGGCCATGATGTTTGGCGCTCAGGAAGGAGCGGGCCCCAGTACTTCAGGAACTGAAGGTGCTCGTATTGTCCCAGGTCAGCATTTTCCGGGGGTGGTCCCGCCAACCCCAAGAAAAGGTAAGCCGCAAAAAAGGTGTCGAGTGTGTTACAAAAAAGGAATACGCAGGGACACCACTTACCAGTGCGACACCTGCCCCGAAAAACCTGGCCTGTGCATGAAGGATTGCTTCAAATTGTACCACACCTCCATGCACTACTAATTTACATTAGATTAGTTGGGGGCACATCTAGATTTGTTCATTGGGCGTCTAGTATCCAAAATGATGTCATATGTGGGTTTTTTTCCTGTTTAGGCACATCAGGGACTCTGCAAATGGAACATGACGCCAGCAGACCATCAAAGTCTGCATTCCAAAACAACACTACTTCCCTTTCGAGCCCCAACGTGTGTCTAAACAGTTTTTTCCCACATGTGGGGTACCAGAGTACCCAGGACAAATTGGACAACGACTTTTGGGGTCCAATTTCTCCTGTTACTCTTGGGAAAATTAAAAATTGGGGACTAAATGATCATTTATGTGGGAACAAAACAGGATTTTATATTTTCACGCCTGGGCATTATAATCTTTAGTGAAACACTTGGGGGTTCAAAGTGCTCACCACACATCTAGATAAGTTCCTTAGGGTGTCTAGTTTCCAAAATGGGGTCACTTATTGGGGGTTTCTACTGTTTAGGAACATCAAGGGCTCTGCAAATGGAACATGACGCCCGCAGACCATTCCATCAAAGTCTGCTTTCCAAAACGTCATTACTTCCCTTTCGAGCCCTGACGTGTGCCCAAACAGTAGTTTTCTCCCACATGTGGGGTATCAGGGTACTCAGGACAAATTGGACAACAACTTTTGGGGTCCAATTTCTCCTGTTACTCTTGGGAAAATTAAAAATTGGGGACTAAATGATCATTTATGTGGGAACAAAACAGGATTTTATATTTTCACGCCTGGGCATTATAATCTTTAGTGAAACACTTGGGGGTTCAAAGTGCTCACCACACATCTAGATAAGTTCCTTAGGGGGTCTAATTTCCAAAATGGGGTCACTTATTGGGGGTTTCTACTGTTTAGGAACATCAAGGGCTCTGCAAATGGAACATGACGCCCACAGACCATTCCATCAAAGTCTGCTTTCCAAAACGTCATTACTTCCCTTTCGAGCCCTGACGTGTGCCCAAACAGTAGTTTTCTCCCACATGTGGGGTATCAGGGTACTCAGGACAAATTGGACAACAACTTTTGGGGTCCAATTTCTCCTGTTACTCTTGGGAAAATTTAAAAATTGGGGACTAAATGATCATTTATGTGGGAACAAAACAGGATTTTATATTTTCACGCCTGGGCATTATAATCTTTAGTGAAACACTTGGGGGTTCAAAGTGCTCACCACACATCTAGATAAGTTCCTTAGAGGGTCTAGTTTCCAAAATGGGGTCACTTATTGGGGGTTTCTACTGTTTAGGAACATCAAGGGCTCTGCAAATGGAACATGACGCCCGCAGACCATTCCATCAAAGTCTGCTTTCCAAAACGTCATTACTTCCCTTTCGAGCCCTGACGTGTGCCCAAACAGTAGTTTTCTCCCACATGTGGGGTATCAGGGTACTCAGGACAAATTGAACAACAACTTTTGGGGTCCAATTTCTCCTGTTACTCTTGGGAAAATTAAAAATTGGGGACTAAATGATCATTTATGTGGGAACAAAACAGGATTTTATATTTTCACGCCCGGGTGTTATAAACTTCTGTGAAGCCCTTGGGGGTTCAAAGTGCTCACCACACATCTAGATAAGTTCCTTAGGGGGTCTAGTTTCCAAAATGGGGTCACTTGTGGGGGGTTTCCACTGTTTAGGCACATCAGACGCTCGTCAAACGTGACATGGCGTCCGATCTCAATTCCAGCCAATTTTAGGTTGAAAAAGTCAAACGGGGCTCCTTCCCTTCTGAGCCCTGCCATGTGCCTAAACAGTGGTTCCCCCCCACATATTGGGTATCAGCGTACTCAGGACAAATTTGACAACAACCTTTGGGGTCCAATTTCTCCTGTTACCCTTGGGAAAACAAAATATTGGGGACTAAATGATCATGTTTGTGGAAAAAATATGATTTTTTATTTTCACGCCCGGGTGTTATAAACTTCTGTGAAGCCCTTGGGGGTTCAAAGTGGTCACCACACATCTAGATAAGTTCCTTAGGGGGTCTAGTTTCCAAAATGGGGTCACTTATTGGGGGTTTCTACTGTTTAGGAACATCAAGGGCTCTGCAAATGGAACATGACGCCCGCAGACCATTCCATCAAAGTCTGCTTTCCAAAACGTCATTACTTCCCTTTCGAGCCCTGACGTGTGCCCAAACAGTAGTTTTCTCCCACATGTGGGGTATCAGGGTACTCAGGACAAATTGAACAACAACTTTTGGGGTCCAATTTCTCCTGTTACTCTTGGTAAAATTAAAAATTGGGGACTAAATGATCATTTATGTGGGAACAAAACAGGATTTTATATTTTCACGCCCGGGTGTTATAAACTTCTGTGAAGCCCTTGGGGGTTCAAAGTGCTCACCACACATCTAGATAAGTTCCTTAGGGGGTCTAGTTTCCAAAATGGGGTCACTTGTGGGGGGTTTCCACTGTTTAGGCACATCAGACGCTCGTCAAACGTGACATGGCGTCCAATCTCAATTCCAGCCAATTTTAGGTTGAAAAAGTCAAACGGGGCTCCTTCCCTTCTGAGCCCTGCCATGTGCCTAAACAGTGGTTCCCCCCCACATATTGGGTATCAGCGTACTCAGGACAAATTTGACAACAACCTTTGGGGTCCAATTTCTCCTGTTACCCTTGGGAAAACAAAATATTGGGGACTAAATGATCATGTTTGTGGAAAAAATATGATTTTTTATTTTCACGCCCGGGTGTTATAAACTTCTGTGAAGCCCTTGGGGGTTCAAAGTGCTCACCACACATCTAGATAAGTTCCTTAGGTGGTCTAGTTTCCAAAATGGGGTCACTTGTGGGGGGTTTCCACTGTTTAGGCACATCAGACGCTCGTCAAACGTGACATGGCGTCCGATCTCAATTCCAGCCAATTTTAGGTTGAAAAAGTCAAACGGGGCTCCTTCCCTTGTGAGCCCTGCCATGTGCCTAAACAGTGGTTCCCCCCCACATATTGGGTATCAGCATACTCAGGACAAATTTGACAAGAACCTTTGGGGTCCAATTTCTCCTGTTACCCTTGGGAAAACAAAATATTGGGGACTAAATGATCATGTTTGTGGAAAAAATATGATTTTTTATTTTCACGCCCGGGTGTTATAAACTTCTGTGAAGCCCTTGGGGGTTCAAAGTGCTCACCACACATCTAGATAAGTTCCTTAGGTGGTCTAGTTTCCAAAATGGGGTCACTTGTGGGGGGTTTCCACTGTTTAGGCACATCAGACGCTCGTCAAACGTGACATGGCGTCCGATCTCAATTCCAGCCAATTTTAGGTTGAAAAAGTCAAACGGGGCTCCTTCCCTTGTGAGCCCTGCCATGTGCCTAAACAGTGGTTCCCCCCCACATATTGGGTATCAGCATACTCAGGACAAATTTGACAAGAACCTTTGGGGTCCAATTTCTCCTGTTACCCTTGGGAAAACAAAATATTGGGGACTAAATGATCATGTTTGTGGAAAAAATATGATTTTTTATTTTCACGCCCGGGTGTTATAAACTTCTGTGAAGCCCTTGGGGGTTCAAAGTGGTCACCACACATCTAGATAAGTTCCTTAGGGGGTCTAGTTTCCAAAATGGGGTCACTTGTGGGGGGTTTCCACTGTTTAGGCACATCAGACGCTCGTCAAACGTGACATGGCGTCCGATCTCAATTCCAGCCAATTTTAGGTTGAAAAAGTCAAACGGGGCTCCTTCCCTTCTGAGCCCTGCCATGTGCCTAAACAGTGGTTCCCCCCCACATATTGGGTATCAGCGTACTCAGGACAAATTTGACAACAACCTTTGCGGTCCAATTTCTCCTGTTACCCTTGGGAAAACAAAATATTGGGGACTAAATGATCATGTTTGTGGAAAAAATATGATTTTTTATTTTCACGCCTGGGTGTTATAAACTTCTGTGAAGCCCTTGGGGGTTCAAAGTGGTCACCACACATCTAGATAAGTTCCTTAGGGGGTCTAGTTTCCAAAATGGGGTCACTTGTGGGGGGTTTCCACAGTTTAGGCACATCAGACACTCGTCAAACGCGACATGGCGTCCGATCTCAATTCCAGCCAATTTTAGGTTGAAAAAGTCAAACGGGGCTCCTTCCCTTCTGAGCCCTGCCATGTGCCCAAACAGTGGTTCCTCCCCACATATTGGGTATCAGCGTACTCAGGACAAATTTGACAAGAACCTTTGGCGTCCAATTTCTCCTGTTACCCTTGGGAAAACAAAATATTGGGGACTAAATGATCATGTTTGTGGAAAAAATATGATTTTTTATTTTCACTCCCGGGTGTTATAAACTTCTGTGAAGCCCTTGGGGGTTCAAAGTGGTCACCACACATCTAGATAAGTTCCTTAGGGGGTCTAGTTTCCAAAATGGGTCACTTGTGGGGGGTTTCCACTGTTTAGGCACATCAGACGCTCGTCAAACGTGACATGGCGTCCGATCTCAATTCCAGCCAATTTTAGGTTGAAAAAGTCAAACGGGGCTCCTTCCCTTCTGAGCCCTGCCATGTGCCTAAACAGTGGTTCCCCCCCACAAATTGGGTATCAGTGTACTCAGGACAAATTTGACAACAACCTTTGGGGTCCAATTTCTCCTGTTACCCTTGGGAAAACAAAATATTGGGGACTAAATGATCATGTTTGTGGAAAAAATATGATTTTTTATTTTCACGCCTGGGTGTTATAAACTTCTGTGAAGCCCTTGGGGGTTCAAAGTGGTCACCACACATCTAGATAAGTTCCTTAGGGGGTCTAGTTTCCAAAATGGGGTCACTTGTGGGGGGTTTCCACTGTTTAGGCACATCAGACACTCGTCAAACGCGACATGGCGTCCGATCTCAATTCCAGCCAATTTTAGGTTGAAAAAGTCAAACGGGGCTCCTTCCCTTCTGAGCCCTGCCTTGTGCCCAAACAGTGGTTCCCCCCCATATATTGGGTATCAGCGTACTCAGGACAAATTTGACAACAACTTTTGGGGTCCAATTTCTCCTGTTACCCTTGGGAAAATAAAAAAATTGTTGCTAAAATATTATTTTTGTGACTAAAAAGTTAACTGTTCATTTTTTCCTTCCACGTTGCTTCTGCTCCTGTGAAGCACCTGAAGGGTTAATAATCTTCTTGAATGTAGTTTTGAGTAGCTTCAGGGGTGCAGTTTTTAGAATGGTGTCACTTTTGGGTATTTTCTGCCATATAGACCCCTCAAAGTGACTTCAAATGTGAGGTGGTCCCTAAAAAAAATGGTTTTGTAAGTTTTGTTGTAAAAATTAGAAATCGCTTGTCAAATTTTAACCCTTATAACTTCCTAACAAAAAAAAATGTTGTTTCCCAAATTGTGCTGGTGTAAAGTAGACATGTGGGAAATGTTATTTAGTAACTATTTTGTGTCACATATTTCTCTGTTTTAAGGGCATACAAATTCAAAGTTTGAAAATTGCAAAATTTTCAAAATTTTTGCCATATTTCTGTTTTTTTCATAAATAAACGCAAGTTATAGCGAAAATTTTTTACCACTAAAGTGAAGTACAATATGTCACGAGAAAACAATCTCAGAATCGCCTAGATCCGTTGAAGCGTTCCAGAGTTATAACCTCATAAAGGGACAGTGGTCAGAATTGTAAAAATTGGCCCGGTCATGAACGTGCAAACCACCCTTGGGGGTGAAGGGGTTAAAGTCGTATCCAAACCTTAGTGTTAATAACTTGGCAATACAGGGCAAAATGGGGATAGTTAGATAAGTGAGGTGAGGCGATAGGCCAGTCTAAAGAAATGCGTTTTAGGCCATGCTTAAAACTGTGGGTATTGGTAATTAGTCAAACTGTCATGGGTAGTGCATTCAAAAGAATTGGTGCTGCATGTGAGACGTCTTGGAGATGGGAGTGGGAGGTTTGGATTATTGAGGGGTTTATTTTGATGTCATTAGCAGAACAGAGAACAGGTGGGGTGGTAGACTGAGAAGAGGTAAGAGATATAGGATGGTGCTGAACCATGCAGCAACCATGAGGTATTGGAGACGGGAGTGAGAGGTTCAGATTATTGAAGATGTTAGTCTTAGGTCATTAGCAGAATATAGGGCACGGGTAGGGTGGTAGACTGAGAAGAGGTAGGAGATGTAGGGTGGTGCTGAACCATGCAGCGACCATGCAGTATTGCAGACGGGAGTTGGGCGTTCGGATTATTGAGGATGTTAGTCTTAGGTCATTAGCAGAACAGAGGGCACAGGTAGGGAGGTAGACTGAAAACAAGTTGGAGATGTAGGGGGTGTAGCGGATGGGTAACCAGTGCTATGTCTGGCACAGGGCAGAGGAATCGATGTAGTGGTTGGAAAGGAATATGATCATGGCTGCTGCATTCAGGATGGATTGGAGAGGGAAGAATTTAGTAAGAGGAACACAGATCAGTAGGGAGTTGCAATAGTCCAGATGAGAATGAATGAGAGCAACAGAAAGAGTTTTTGCAGAGTCAAAGGTAAGCGAAGGTCGAATTGTAGAGTAGTTTTTGATGTGGTGGTGACATGAGCGAGTGATCGGGTGTAGGGATGAAGGAAAGATCTGAATCAAGAAAGACCCCGAGACAGCGGGCATGTTGCTGGGGAGTAATGGTAGAAGAACTGTGACGCTAGTCACTTCTCACGGCGAAGCCGTGAGTCAGATTGGTCTGGAAGTCCAAGGTCAGAAGCCAGGAGGGTACGTCATAAACAGAAGGAAGAGACAAAATCGTAGTCAGGTAACGTTGTGAGGTCAAAATACCGGGAGGATAACGGATCAGAGCTGAAGGAGTTAAACAGGCGGATGGTCAGAACAAAGTCCAAAGTCAGGCAACAGATCAAGCATATAGAACTCAAGGCACAGGGAGCACAGAGCACAAACCTCACAAGATGAATGTACGTTTGGAAGTGGTCTGGGAGAAGCTGCTCAGTTAAGTAGGCATGGCCATTACCTGGGATAGTGAACATCTGAGACAGCCGACCCCTCCCAGTCACAGATTGACTAGTCGAACTGTCAATAAACACAATGACAGCTCAGCACACCCCTGAACCAGACTGGATGGTCATGCTCTCAAAGTACTGACAGCTTCAGCACGGCCCTATACCAGATTGGACGGCCGAGCTTTTAATAACTATCCCAGTCACCCCGAGGGGTGGAACTGTGACAACAACACATGGAAATGGCAATATCAGGCATAGGTAGGTTGGTGGAGGGAGGAAACACAAGGAGCTCAGATTTTCACAGATTCAGTTTTAGATAGAGGGACTACATAACGTTAGAGACAGCAGAATCATGCTGCTCTCAGATGGGGTAGTGAAAAATTGGTGACATTCCCTTTAAGTGGCATCCACAATGTATGTGGTTCTCCATTCTTGATGCAGACACAATTGCATCTGTATCATTGTATCGTTCCCATAGTTTAATAATAAAAACACCTGACAGTGCTGATCATTAATGGTTTAATTCTTTTATAATTTTTCCAGTCATATCATTGCATCCTATAATAATTTAACTGACATATTTCCAGCCTTTATCATATTTCTTTAGAAGGGAGGATGCAAGACGTATTCTACAATTAAAGTAAAAACATTTCCGATTCCTTTGTATAATAAATGTTCTTCTGAAATTGCAACCATTACAACTTTATGAGAAACGATGATTGCCTTGTAATTTGGCCTTAGGAGACATTCTGTAGCTTCACTAGAAAGTTTTCATGACTTGTTTTTATTTATAGCTTTTTAAAACCCATCTGTCATAAAAATGCAAATTTTCTATTTTTCTACAAGTCAATTACATTTTTGAGAGGGTTATGCTCTTTAACTCATTACCAAACAGAATATTTTTGTATCTTTAACCCTTTAAGCACTGAGATCAGTGGCTGGAGCTACATACCAACATGACTGCCCTGTGTTGTAACCTCACTTTTAAATTACAGTTGATGTGACGAAAGGGAGGTTGTGTTACACAAAAGGAATGAATATACTGGAATGTAAGATAATTTTCAACACTTGATTAGCAGCTGCACTAACAAATACATAGCAGTACTTGTAAGGCTATGTTCATATGTGTCATGTCGTCCCAGCAACAGCGGGGCCCGCCGCCGCCTTTACTTACCTGCACTCGCCGCTCTGGGCCCGCCTCTTCCTTCTCCGTCCAGCGTGTGCCGGCTTCCTGCGGGCGCCTTAGGCCGCGGGAGCGCGCTCTGCAGATCCTTTAACCCTGCAGCGCCGCCCAGCGGTCTGAGCGCCCAATCAGCCGACTTCTGCAGGGTATATCAGGCGTCTCCAACATGGTGGAGACGCCTGATTATCGTGTGGACTTCCCGTACGGTATCCTGGCCTGGGTGTTTAGGGGTTTCTCCCCTTCTGACTCCTTACTCTTCTCTGCCCAGTCCTGTACTCCGTGTCTCCCTCCTGTACTCCGTGCCTCCGTCCTGTGCTCCAGTGCCCAGTCCTACACTCCTCTGCCCAGTCCTGTACTCCGTGTCTCCCTCCTGTACTCCATGCCTCCGTCCTGTGCTCCAGTGCCGTCCTACACTCCTCTGCCCAGTCCTGTACTCCCTGTCTCCCTCCTGTACTCCGTGCCTCCGTCCTGTGCTCCAGTGCCCAGTCCTACACTCCTCTGCCCAGTCCTGTACTCCGTGTCTCCCTCCTGTACTCCGTGCCTCCGTCCTGTGCTCCAGTGCCAGTCCTACACTCCTCTGCCCTGTCCTGTACTCCGTGTCTCCCTCCTGTACTCCGTGCCTCCATCCTGTACTCCGTGCCTCCGTCCTGTGCTCCAGTGCCCAGTCCTACACTCCACTGCCCAGTCCTGTGCTTCGTGTCTCCGTCCCGCACTCCGTGTCTCCATCCTGTACTCCAGTGCCCAGTCTTATACTCCAGTTCTCAGTCCGGCACCCTCCACTCAGTCCTTCGAGCCGCCCCTCTTGGTTCTAGCAGTCACGGTATCTGTCTTCTGAGGGTCTGCCCCTAACGGCCCCTGTATAGGGGTCGGCACCACCTGGCGCGCTTACCCCTGGGAGCTCCAGTGCCGTGATCCAGAGGGTCCACTCTCGGACGTAACCTATTTTGTTATCACAGCATACGTCACAGCATAATCAGGCCATGGACCCTGCTAGCGCCTCAGCGGCTACCCAAAAAGAATTGCTCTTTTTGCGTGAAAATCAGACTAGAATAATGTCTTTTATGAAGTCTATGGACACCCGCCTTTCCGCCTTACAAACCACCGACCCGGGGAACGCCCCGTTGCTAGCAGGACTCCAGCAGGAGCTCGCGCAGCAGCGTGACGCCCAATCCCACATTCTTAGCTACATGGCGTCCGTGGATGACCGACTCCAATCGCTACAGTCCTCTTCTGCCGCTTCTGCCCTACCTCGGGATCCCCTATCCCATCCTCCACCACGCTTGGGGAAACCTCCCAGGTTTAGCGGTGACCCCAAGTTGTGTCGGGGGTTTTTGAACTAGTGCCGTTTGCACTTCGAGCTCCTGCCTCAGCAATACCCCTCGGATCAGGCCAAGGTAGCTTTCATTGTGTCCCATTTAGAGGGAGAGGCCTTAGCCTGGGTAAATCCCCTCTGGGAGAGAGATGACCCGGTGGTATCTAGCATCCACAACTTCCTGGATACTTTCCGCAGGGTATTTGATGAGCCTGGCCGTGTGGCCTCCACCACGGAGGCTCTTTTCGATCTTCGCCAAGGCTCCCTCATCGTCGGTCAATATGCTATCCGCTTCCGGACCCTGGCCTCTGAACTGGGGTGGAATAACGAGGCTTTGGATGGGGCCTTTTGGAGGGGACTCTCGGGTAAAATAAAGGATGAGCTGGCTGGCCGGGACACCCCTACCACTCTGGAGGATCTCATATCCCTAGCTACCCGTATTGATTTACAGTTCCAGGAACGCTCCCGGGAGTCAGTTAGGGAGAAGAGATCTTTTCGGTTATACCAGGCGCCCATTCCCCGCTCCCCAGCGTCTTCCAGTAATTCCACTCCTGAGCCCATGCAAGTAGACCGTGTGAGGTTGTCAGAGCAGGAACGCAGGGAGAGAAGGACACAGGGCCTTTGCCTTTATTGTGGCGGGACAAACCATTTTGTGCGCACGTGCCCAGTGCGGCCGGGAAACGTCTCCGCCTAGGCCAGGTAAGAGAGGCCTCCCTAGGTGACACCGATTCCTCTCTACCCCTTACTATTTCGGCTTTAATTGTTTCAGGTCAGGAGCGCAGATCTGTGGAGGCGTATGTGGACTCTGGTGCGGCTGGTAACTTCATACGGCTCAAGGAAGTGGACCAGCTGCGAATTCCAGTTGTGACGTTAGAGAGTCCGCGCTCCATCGCTTCCGTGGATGGCAAACCGCTACCTGAACCTATCACCATGGTCACACTTGAGGTGGAGATACAAGTTGGAGCTCTTCACCGAGAAAAAAATCGCCTTTTATGTTTTGCCCAGTTTGTCTCATGCCGTGCTCCTCGGCTTACCCTGGCTTCGTCTACACGAGCCCGTTCTAGACTGGCATTCCGGGGAGATCCTCCGTTGGGGACACTTCTGCCATAAACGCTGTCTGTTGCCGGTATCTCGCCCCAGTCCCCAGCAAGCTCCTATCGATCTTCCTGGGCTTCCTACGGCTTACCACTCGTTTGCCGACATCTTCAGTAAGAAGGAGGCTGAGATTCTACCGCCGCATCGTGCCTATGACTGCCCTATTGAGCTGTTGCCAGGAGCAATCCCCCCCAGGGGAAGAATTTATCCCCTGTCGCCGGCAGAAACCGCGGCCATGTCTGAATATGTCCAGGAGAACTTGGCTCGGGGTTTTATTCGGAAGTCATCTTCTCCTGCTGGAGCAGGATTCTTTTTCGTCCGGAAGAAAGACGGATCCCTTCGGCCATGTATTGAACAGTATCACGGTCAAGAATAGGTATCCCCTGCCGCTGATCCCAGAACTCTTTGACCGCTTGAGAGGGGCCCGGATCTTCACCAAATTGGATCTGCGGGGAGCCTATAACTTGATCCGAATCCGCTCCGGGGATGAATGGAAGACGGCCTTCAATACTCGGGACGGCCATTACGAGTATTTGGTTATGCCCTTTCGTCTCTGCAATGCCCCGGCGGTTTTTCAGGAGTTCGTTAATGAGATCTTCCGAGACCAACTCTACTCTTCTGTCGTGGTATACTTAGATGACATACTCATCTTTTCCCCCGACTTATCCACTCACAGAAAAAGTGTTCGGCTGGTTCTGCAACGTCTACGGGAGAACAGACTCTACGCCAAACTAGAAAAGTGTCTGTTCGAGCAGTCCTCGTTGCCTTTCCTAGGGTATATCATCACGGACTCCGTAATAATGATGGATCCCGAAAAATTGGCTGCCGTGCTCAAGTGGCCACGTCCGGTTGGAGTAAAAGCGATCCAGCGGTTCCTGGGTTTTGCGAACTATTACAGACAGTTCGTTCCCTTCTTCTCCTCGGTAACCAAGCCCATCTCTGCTCTGACCAGGAAGGGGACCAAACCAAATGCCTGGACTCCAGAGGCTGAAGAGGCCTTTCTTGCTTTGAAGCAGTCCTTTGCTACCGCCCCGATTCTACATCGACCGTTGGTCAATAGGCCCTTCATCCTAGAAGTGGATGCCTCTTCTACTGGTGCGGGAGTGGTGCTTTCTCAGCGGACGACTTCTGGTCAAGTGGTACCGTGTGGATTCTTCTCTAGGTCGTTCTCTCCCGCAGAATGTAATTATGCCATTGGGGACCGGGAATTACTGGCCATTAACATGGCCCTGGAGGAGTGGCGGTATCTTTTGGAAGGGGCAGTTCATGCATTCATAATCTTCATGGATCACAAGAATTTGGCATATCTTCAGTCCGCGCAAAGGCTCAACTCCAGGCAAGCCAGGTGGTCGCTATATTTCTCCCGGTTTGACTTCAAACTCCATTTTCGACCGGGGGACAGAAACATCAAGGCAGATGCTCTGTCCAGGTCCCTACAATCACCTGAGGTTGAGGAAGGTTCTTCTCACATCATTGAGCCTGCCAAAATTGTCACCGTGACGCCCGTGACGCTTTCTCCCATTCCGCCAGGCAAGACCTTCGTTCCACAGAATAAGAGGTCTGAGGTCCTGGATTGGGGGCATTCTTCCAAGGTTGCGGGTCACGTCGGGGGCAAGAAAACCCTCAGCCTTCTTTCGCGCTACTACTGGTGGCCATCCCTTCGCCAAGATGTGACTGATTTTATAGCCTCCTGTACGGCTTGTGCTCTGAACAAGGTACCTAGAAGTCTGCCGTCCGGCCTGCTCCACCCTTTGCCTCCTCCTGAAGCCCCTTGGCGACAAATTGGTATGGATTTCATCACCGATCTTCCACGTTCTTCCGGATGTACTACCATCTTAGTAGTGGTCGATCGGTTCTCCAAAATGGCCCATTTCATCCCTCTGCCCGGATTACCCACGGCATCTGAGCTGGCCAAGGTCTTCATACACCAGATCTTTAGGCTTCACGGACTCCCTCAATGAATTGCCTCCGATCGCGGAGTCCAATTTACCTCCCGTTTCTGGAGGGCACTCAGCAAGCTCATGGGTATATCTCTGGACTTCTCCTCTGCTTATCACCCTCAGTCCAACGGGCAAGTTGAGCGAATCAATCAGGTATTAACAGCCTACCTGCGTCACTTCTCGAACGCCCATCAAGAGAACTGGGTGTCTCTTCTGCCGTGGGCAGAGTTTGCCCACAACAACCACCCCAGTGAGTCCACCACCAAGACGCCGTTCTTCGTGGTTTCCGGCCAGAACCCTGGTGTTCCACTACCTCTCCCTACGCCGCCTGGTGTTCCTGCAGCAGATGCCCTCGCCACCGAATTTTCTCAAGTCTGGAAGGAGACCAGAGAAGCTCTTGAAAGATCCAGTATCCGGATTAAAAGACATGCAGACAAGAGGCGCAGGGACCTTCCACCTTACCAACCTGGCGACAAAGTTTGGCTGTCAACTAAGTATATCCGTTTGAAGTTGCTTTCTTACAAACTGGGTCCTTGGTACATCGGCCCGTTCCAGGTCTTGGGACGCATTAATAACGTGGCTTATAAATTGAGGTTGCCGGCTTCGCTTCGGGTCCCTAACGCCTTCCATGTCTCGCTCCTTAAACCTGTTGTGCTGAATCGGTACTGCTCAGTTCCCCCTTCTTCTCCTCAGCCAGTAGGGGCTGATGATGTCTTTGAGCTGAAAGAGATTCTTGCCGTAAAAAAAGTTTGGGGGCGTACCGTCTACCTCGTTGATTGGAATGGTTTTGGTCCCGAGGAGAGGTCATGGGAGCCCAAAGAGAATATTAATGCTCCTCGTCTTTTAAAGAAGTTTTTGTCTAACATCAAGAAGGGGAGACGTAAAGGGGGGGTACTGTCACGTCGGCAACAGCGGGGCCCGCCGCCGCCTTTACTTACCTGCGCTCGCCGCGCCGCTCTGGGCCCGCCTCCTCTTCCTTCTCCTCCGTCCAGCGTGTGCTGGCTTCCTGCGGGCGCCTTAGGCCGCGGGCGGGCGCTCTGCAGATCCTTTAACCCTGCAGCGCCGCCCAGCCGTCTGAGCGCCCAATCAGCCGACTTCTGCAGGGTATATCAGGCGTCTCCAACATGGTGGAGATGCCTGATTATCGTGTGGACTTCCCATACGGTATCCTGGCCTGGGTGTTTAGGGGTTTCTCCCCTTCTCACTCCTTACTCTCCTCTGCCCAGTCCTGTACTCCGTGTCTCCCTCCTGTACTCTGTGCCTCCGTCCTGTGCTCCAGTGCCCAGTCCTACACTCCTCTGCCCAGTCCTGTACTCCCTGTCTCCCTCCTGTACTCCGTGCCTCCGTCCTGTGCTCCAGTGCCCAGTCCTACACTCCTCTGCCCCGTCCTGTACTCCGTGTCTCCCTCCTGTACTCCGTGCCTCTGTCCTGTGCTCCAGTGCCCAGTCCTACACTCCTCTGCCCAGTCCTGTACTCTGTGTCTCCGTCCTGTACTCCGTGCCTCCGTCCTGTGCTCCAGTGCCCAGTCCTACACTCCACTGCCCAGTCCTGTGCTTCGTGTCTCCGTCCCGCACTCCGTGTCTCCATCCTGTACTCCAGTGCCCAGTCCTATACTCCAGTTCTCAGTCCGGCACCCTCCACTCAGTCCTTCGAGCCGCCCCTCTTGGTTCTAGCAGTCGCGGTATCTGTCTTCTGAGGGTCTGCCCCTAACGGCCCCTGTATAGGGGTCGGCACCACCTGGCGCGCTCACCCCTGGGAGCTCCAGTGCCGTGATCCAGAGGGTCCACTCTCGGACGTAACCTATTTTGTTATCACAGCATATGTCACAATATGCAGCATCTTTACAGCTTTTTTTTACTGGATTTTGTTATGCAAGTAAAAAGCTGTTTTTTACAGAACTAGCAAAAGCTATGAAATTTCAGACATCTCACGCACACACTTGTTTTTTTTTCTGACTGCATTTGAGAGCTTCAGCGCTTTTGAAATCTGCAGCATGTGAATTCTTTCAGCGTTTTTGCAGCATTTTTGCAGCATTTTTTCACCCATAGAAAGCAGAATGTGAAAAAACACTGCAAAAAACTAACATTTTTGCAGCATTTTTTGCCATGTTTTTGGTGAATAACACTGACTTTATTAAACTTGAACTGTAGACAAATAGCATATGTAATCCACACTCAAAATATGCGGCAAAAAACATGATAAAAATGCCACAAAACTGGAGTTTTGAATGCAGCCTTTTTAATGCCAAGAGAGCATGTTTTGAAAGAAGTAAAAAGGCAGCAAAGACCCTGCATGTGAACATAGCCTAAAGCAGGTTGTTTAGCTTTTTTTTCCCTCTCATCATCAGAACTTTTAATTATTTTCCCATTTTACATAATGATTAAATAGGTTGTACATTTACCCAATATAAAACCCTAAATTGAGAGCTCCTAAGTGTTCACATTGCTCAATGTTTTTTTAAAAACTCTGCCACTCTTCAATTATTTAGAAATGTCTGTAACAGGAAAGTGCTGGAAGTATAAGGCTAAGTGCACACGTTGCGGAACTCCTGCGGAAGTTACCGCGGGAATTCCATTCCGCGAGAAAAACACATTTTAAATTCCCGGAATTACAAGCGTAATTAGCTTGCAGAATGCTAACGTTTTCCAAGCAATCTGTATCATCGCTTGGAAAACTGATTGACAGGTTGGTCACACTCGTCAAACACAGTGTTTGACGAGTGTGACCAACTTTTTACTATTGAGGATGCCTATGCAGCATCAGTAGTAAAAAGATCTAATGTTAAAAATAATTAAAAAAATAAAAAAATCGTGTTTTTCTTACCTTCCGACTTACCACGCAGCGTCCCCGATCATCGCGATGCTCCCGTTCCCAGTAATGCCTTGCGAGACCTTTGATGAAGTAGCGGTCTCGCCGCAAGGCATTACTGGGAACGGGAGTTAGCGGGAGCATCGGAAGGCTGCGCTGGACACCGGAAGGTGAATATAGCCCGATTTTTTATTTTAATTCTATTTTTTACAGGGATAATGGTACCAACAGCCTGGAGGGGAGTCTCCTCTCCTCCACCCCCTGGGTACCATCCACAAATGTTCTGCTTACTTTTCGCATGGTGGGCACAGCCACATGCGGAAAGTAAGCAGAGCAATGCATTCCTATGTGGGCGGAATCGCCGTCATTCCACAAATTAATGAGCATGCTGCGTATTTTTCCACGATGCGATTCTGCCACGGGAAAATCCGCAGCATTAGCACAGCATTGCGGAATCCCATAGGATTGCATGCGATGCTGTTTTTTTGCGTTTTCGAGGCAAAATCGCGAGTTAAAAACCGCCGCGAAAAAAACACAACGTGTAAACGCAGCCTTACAGAATGGACAGTCTGTGTCGCAATCTCTGCAGATGAGTTGAAACAAAGTGAACGACTCCATATATAAATGTACTGTTATCACTGATATGGGCTGCAGAAAAATCTACCATTATAGAGCAAATGTGGCAGGTGGTGGTAGGGATGTCAGAGAGGCAGGCAGGAGGTTAAAATCTCTTTTGAATAGACGCACCAAGGTTTGGTGGAACTGTGCCTTCCTGAACAAATACATTGAGAAGGGCTTGATTCCACGTGGCCTACGGGTTCAAGTTTTTCCCTCTTTTTTGGTTGAAGATATTGATATACGACAGAAGTGGGAGGATTTAGCTAGTGGTTGCTCTAATGGTTTTATGCAGTTATTGATCCAATTAAATAAGAATACCATTGCAACCCTCGATAGTGAAATCGAGGACTTACAAAATTCACTTAAAAAGGATATGACAGGAGATGAATTGACGGCCCTCAACCGAGAGCTGGATACAGAATTTTTAAAATGGGAAAAAGAGATTTGTGAAGCAAAAATCCAGAAGTTCCAGAGAGATATGAGTGATTATCAATCCGACTCCGTCTATCGATGGAATCGTAAATCCAAAAGACCTAGAAATTACTCCCGAAAGAGATCTACATCAACTACTTCGGTTGTTTCAAGTGATGGATCTGTAAGATCAACTTCCAAGTCTGTGGAGGCACGTCTTGGGGTTAATCGGGATGCCCAAATTAATAAGCCTAAGGGCATTGCGTCTTCCAAAAAAACAGAAAAGGTTAAGAATCAGATCCCTCAGGTAATCAATCTCTCCACCCACAATCTCACCCCAGCTCAGATTGAGGTGCTATCAAAAGGTTTCACTTTTTCACCCACTAATCAATTTGATCTCTTTACAGCCATAAAGGATCTTTATTTATTCTCACGGAAATTGGTTTGCAAGAAGCTGTATGGTGGGGAAAGGCAGGAGCCCGTCACCAACAGCCAAATGGAGGATGAAGCATTGGCAGTTTTGGAGGATTTACTAAGGGAACAGGAGGTTGGTCCCACAGGTAATTTTCCTTCATCTGTCTTGCCCCGCTCCACTAGGTTCCCCCCCTTGTCCCTTTGTCCATCAGTGGATATATTCACTAGGTTAGTTGTCGAAGATTTTAAAAAGATCTCCACTAGGCGGAGATCTGACAACTTGACTGCTAAACAACGTATAGCTTTGAATGAATTACGGTCTTATCAAGACATAGTGATTAAATCAGCGGACAAGGGGGGGAACATAGTAATATGGCCTAGTGCCATGTATGAAAAGGAGGCCTTTAGACAGCTGAGGGATGGGAGAACCTACTCTAGACTAGATCATAATCCTGTGAAAGACTTCTCAGCTGACCTGGCAGAAATCCTCTCTGTGGCGTTGGATAAGGGCATTATCCCTAAAAAAGTTTATGATGGGTTACTGACAAAATTTCCGAAAATCCCCACCATCTACTTCTTACCCAAAATTCATAAAAATCCCTTAGATCCACCAGGACGCCCAATCGTGTCGGGGATTGGAGGGCTGTGTGAACCAGTTTGCAAATGTATTGACTATTACCTCAAACCTTTGGTAGAAGCACTGCCCTCCTTTGCCCGTGACACGATGGACGTCCTGGCTAGGATTGATGGGATGTTTCTTGAACCAGATATGCTACTTGTTACAGCCGATATAGAGTCTCTATACACGTGCATACGTCACCATGATGGTCTCGAAGCCTGTCGTTTTTTCTTGAGGGGCAGCAATTGGGATGGCCCTTTGTGTGATTTGATTTTGGAGCTGTTGGAGTATATTCTGACCCATAATTTTTGTATTTTTAAAGAAACATTTTATCTTCAGCGATGCGGCACTGCCATGGGCGCGGCCTGTGCGCCTTCTTTCGCGGGTCTATTCCTGGGCTTCTGGGAGAGGGAGATTTTTGGGGGGGAGGGCGCTCAGGCCACGGACAATGTGCAGTGCTGGCTTTGCTATATAGATGATGTGTTCATCATCTGGCAGGGGTCACAACATCAACTCCAATGTTTCATGGATGAGTTGAATTCGAATAGGTTCAACATCAAAATTACTTATAATTGCAGCCAAGCGGAGGTGGACTTCCTTGACATCAAAATTGTTGTGGACTCCCACTTACACTTGCAGACAGATGTCTATAGGAAGCCCACCTCCGTTAATTCACTGCTACATGCACGGTCTTGTCATCCTTATTCCACAATAAGGGCCATCCCAATTGGACAATTTCTGCGCATGCGGCGCATCTGCTCTTCTGATATTAGTTTTGAACGGCAGGCTGAGGATCTCAAAGAAAGATTCCTCGTAAGGGGTTACAGCCATCGGAGTATAAAAAGGGGTTATAACAGAGCGAAAAAATCAGCACGGTCTACTCTTTTAAAACCTTCATCAAAGAAAAAAGAATCGTGTGACACAGTAAGATTTGTTTCAGCTTTTAATGGTGAGTGGGACACGATGAGACAATGTCTCGAGAAACACTGGGATATTCTATAATCTGAACCCAGTTTGAAAGGATCTGTGTCAAGGCGCCCAGTGATGACATATCGGAGGAGTCCCAATCTGGGGGATATACTAGCACATTCCCACTATGTTCCCCAAAGAAAGAACTTCTTTGATTCTCGTGGACCGCCACAGGGGTGTTTTCCCTGTGGACACTGTATCGCCTGTAGGAATGTCCTGCGGACATCCTCTTTTCAGTCAGCGGACGGAACACGCATTTTCTCTATTCGCCAGTATATTACATGTAATACTACCCAGGTGGTTTACTATGCCACCTTTGGATGTCCAAAAATATATATTGGCTTGACGTCTCGCCAGTTAAAGGTGCGAATTAGAGAACATGTCCGTGACATTATGGCGGCGGCAGATGTACAGGATATATCCCAATTAAAAACGATTCCGAGACACTATAAATCCCATCATGACTGTAATCCAAAAACTTTCATGGTGAGAGGTATCCAGCACATTCAGACTGGGATCAGGGGTGGCAACATCAGATGCCTCCTTGCCCAGAATGAGTGTAGATGGATAACCATCCTTGGTACTATGACCCCGCAGGGACTCAATGAGTTCCAGGGCTTTGCGTCTTTCTTATGAGATTCTTTTTGGCCTTTTTTCCCTTTTTCCTGCTTCTCTGCATTTTTTTCCCCAAAAAAAATTCCACCTTTTTATATCCATTCCTTGTTTTTATTGTACATATTATATGATTTTAATGTTTTCTTTCTATTTTTCTTGCCCTTAGTCATTTACCTGTGAACTTTGCTATTTGGAGTTTTGTTTCCTCATTGTCCAGCTGTCACGGAATCCTTTTCTGGAGAAATATCTAGGTTTTGCACAGCAGCCAAGAAGAAGATGGAACTTCAAGAGACACACTTATCCTTTGGCTGTATCATACTTGAAATATAACTATTTAAAATATTTTTTGTTATTTTGTTTATATATTTTTTCATGAATGCATTTATACATACTGTACATGTGGGGTGTGAGTGTTCCTTGAAGTTTGTAGTTATATATGCAACATCAGCTAGATTACATATATGATGTATGATTTATAATGCATTGCCTCTGATATGTCATATTAGTATATTGGTTGTCTCCCCCTTTTTCTCCTAATGGTATGTCTGACCTAGCTGTTTGTGAATTAGCTTCTATTATTATTTACTATCAGCAAGATTCCTTCCTCCCATTGTCCCCGCATTTTTATTCAAGGAGTATTTCTCCTTGCCTTTTACCTAGCGCTCTGGTCTGTGACTCCCTCCCTTCCCCCCTTCCCTGCTTCACTCAGGCGTGCCCTGTTTGGGAGACGTGCTAGGTACCAGCCGTCCCCACTGCAGTGTCACTACCTGCTGGATCAGTGGGGGTGGAGGTATGGCCTCTGTTCCACAGCGCAGATGCAGCCAATTTGGCTGCGGTTGGCTCCCTACACCCATGTGACCTTGGACAACCAGGTATTTGACTGGGCAGTGTAATCTGTTAAGTCACGCCCCCCTGAGGAAGCGGTTTTACCGGGAAATGCGCATTGGGGTTTCTCCTGGATGCCAGCACTTTCCTGACACTGTCTAAAGGGTATGTTTTGACCTCTATAATCTCTCAACTGGGCAAATGTGCAATATTGTCTCTCTTTGATTGATCTCTTTGTATTACTGGGAGTGTTACAACACTCCTCTCATTATGACTGTTATCATGTATTAGAGTGACTCTTTTTTACTCTTTGCACATATGTGTTTTGCCCTGTGTTTAGTGCACAATGCCAGCTACTCTATTCACCCATTTTAGTCATTTGTTATTGCTGCACAGGATTTTTGTTTGCATCTGGCTATCTCTTAACACTTGTTTGTGTACTATACATTTTTAACTCCTTCATCTATTGTCCTGTTCCCTATTGTTGCCTCAATAAAGTTTTTCACTTTGTTTGTAGCTCTGGGCTCAGGGTCCTCTTTTTTCTCTCAGTTTTTTGAGTCGTCCTACTGTTTACAATTCTGGGGTCTAATGTGCACTGGCACAGCATGAATCAACTACTATGTATTTCAAGGGTATTTTCTTTGCTCTAATTGTTTCTGTGTTTTTCACAGCAACCCGTTCAAAGCCCCATATGGACTATAAGGCACGGGAGCAGGCATGGCTATCTCATATTGATGAAGTTTTTACAGAGAATACAGGAGCAAATGTGGCAGGTGGTGGTAGGGATGTCCGAGAGGCAGGCAGGAGGTTAAAATCTCTTTTGAATAGACGCACCAAGGTTTGGTGGAACTGTGCCTTCCTGAACAAATACATTGAGAAGGGCTTGATTCCACGTGGCCTACGGGTTCAAGTTTTTCCCTCTTTTTTGGTTGAAGATATTGATATACGACAGAAGTGGGAGGATTTAGCTAGTGGTTGCTCTAATGGTTTTATGGAGTTATTGATCCAATTAAATAAGAAAACCATTGCAACCCTCGATAGTGAAATCGAGGACTTACAAAATTCACTTAAAAAGGATATGACAGGAGATGAATTGACGGCTCTCAACCGAGAGCTGGATACAGAATTTTTAAAATGGGAAAAAGAGATTTGTGAAGCAAAAATCCAGAAGTTCCAGAGAGATATGAGTGATTATCAATCCGACTCCGTCTATCGAGGGAATCGTAAATCCAAAAGACCTAGAAATTACTCTCGAAAGAGATCTACATCCTCTACTTCGGTTGTTTCAAGTGATGGATCTGTAAGATCAACTTCAAAGTCTGTGGAGGCACGTCTCGGGGTTAATCGGGATGCCCAAATTAATAAGCCTAAGGGCATTGCATCTTCCAAAAAAACAGAAAAGGTTAAGAATCAGATCCCTCAGGTAATCAATCTCTCCACCCACAATCACCCCAGCTCAGATTGAGGTGCTATCAAAAGGTTTCACTTTTTCACCCCCTAATCAATTTGATCTCTTAACAGCCATAAAGGATCTTTATTTATTCTCACGGAAATTGGTTTGCAAGAAGCTGTATGGTGGGGAAAGGCAGGAGCCCGTCACCAACAGCCAAATGGAGGAAGAAGCATTGGCAGTTTTGGAGGATTTACTAAGGGAACAGGAGGTTGGTCCCACAGGTAATTTTCCTTCATCTGTCTTGCCCCGCTCCACTAGGTTCCCCCCCGTGTCCCTTTGTCCATCAGTGGATATATTCACTAGGTTAGTTGTCGAAGATTTTAAAAAGATCTCCACTAGGCGGAGATCTGACAACTTGACTGCTAAACAACGTATAGCTTTGAATGAATTACGGTCTTATCAAGACATAGTGATTAAATCAGCGGACAAGGGGGGGAACGTAGTAATATGGCCTAGTGCCATGTATGAAAAGGAGGCCTTTAGACAGCTGAGGGATGGGAGAACCTACTCTAGACTAGATCATAATCCTGTGAAAGACTTCTCGGCTGACCTGGCAGAAATCCTCTCTGTGGCGTTGGATAAGGGCATTATCCCTAAAAAAGTTTATGATGGGTTACTGACAAAATTTCCGAAAATCCCCACCATCTACTTCTTACCCAAAATTCATAAAAATCCCTTAGATCCACCAGGACGCCCAATCGTGTCGGGGATTGGAGGGCTGTGTGAACCAGTTTGCAAATTTATTGATTATTACCTCAAACCTTTGGTAGAAGCACTGCCCTCCTTTGCCCGTGACACGATGGACGTCCTGGCTAGGATTGATGGGATGTTTCTTGAACCAGATATGCTACTTGTTACAGCCGATATAGAGTCTCTATACACGTGCATACGTCACCATGATGGTCTCAAAGCCTGTTGTTTTTTCTTGAGGGGCAGCAATTGGGATGGCCCTTTGTGTGATTTGATTTTGGAGCTGTTGGAGTATATTCTGACCCATCATTTTTTTATTTTTAAAGAAACATTTTATCTTCAGCGATACGGCACTGCCATGGGCGCGGCCTGTGCGCCTTCTTTCGCGGGTCTATTCCTGGGCTTCTGGGAGAGGGAGATTTTCGGGGGGAGGGCGCTCAGGCCGCGGACAATGTGCAGTGCTGGCTTCGCTATATAGATGATGTGTTCATCATCTGGCAGGGGTCACAACATCAACTCCAATGTTTCATGGATGAGTTGAATTCGAATAGGTTCAACATCAAAATTACTTATAATTGCAGCCAAGCGGAGGTGGACTTCCTTGACATCAAAATTGTTGTGGACTCCCACTTACACTTGCAGACAGATGTCTATAGGAAACCCACCTCCGTTAATTCACTGCTACATGTACGGTCTTGTCATCCTTATTCCACAATAAGGGCCATCCCAATTGGACAATTTCTGCGCATGCGGCGCATCTGCTCTTCTGATATTAGTTTTGAACGGCAGGCTGAGGATCTCAAAGAAAGATTCCTCGTAAGGGGTTACAGCCATCGGAGTATAAAAAGGGGTTATAACAGAGCGAAAAAATCAGCACGGTCTACTCTTTTAAAACCTTCATCAAAGAAAAAAGAATCGT
Source organism: Dendrobates tinctorius (assembly GCF_039654945.1). Lineage (NCBI taxonomy): Eukaryota > Metazoa > Chordata > Amphibia > Anura > Dendrobatidae > Dendrobates > Dendrobates tinctorius. The sequence goes on from NW_027361703.1 coordinate 67,531,765, forward strand.
GTGACACAGTAAGATTTGTTTCAACTTTTAATGGTGAGTGGGACACGATGAGACAATGTCTCGAGAAACACTGGGATATTCTACAATCTGAACCCAGTTTGAAAGGATCTGTGTCAAGGCGCCCAGTGATGACATATCGGAGGAGTCCCAATCTGGGGGACATACTAGCACATTCCCACTATGTTCCCCAAAGAAAGAACTTCTTTGATTCTCGTGGACCGCCACAGGGGTGTTTTCCCTGTGGACACTGTATCGCCTGTAGGAATGTCCTGCGGACATACTCTTTTCAGTCAGCGGACGGAACACGCATTTTTTCTATTCGCCAGTATATTACATGTAATACTACCCAGGTGGTTTACTATGCCACCTGTGGATGTCCAAAAATATATATTGGCTTGACGTCTCGCCAGTTAAAGGTGCGAATTAGAGAACATGTCCGTGACATTATGGCGGCGGCAGATGTACAGGATATATCCCAATTAAAAACGATTCCGAGACACTATAAATCCCATCATGACTGTAATCCAAAAACTTTCATGGTGAGAGGTATCCAGCACATTCAGACTGGGATCAGGGGTGGCAACATCAGATGCCTCCTTGCCCAGAATGAGTGTAGATGGATAACCATCCTTGGTACTATGACCCCGCAGGGACTCAATGAGTCCCAGGGCTTTGCGTCTTTCTTATGAGATTCTTTTTGGCCTTTTTTCCCTTTTTCCTGCTTCTCTGCATTTTTTTCCCCAAAAAAAATTCCACCTTTTTATATCCATTCCTTGTTTTTATTGTACATATTATATGATTTTAATGTTTTCTTTCTATTTTTCTTGCCCTTAGTCATTTACCTGTGAACTTTGCTATTTGGAGTTTTGTTTCCTCATTGTCCAGCTGTCACGGAATCCTTTTCTGGAGAAATATCTAGGTTTTGCACAGCAGCCAAGAAGAAGATGGAACTTCAAGAGACACACTTATCCTTTGGCTGTATCATACTTGAAATATAACTATTTAAAATATTTTTTGTTATTTTGTTTATATATTTTTTCATGAATGCATTTATACATACTGTACATGTGGGGTGTGAGTGTTCCTTGAAGTTTGTAGTTATATATGCAACATCAGCTAGATTACATATATGATGTATGATTTATAATGCATTGCCTCTGATATGTCATATTAGTATATTGGTTGTCTCCCCCTTTTTCTCCTAATGGTATGTCTGACCTAGCTGTTTGTGAATTAGCTTCTATTATTATTTACTATCAGCAAGATTCCTTCCTACCATTGTCCCCGCATTTTTATTCAAGGAGTATTTCTCCTTGCCTTTTACCTAGCGCTCTGGTCTGTGACTCCCTCCCTTCCCCCCCTTCCCTGCTTCACTCAGGCGTGCCCTGTTGTTTGGGAGACGTGCTAGGTACCAGCCGTCCCCACTGCAGTGTCACTACCTGCTGGATCAGTGGGGGTGGAGGTATGGCCTCTGTTCCACAGCGCAGATGCAGCCAATTTGGCTGCGGTTGGCTCCCTACACCCATGTGACCTTGGACAACCAGGTATTTGACTGGGCAGTGTAATCTGTTAAGTCACGCCCCCCTGAGGAAGCGGTTTTACCGCGAAATGCGCATTGGGGTTTCTCCTGGATGCCAGCACTTTCCTGACACTGTCTAAAGGGTATGTTTTGACCTCTATAATCTCTCAACTGGGCAAATGTGCAATATTGTCTCTCTTTGATTGATCTCTTTGTATTACTGGGAGTGTTACAACACTCCTCTCATTATGACTGTTATCATGTATTAGAGTGACTCTTTTTTACTCTTTGCACATATGTGTTTTGCCCTGTGTTTAGTGCACAATGCCAGCTACTCTATTCACCCATTGTAGTCATTTGTTATTGCTGCACAGGATTTTTGTTTGCATCTGGCTATCTCTTAACACTTGTTTGTGTACTATACATTTTTAACTCCTTCATCTATTGTCCTGTTCCCTATTGTTGCCTCAATAAAGTTTTTCACTTTGTTTGTAGCTCTGGACTCAGGGTCCTCTTTTTTCTCTCAGTTTTTTGAGTCATCCTACTGTTTACAATTCTGGGGTCTAATGTGCACTGGCACAGCATGAATCAACTACTATGTATTTCAAGGGTATTTTCTTTGCTCTCATTATAGACAGGTGCTTCTCACAAAATTAGAATATCATTAAAAAGTTAATTTATTTCAGCTCTTCAATACAAAAAGTGAAACTCCTATATTATATAGAGTCATTACAAACAGAGTGATTGATTTCAAGCGTTTATTTCTGTTAATGTTGATGATTATGGCTTACAGTCAATGAAAACCCAAAAGTCATTATCTCGGTAAATTAGAATACTTTATAACACCAGCTTGGAAAATGATTTTAAAATCTGAAATGTTGTCCTACTGAAATGTATGTTCAGTAAATGCACTCAATACTTGGTCAGGGCTCCTTTTGCATCAATTACTGCATCAATGCTGCATTTTACACTTAATGAGAAAAAAAGGGGAAAAAATAAAAGTAGAACTCTTTGATAGAACAGTTATTAAGAGTTAACTCTCGGTTAGGTGGGTGGTTGTAATTTCCACTCAAAGGCTAGTTAATACCAATACTTGTTGTTTTGTTATTTGTGCAATCAAAACTGGGAGGAGGGAAAAACAAGCAATCATGACCATCCACATGGGGCCACACCAGACGCCATTGTCTCTATGCGTCATGCAGGGCCGACTGCCCTCTCGGGGATGCAGAACAGTCTGAGTATTGCTCCATATAGTGCAACGGGCACCAACAAGTTTTTTCTTAAAGAGGCCGCTTAGTCTGTAGACAGCCTCTGAGTTGCATAATGGGCCACATGAGGACCCTGTACTACCACATACACATTGGATGAGGACCAACTGGAGGAGGAAGAGTCCCCACTATTCTTCTGGCTCCGCACTCCCTCCAGTGGTTGTCCTGCAGCTCCTTGAGCCTCTGGCTCTGTAAACACCTCTGCGGCTGCCTCACTGCTCCGAGGCACTGCTTGTTCCTATGCAGCCGGGACAACGGCAGCCGCAGCAGCCGGCTGTTCCACCTGCGGAGTCCCCTGCGGTGGACTGGTTTCCAAGTCAGAGGACATCCTTACGGCAGCAGCATTAATCCCTCTGTGCCCTTGTTCTTTGATGAAATCCACAGTCCCCCTGCCGTAGAGGACCGCGGAACATGAGCTACCTGGGATTCAAATAGACCTTGGCCCCAGTGTTTAACTCCTGCAGGAAGCCGTAGCCCCCATGCAGATCAAGGTACTTGACGAGGCCGCGGGTCATCCGGCCTGCTGCTGTTCCTCCGCCCGGACGCTGTAGTTCCTCGCGGATGCAACGCTCCCACTCCCTTTTCTCCCGGATCACTTTGTTTCGACTTGGCTTCCGATGGCACATTGGGCTCTTCTGCAGCTGCGCGGGGCTCTTTTACACCTTCACCACGCGTGTCGGCTGGAGCGGGTGCGGCCCAAGGAAGCGCCGGGGCATGTGCTACCGAAGCCGATGACGAGGACCGACGGGACAGCTCTGGCGAGGATGGTAGGTCAACGAGAAGCAAGTAAGTGGCCGACAAGACGACAGGACAGTCCAATGGAGGTTTTTACTCACCGCCACGCCCGATGTTAGCTGACTAGCGCGGCCGCCGGGTCCAGCAATTGCGGCCAACAGGATGCCTTGCAGGACCGCATCCAGCATCTCCTGTTCACCTGCGAGCTTCCATCAGAGCACTGCTGGTCCTTCCTCCCCATAGTCTTCGGCCTCCACATGTAGCAAAGACAGTAGTCAGGATGAAGGCCACTTCTCTAAACCTTCTGTCCACCAGGCCTCGTACTGCAGGCCCTCCTCCACCCGGACCTTGGATTGTCTTCAGTCTTGGCCGCCCATACCACTGTGGTATGACATGTGTCTCTTTCCATGAGCAGATAATGACGCCTTGTCCAATGCCAGGTAGTCTGTCTTTCCTGGGTCCCACCCATTTGTGGGTGGGATCACTTCCTGTGGCTCCATCCGTTTCTCTAAGTTCAACTATGGGGGTGGAAGCTCTGTCTTCACATGCACCCAGTTAGGGCAAGCTTCTATCACAACGGGGAGCTGCCAATTTTCTTCTGGCGCCAAATGCTCTGCATCACGCCCCCAAAAGGTGGCAATTTCCCCATTGCAAAGACCGCCATCTTCTCTATAGCGGTAGGCGCCATTTATAAATCAGCAACATTCTCCATTTTTACTTTTGCGGCGGTCCACTGCTCAAAGTCTCTATCATCCGCCTGCAATACTGTAACAGCAGGCAATAAAGCATAAGTCCCAAATTCGCAGTCATAAAATTCAGAATCACTGTCAGTCAACAGCTCCATCTATTTCAGCTCAGGCAGCACATCACATAGTCCAGATTCACAGTCACAGTCAGCTGCCACCTTTACTTCTCCTATGGCAGACAACAATCCACAATCACAAGTTTTATATATTCCATCCATCAGTCCCAAGGTTGTAAGGCTGTGGGGGTTCATCCTGCCGACTACGCCAAGTATAACCAAGGGGGAATGAGGGGGTATTTGTAGCCAAGTAATTAAAGGCACTGTATATCGACAGAGTCCACGGAGCAGATAGTCAGCGAGCACCACCCCCTGTCCCCTTGTACATACCATGCTGGTTTGTTTCTCCCCAAACAGAGTTACCTTGTTTCCTTACCCTGCACAGTAGTCAAGGCGAAGCAGGGTCAGGAGGCAACAGTTGTCCAACTGGGAATAACTTTAATATACAGGGATGGAATAGAGGGGATGTACAAGGATGGAATGGAAGTAATGAATAAGGGTAGAATGGAAGTAGAAGAGTACAACACTGGATCTCTGATATCTCCCTGACCTCTGCACCCACAGCAGTTGCAGAGGCCTGAAGTTCTGCAGTAGTCCATGCACCGGGATTAACCCTACAGAAGCGCTGTCCCTTCCAGAGTCCTGGGGCCCATGTTGCGGTTCTTCAATCCTTTGTCGTTAGTCCTTGGTAATTGGGACCCCTTTTGAGTCCTCTCAGTCTACTCTGGATCCTTGTCCCTTCCTCTGTTCAGTCTTTATCAGGGGCAGCAAACTTCTCCCATCCAGGTGGTCTGGCAGTGCCCCTCTTGCAAAATCCCTCTGCCCTGGCCAACTATCCGACAGAACTAAGGAATCTACAGCTTCCTTCCACCTTATGGCTGCTAGCCCAGCCCACATTCTTAACTATTGCTGTCCCTAACTAGACAGGCAGCAGCAAATACAAGGGACACAGTAACATTTAAAGGGAACAACACTCAATACATACAGTTGTGGCCAAAAGTATTGACACCCCTGCAATTTTGTCAGATAATACTCAGTTTCTTCCTGAAAATGATTGCAATCACAAATTCTTTGGTATTATTATCTTCATTTAATTTGTCTTAAATGAAAAAACACAAAAGAGAATGAAGCAAAAAGCAAAACATTGATCATTTCACACAAAACTCCAAAAATTGACCAGACAAAAGTATTGGCACCCTCAGCCTAATACTTGGTTGCACAACCTTTAGCCAAAATAGCTGCGACCAACCACTTCCGGTAACCATCAATGAGTTTCTTACAATGCTCTGCTGGAATTTTAGACCATTCTTCTTTGGCAAACTGCTCCAGGTCCCTGATACTAGAAGGGTGCCTTCTCCAAACTGCCATTTTTAGATCTCTCCACAGGTGTTCTATGGGATTCAGGTCTGGACTCATTGCTGGCCACCTTAGAAGTCTCCAGTGCTTTCTCTCAAACCATTTTCTAGTGCTTTTTGAAGTGTGTTTTGGGTCATTGTCCTGCTGGAAGACCCATGACCTCTGAGGGAGACCCAGCTTTCTCACACTGGGCCCCACATTATGCTGCAAAATTTGTTGGTAGTCTTCAGACTTCATAATGCCATGCACACGGTCAAGCAGTCCAGTGCCAGAGGCAGCAAAGCAACCCCAAAACATCAGGGAACCTCCGCCATGTTTGACTCTAGTGACCGTGTTTTTTTCTTTGAATGCCTCTTTTTTCTCCTGTAAACTCTATGTTGATGCCTTTGCCCAAAAAGCTCTACTTTTGTCTCATCTGACCAGAGAACATTCTTCCAAAACGTTTTAGGCTTTTTCAGGTAAGTTTTGGCAAACTCCAGCCTGGCTTTTTTATGTCTCGGGGTAAGAAGTGGGGTCTTCCTGGGTCTCCTACCATACAGTCCCTTTTCATTCAGACGCCGATGGATAGTACAGGTTGACACTGTTGTACCCTCGGACTGCAGGGCAGCTTGAACTTGTTTGGATGTTAGTCGAGGTTTTTTATCCTACATCCGCACAATCTTGTGTTGAAATCTCTTGTCAATTTTTCTTTTCCGTCCACATCTAGGGAGATTAGCCACAGTGCCATGTTCTTTAAACTTGTGGATGACACTGCGCACGGTAGACACAGGAACATTCAGGTCTTTGGAGATGGACTTGTAGCCTTGAGATTGCTCATGCTTTCTCACAATTTCGTTTCTCAAGTCCTCAGACAGTTCTTTGGTCTTCTTTCTTTTCTCCGTGCTCAATGTGGTACACACAAGGACACAGGACAGAGGTTGAGTCAACTTTAATCCATGTCAACTGGCTGCAAGTGTGATTTAGTTATTGCCAACAACTGTTAGGTGTCACAGGTACGTTACAGGTGCTGTTAATTACACAATTTAGAGAAGCATCAGATGATTTTTCGAACAGTGTCAATACTTTTGTCCACCCTCTTTTTTATGTTTGGTGTGGAATTATATCCAATTTGGCTTTAGGACAATTCTTTGTGTTTTTTCATTTAAGACAAATTAAATGAAGATAATAATAACAAAGAATTTGTGTTGGCAATAATTTTCAGGAAGAAACTGAGTATTATCTGACAAAATTGCAGGGGTGTCAATACTTTTGGCCATATCTGTAGGAATTACAGGACATATATTACATTACAACAAGCACATTTATACTAAGTGCACGGGAGGTCATACGGAAGGAGGAGAGGGCGCAACAGAGGGGACCGGCCATCTCCTTATAGTGGCATATAAGTTAGTAAAATAAATAATTTTTAATAATAGCCTTTGTACAGTGCATTTTGTACAGTAGACATATAATATTTATATACTCTGTAGTGGTAATAGTATTCATCATAGAGGGGTTGTACATTTTTGGGTCTAGTATACTGGTAACTTTGGTATCTTTGTACCATGTGTTTTGTTTTTAATAGCAAGTGGGTAATATTTTTCTTGAGATGTGCCTTTTTAAACTATACAATTTTTCACCGCTTATGCAAGTATTAAAGATCCAAAGTTATTACTGGACCTGATGAAAAGATGTCCACCTGGTAGTATACAAAGGGACTCACTAATCCCTTGATTTTATTTCCATACAGTGACACTAGTAGGATAAAAATACACAAACTTAAATGTAATATTCTTAAATTTATATTTTAAAAATAGATATGAGACATGATCAAAGTTCACTTACAGTGCAATGATATTTCCTTGGAACACTTTGGAGCAGAAAGCCAACAAACAAATCTTCCGTAGCTGAAAAAGGTAAAGCCTCACATTGAGCAAGATGTTGGGCGTGTTTCTAGTCTTTTACATTTTTACTATTGTGTTTTCTCATGCTGTTTTATTTCACAGGTACAGCGCAGATATTAATAAAAGTACAATTAAAATGTTACACTATATCCTGATATTTGTTTGATTTATAGTTATCAACACTGTATTTACCTAGAAAGTTTTGATGTGGAAAGAACCAAAGCAATGACAACTGGTGAAGTCAGAAACAATCAGCAGATGCTCCTCAATTAAAACCTATTTGGTCTTTGGTTTGTAAGTGGACCCCATTCAGACTATGCTGTAATATAATATTGAGCAGTCATCACTATTTTGTCTGAACTGTTATTTTTCTGGTGGTTTTTGTGGTGGTTTACACACCATGGAAAAATACAGCCCTCTTGAAGAAGTCAGTTTCACTGTCATTTCTTTAGAAGTATTACTCATACTTCCACACTATTTACATCCGCATTCTTTGAACTCACGACTTTATATGACCATGTACATATGAGTGTTATTTTAAGTTACTCAACTTTTACTTAACCTGTTTACTCAACTCTAATCATAAAATGGACACCCTTTGTCTTGCCGTAGATTGCATTACTTTTGTCCAACAGTATTCAACTTGAGTTATCAAGTTTCACTGGAAGAAACAGTAATAAAAATTCTGCATTGCACTTTCCACCAAAAAATGGCAAGAAAAACCCACCTTAAAGGTTCAGCAGATTGTATTAGCTGTCTGGTTCCCTTTAGTGTCACCTGATCATTTTTTCCTGCAGCAGATAACGGCATGTCATCAATGTAATAGGCTAGAGCCCATGATTTTTAGCAATCTCTACTCTGCTGTATAGAGGGGGATCTTGAAAAGGGACCACCCACTCTGTTACATCCATATGCACTAACAGAACACGTTATGTGGAATGTGTCACAATTTTACTAATTATTAATATATAAACCTTTATTTTTATGACCATTTTTTTTACTGTAGTAATATTTATTTTTTATCTTTTTTTTCTGCAGTCATTGGGGGCTACCATTTCCACAAATTGACCCGGAAAAAGAAGACTGAAGATGGTGTCCGACTGAATCTCCTTTACTGTTGCTGCCTGAGCTGTGAACTCTGGAAGCCCCCTGGTGTGACATCTGTATCGGTGCCTAGCCTTCCTGTCTCAGTTTTCATTGCCCACCGATGCGAGATCTTGATGAAGACTGTTATGTCGAAAAGCGTCATCTGTTTCTGAAGTGTTTTTCTACATGCCTGGCAATCCTGTGCCATTCATGTTTTAACCTAATGGATTAAAGGTTATATTTTAGTCTGCGATCTACTCGCTGGTTTTTTTCTTTTTTTTTTCTCTTCCCAAGTACGTTTGCTCTATGGAACCGAGCTGAGTGCCAGCTGCTTAATGAAGATGTCATGGTCACGCGTGGCTGGACACACCGCCTCCAGCAGGGCGGATTTAGATGACATGCGTGACCCTGGATACACCTCCTCCAGTTGGGCGAATATAAATAATAAAACGTGCAGCTGGATACGCCGCCTCCAACAGGCGAATTTCGGAAATACACGTAAGTCTGGAAACCCCGCCTCCAGTAAGGCGAATTTAAACAATAAAAGGGAAAACCTGGGTAACAATAACAATGGTGGCCCTGCGATAGGGAGCGGGGAAGTGGAGACCTCCTGCACTCCCCTGAGTCAGTGTCTCTACACTCCTAACGTTCCCTAGGCCGGTTCCGAACCGGGCGCTGATCAGGAACCTAAAAACCCTGACTCGCCCTGCACCTAAACCCTCACTAGTGAAGTGGACGGTGCGGAAACAAATCCCACCACTGCACTAAAACACACATAAGGATAAGAGACAAAACAGGGAAACACCACTTAGCTTTGCTCTGTTGCTTACGCTCCCAGCAACAGAGCCCACCACCTGCGTGCATCATTTCCTCCGACCGGATCCAACACCATAGTGCAGCCTTGGAGCAAACAGAGTCCACCACCTGCGTGCAGCTGTCCAGAAACAGTCCAGCATATGAGTCCAGCTTTCCAGCAAAAGAGTCCAGCATCTTGAGTCCAGCTTTCCAGCAACCGAGTCCAGCATCATGAGTGCAGCTCTACACCATAGCTGCCACTCCACCAAGCCATGCAAGAGCTCCTTGCTGACACCATAGCTGCAACTCCACCAAGCCATGGCAGCCCTCCTCGCAGACACCATAGCTGCCACTCCAGGACTCTCACTGAGCTGCCCGGGACTCTCCTTCAGCTCCATCCTTCACCCAGGCTTGCTTGCAACTGAGGACTATCACCAACCGTGATTACCACACCTGACACTCTTTTATAGAGCAATCACACCTGTTTTATAATTACGTGCACAAAACTAAAGAAACAGAGTGCAATGATGCTCACCACCACTGGGGGCAAATTTAACTGAAACTACAAAGGTGCAATGACCCTAATGGCCACCGGGGGGGGCAAAACTAGGAAAAAGACACCACTGTACAATAACCCTTAATGGCCACCGGGGGCAAATCCAACCCCTGAGCAAACAGCGCCATTTGACGTTTTTGGCTGGAATTGAGATCGGACACCATGTCGCGATTGGAAAACCCCTGATGTACCTAAACAGTGGAAACCCCCCACAAATGACACCATTTTGGAAACTAGACCCCCCAAGGAACTTATCTAGATGTGTGGTGAGCACTTTGAACCCCCCAGTGCTTCACAGAAGTTTATAACGCCCGGGCGTGAAAATAAAAAATTCGTATTTTTTTCCACAAACATGATCATTTAGTCACCATTTTTTTTATTTTCAGAAGGGTAACAGGAGAAATGGGACCCCAAAAGTTGTTGTCCAATTTGTCCTGAGTATGCTGATACCCCATATGTGGGAGAAAACTACTGTATGGGAACACGTCGGGGATCGGAAGGGAAGTAGTGACGTTTTGGAATGCAGACATTGATGGAATGGTCTGCGGGTGTCATGTTGCCTTTGGAGAGCCCCTAATGTACCTAAACAGTGGAAACTCCCCACAAATGACCCCATTTTGAAAACTAGACCCCCTAAGGAACTTATCTAGATGTGAGGTGAGCACTTTGAACCCCCAAGGGCTTCACAGAAGTTTATAATGCCAGGGCATGAAAATAAAAAAATCGTATTTTTTCCACAAACATGATCAATTAGTCCCCAATTTTTTTTTATTTTCCCAAGGGTAACAGGAGAAATTGAACCCCAAAAGTTGTTGTCCAATTTGTCCTGAGTACGCTGACACCCCATATGTGGGAGAAAACTACTGTATGGACACACGTCAGGGCTCGGAAGGGAAGTAGTGACGTTTTGGAATGCAGACTTTGATGGAATGGTCTGCGGGTGTCATGTTGCCTTTGGAGAGCCCCTGATGTACCTAAACTATTGAAACTCCCAACAGGTGACCCCATTTTGGACACTAGACCCCCCACGGAACTTATCTAGATGTGTGGTGAGCACTTTGAACCCCCAAGTGCTTCACAGAAGTTTATAACGCTCGAACGTGAAAATAAAAAAATCATTTTTTTGCACAAAAATGATATTTTTGCCCCCAATTTTTTATTTTCCTAAGGGTAACAGGAGAAATTGGACCCCAAAAATTGTTTTGCAATTTGTCCTGAGTAGGCTGATACCCTACATGTGGGGGTAAAACACTGTTTGGGCGCATGGCAGAGCTTGGAAGGGAAGGAGCACCATATGACTTTTTCAACTCAGAATTGGCTGGAATTGAGATCAGACGCAATGTTGCATTTGGAGAGCCCCTGATGTGCCCAAACAGTGGAAACCCCCAATTCTAACTCCAACCTGAACCCCAACACAACCCTAATCTCAGCCCTAACCCAAGCCCTAACCCTAGCCCTAACCCTAACCCTAACCCTAATCCTAGCCCTAATGGAAAAATGGAAATAAATACATTTTTTAAATTTTATTATTTTTCCCTAACTAAGGGGGTGATAACGGGGGGTTTGATTTACTATTTATGGCGGTTTTTATTTTTGGCAGCTGTCGCACGCTAAAAGACGCTTTTTATTGTAAAAATAGTTTTTGCATCACCACATATTGAGAGCTATAATTTTTCCGTATTTTGACCCACCGAGTCATGTGAGGTCTTATTTTTTGCGGGACGAGTTGACGTTTTTATTGGTACCATTTTCGGGCATGTGACATTTTTTGATTGCTTTTTATTCCGATTTTTGGGACGCAGAATGAACAAAAACCAGCGTTTCATGAATTTCTTTTGGGGGAGTGCGTTTACACCGTTCCGCGTGCGGTAAAATTGATAAAGCGGTTTTATTCTTCAGGTCAGTACGGTTGCAGCGATACCTCATTTAGGTCTTTTTTTATGTTTTGTCGGTTTTATGCAATGAAAACTATTTTATATAAAAAATAATTATTTTTGCATCGCTTTATTCTGCGAGCTATAACTTTTTTATTTTTTCGCTGATGATGCTGTGTGGCAGCTTGTTTTTTGTGGGACAAGATGACGTTTTCAGCGGTACCATGGATATTTATATGCGTCTTTTTGATCGCGCGTTATTACACTTTTTGTTTGGCGGTATGATAATAAATCATTATTTTTTGCTTCGTTTTTTATTTTTATTTTTTAAGGGGTTCGCTAAAGGGGTTAACTAATGGAACAGTTTTATAGGGCAGGTCGTTACGGACGCGGCGATACCTAATATGTGCACTTTTATTGTTTTGGGTTTTCTTTATTTTCAAAAAATGAATTTATTGGGGAATATTTTTTTTTTTTTACTAATTTGGCGATTTTTTAAAAATTATTTTTACACTTTTTTAAATTTTTTTTTACTTTATTACATAGTCCCAGGTGGGACATCACTGTCCTGTGACAGATCACTGATCTGTCACATCACAGATCACTGTGACAGATCAGCGATCTGTCACAGGCAGTGCACAAGGCTTCCTCATGCCTGCGCTTTGCAGGCACTGAGGAAGCCAGCTTCCTCCAGGCCCCCGAAGGCCCCCGTCGCCATCTTGGATCCGGGGGCCTGGAGGAAAGGAGTCCCCCGCAGCAGCGTTGCACATTGCGCTGCCGTGGGGGGCTCAGGGAAGCACGGAGGGAGCCCCCTCCCTGCCGATGCTTCCCTTTAACTCCCGGTACACCGCGATCATGTTTGATCGCGGTGTGCAAGGGGTTAACGTGTCGGGGGCGGTCCGTGACCGCCCCTGACACATAGTGCCGGGTGTCAGCTGTGATAATCAGCTGACACCCGGCCGCGATCAGCGGCGCTCACCACGTGGGCGCCGCTGATCGCGCTAGACGTACTATCCCGTCCATGGGCATAGGGGCCCGGGTCCCATGGACGGGATAGTACGTCTGATGTCAGGAAGGGGTTAATAACCTACATAGTTTGGTGTCATCTGCAAAGACGGACACAAAGTCATTAATAAAGAGATTAAAAAGAATAGGTCCTAGTAAATATTCTCGCGGTACCCCACTGCTGACTATATCACAAATGGAGAATGTACCATTTATGACAACTCTTTGTTTCTTGTCTTTTGGCCAGTTCCTTACCCATCTGCATAAAGATTCCCCTAGTCCCTGCTTCTGGAGCTTAATTGTAAGGTACAGTATCAAATGACTTTGCAAAGTCCAGGTAAATCACATCAGGCGCATTACCAACATCCATATTTGCACTTACCACCTCATAGAAACACAACATGTTGGTTAGACACAACTTATCTTTCATGAATCCATGCTGGTTGTCATTTATTATATTATTCTCTGCAATATTTCTGAAGGTCATCTACTCTAATGCCCTCAAACACTTTGCATACTAATGATGTTAGACTTACCGAACGGTAGTTACCTGTATCTACATTCTTACCTTTCTTAAATATCGGCACAACATCAGCCGTCCTCCAATCTTGTGGCACCAATCTTGTTACAATAGAGTCTAAGAAGGTGAGACGCAGTGGTCTGTCAATTACTGAGCTCAATTCCCTCAATATCCATGGATGAATGCCATCTGGCCCTGCTGATTTGTCAATATTTAATTTGCTCAAACGCTGGTGTACTTTTTCTTGTGTTCTACTAGTTATATCAGGTGGTGAACTTTGTGTTTTGTCTTGTTGAATGATCCCTGCAACAGTCAATTCATTGGTGAACACGGATGAAATGTGCCTGTTTAATAGCTCAGCCTTTTCTTTGTCCTCTATAATTATTTTGTTATTATTATCTTTTAAGGGGCCTATACTGTCTGTTTTTTTCAGCATTAATATATTTATAAAACATTTTGTTATTTATTTTAATGTGGATGGTGATTTTTTTTCTGTAGATAACTTCATAAGCTTGATTTCTTTTTTATATTTCTTATTGAGATCTTTGTACTCCTGAATTGCTACTGTATTTCTGTATTCTCGGCCTTCAAGATTTTGAATGCCCTTTGTTTTTTTTAAACTTTGTACTATCTTATTTATCCATAATGGTTTCTTTTTTTGTTAGACATTTTATTAACAGAGGCTGTAAGTTTTCTACATTCTTAAACATGTTCCATTTAAATTCGGTATTACCAGTTACCCTGACATGATCCCAGTCTACACAATGAATCTCTTCCCTACATTTGTTGAAATCGGCTTTCCTAACATTCTAAGGTTTTGGATTTCCTCTTTGAATTGAAATGTTTTATTGAATATTACATGCAAACTTACCATATTATGGTCACTGCTACCCAAATGCTCCCGAACATGTAGATCTGATCTGAAATTGTATCTGGTCTATTTGACAGGACCAGATCCAACAGATTATCTCACCTGGTTGCTTCATCTACCAGCTGAGAGAGGTAATTTTCTTGAATTGTTGATGAGAACTTGCAGCTTTTAGCACAACCATAAGATTCTACGTCCCATTTAATGTCTGGATAGTTAAAATCCCCCTTAATTAGTACCCTATTGTTAATTGCTGCCTTTTTGATTTGCTGCAGCATTTCATCCTCTACCTTTTCAGCTGTTATTGCCATCAAATGTACTATACAGTTACCCATACTGACTCTACATTGTCACAGTTCCCCCAATGTTGTCATTGAGCACAGATATTAAATTGGATCGAACCCTCTACGTTTATCATCCAGTCATTGCTTTCATACAGCCAGGTTTTCATAATGCTCACCACATCTTAATCTGTAACTGACATTAAAGTCTCCAATTCATTCACTTTGTTTGCAAGACATTCGTGCATATGCCAGCAGACATTTAATATTATTAGCACATTTATTACTCCTACTCATCACCCTACTTTCCTTACATAAATTATAATTAACCCCTACTGTCTCACTTTCTCTGTCTACTCTATCCCCTTTTTTGCACAACTACTCCCCACAGATCCACTCTCCTAGCCATAGCCACTATCTTCCTCAAGTGTATATATTTTTTAAAGAAATGTTGCACAATTAAGTTCAGGATGTGGGCCATGTATAAAGCATGAGTTACTTTACTTGACCTTAAGGCAGACAAAAGATTAAGTGCATTGTCACTCATAACAATTCTGAGCTAGGCTATGTGCACATGGTGCGTTTTTTATGCATTTTTGCAGCGTTTTTTTCCGAGCAGAAATGGGCCAAAAATGCTATGAAATCCTTATGCAAGCTAATTCAATGACAATCCTGAAGTGTTGTGCACATCTTCAGTAAATTTTGAGTATTTGCAGTCCATTTTTTTCTGCAGAATGTCAGTTCTTTGTGCTGATTTGATGTGTTTTCCACACATTGACTTCAATTGAGTCAGTCAAATCTGCAGCAAAAACGCAGGTATAAAAATGTTTGCGGATTTGCTGAGTTTTTGTTTGCATTTTACCAGCCTCCAATGGGGTTTCCCATGCTGTCACACAGATGACACCCACCGGTGTGGAGGTTCTTATCGGCGGTAACGCTGATGCCGGTAATAGCTTCTTAGGTGAGGTTAGGCTTGAGCAGCAGGTAGCCACCAGGTACCTTCTCCAGGGCAGTCACTGGTACTGCAGCAACTGACCCCAAAGGTCAGGAGTGCAGGTACAGAGTTTGTGTGTCTGGTGGTACAGGAACAGGAATACTGACAGAAAGGATACTGGGGAAGGTTCAGACTGGACAGCTGATTTAGACCGGACACATTTAGGATCACAGGTACTGGTTCAGACAGAAAGGCTGGTTTAGACAGATGTTGTTCAGAATCACAGGTACTGGTTCACACAGGACGGGTTCACGTTCAAGCGGATTCAGGCTCAGGCATAGACAAGATGGTTTCTGGTTCAGGTACAGACAAGATGGTTACAAGTTCAGGTAAAGATAGGACAGATTCAGGAACAGGGACCCAGTAAGCAGCAAGTGCAAGACTAACTAAACACTAAAATTGTCCCTTGAAGATACTGCGAGCATGCTCCCTAAGCATATTGCCAGGAGAACCGTGTGCTCTGGCTCTGGGATATGAGAGCTTCGGTGGGAGCTGGGACAGGGGAAATAACAGAACGGCTGTGGCAGTGAGCATGTCGGTGCCCATGCCGGGTGGAGGAAGGAACACTAGTGCTACAGTACCCCCTCCTTATGTCCTCTATTTTTCAAGCCTGCAAGGAATCTCTGCAGAAGAAGTGGGGCATGAATATTTTCCCTGGGCTCTGATGACCTCTCTTCTGGACCAAATCCCTTCTAATCCACCAGGAAACAAGTTTTACCCCTCACCTTTTTCATGGCCAAGATGCTCTTCACCTCAAAGGCATACTTAGTGCAGACTGGTGCAGGTGTGGAACCAAGATCCTTGAAGAAGTGGCTCAAGATGACTGGCTTAAGGAAAGCTACTTGGAAGGAGTTAGGTGCAATGAAGCTGGAAGCTTTAACTTGTAGGACATGAAGTTGACTTGCTTGATGACCTCGAAGGGACTGATAAAGCAAGGGCCCAACATGTAAGATGGAATCTTGAGATGGATGTATTTTGAGGAGAGACACACCTTATCTCCAGCTGAAAACATGGTGGATTCATGCGTCTTTTATTTGCATGGCTTTTCCCATTTTGCCTGTTCAGAGAAGAGTAGCTTTGGTGTCCCTCCAGATCTTGGAGAAATCTTCAGTGAGAGCCCTGCCTGCAGGGACACCAGAAGCAGCCGACATCAGAAGAGGAAAACCAGGCTGTTGACCATAAACAATGAAGAATGGAGACATCACAGAGGACACATTGCACCACACTTATCTATGTGACTTATGTCCTATGCAAGCCCTATTTGTGTGCATTTTTTTTTCCACTAGGCAGCCAGACCATATTAGGTTACTGGCTGTTTTCATCAGTGGTTTTGCACCTGTGCTGCCCCAGCCTTTATCAATGGAGGTCTACTGCATCCTGTTACTGCATTAGTCAGGGTTTGGTGAGTTAACCTTTCAAATGTGTTTTTTTGAATTTTTGGGAATTTTTTCCTTATGTGCGCTGTTCAGATTTAGTGTTAGGGACTCACAATATCTGGGGACCCTTGACTTTGGGTTGTGAGCTAATCTACTTTGGCCAAATTAGTAACTAATACCCCATATCTTTTCATCTTTTTGCACTTTTTATCATTTTTGCAGGATGCAGTTAGACTTCTTCATGTTGGCTTGGTTTTTTCTGTGTGATGCACATATACAGTGCTGAGCAGCCCGCCTGCTAATACTATGGGCGTCATTAATCGGCCGTTCGGACACTTTGCACCACACTTATCTATGTGACTTATGTCCTATGCAAGCCCTATTTGTGTGCATTTTTTTTCCACTAGGCAGCAAGACCATATTAGGTTACTGGCTGTTTTCATCAGTGGTTTTGCACATGTGCTGCCCCAGCCTTTATCAATGGAGGTCTACTGCATCCTGCTAATGCATTAGTCAGGGTTTGGTGAGTTAACCTTTCAAATGTGTTTTTTTGAATTTTTGGGATTTTTTTCCTATGTGCGCTGTTGACCATAAACAATGAAGAGTGGAGACATCACAGAGGACTCGCTTACGTGATTATTATAGGAGAACTCCACCCAAGGCAAAAGCTTGACCCAATCATCATGGTGCACATTCATCAAATGTTGCAGAAAATTAAACAGAATCTGGTTGACCTTCTCCAACTGACAGTTGGATTGAGGGTGGGATGCAGAAGAGAAGTCCAAGACAACATTCAAAAGTGTGCAAGTGGCTCTCCAAGGAGCTGAAGGCATAGGTTACAGGAAGCACAGGCTGAAACGAATGCCACAATATTTTTACACATAGTTGGCAACGAATAATGACGCAAGATAAGTTGCAAAGTCTTGCCCGACATGACCAGCCAATTTTGAAGCATGCCCCCAAAGCAGAACTTGCTTCCTATTTGATTCCAACACTAAAGTTTTTTTCTGAAGGAATCGGAGACAAATTTACTGGAGAAGCAGTAATCATCTAGGAAGACTAGTCGATAAGTTGGGGTTCCTCCTTTTGGTCGATGGATAGAAAGAAGCTGGAGAGCACTTGCACCTTGATGTTCCCTCATGTAGAACGAAGTCAAAGCGAGAAAAGAACAGCAACCACTTAGCTTGGCGCGGATTCAGCCTTTATGTGGACTGCAGATAAGCCAAGTTCTTATGGTTGATGTATATGATGACAGAGTAAGCTGCCCCTTCAAGTAGGTAACGCCACTCCTCTAAAGCCATCTTAATCACAAATAACTCACGATCGCCATTCGAGTAGTTATGTTAAGGGGCAGAGAAGGCCTCGGAAAACAAAAAGCAGGTGACCATTCGACCGGAGGAAGACTTCTGTGTGAGAATATCCCCTGCCCCAGAACATGAGATATCTACTTTCAGGAAGAATTGTTTGTTGACCTCAGGTCAATGCTGTACAGGAGCAGAGGAAAAGGTCTGTTTTAGGGTGAGAAATGCATTCTCGGCCTCCGGAGTCCAAACCTTTGGATTGGCCCCCTTTCGGATCATCGCTGAAATGAAGGTAGTCCAAGAGGAGAAGTGAGTAATAAACTGGCAGTAATAATTGACAAATCCTAAAAATCTTTGAATTGCCTTAATGCCAGCAGGATATGGCCATTTGAGAATTAAAGACACCTTTTCCGGATCCATCTTCAAACTTGTTTCCAAAATGATATACTCTAGGAAAGAAAAACCTATGAAGAATAAGTGTAAGGCAACAGTACGATTGGGGTAAAAATAAAATAAAAAAATACATTTTATTGAAGATTTAATTAAAAAAATGTAAGACACAAGATAGTCAAAGCTGATGAGCATTACAGAAATACAAGCAGCATGATACAGATTAAAGTGCATGATAAATATAAGCTTAAAGGGTGTATCCGTGACTTAACCCAAAAATGGTTCTAAGCACTAACAGACAGATAATTGCAGCTTATCTGTTCGTTGTGCACGGCGCCGTTCTTCCCCGACACAGAGTGATCACAAACTCTCCTGCCTGGGATTCAGCTGCTTCTGCTGATGCAACAGGGCAGGACTTCAGAGCTCATTCTGATTGGCAGCTGGCTCCCCAAGTTAGACAGTGTCAATCAGAATGACCTGGATTAGCATGCATTTTGCTGGAAGGAAAAAAAATTTGGCTGCAGCAAAATGGCACCGACAGCGGTGCTTGCACAGTAGCATGTATCGGCAAGTGCCAGGGCCATCATTTTGCTAAAGTTCAATTTTTTTTAAGCCAACAATATTATATTCACTATGTAAAATAGGGGGCAAGTCACTGAAGGATCAGTGACCTGTCAGAACCCATACAGATGAATATGTAAGCAGAGCACCACAAAGTCCCGCATAAAGGCTGCCTCAAAGCACCAGAATCTCATTAACTGAAAACTACAAATAAAGATTAAACAACCACAAGAAGGATTTCATCAACCAAGGTATCATTTTAATCAGTATAATGACACCAACCTGACAGTGTCAGTACGTAATTTACTGAGCACAATACTGCTGACAAGTTCCCTTTAATCAGGAGTGGATCCTTAAGGGTATAGAAGGAGATTCCTTATTTGACTTTAACCCCTTTCTGACATGTGACATACAATCCCGTCCACGGTACCCAGGCCTGTATGACCGGGTATGGGATAGTACGTCACCGCCATCAGCGGCGCTCAATTGGGGAGCGCCGCTGATCGCGGCCTGGTGTCAGCTGATTATCACAGCTGACAACCGGCAAAAAAGTGCCAGGGGCGGTCACGGACCGCCCCTGGCACATTAACTCCTGGCACAGTGGGATCAAACATGATCGCAGTGTACCGGGGGCACAGGGAAGAATTGCGCATGGAGGGGGCTCCCTGCGTGCTTCCCTGAGACCCTCGGAGCAGCGCGATGTGTTGGCACTGCTCCGAGGGTCTCCTCCCTGCAGGCCCCCGGATCCAAGATGGCCATGGGGGCCTTCGGGGTCCTGCAGGGAGGCGGCTTTCTCAGTGCCTGCTGAGAGCAGGCACTGAGAAAGCCTTTTCAGTGCCTGTCAGATCGCTGATCTGACACAGTACACTGCAAAGAGTCAGATAAGTGATCTGACTCACTGACACTTTATTGTATTGTCCCACATTGGGACAATATAATATAGTAAAAAAAAAAAAAAAGCGTAAAAATAATTTTTTAAAAATTCCTAAATAAATAAAAAATCCCCTAATAATTTTTTTGTTTGTAAATTAAAAAAAAAAACAATAAAAGTACACATATTTAGTATCGCCGCCTCCGTAACGACCCGCTCTATAAAACTGTCCCACTAGTTAACAATAACGCGCAATCAAAAAGACATATATACACTCACTGGCCACTTTATTAGGTACACCTGTCCAACTGTGTGTTAAGACTTAATTTCTAATCAGCCAATCACATGGCGGCAACTCAGTGCATTTAGGCATGTAGACATGGTCAAGACAATCTCCTGCAGTTCAAACCGAGCATCAGTATGGGGAAGAAAGGTGATTTGAGTGCCTTTGAACGTGGCATGATTGTTGGTGCCAGAAGGGCTGGTCTGAGAATTTCAGAAACTGCTGATCTACTGGGATTTTCACGCACAACCATCTCTAGGGTTTACAGAGAATGGTCCGAAAAAGAAAAAAAATCCAGTGAGCGGCAGTTCTGTGGTCGGAAATGCCATGTTGATGCCAGAGGTCAGAGGAGAATGGGCAGACTGGTTCGAGCTGATAGAAAGGCAACAGTGACTCAAATTGCCACCCGTTACAACCAAGGTAGGCAGAAGAGCATCTCTGAACGCACAGTGCGTCGAACTTTGAGGCAGATGGGCTACAGCAGCAGAAGACCACACTGGGTACCACTCCTCTCAGCTAAGAACAGGAAACTGAGGCTACAATTTGCACAAGCTCATCGAAATTGGACAGTAGAAGATTGGAAAAACGTTGCCTGGTCTGATGAGTCTCGATTTCTGCTGCGACATTCGGATGGTAGGGTCAGAATTTGGCGTAAACAACATGAAAGCATGGATCCATCCTGCCTTGTATCAACGGTTCAGGCTGGTGGTGGTGGTGTCATGGTGTGGGGAATTTTTTCTGGGCACTCTTTGGGCCCCTTGGTACCAATTGAGCATCGTTGCAACGCCACAGCCTACCTGAGTATTGTTGCTGACCATGTCCATCCCTTTATGACCACAATGTACCCAACATCTGATGGCTACTTTCAGCAGGATAATGCGCCATGTCATAAAGCTCGAATCATCTCAGATTGGTTTCTTGAACATGACAATGAGTTTACTGTACTCAAATGGCCTCCTCAGTCACCAGATCTCAATCCAATAGAGCATCTTTGGGATGTGGTGGAACGGGAGATTCGCATCAGGGATGTGCAGCCGACAAATCTGCGCCAACTGTGTGATGCCATCATGTCAATATGGTCCAAAATCTCTGAGGAATGCTTCCAGCACCTTGTTGAATCTCTGCCACGAAGAATTGAGGCAGTTCTGAAGGCAAAAGGGGGTCCAACCCCTTACTAGCATGGTGTACCTAATAAAGTGGCCAGTGAGTGTAATTAACCATGATACCGCTGAAAATGTAATCTTGTCACGCAAAAAACGAGCCGCCATACAGCGTCAGAGAAAAAAAATAAAAAAGTTATAGCTCTCAGAATAAAGCGATGCAAAAATAATAATTTTTTATATAGAATTGTTTTTACTGTATGAAAGCGCAAAAACCTAAAAAAAAATATAAATGAGGTATTGCTGTAATCGTACTGACCAGAAGAATAAAACCAGTTTATCAATTTTACCACACACGGAACGGTGTAAATGCACCCCCCAAAATGAAATGCTGGTTTTTGTTCATTCTGCCTCCCAAAAATCGGAATAAAAAGTGATAAAAAAAAGTCACGTGCCCGAAAATGGTACCAATAAAAACGTCAACTCGTCCCGCAAAAAATAAGATCTCACATGACTATGTGAACCAAAATATGGAAAAATTATAGCTCTCAAAATCTGGTGATGCAAATACTATTTTTACAGTAAAAAGCGTCTTTTAGCGTGTGACAGCTGCCAAACATGAAAACCCGCCACAAATAGTAAATCAAACCCCCCTTTTTCACCCTCTTAGTTAGGGAAAAATAGTCAAATTAAAAAAAATATATTTATTTCCATTTTCCCGTTAGGGTTAGGGCTAGGGCTGAGATTAGGGTTAGGGGTGTGTTGGGGTTAGGGTTGGAGTTAGAATTGGGAGTTTCCACTATTTAAGCACGTCAGGTGCTCTCCAAATGCAACATGGCGTATGATCTCAATTCCAGCCAATTCTGAAAAAGTCAAACGGTGCTCCTTACCTTCCAAGCTCTGCCATGCGCCCAAACAGTGGTTTATCCCCACATATGGGGTATCAGCCTACTCAGGACAAATTGCACAACAACTTTTGGGGTCCAACTTCTCCTGTTACCCTTGGGAAAATTGGAGACAAAAATATCATTTTTGTGGGAAAAAATATGATGATTTTTTTTATTTTATGGCTCTACGTTATAAAGTTCTGTGATGCACTTGGGGGTTCAAAGTGCTCACCACACATCTAGATAAGTTCCTTGGGGGTCTAGTTTCCAAAATGGGGTCACATGTGGAGGGTTTCCACAGTTTAGGCACATCAGGGGCTCTCCAAATGTGACATGACACCCGCAGACCATTCCATCAAAGTCTGCATTCCAAACATCACTACTTCCCTTCAGAGCCCCAACGTGTGCCCATATAGTAGTTTTCTCCCACATATGGGGTATCAGCGTACTCAAGACAAATTGGACAACAACTTTTGGGGTCCAATTTCTCCTGTTACCCTTGGGAAAATAAAAAATTGGGGACTAAAACATCATGTTTGTGGAAAAAATATGATTTTTTTATTTTCACGCCTGGGCGTTATAAACGTCTGTGAAGCACTTGGGAGTTCAAAGTGCTCACCACACATCTAGATAAGTTCCTTGGGGGGGGGTCGAGTTTCCAAAATTGGGTCACTTGTTGGGGGTTTCCACAGTTTAGGCACATCAGAGGCTCTCCAAACGTGACATGACACTCGCAGACCATTCCATCAAAGTCTGCATTCCAAAACGCCACTACTTCCCTTCCGAGCCCCGACATGTGCCAATACAGTAGTTTTCTCCAACATATAGGGTATCAGCGTGCTCAGGACAAATTGGACAACTTTTGGGGTCCAATTTCTCCTGTTACCCTTGGGAAAATAAAAAATTGGGGACTAAAAGATTATTGTTGTGAAAAAATATGTTTTTATTTTCACGCCCGGGTGTTATAAACTTCTGTAAAGCACTTGGGGGTTCAAAGTGCTCACCACACACCTAGATAAGTTCTTTGGGGGGTATAGTTTCCAAAATGGGGTCACTTGTGGGGGTTTCCAATGTTCAGGCACATCAGGGGCTCTCCAAGCACAACATGGCGCCCGATCTCAATTCCAGCCAATTTTGCATCAAACGGTGCTCCTTCCCTTCGAGCTCTGCCATGCGCCCAAATAGTGATTTACCCCCACATATAGAGTATTAGCGTACTCAGGACAAATTGCACAATAACTTTTGGAGTTCTGTTTCCCTTTGGGAAATAACAATTGGGGGTGTAAAGATCATTTTTGTGGAAAAAATATGTTTTTTTCAATTTTACGGCTGTACGTTATAAACTTATGTGAAGCCCATGGGGGTTCAAAGTTCTCACCACAGATCTAAATAAGTTCCTTGGGGGGTCTAGTTTCCAAAATGGTATCATTTGTGGGGGGTTTCCACTGTTTAGGCACATCGGGGCTCTCCAAATGCGATATGGCATCAAGCCAATTCTGTGCTGAAAAAGTCAAATGGCGCTCATTCCCTTCCAAGCTCTGCCATGTGCGCAAACAGTGGTGTACCTCCACATATCGGGTATCAGCGTACTCAGGCCAAATTGCACAATAACTTTTGGGGCCCTATTTCTCTTGGGAAAATAAAAATTGGGGGTGAAAAGATCATTTTTATGGAAAAATTATGATTTTTTTAATTGTACGGATGTACGTTATAAACTTCTGTGAAGCTCTTGGGGGTTCAAAGTTCTTACCACACTTCTAGATAAGTTCCTTAGGGGGTCTGGTTTCCAAAATGGGGTAACTTGTGTGGAGTTTCCACTTTTAAGGCACATCAGGGGCTCTCCTAATGTGACATGGCATCCAATCTCAATTCCAGACAATTTTGTGTTGAAAAAGTCAAACGGCGCTCGTTCCCTTCTGAGCTCTGCCATGTGCCGAAACAGTGGTTCCCCCCACATATCAGGTATCAGCGTACTCAGGACAAATTGCACAACAACTTTTGCAGTCCAATTTCTCCTGTTACCCTTGCTAAAATAAAAAAAATTGGACCTGAAGTAATTTTTATGTTAAAAAAGTTAAATGTTCATTTTTTTTAAACATTCAAAAAATTCCTGAGAAGCACCTGAAGGGTTAATGAACTTCTTGAATGTGGTTTTCAGTACCATCAGGGGTGCAGTTTTTAGAATGGTATCACTTTTGGGTATTTTCTATCATATTATAGACCCCTCAAAGTGACTTCAAATTTGATGTGGTCCCTAAAAAATATGGTGTTGTAAAAATGAGAAATCGCTGGTCAACTTTTAACCCTTATAACTTCCTAACAAAAAAATGTTGGTTCCAAAATTGTGCTGATGTAAAGTAAACATGTGGGAAATGTTACTTATTGTGATGGTGTGATATGTTATGTGGATATCATTTTTTGTATATTCCTATTTTTCTATTTGTTATTTTCATAGTGTTTTTCTTGTTACATTGTAAGTCTACAGCCTCAGTGTATCTGTCGCTTGATGACCCCCTGTAGTGCATTAATCCCTAAGACCCTTTATTCTCCTCTGGGAGGCCTGGAAACCGCCCCAGCTTTGTTTGACTTTCCCTGGACAAGGAAGGGGGTCGGGGGAGAACAGCAGCTGGGCAAGTCAGATCCGGTCTGGACAGCATCGTGTACAGACAGCATTTCAGAGAGAACGACCCTTTTTTATCCTCTGGTGCTGGAGTTGTGAAATCTCGTTTCCCTGGACATTTTATCCTGTTACTGGACTGCATTCTTATTCTGGACTATCTTATCCTTTGTGTGGTGGACTGAATATGGACCTTTTCGTATTTTTGCCTGAATAAAGGTCTTGGAATTGTTCACACTTCGCTTGCTCTGTTGATTGTGTGATACAAGAGAAGGACCCCGTGACAACTGGTGGCAGCAGTGGGATGTGATGGAGGTGCCCCACTCTAGCTGGATGCGTTTGTTAGTGGGGCTTCTGAACGGAAGCATGGCGGAGGCTTACCGAACCATTGATGCACTGCAGAATCGGGATTATAACTTTGTAAAGCGGACTATCCTGGATTACCATGCTATCACCCCAGACTCATATAGGGCCAAGTTCCGAGACCTCCCATGCACCACGGGGGGATCATTTAGGATGTATGCACATAAGATGTCCGAGGCATGTCGGAGATGGCTGGAAGCAGAAAACACCTTTACTGTGGAAGATGTTATACAGGCGTTCCTTATAGAACAATTTCTTGCCAAGTGCCCTGCAGAGGTACGGGAATGGGTCTGGGAGCGCACGCCGTGTACCGTGGATAGAGCTGCAGCCCTGGCCGATGAAGCCCTTACTATCCGGCCGCAATGGAGGAGGCTTCTGGACAATGAACCACGGCCTGCTCCCGCGCCCCGTCCCCCTCCAATTATATCTGCCCTTCCACCTAGTCGCAAGCCGATGACAATCACGCCTCACAATCCTAGGCCTTACAGTTCCGACCACGACCTGGGGGTATCACAGAGAGGAGGTGTTATGGGTGTGGGCAACCTGGACATTTGCAGTCTGGCTGTCCCTCCAGGATTCGGAGGGAGCCCCACGCAGCCCCACCTCGTCCAGTGCATCTTGTACACTCCACCACACCTGAGGAAGAGCTACCACCACCCCCACCAGAGTGGACCACCGACCACGGCACCATAGATACCCCTCCTGGAGTGTACGGACTCCGGCCTCTGTCCTTTAGCTACTCAGAGCAACGGCAACGCCACCTGCAGGATGTCTTTATTGATTCTTGACTATCGCTGACCCCCGTGTGGTTCGACCTGAGGCAATTTACCAGGGTCCTGGAATTCCCACTGTCCTGGCGGGGGGTGCCCGCAAATATATACAGCGAGCATCTGTGCGTTTGGATTATGGTTGTGGAGAAAAACTGTGTTGGATTGGAGTTATGGGAGGACTTCCTGCAGATATCCTCCTTGGGAACGACATTGGGGAGTTGCAGTGCCAATTTGTGGGAGCAGTCACCCGACTACAGGCCCTTCAAGCACTACGTCATCCGGACCCCACCGGGGAGCAACCACCACGAACCGCATCAGAGTCGGTGAGCAATACTTTCGCTGCTACTACATTGGGAGAGTCTTGGGACAGAGAGGAGTTTAGGAGAGAAATAGAGGGTGACACTACCTTAGCAGCCCTTAGGCGAAAGGCAGAAACTGGGCACATGGGAGATAATGGGGATGGCTTCACTCGAGAAAACGGACTGTATTATCGTGTAACAAAGGGCAGTGACCAGGGCAACCCTGACGCAACGACCAGGCAACTCATTGTCCCTCAGAAGTACAGGGCACAGCTACTTCAACTGGCCCATGACATCCCCTTGGCTGGGCATCAAGGGAGAAAAAGGACTGAAAAGAGACTCACCCAAAGTTTTTACTGGCCGGGCGTCTCGCAGTCGGTAGCCCATTATTGCCGCACCTGCGATGTGTGCCAGCGAATGCGGCATCCAGGAGCTAGACATAAGGTACCCCTGCAATCCTTGCCCATAATTGAGGAACCATTTCAACGTGTAGCCGTTGACATCATAGGTCCTCTGGCCCACCCCAGCAGGTCAGGGAAAAAATATATCCTGACCGTGGTGGACTATGCCACTAGGTATCCTGAAGCTGTGGCCCTGGCCAGTATTACAGCAGTAAAGGTAGCTGAGGCCCTTGTTAACATCTTTACACGGGTAGGGTTTCCAAGTGAAATATTGTCGGATCAAGGCACTCAGTTCATGTCAGATCTGGTCCAGTCCCTATGGCATACCTGTGGTGTTCGAGCCATTCGCACCACCCGCAGACCAACGGACTATGTGAACGCTTTAATGGAACCCTAAAAAATATGCTGAGGGCTTTTGTTGACGTTAGAATCATAGAATCGTAGAGTTGGAAGGGACCTCCTGGGCCATCTGGTCCAACCCCCTGCTCAAAGCAGGATTCGCTAAATCATCCCAGTCAGATGTCTGTCCAGCCTCTGTTTGAAGACTTCCATTGAAGGAGAACTCACCACTTCTCGTGGCAGCCTGTTCCACTCATTGATCACTCTAACTGTCAAAAAGTTTTTTCTAATATCTAATCTGTGTCTCCTCCCATTCAGTTTCATCCCATTGCTTCTAGTCTTTCCTTGTGCAAATGAGAATAAAGTTGATCCTTCTACAATGTGACAGCCCTTTAGATATTTGTAGACAGCTATTAAGTCTCCTCTCAGTCTTCTCTTTTTCAAACTAAACATTCCCAAATCCTGCAACTTTTCCTCATAAGACAGGGTTTGCAGACCGGTCACCATTCTGGTCGCTCTTTTCTGAACTTGCTCCAATTTGTTGATGTCTTTTTTAAAATGTGGTGCCCAAAACTGGACACAATATTCCAGATGAGGTCTGACCAAAGAGGAGTAGAGGGAAATAATGACTTCACGTGATCTAGACTGTATGCTTCTGTTAATACATCTTAGAATTGCATTTGCCTTTTTTGCTGCTGCATCACACTGTTGACTCATATTCAGTCTGTGATCTATTAGTATACCCAAGTCTTTTTCACATGTGCTGTCACTTAGCCCTATTCCTCCCATTCTATATTTGCTTTTTACATTTTTATTGCCCAGATGTAGTACTTTGCATTTCTCCCTGTTAAAAACCATTCTGTTAGTTGCTGCCCACTTCTCCAGTTTATTTAAATCTTTTTGAATCCTCTCTCTCTCTTCTCTAGTATTAGCTATCCCTCCTAGCTTTGTGTCATCAGCAAATTTAATCAGTTTACCCTCAATTCCTTCATCTAAATCGTTGATAAAGATGTTGAACAATACAGGGCCCAGGACAGAGCCCTGTGGTACCCCACTTGAGACATTCTTCCAACTGGATGTGCAGCCATTTACGACCACTCTTTGGGTCCGATCACTAAGCCAGTTATGAATCCACCTAACAGTTGCCTTGTCCATTCCATACTTAGTCATTTTTTCAATAAGGATTGTATGAGAGACTTTGTCAAATGCTTTGCTGAAGTCAAGATATACTATATCTACAGCATTTCCTTGATCCACCCAATCAGTGATACCATCATAGAAGGAAATTAAGTTAGTCTGACATGACTTATCAGTTACAAACCCATGCTGACTCTGTTTAATCACTTCATTCTTATCCAGGTATTGACATACATGTTGTTTAATAATTTGTTCAAAGATCTTTCCTGGTATAGAAGTCAGACTCACCGGCCTATAGTTGCCTGGGTCCACCTTCTTCCCCTTTTTGAAGATAGGAACAACATTTGCTCTTCTCCAGTCTTCTGGCACTTCTCCTGTTCTCCAAGAATTTTCAAAGATTATGGAGAGGGGTTCAAAAATTTCTTCTGCTATCTCCTTCAGTACTCTGGGGTGTAATTCATCTGGACCTGGAGACTTGAATTCATTTAGGTTAGCTAAGTGTTTCCTCACTATCTTTCTGTTTATAGATATCCTGGATTCTTCTATTCCCTTAATAGGACAGTGAATAACAGTTGATGTTACATTTCCTTTCTGAGAGAAAACAGATGCAAAATAGGAATTTAAAAGTTCAGCCTTCTCAACATCCTGTCTTACCATTTCATCATTTTCATCCTGTAAAAATCCATAGCATCTTTGACTTTTCTTTTACTTTTGACATATCCCCAAAATCCTTTATTATTGCTTTTGACATCTCTTGCAAGCCTCAATTCATTTTCAGCTTTAGCTAATCTGATTTGTGCCCTGCAGGTTCTGCAGACAGCATTATATTCTTCTTTAGATATGCCTCCCTCTTTCCATTTTATAAACATTTTTTTCTTCCTTTTTAGCATGTGCTTAAGTTCTGTGTTCATCCATCCTGGTTTCCTTAAATGCTTCCTATTCTTCCCTCTTTTCGGAATTGTTAACAACTGTGCTTTGAGAATTTCATTTTTCAAGATTTCCCATCCTTCCTGGACATTTTTGTCTTTAAGGATATCCAGCCATTGGATCCCTCCAATTCTCTTTCTGAATCCCTTAAAATCTGCATTTCTGAAATCTAACCTTTGCAAAAAAAGGGGGAGACAAAAAAGCGCAATAGGGTCTTATCCACGTTACAAAAGACAGTATATCATGAAATATGCTCACCTGGTTAGGATGAGATAAGAGCGTGTAGGTAGCGGCTGCTGCAGATCCACAGGTCTTCAGTGACCAAAGAAATGATGAATCCAAAGGGAGTTTGTAGCTATATTTCGCGCTGCCGCTTTAGACAAATTCCAGGAATGTCCTTTCCATTGTTCTGTCCTTGTATTCTTACCCAAACAGTTTCCACAGAACTCCCAGTCTCTGAAGCTTCAATCTCTGTGCAGATATACGCGTTTCTAACATACAATGCGACACCCCCTCCTCGTTTATCAAGTCTGTTTCTTGCAAATAAGTTGTATCCTTCTAGTCTTGTATTCCAATCATGTGTGTTGTCCCACCAAGTTTCAGTGATTCCAATGACATCATATTTCTTTTCCTGTGTTAGTAGTTCCAATTCTCCTTGTTTGTTGCCCATGCTTTGTGCATTAGTATAGAAACATTTTAGTTTGTGATTGGTTTCTCTTTCTCCAATATTTTTATTAATTAGATTCTTTCGTCTTTTTTCTTCCTTTACAATTCTAATAGCAGAGTTCTCAATAGCATTTGTCAGGTGTATGGCTTTTTCTGGTCTTTTGCTTCCCTTCCCATGTTGCTCTAGTTTAAAGCTCTTCTTACAAGTGTAGCAAGGCGACTTCCAAATACATGCTTTCCAGTCTTCGTAAGGTGCACCCCATCTCTAGCAAGTAGTCCATCATATAAGTAGTTCACTCCGTGATCCAGAAATCCAAATCATTGCTGACGGCACCATCGACGTAGCCAGTTGTTCACTTGCAGAATCTTATTCCACCTCCTTGTTCCATGGCCATCCACTGGGAGAATGGAAGAGAAGACCACCTGCGCTCCCAGTTCTTTCACTTTCTTGCCTAAGTCTTCAAAGTCTCTGCAGATGGTTTCCAGGTCGTTTCTTGCGGTGTCATTTGTCCCCACATGTAGTAGCAGGAATGGGTAGTCATCTGTAGGTCTGAAGAGTCCTGATATCCTGTCAGACACATCTTTAATTTTTGCACCTGGAAGACAGCACATTTCTCTTGAAGTTATATCCGGTCTGCAGATAGCGGCCTCTGTTCCTCTCAACAGGGAATCCCCCATGACCACCACTCTCCGTTTCTTCTTCACAACATTTTTCTTTCTCCATCCAGGAGGACTCTGAGGGCGTACAGGTTGCTGTTTGTGGGCAAAGTCTTATCCTGATGTATTTCTTCATCGTTTTCCTGCGTGAGAGCCTGGTACTGGTTCCTGAGAAGTATGGGTGCTGACTGCCTCCTGCTTCTCTGGGTCACGTCTCCAATCCTCTGTTTCTTCAGGTGCACTTCGAATTTCTTCTCTTTCTGTAACATGAAGAGATAATTCTGCTCTGTCCAAGAACTCTTCACCTTCCTTAATGATCTTCAATGTAGCTAACCTCTCTTCGAGATTTTGCAACTTTTCCTCCAACAGGGACACAAGCTTGCATTTGTGGCATGTGAAGTTTGGCTTTTCCACTGGTAAATCTGTAAACATGTAGCAAGAAATGCAGCTCACCAAATGGCTCCTGGCCTCTTCCATCTTGATATTTCTTAAAAACGATGAAAGATTTCCTCTTTTCAGCTGCAACGGCCAAAACCCAGTGATCGTTGAGCTCGGAGACTCTTCACTTATCCCAGAAGGCACTGGGAATATGCAAATGATCTCCTCAAGACTCTTCCCCTGGTTTTCCGATTTCCTCTTTTCAGCTGCAATGGCCAAAACCCAGTGAACGTTGAGCTCGCGGAGACTCTTCACTTATCCCAGAAGGCACTGGGAATATGCAAATGATCTCCTCAAGATTCTTCCCCTGGTTTTCCGATTTCCTCTTTTCAGCTGCAACGGCCAAAACCCAGTGATCGTTGAGCTCGCGGAGACTCTTCACTTATCCCAGAAGGCACTGGGAATATGCAAATGATCTCCTCAAGACTCTTCCCCTGGTTTTGAGAAAGACTGGGAAAAGTACCTGCCACATCTCCTCTTCGCCTATCGGGAGGTTCCCCAAGAGTCCACAGGGTTCTCTCCCTTCGAACTACTGTTTAGCCAGAAGGTCCGTGGGCCTCTCACTCTTCTGAAAGAACATTTGAAGGGAGACATCTCAGATACCGGAATGCCCATCATTCCCTATGTTCTAGAGCTCAGAGACCGTCTCGCCCAGCTAGCTACCTTCGCTAAAGAACATCAGCGAATGGCCCAGTCCAGACAAAAAACCTGGTATGACCGTAATGCCAGGAACCGGGAGTTTATGGAAGGACAGCAAGTGCTCATGATTACTGCTTCCCCTGCCAACAAGCTTCAAGCAGTGTGGGAAGGCCCTTATCAGGTTGTCAAGATAATTAATGACACTATGTTATTGCCCTGGACTCTAGTGGTCGACGACAGAAAACCGTCCACATTAACATGCTGAAAGACTACCACGACCGATCTCTGCCTGTTATAGCTGTCTGCCACCCCCCCTAGTGATACTGCCGATGACGAGTATCTCCCAGATCTCCTCCAGGTTGCCCAAGCGGGAGGATCACTGGAACAAGTGCCCCTGGGCTCCCATTTATCGGATATACAAAAGGACGATATTGTCGCCGTACTAAGGCCGAGGGCTGCTGCTTTCTCCTCAAAGCCGGGGAAGACTATTCTCACCAGCCACCATGTGGAAACCCCCGGACAACGCCCCATCCAGCAGGCTGCCTACCGGGTTCCAGAGGCTGTTCAAGGCATGATAAAGAATGAACTGGAGGAGATGAAACAACTGGGAGTTATTCAGCCATCTCACAGTTCTTGGGCCTCTCCTGTCGTCCTGGTCCCCAAGAAGGATGGTACAACATGATTCTGCGTTGATTACAGACGACTAAATGATGCCACCAAGAGTGATGCTTATCCCATGCCCAGGATTGATGATCTATTGGATCGTCTGGCCAGTGCCCAATTTGTGACTTGAGCAAGGGGTACTGGCAGATACCCCTAACGGAGGACGCTCGGGAGCGCTCAGCCTTCATTACTCCATTTGGGCTTTATGAGTTCCTGGGAATGCCCTTTGGGATGAAAACTGCCCCCGCTACTTTCCAGAGACTGGTGGATCGACTGCTACACCAATGTCAGGACTTTGCCTGTGCTTACTTAGACGACATCGCCATTTTTAGCACAACCTGGGAGGAACATCTTAAACACTTGGGCATAGTGCTGGACTGTATCCTTACTGCAAGACTGACCATTCGCCCTGATAAGTGCCAAATAGGGATGGCTGAGGTGCAGTACCTCGGGCATAGAGTAGGGGGTGGGACCCTAAGGCCTGAGCCTGCCAAGGTGGAAGCCATTAGCAACTGGTGTAGACCCCAGACTAAAAAGCAGGTACTTGCATTTTTAGGAACTGCTGGATACTATCGCAAATTTGTTTCTAACTTCAGCACCTTGGCCAAGCCCCTAACCGACCTGACCCGCAAGAACATGCCTAGGAATCTGACGTGGACGCCGGCATGCGAGAATGCCTTTTCAGCGTTAAAGACTGCTCTCGTCACTGCTCCTGTCTTGGCTGCCCCGGATTATAAACGCAGGTTCCTCATGCAGACAGATGCATCCACATATGGGATTGGGGCAGTACTTAGCCAAGTGAACGCCGCCGGAGAAGAACATCCTGTTGCTTTTGCCAGTCGGAAACTACTGGATCGGGAAGTTGCCTATGCCACTATTGAAAAGGAGTGCCTTGCCATCGTATGGGCTCTAAAAAAATTGCAGCCATACTTGTATGGAAGAGACTTTACAATTGCTACAGACCACAACCCCCTCACATGGCTGAACCGCGTATCAGGGGACAATGGAAGATTGCTGCGGTGGAGCTTGTCCTTACAACCCTACAGCTTCTCCATCCAATACAAGCGAGGAAGCCAACACCAGAACGCCGATGGACTGTCTCGACAAGAAGAACCATAGGCACCCCAGGCCGACCTACCCCTGCCACTGTACAAGGAACTATAAATAACTGAGCAATGTGGACTAAAGTGAGCAGGCCAGATTAAGTTTTTTTGTGTGTCATATCTCTGTGATTTAAGGGCATAAAAATTCAAAGTTGGATATTTGCAAAATTTTCACCAAATTTCCATTTTTTTTCACAAGTAAAAGCAAGTTATATGAATGAAATTTTACCACTACCATGAAGTGCAGTATGTCACGAGAAAAACAATGTCAGAATCAA
Source organism: Dendrobates tinctorius (assembly GCF_039654945.1). Lineage (NCBI taxonomy): Eukaryota > Metazoa > Chordata > Amphibia > Anura > Dendrobatidae > Dendrobates > Dendrobates tinctorius. Next base: position 67,565,373 of record NW_027361703.1, read on the forward strand.
CGGGATCCATGGTAGCGTTCAAGAGTTATTACCTCATAAAGGGACAGTGGTCAGAATTGTAAAAATTGGCCCGGTTATGAATGTGCAAACCATCCTTGGGGGTATAGGGGTTAAATGAAAATTTGCCTCCATATCAAATTAATATGCTATGGACATGGACTCTTTACAACACAACATTAACGTAGTATATCTGATAAATAATAACAGCTGAAACCTTATTTGTCTACTGAGGATTGGGATACCTTTAAGGAAACCATTGCTAATTGATGCATAAAGATTTCATAAGAATTGAAGGGTGTTAAACGTAAAAAATGGCATAGAAACACACAGAGAAGATTTACAACTGGCAGAAAGAAGGCCTAAAAATGAAAAGGGATAATAAACGCCAATCAATATTTGATGGACTTGCGTACATATCTGAAATCAGCAGACAGTTAGATGATACCAATATATTGTAAAGTGAATGGTGATCCTAAATTGTGAATTTGAGATCTAATGGTATGTATCAATCACATGATTAGAGCATTATAATGCATCTGTACAAATCCCTGGTTAGACCGCACATGGAGTACTGTGTACAGTTTTGAGCACTGGTGCTCAGTAAGGATATAATGGAACTAGAGCGAGTACAAAGGAGGGCAACAAAATTAATAAAGGGGATGGGGGAACTACAAAACCCAGAGAGATTAGCAAAATTAGGATTTTTTAGTCTAGAAAAAAGACGACTGAGGGGTGATCTAATAACCATGTATAAGTATATATATGTCCACTATTTCATCCTTGTTCTCTGCTAGATTTCTAAAACTTAATATGGACAAAACAGAATTTATCATCTTTTCCCCATCTCACGCTACTCCCCCAACGGACCTATTCAATAAAGTAAACAGCTGCCCACTCTCCCCAGTCCCACAAGCTTGCTGCCTTGGGGTTATCCTTGACACTGGCCTCTCTTTCAAACCACATATACAAGCCCTTTCCACTTCCTGCCGACTTCAACTCAAAAATATTTCACGGATCTGTACATTCCTCAACCAAGAATCTGCAAAAACCCTAGTCCATGCCTTCATCATCTCCGGCCTTAATTACTGCAACCTCCTGCTCTGTGGCCTCCCCTCTAACACTCTTGCACCCCTCCAATCTATTCTAAACTCTGCTGTCCAACTAATCCAACTGTCCCCCCGCTATTCCCCGGCCTCTCCCCTCTGTGAATCCCTGCACTGGCTCCCCATTACCCAAAGACTCCAGTTCAAAATCCTAACCATGACATACAAAGCCATCCGTATATCTGTGACCTCGTCTCCAGGTACTTACCTGCATGAAACCTCCGATCCTCACAAGATTCCCTTCTCTACTTCCCTCTTATCTCCTCTTCCCACAATCGCATACAAGATTTCTCCCGTGCTTCCCCCCTACTCTGGAACAATCTACCACAACATATCAGACTCTCGCCTACCATGGAAACCTTCAAAAAGAACCTGAAGACCTACCTCTTCCGATAAGCCTACAACCTGCAGTAACCACCGATCCACCAAACCGCTGCACGAGCAGCTCTACCCTCACCTACTGTATCCTATCCCATCCCTTGCAGATTGTGAGCCCTCACGGGTAGTGTCCTCTCTCCTCCTGTACCAGTCGTGACTTGTATTGTTTAAGATTACTGGACTTGTATTTATTATGTATAAACCTCCTCATATGTAAAGCGCCATGGAATAAATGGCGCTATAATAATAAATAATAATAATAAAGTAACAATACAAATATCTCTCCGCGGATTTGTTTATACCAAGGAAGGTGACGGTCACAAGGGGACATTCTCTGCGTCTGGAGGAGAGAAGGTTTTTTCACCAACATAGAAGAGGATTCTTTACTGTTAGGGCAGTGAAAATCTGGAATTCCTTGCCTGAGGAGGTAGTGATGGGGAACTCAGTTGAGGGGTTCAAAAGAGGCCTGGATGTTTTCATGGAGCGTAACAACATTGTATCTTACAGTTATTAGGTTCTTTAGAAGGATGTAGATCTGGGAATTTATTCTGACGGAATATAGGCTGAACTGGATGGACAAATGTCTTTTTTTGGCCTTGCTAACTATGTTACTATGTTAATGTGGTGTATAAAATTAATTGTATTCTTTAATGATATGTTTGCTTGCCCCTATCCCTCTAGTGTCCTTTCCTGGGAATGCAGTATATTTTGATTACTGATTTTTCTTTTCTTCTCTTCTAGAAATATTTGTCGTATATTTGATATTACTCATTATTATGATGACTCACCTTATACAAGAAATGTTATTTTTTGAAGATTTACTGGCTTAAAAATATACTATGCAATATGTTTTATCTATGGCCACATTACTCTGAACCCATCTGATCTTAGAAGCTAAGTAATCTATGGCCTGGTCTGTGCTTGAATGGGAGACTTTCTGTGAATGCCGAATGCTGTTTGGGACTTATATCACCTTTTCCACTTTTGGCTATTAGAATTAATCCCTTTATGCTCAGTTTTTCTAAGTAGTCTGTACCCTTTAGGGATTGTGACTGGACTGGAGTGCTGTATCGTTAATTAGGTCCAGCCCTCCTCGCATATCCTTTTATCTCAGTTGTACCAGCCCCAGCTACTGGGGGGGTTCCCTGGGATTCTCCCGGGTCATATATATATATATATATAATTTTTAGTTATATATATTTTTTTTTATTTCAACAAAAATGTAACCCTTTAGTGACAGAGCCAATTTGGTACTTAATGACCAAGACAATTTTTACAATTCTGGCCACTGACACTTTTAGAAGTTATTACTCTGGAACGCTTCAATGTGTCCCACTGATTCTGAGATTTTTTTTGTAACATATTGTACTTGATATTAGTGGTAAAAGTTCTTCAATATGATTTGCGTTTATTTATGAGAAAAATAGAAAATTTGGCAAAAATTTAGAAAATTTTTAGTACAACTTTTAATTTTTGTACCCTTAAATCAGAGTGGTGTCACACAAAATAGTTAATAAATAACATTTCCCATATGTCTACTTTACATTAGCACAATATTGGAAACATAATTTGTTAGGATGTTATAAGGGTTAAAAGTTGACAAGCGATTTCTCATTTTTCCAATAAAATTTACAAAACAATTTTTTAGGGACCACTTCACATTTGAAGTGAGTTTGGGGGATCAATATGACATAGAATACCCAAAAGTGACACCATTCTAAAAATTGCACCCCTCAAAGTGTGCAAAACCACATTCAAGAAGTTTATTAACCGTTCAGGCGCTTCACGAGAACGAAAACAATGTGGAAGGAAAAAAATTAACATTTTACAAAAAATTTACTTTAGAATCAAACTTTTTTATTATCACAAGTGTATCGGGAGAAAATGGATCACCAAATTTGTTGTGCAATTTCTTCTGAGTATGTGGGGGAAAGCCATTGTTTGGGTGCATGGCAAGGCGTATGTGCCCGCCATTTTTTCCCCGGAAGAAGACACCGAGGGCCGGGGGTCACAGCCGGAAGGACCGGGGGACATCGCAGATAGCGGTGGGGCTCTGAAGACCCCATTTCTCTCTCTTCTAATGTGCTAGATCACATCAGAGGAGAAAGAAATCGATTCTATTATTTCTAAACACTGTTTTTCTGTGATTCATTTGTATCCCCGTTCATACTGCACCCACACACCCAAATGATACACCATTTGAAAGGTAAACCTGCCCCCTTCAGCAAGAAAATAGCAAAACAAACCACACATCCACGATTTGATCACAAAATATAGTTTAAACATTCGTTTTCATAAAACTGCAGTAAGGAAAAATGCCCTGCAGGTGGCAGCACAGTAACCCAAAGCACACTACCAACACATTTGTAAACACGCACTGCTTTTTCGCTGATTACTTCGCCCCACACACACATGAGACACCATTTGAAAGGTAAACTTTCTCCCTTCAGCAAGAAAACAGCCAAACAACCACACATTCACGATTTTATCATTATATACAGTTTAAACATTCATCTTCATAAACCTGCAGAAAGACATAATGACCTGCAGTTGGCACCTCAACCGGAAAACATTTTTTGGCCTCTACTTATCAAAACAATTTTTTGCATTACCAATCTACATATATAAATACCTAAAGCAAAAAACACAAATATCCTGAACTAAAAGTAAAAAATATACTGCAAATAATGCATAAAGGTAATAATAATAATAATAATAATAATAATGGTATTTAGTAAACATAATTTTGATCAAAATAATGTACAAGCCATCCCGCCACGTCATGGCAACCCTTGTGGGACAGTCCCTACTCTAGTATTTAAAACCTTACCACTTGCCAAGTGGCGTGAATGTGAATAAGGGTCGAGCGGCTGAACCACTTGTAACAGCTTAGGCCAGACTGGATGGCTTTCCCAGCTCAGAAAGAGGGCGGTCACACCCATATATGCACTGAATGCACAATGAAATGAATAAAAAACAAATCTGAACTGAGAAAAGTAAGTTAATGTGTATGCACAATGTAAGTGCATATTAACACATGACCATTAACCAGAGAAAACAAAAAGCAAAAAACACAAATATCCTGAACTAAAAGTAAAAAATATACTGCAAATAATGCATAAAGGTAATAATAATAATAATAATAATAATAATAAGGGTATTTAGTAAACATAATTTTGATCAAAATAATGTACAAGCCATCCCGCCACATCACGGCAACCCTTGTGGGACAGTCCCTACTCTAGTATTTAAAACCTTACCACTTGCCAAGTGGCGTGAATGTGAATGTGAATAAGGGTCGAGCGGCTGAACCACTAGTAACAGCTTAGGCCAGACTGGATGGCTTTCCCAGCTCAGTAAGAGGGCGGTCACACCCATATATGCACTGAATGCACAATGAAATGAATAAAAAACAAATCTGAACTGAGAAAAGTAAGTTAATGTGTATGCACAATGTAAGTGCATATTAACACATGACCATTAATCAGAGAAAACAAAAAACACAAATATCCTGAACTAAAAAGTGAAAAATATACTGCAAATAATGCATAAAGGTAATAATAATAATAATAAGGGTATTTAGTAAACATAATTTTGATCAAAATAATGTACAAGCCATCCCGCCACGTCACGGCAACCCTTGTGGGACAGTCCCTACTCTAGTATTTAAAACCTTACCACTTGCCAAGTGGCGTGAATGTGAATAAGGGTCGAGCGGCTGAACCACTTGTAACAGCTTAGGCCAGACTGGATGGCTTTCCCAGCTCAGAAAGAGGGCGGTCACACCCATATATGCACTGAATGCGCAATGAAATGAATAAAAAACAAATCTGAACTGAGAAAGGTAAGTTAATGTGTATGCACAATGTAAGTGCATATTAACACATGACCATTAACCAGAGAAAACAAAAAGCAAAAAACACAAATATCCTGAACTAAAAGTAAAAAATATACTGCAAATAATGCATAAAGGTAATAATAATAATAATAATAATAATAATAAGGGTATTTAGTAAACATAATTTTGATCAAAATAATGTACAAGCCATCCCGCCACATCACGGCAACCCTTGTGGGACAGTCCCTACTCTAGTATTTAAAACCTTACCACTTGCCAAGTGGCGTGAATGTGAATGTGAATAAGGGTCGAGCGGCTGAACCACTTGTAACAGCTTAGGCCAGACTGGATGGCTTTCCCAGCTCAGTAAGAGGGCGGTCACACCCATATATGCACTGAATGCACAATGAAATGAATAAAAAACAAATCTGAACTGAGAAAAGTAAGTTAATGTGTATGCACAATGTAAGTGCATATTAACACATGACCATTAATCAGAGAAAACAAAAAACACAAATATCCTGAACTAAAAGTAAAAAATATACTGCAAATAATGCATAAAGGTAATAATAATAATAATAATAATAATAATAATAATAATAATAAGGGTATTTAGTAAACATAATTTTGATCAAAATAATGTACAAGCCATCCCGCCACGTCATGGCAACCCTTGTGGGACAGTCCCTACTCTAGTATTTAAAACCTTACCACTTGCCAAGTGGCGTGAATGTGAATAAGGGTCGAGCGGCTGAACCACTTGTAACAGCTTAGGCCAGACTGGATGGCTTTCCCAGCTCAGAAAGAGGGCGGTCACACCCATATATGCACTGAATGCACAATGAAATGAATAAAAAACAAATCTGAACTGAGAAAAGTAAGTTAATGTGTATGCACAATGTAAGTGCATATTAACACATGACCATTAACCAGAGAAAACAAAAAGCAAAAAACACAAATATCCTGAACTAAAAGTAAAAAATATACTGCAAATAATGCATAAAGGTAATAATAATAATAATAATAATAATAAGGGTATTTAGTAAACATAATTTTGATCAAAATAATGTACAAGCCATCCCGCCACGTGACCGCCCTCTTTCTGAGCTGGGAAAGCCATCCAGTCTGGCCTAAGCTGTTACAAGTGGTTCAGCCGCTCGACCCTTATTCACATTCACGCCACTTGGCAAGTGAAAAGGTTTTAAATACTTGAGTAGGGACTGTCCCACAAGGGTTGCCGTGACGTGGCGGGATGGCTTGTACATTATTTTGATCAAAATTATGTTTACTAAATACCCTTATTATTATTATTACCTTTATGCATTATTTGCAGTATATTTTTTACTTTTAGTTCAGGATATTTGTGTTTTTTGCTTTTTGTTTTCTCTGGTTAATGGTCATGTGTTAATATGCACTTACATTGTGCATACACATTAACTTACTTTTCTCAGTTCAGATTTGTTTTTTATTCATTTCATTGTGCATTCAGTGCATATATGGGTGTGACCGCCCTCTTTCTGAGCTGGGAAAGCTAACCAGTCTGGCCTAAGCTGTTACTAGTGGTTCAGCCGCTCGACCCTTATTCACATTCATGCCACTTGGCAAGTGGTAAGGTTTTAAATACTAGAGTAGGGACTGTCCCACAAGGGTTGCCGTGACGTGGCGGGATGGCTTGTACATTATTTTGATCAAAATTATGTTTACTAAATACCCTTATTATTATTATTATTATTATTATTATTATTACCTTTATGCATTATTTGCAGTATATTTTTTACTTTTAGTTCAGGATATTTGTGTTTTTTGCTTTTTGTTTTCTCTGGTTAATGGTCATGTGTTAATATGCACTTACATTGTGCATACACATTAACTTACTTTTCTCAGTTCAGATTTGTTTTTTATATATAAATACCTGTCTGTGTTCATCAGCTCATGAAATACATTTACATTTGACCAGCTTGCTTTTTCTGAAATTTCCAATGTGTGAAAAGTTTGCACAGGCCAAGCTAGTAAATGGGAAATCTGTTTTTTTTTGCGGTTGCCGTTATTCGGTGAATAACAGCGATCGCAACACTGGAGTTGGTAAAAACCAACCTGAAAACCTGAATAATGTTTTCTGGGGTCTCAGCTACCCCTGAAGAAATTCAGACGCTGGGGGGCGCTATTACCTTATTTCTCTGCGCCGTTAAAAAGAGGTGCTGAGGAATAAGTACCCTTAACTGCCACCGTTAAAAGGCGTATCGGTTGTTAAGGGGTGAAGCTGCCAATCAGGGGTGTGGGTGAATTATACACAGATCTGAAGTCATAGCTCTGCTACATCTACTAGAGTAAAAACAAGGATTTTATCAAAACTACACCAAACAGTCCAGTAAGTGTTACATCCTGGGAATCAGGCCTTCTTGCCCTATATTATGATGCTCTTATCTTATATAGCGAAAATCTCCTGACAGATTCGATTTAAATGCTGTTGTCAGGATGGCAGCAGTGATGAGAAAGTATACTTGTTACTCAAGATTTTGGGTTCATGCTCGGGTGATCTCCGAGTATTTGGATGTGCTCGGAGATTTAGTTTGTGTCACAGTAGCTGCATGATTTGTGACTGCTAGACAGCCTGAATACATGTGGGGATTCCCTAACAAACAGGCAATCCTCACATGTATTTAGCCTGTCCAGCAGCCGCAAATCATGCAGCTACTGTGACACAAACTAAATCTCCGAGCACATCCAAATACTCGGAGATCACCCGAGCATGCTCGGGAAATCTCGAGTAACGAGTATACTTGCTCATCGCTAGTTGGCAGCAGAATTTAAATGGTTAAACGGCAGCGATCTGAGCGCACTTCAGCTGTTGTCGTTACAAGCAGATGTTGGGTATGTAACACAGCCGGCATCTGAATGACATGAAGCAGCCTCAGCTCCACAGCCAGCTATATACCTTCCTTAGTGACATACGATGAAAACGTACGTCATAGGTAATTAACCCCTTTCCTACATTAGACGTACTATTCCGTCCATGTGACCTGGGACCTAAGTCCCAAGGATGGAATAGTACGTCATAGCGATCAGTGGCGCCCCGTGGGGAGCGCCACTGATCGCGGCCGGGTGTCAGCTTATTGTCACAGCTGACACCCGGCACTATGTGTCAGGGGCGGTCACGGACCACCCCCGGCACATTAACTCCTGACACACTGCGATCAAACATGATCGCAGTGTACCGGAGGATCAGGGAAGCATCGGCAGGGAGGGGGCTCCCTCCGTGCTTCCCTGAGACCCCCACAGCAGCGCGATGTGCAGCGCTGCTGCGGGGGCCTCCTTCCCTGCAGGTCCCCGGATCCAATATGGCGGCGGGGACCTTCAGGGGCCCGCAGGGAGGAGTCTTTCTCAGTGCCTGCAGAGCGCAGGCATGAGAAAGCCTCCAGCAGTGCCTGCAGATCCCGATCTGACACACTGCTGTGCAAGGTGTCAGATCAGCGATCTGACATATTACAATAATGTCCCCCCCGGGACAATGTAATAAAGTTAAAAAAAAAAGAGTGTAAAAATAATTTATAAAAAATCGCTAAATAAATAAAAAAAAAATATAATAATAATAAATTCATTTTTGGAAATTACAAAAAACAAAACAGTAAAAGTACACATATTTGGTATCGCCGCGTCCGTAACGACCCACCCTATAAAACTGTCCCACTAGTTAACCCCTTTATTGAACTCCTTAAAAAATAAAAATAGAAAACAAAGCAAAAAAGAATGCACAGCATTATTAGCGTAAAAATAAAAAAGTTATAGCTCGCAGAATAAAGTGATGCAAAAATTATTATTTTTTTATATAAAATTGTTTTTATTGCATAAAAGCGCCAAAACATAAAAAAACTACATAAATGAGGTATCGCTGTAACTGTACTGACCCGAAGAATAAAACAGCTTTATCAATTTTACCGCACGTGGAACGGTGTAAACGCACCCCCCCAAAAGAAATTAATGAAATGCTGTTTTTTGTTCATTCTGCGTTCCAAAAATCGGAATAAAAAGCGATCAAAAAATGACACGTGCCCGAAAATGGTACCAATAGAAACGTCAACTCGGTGAGTCAAAATAAAACTATTTTTACAATAAAAAGCGTCTTTTAGCGTGTGAAAGCCGGCAAACATAAAAACCCGCTATAAATAGTAAATCAACCCCCCTTTATCACCCTCTTAGTTATGGAAAATAATAAAATAAAAAAAATGTATTTATTTCCATTTTCCCATTAGGCTTAGGGTTAGGGCTAGGGTTAGGGCTAAGGATAGGACTAGGGTTAGGACTGAGATTAGGGTTAGGGGTGTGTTGGGGTTAGGCTTGGAGTTAGAATTGGGGGGTTTCCACTGTTTTGTCACATCAGGGGCTCTCCAAACGCGACATGGCGTCTGATCTCAATTCCAGCCAAAAAAGTCAAATGGCTCTGCCATGCGCCCAAATAGTGGTTTACCCCCACATGTGGGGTGTCAGCATACTCAGTACAAATTGCACAATAACTTTTGGGGTCCTGTTACCCTTGGGAAAATAAAAATTGGGGGTGAAAAGATCATTTTTGTGGAAAAAATATGATTGTACGGCTGTACGTTATAAACTTCTGTGAAGCCCTTGGGGGTTCAAAGTTCTGATCACATATCTAGATAAGTTCCTTGGGGGGGTCTAGTTTCCAAAATGGGGTCACTTGTGGGGGGTTTCCACTGTTTATGCACATCAGGAGCTCTCCAAACGTGACATGGCATCCGATCTGAATTCCAGCCAGTTTTGCAGTGAAAAAGTCAAAAGGCGCTCCTTCCCTTCTGAGCTCTGCCATGCACCGAAACAGTGGTTCCCCCCCACATATCAGGTATCAGCATACTCAGGACAAATTGCACAATAACTTTTGCAGTCCAATTTCTCCAGTTACCCTTGGTAAAATAAAAAAAATTGAACCTGAAGTAATTTTTTTTGTGAAAAAAGTTAAATGTTCATTTCTTTTAAACATTCAAAAAATTCCTGTGAAACACCTGAAGGGTTAATAAACTTCTTGACTGTGGTTTTGAGCACCTTGAGGGTTACAGTTTTTAGATTGGTGTCACTTTTGGGTATTTTCTATCATATAGACCCCTCAAAGTGACTTCAAATGTGATGTGGTCCCTAAAAATAAAATGGTGTTGTAAAAATGAGAAATCGCTGGTCAACTTTTAACCCTTATAACCTCCTAACAAAAAAAAAATTTTGGTTCCCAAATTGTGCTGATTTAAAGTAAGCATGTGGGAAATGTTACTTTTTAATTTTTTTATGTGCCATATCTCTGTGTTTTAAGAGCATAAAAATTCAAAGTTGGAAAATTGCAAAATTTTCAACATTTTCGCCAAATTTCAGTTTTTTTCACAAATAAATGCACGTAATATGAATGAAATTTTACCACTGTCATGAAGTACAATATGTCACGAGAAAACAATGTCAGAATCACCGGGATCCATGGAAGCGTTCCAGAGTTATTACCTCATAAAGGGACAGTGGTCAGAATTGTAAAAATTGGCCCGGGCATTAACATGCAAATCACCCTTGGGAGTAAAGGAGTTAAAGGAGTATTCCTATTTTCTAGATCCTATCCCTATATGTAGTAGGTGTAATATTAATAATATTAGCAAATATCTCCAATTAGAAATGTAGTATAGTTCTTCTGATTCGCTATGTCTCTTTTCTCATGTACAGGCATTGCAGGTAGGTATCCATAGCTACGACCTCTGAAATAGTAACAGTTAGCTAGTTGTTTGTGGTTGTAACCATGAATACCTAAGGTCCTGCAAGTCTGCACGTGAGGAAAGAGACATAGCTAATTAGAAAAACTATACTACATTTCTAATTGGAGATATGTGCTAATATTATTATTATTATTATTATTACACCTACTACGAGAATACTCCTTTATTGAGTAATATAGAAGATGAAACAAAACTGATGCAAGAGAAAAGTGGAGTCATTTCTTATAAAAGCGAAACACATTTCTGGTTTCATTTTTCAAAAGGTGTTACATGAGCTGGAATCTGATTGGCAGCTTTGGACCACTGCTCCACAATGTTTCCACCAATTTTCATGCACTTCTAATTATTTTTATTTTTTAAGATCTTTATTTTTTGTCTTTTTTTAACTCAAGTGATTAGTTACAAAACAAAGAAATATTTTCTTCTGCACAGAGAAATTAAATTAGTGACAAGGTAAAATATCATTACTGTGGAAATGCTACAAGATATTTGTGGCGCAGAATGACATCTAGTGGACACAATGTGTATGGCAACTAACTTCACTTACAAATATTTTAATTTAATAGTGGAACGTGGGGTGAGTACTTGTCCAGAGATAACCGTGGGGATGGGACAGTGAAAAGGTTAACTAGAATTTAAATTTCTTTTAAAAAGTCAAACTGTACAATATGTGTGAATCAATCAGTTTATAGTTTGTTGTTTTAAAAAGTTTTGCTTCTTTACCAACTTTAGTTCTATCCTATTCCCTCGTGTAAACTAATAATGTTTGTGTTGCCATTCTGTATCCGTACTACTGCAGACGGACAGCATTTAGCCCTTCTAAGGCTACGGCCACACTATCAGCATTTGGTCAGTATTTTTTCTCAGCATTTGTAAGCCAAAACCAGGTGAGGAACAATCAGAGGAAAAGTATAATAGAAGCCCGGGCATCAGTTCTGCATGATTGGCCCACTCTGGGTTTTGGCTTACAAATGCTGATGTGAAATACTGACTAAATACTGATAGTGTGACCGCAGCCTAAGTGGACTGACTTCTGCTGCTATTCGGAGGCATGGTGTGGTTTCACGGCCAGAACATGGACTATTTCCTCTGCATCTGATAATGGAGACAGTGGAGGAGCCATCAGATAACAAATTGCTTGCAGGACTCCTGAATGGATGTATGCAGGTCAGGGCAACTGCCCATGTGTGGGCGCACAGTCCAAAAGTCACCTGGAAAAAATACATTGATAAAAAATGGTATACAGCGTCCAATAGTAGGTGATAAAAAAATCAGAACATCTTTTTCCTGTCATAAAGTGCAATTTTTCTACCCCTCATAGGTCTTCTTTAAGCATACACAATGGCGATCACGGCATAATCGTGCAGGAGGTGCTGCATACCCAATCACTGCAGGAGTTGGGTCCTGCTAGAGGCTGAGCTCCTGCAGTGAGAGCCGGAGGTGGTGCTGAAACAGCCAGGGGCAATACCAGACCCGCCCCCTGCTGATTAACCCTCCAGATGTCGCGACATTTGGAAGATTGCGAAGAAATGCATGGACCATTGACACCGTCCCTGCATCTCTGATAGCTGTGATTGGACCGTAAATGTAAGTATCCAATCACAGCAATGTGTGCAATGTGAGGAAAATGCAGCATGGCTCCATTTTGTCACTCTGTCTGTGACATCGTTAGACAGAGGTGTATCTAGGCTTCCTGGCACCCGGGGCAAGAATTTGGTTCGGCGCCCCCCCCCCCAAGTACATATGCGACTTGCACTCTTAGCCATGTACCCACGAGCTGCTCTCCCTAATGCTTTCAATGTTCAGTAAAAAACTGTAAGCAGGAAGAGAAGCTCATTGTCAAGTATGAAAATCGCATATGAGTGAAGTGTCCGTGTGATGACTACTGGAACCTGCAGCGCTGAGTCCTGACATTGCAGCTTCTGAATTCTCACAACGAATGCACTGCACACTTTTAGGATTCTCCCTTGCCGATGTACAGTCATGTCAGCACAAGTATGTGATTTGTATACTTCTGGCCACACTCCGACTAGACGTGCCCGGCCTCGCTCTGTTCATTATCATTGAGTGAGGCCACACATGTCTAGTCAGCATGTGACCGTATGTATGTATATTACCGGCACGAGAGAATCCTAACAGCGTTCAGTGAGCACTGTGGGAATTCAGAAGTCTGCAGTCACATAGAATGACTGCAGACTCCGTACAAACCTGGACAGCCCCTTTAATGTTCCTAACAAATAAAAACATGAGAATAAGTCAGTAGCACAAATAACATTTAAATCCAAGTACCTTATAGATGACGTCGTCTCTGCAGTCATTCTCCTTTTCTTCTTCTTGTCCAAACCCCATGATGAGTTTTCTCACCCACATCTTGTCTCTGCAGGCTTCCCTCTTCTCCGGTCTTCTGCAGCAAATCTCCACACGATGCCCTTAAAGATAGAAGTGTCATTATAATGCTCCTGAATAAAAATGTCTGCAATATACTGTCGCCTCACACTATTCCCCTCCCTCCTCTAACATCCCTCTGTTCACTATACTGTCTCATCATATATTTACCCCCTCACTCTCTATACTGTCTGCTCACACATACCCCTGACTCCCTATACTGTGTCCACATACATTAACCCGTTTGCTCCCCATACTGTCTGCACCCAACCCCCATACTGTTTCCTCATACATACTCTGTGTCCTCAAATCTCCCCACACACATTAAATCCCCCCATCCCCACTCCAAATCCCTCACACACATTAACCCCCCATCCACACTCTAAATCCCTCAGACACATTAAATACCCCCCCATCCACACTCCAAATCCCTCACACACATTAAGTAACCCCCCATCCACACTCCAAATCCCTCACACACATTAAATAACCCCCCATCCCCACTCCCAAATCCCCCCCACACATTATATATCCCCCACTCCAAATCCCCCACTCCAAATCCCCCAAAACATTAAATAACCCCCATCCCCAGTCCCAAATCCCCCACACACATTATGTACCCCCCACTCCAAATCCCCCACATATTAACCCCATCCCTACTCATTAATTCCATCCCCACTCATTAACCCCCCATCCATACTCCCAAATCCCCCAACACATTATGTACCCCCACTCCAAATCCCCCACACATTAACCCCCATCCCCACTCATTAACCCCCCCAGACATTAATTCCATCCCCACTCATTAACCCTCCACAAATTAATTCCATCCCCACTCAATAACCCCCATCCCCACTCATTATCCCCCGACACATTAACCCCCATCCCCACTCATTAACCCCCCACTCATTAACCCCCATCCCCACTCATTAACCCCCATCCCCACTCATTAACCCCCCCACACATTAACCCCCCATCCCCACTCATTAACCCCCCACACATTAACCCCCATCCCCACTCATTAATCCCCCACACATTAACCCCCATCCCCACTCATTAACCCCCACACATTAACCCCCATCCCCACTCTTTACCCCCCACACAGTAACCCCCATCCCCACTCATTAACCCCCCACACATTAACCCCATCCCCACTCTTTACCCCCCCACACAGTAACCCCCATCCCCACTCTTTAACCCCCATCCCCTCTCATTAACCCCCCCACTCATTAACCCCATCCCCACACATTAACCCCCATCCATTAACCCCATCCCCACTCTTTAACCCCCCCACATTAATCCCCATCCCCACATTAACCTCATCTCCACTCATTAACCCCCCACGCATTAACCCCATCCCCACTACACATTAACCCCATCACCACACATTAACACCCCCCATCTTCGGTGGTTTCTTCAGCTCCACATTGGAGCACACTTACCACCAGCGCTGAGCGTTCACTCTGGGCACCGGGGAGTGACGTCAGCAGCGTGATCACATGACATGTCACGCTGCTGACGTCGCTCTGGCCCGGCGGTCAGAGCTGCAATTGTACTGGCGTCTATACAGACGCCAGTACAATTGTTCCCTGGGAGCCGGCACGCGCACCTTCTCTGCGCCAGCTGTCAGCTTGACAGCTGATACAGAGAACCGCCGACTCTCAGGCCAGGGGGGCAGCAGAACGCAGCCGCCAGGGAGGACACTGCGGACCGCTGCATTGCGGCCCGGACTGTGCCCCCTGCCGGCTGCGCCCGGGGCAACTGCCCTGGCTGCCCCTCCTGCCGGCTGCGCCCGGGGCAACTGCCCTGGCTGCCCCCCCTAGATACGCCCCTGTTGTTAGAGATCAGGGCTGTGCTGCTGGTGGAAAACGTCAAATCAAGAATCAACTACTGGATATCTCCCACTCCGTGTCACCCCAGTCTCCTTTGTCCCTCCTCCCTTCTCAGTATAATTTTTTAGGCATTACTTTTCCATATCCATTTTTTCGTCCATCCATCCATCGTTAAATAGCTTTAGTTAGGAATAGGCAGAGATGGACTGGGACTGAAATTCAGCCCTGGCATTTGAAATCACACAGGCTCATGCTGTACTTGCCCCAGATGGGGATATATTACTAATATTACCTTGCGTGGAGGAAATCAAGATTTACTACAAGACCAATATTTCTAATAATACCAATAATGCCACTATATTAAGATTAAATAATTATAGTATAAAAATAATAATAGTGCAATATGACAGACAGATACCAACAAACCATAACCAAATATTACCAGCATATAAAATATTAATAATACCACCATGCTGACGGGGTTGAGGGTAAAGTCTACGTAACTTCAGGTTTATGAATCCTCCTAGTGAGCAATGGGAGGATTCTCCAGTGCTGGCATTGGGAGTGGCCATCATGTGACCGCAAGTATGTGGTTTTCACACCTCCGACCACATTCCTACTAATTGTACTTGGCTTTGCCAAATTCACTTGTATTGAGTGAGGCCGTGCATAGCTAGTTAGCATGTGACCACATGTCTCGCATAAAATAATCAGGGGAGCAACTACAATAGGTTACAATCACACCCAGGCCCTGGAACCTAGGATGCCCCAAAAGTCCCTTTGGCCTACATAGAAAGATTGATGCTATTAAAGACTTGCAATAATTGGGGACCCCATTAGAACTTTTGCATTGGAGCCCATGCTGTTCAAGTTGCGCCACTGCACATGATTACCAACTCCCAGCGCCAGCACCGAAGAATCGTCACAGTGTGCAAGTTCTGTGAGGATTCAGAAATTCTCAGTCACATACAGTCACTGCGGACTTTAAAGGGAACCTGTCACCAGGTTTGGCCGATACGAGTTACAGCCACCGCCTTTCAGAGCTTATACACAGCATTCTATAATGCTGTAGATAAGCCCCCGAACCAACCTGCAAGAGAAGAAAAATAACTTTTATTATAGTCACCTGCGGGGCGGTCCTGTCTGATGGGTGTTGCAGGTCCAGGTCCGGCGCCTCCCATCTTCTTGCGATGCCACCCTCCTGCTTGCTTCATGACTCCTCGGCATCGAGCTCCTGCACAGGTGTTCTTATCTGTCCTGTTGAGGGCAGAGCAAAGTACTGCAGAGTGCAGGCGCTGGGAAAGGTCAGAGAGGCCCAGTGTGAGACAGCTGTGATCGGAGGTATAAAATTTACCTCAGGTCACTGGTGTCAGCGATTGGGACAACTGCTCCCATCATCCAACACCTGCTGCTGCTAATAATAGCGAGAGCAGGATCGGCTGATGAGAGTCTTCATTAGCCGGCTCCTGCGCAGTAAATAAATAATAATTAAAAAAAAAACGGTGTGGGTTCCCCTGTATTTTTGTTAACCAGCCAGGCAAAACTCACAGCTGGGGGCTGCAACCCTCAGCTGTCAGCTTCAACAAGACTGGTTATCAAGAATAGAGGGGTCCATGTAGAGGGCGCACTCAACAGGGTAAAATATGGCTCATTTATTGACATATAATTACATGTCAGGTCAGAGTGGAAATACAAGAGTGTCAGCTTGTGAACACTCTTGTATTTCCACTCTGACCTGACATGTAATTATATGTCAATAAATGAGCCATATTTTATCCTGTTGAGTGCGACCTTTCCTCTACATGGATTCAATCAGTTGATCGCTGCGAGGTCAAGCACCCAGGAGCTCTGGACGACAGCTTGCTGCCAGGCATACACCACCAGCGGACATCTGGTAATAGCTGTGCCGTCCGCAATCTCTGTTTTTGTACAAGAAGGGAGGGGTGCCATCCAATTTCTTCTCGTTGGACCATCTCTAATTATACTATATGGAAGCCTATGGGAAGCAAATTATACTATATAGAGGTCTATGAGGAGTGCAGTATACTATATGGAATACTATGAGGTGCATTGCACTATATGGAGGCTATTTAGGGTGTCATCATACAGTGAGGAGGCCATCATACAGTGTGGGGATTACAGTGAGGGGGGCTATCATCCAGAGTGGGAGATAATGTGGGGTCTTTTTACAGTGTGGGGGCCATCATGCAGTGTGAAGCAGTTTTGGGGCTACTAAGGAGTCAGTATACTGTGTGGGGGCATTATACTGTGCATAAAGGAACATCATACTTTGTAGAGGGGAGCTGTACAGGGAGGAGACTTGGAAGATTATTAAATGTTAAGTAGGCACATATTGTTATAGGGGCATTCCAGTTACTATGACTGGTAGACAGAGGTCATTATTACTTTCTAGGGGCAAAATATGGGCACTGTTTTCTAGGGCACTTGCACAGGGCATTAATATATTCTGCACATTTGTTTGACCATCTAGAGGGCACACAGTACCACACAGTAGGTGCAGTAATAGGGACACATACGTCACCAGCGGCTCAGTATTAGGGTTTTAGCAGGATAAGGAGTTTGTGCAGGTTGAGGATAGATGGGGACAGTGATGGAAATTTGCGAAGTCAAATGTGTCTTTGTTGTACTCTCTGCAGCAGAGTCCTGGTTGGAGAAGTCATCATATCGGTCTGGGCCACATGGAAAAGACGGGAAATGACTCCATTATTATTATTATTTATTTATATAGCACCATTGATTCCATGGTGCAGTACTGTAGATAAGAAGGGGTTAAATACAAATTACAGATATCACTTACAGTAAACAAACTTACAATGACAGACTGATACAGAGGGGAGAGGACCCTGCCCTTTCGGGCTTACATGCTACAGGATGGTGGGGAAGGAGACAGTAGGTTGATGGGTTGCAGCAGTTCCGGTGTTGGTTGAGGTGATATCTCCGGTAGTCGTGAGGAGGCAGCGGGGTCATTGCAGGCTGTAGGCTTTCTTGAAGAGGTGGGTTTTCAGGTTCCGTCTGAAGGATCCGAATGTGGTTGATAGTCGGACATGTTGGGGCAAAGAATTCCAGAAGATGGGGGCTATTCGGGAGAAGGGAGAATTCTTGGTGGCGGTTGGGTGAGGAACGAATAAGTGTGGAGGAGAGAAGGAGGTCTTGGGATAACCGAAGATTACGTGAGGGAAGGTATCAGGAGATTAGTTCAGAGACATATGGCGGAGACAGGTTATAGATGGCCTTGCAGGTCAGTATTAGTAATTTGAACTGGATACGCTGAGGGTTTGGAAGCCGGAGAAGAGGAGGACTAGCGAGGAGAAAGATGAATTAGTCAGGCAGCAGAGTTAAGGATGGACTGGAGAGGTGCGAGGGTGTTAGCAGGGAAGCCACAGAAAAGGATGTTGCAATAGTCGAGGCGGGAGATGATGAGGGCGTGCACAAGCATTTTGGTAGATTGAGGGTTGAGGAAAGGACAGATTCTTGAAATATTTTTGAGCTGGAGGCGACAGGAGGTAGAAAGAGCTTGGATGTGCGCTTTGAAGGACAGGGCAGAGTCAAGGGTTACTCCGAGGCAGCGGACTTCTGGTACTGGGGAAAGCGTGATGTCATTAATTGTGATAGATAGGTTAGGTAAGGAAGATCTGTGAGATGGAGGAAAGATGATGAGTTCAGATTTGTCCACAATGAGTTTGAGGAAGCGAGAGGAGATGAAGGAGGATATGGCTGATAGACACTCCGGGATTCTGGGCAGCAGAGAGGTGACGTCTGGGCCAGAGAGGTAGATCTGAGTGTCGTCAGCATAAAGGTGGTATTGGAATCCTTGGGACTTTATGAGTTTTCCCAGGCCAAGGGTATAAATTGAGAGCGTAGGGGTCTTAGAGCAGAGCCTTGGGGGACTCCAACAGAGAGAGGGTGGGATGAGGCGGTAGTGTGGGAGTGGGAGACGCTGAATGTGCGGTTAGAAAGGTATAAGGAGATCCAGGATAGGGCGAAGTCTTTGATGCCAAAGGAGGAGAGGATCTGTAGCAGGAGGCAGTGCTCAACTGTGTCGAATGCAGAGGACAGGTCTAGAAGCAGGAGTATAGAGTATTGTCCGTTTGCTTTGGCTGTAAGTAGGTCCTTAGTAATTTTGGTCAGAGCTGTCTCAGTGGAGTGATGGGGGCGGAAACCAGATTGTAGATTGTCAAAGAGCAAGTTAGATGAGAGGTGGGAGGAAAGTTCAGCGTGGACGTGCAGCTCCAGGAGTTTGGAAGCGAATGGGAGCAGTGATATTGGGCGATAGCTGGGCATAGCGGTTGGGTCGAGGGTTGGCTTTTTAAGGATAGGCGTGATTGTGGCATGTTTAAAAGCAGAAGGGAAGGTACCGGACGTTAGCGATAGGTTGAAGAGGTGGGTTAGGGATGGGATAAGTTTGGTGGTGAGGTTGGGGAGGAGGTGGGATGGGGTCAAGTGCACAGGTTGTGAGGTGCGATTTAGAGAAGAGGCGATTAAGCTCCGCTTCAATGATGTTGGAGAGGGAGGTTATGGGGTTTGGGCATTGGTCTGGTATATAAAGGGGTTGTGGTGGTTGAACAATCAAGACTTGCCTTGTTTGGTCGATCTTATTTTTGAAGTGTGTGGCAAAGTCCTCAGCAGAGATGAGGGAGGTTGGAGGGGGCAGTGGTGGGTGGAGGAGGGAGTTGAAATTTTTGAATAACTGTTTGGGATTGTAGGATAGGGAAGATACGAGGGTTGTGAAGTAGGCCTGTTTAGCAGAGGTGAGGGCAGATTTGAACACGAGTGTTGCCTATTTGAATGCAGTGAAGTCATCTAGCGAATATGTTTTCTTCCAATGCCGCTCTGCAGCCCTGGACACTTGCCAGGACTTTTTAGTGATGTTATTGTGCCAGGGTTGTCTGTTGGTACGTCGCATTCTGCCATGAACGAGAGGGGTGACCGTGTCAATAGCTGATGCGAGAGTAGCATTGTAGAAAGTAGTGGCACTGTCTGTGTCTTGAAGTGAGGATATGGATGCCAGTGGTAGAATAGACTCAGAGAGCTCGTGGATGTCTAGGTGTGCAAGGTTTCTGCGGGGGTGCGCATGTTGCTGGACTTGGGTGCCAGGAGAGGAGGACAGGGATGAGAAAGTGAGAAGATGGTGGTCAGATAGAGGGAAAGGGGAGGCTGTGAAGTTAGTTAGGGAGCAAAGACAGGTGAAGACCAGGTCTAGTGTGTGTCCGTCTGTGTGGGTGGCTGAGGAGGACCACTGAGTAAGTCCAAAGGATAAAGTAAGGGACAGGAGTTTGGAGGCTGCTGACTGAAGGGTATCAGTGGGGATGTTGAAGTCACCCATGATGATAGTGGGGATGTCAGTTGAAAGAAAGTGAAGAAGCCAGGTAGAGAATTGGTCAATGAAGGCAGTGATCGGGCCTGGAGGTCGGTATATGACGGCCACTTGGAGGTTGGAGGGACAGTAGATGCGGACAGAGTGAACTTCAAAAAAGGGGAGGATTAGGGAGGGAAGAGGTGGAATTGGGTTAAAGGTGCAGTTGGAAGAAAGGAGTAGACCCACTCCTCCACTGTGTCTGTTGCAAGGGCGAGGAGTGTGGGTGAAGTGGAGGCCGCCGTAACACAGCACAGCAGGGGAGGTGGTGTCAGAGGGTGTCAGCCAGGTTTCTGTGAGGCAGAGAAAGGCAAGATTATGAGAGAGAAAGAGGTCATGAATCACATGGAGCTTATTGCAGATGGAGCGGGCATTCCAAAGTGCTCCAGAGAGAGGGAGCAGGGGGTTGGGTGTTAATGGCACGGGTTTTAAGTTGGAATGATTGTGGTAGTTTTTATTAGATAGGGAGCGGTAAGAAGGGGTAGTAATGGGGTTATGAGCTGTGGGGGTCCAAGATTGGGAGATATGTCACCAGTAGAGTTGAGCGCCTTTGGTCGGACCGTGTTTCGTGAAACCCGACTGAAACAAAATTTGAGTCAGATGAAACTGGTCTGACTATGGCAAAAAAAAGTCGGAGTTTCGTCTGAAACCCGACCCTAAAGTAAGTCAATGGGGAATAAAAGTCGGCATTGAGTGGATGAATGTCAAAAATCAGCGACCTCACTAGCGATCTCGCTGTGTGTGACGGGGCCTTAACACCTTGCACCTGATAATATCTCTACTGGCCCCAACATGGATATACACAGTGGCGGATTATAATGAGGTCAATCTGGGCGGTAGCCCAGGGCCCAGTGGTGTGGGGGAGCCCACCAGCCCAGGATCAATTGCCCAATTATAATCCGCCACTGGTCTTTACTCTGGAGCTGTCCATCCAGCTGTGGAGGTTGCTCGGGTCCCTCCTCTGTCCCGGCTGCCCCCTCCTCTCAGCTGCTCCACACAGCTGGCTCCTCCGCTCCCGACGCCTGTGCTGCCTCCTCCCCCTCTCGCTCTCTCCCTCCTCCAGCATCGGCGGTCATCCTCCTCTCTCCCTCCATCTCTGTCCAGCTCCCCACTCTCAGTCCCACCGGACGAGGACCTCAATAACCACACCATGATGACAGGCAGGGGTGCAGGCTGTTATCTTCTGTAAGCACAGGACCTGTGATGAGATCACAGGAGGGGAGGAGTCAGGGGTCACATGATCAGGGGCTCGTTGTGTACAGAACTCTGCTGTGCTGATCGTCATCATGGTGCTGGATGAGGGAAGTTTCTGTGTGAAGTCAGGAGAGGTTTACAGGGTGGATGTAGCAGAGCTATGTGTGTACAATTTTGGACGTAGCAGAGCCGTGTGTGTATGAGGTGTACGGAGTGGAGCCATGTGTGTACGAGGTGTACGGAGTGGAGCCATGTGTGTACGAGGTGTACGGAGTGGAGCCATGTGTGTACGAGGTGTACGGAGCGGAGCCATGTGTGTACGAGGTGTACGGAGCGAAGCTGTGTGTGTGTGAGGTGTATCGAGAGGAGCCGCGTGTGTACGAGGTGTATCGAGAGGAGCCGCGTGTGTACGAGGTGTACGGGCTGCCAGGGCTGCAAACAGGTGCCCATTAGGTTGGTAGCTCTGTGCTGGGCACCCTGAAGAATGTGCATGCAGGAAGTATGGAGAAAGCAGTGGCAGCCGTGGCCACACAGCACATGCACTCACCTAGGCACCCCTGGACACCCTGTCTGCGCCCTGCTGAGGTGCAGGGTCTGCCCCCATGGGTGGGGGGTTTATAGATGCTGCGGCCACCCCTAGGCCCCTGTAATTGCTGGCAGCCATTAGCCTCGCTGTATCCTGTCAGCTGTGGCAGAAAGTCAGCTGGAGTGTACAAAGTATAATGGATGTCCTATGTCCCCCATGTAACCCCTGGCACATAACAGCAGGGCCATAGGTGCAGACAGTTACCAGAAGGAGCTATGAGGGGAAGAGGCAGTGAGCAGGCGGGGAGTGGCTGCCTAATGTTTCTTTAGGCTGTGTGCACACGTCCGAAATTCCCGCGTATTTTATGCGTTTTTACCGCATTTTTTTGCCGCAAAAACTAAACGCATAAAATTAGCAAGCCATTGTATTCAATGGCATTCCGCACATGCTGTGCTAATGCTGCATATTTTTCCGTTCCTAAATCGCATCGTGGAAAAATACGCAGCAGGCTCATTCTTTTTGCGGAAAATGTGCGGATCGTACCCAGGGTCTGGAGGAGAGGAGACTGTCCTCCAGGCTCTGGGTACCATATCTCTGGTAAAAAAAAAAATAATTAAAATAAAAAATCGTTGATATTTTCACCTTCCAGCGTTCCCAGGCCTCAGCGATGCTCCCGTTCCCAGTGATGCCTTGCGTGACAATGACCTGTGATGACGTAGCGGTCTCGCGTGATGCTACGTCATCAGCGGTCATTGTCGCGCAAGGCATCACTGGCATCGGGAGCTCCCGGGAGCATCGCGATGATCGGGAACGCTGCGGGGGACGCCAGAAGGTGATAATATCATAATTTTTTTTATTATTATTTTTAACATTATATATCTTTTACTACTGATGCCGCATAGGCAGCCTCAATAGTTAAAAAGTTGGTCACACTTGTCAAACACTATGTTTGACGAGTGTGACCAACCTGTCAATCAGCATGCAAATTATTTGCGTATTTCCCGTGGCAGGGAGTTGCGGAATTGCCGCGGAAAATTCCGCAAAAAATCTGCACACGTGCACATAGCCTAACTCTCTCCTTGTTTCCTGTTTTAGTTTTGTGTGGTTGAGCAGCAGCGCAGAGATGACAGCAAGCGGCGGCCAGGACTAGCTGTCATACATGTCCTCTCCGCAGCCGGAAATCATCATTACAATCTCAGTAATACAGCAAATCTCTTCCTGCTGCCAAAGTCTCTGCCCCCTGAAATCTCTGCTGCTCCCAGACTGGCACGGAGAGGGGTGCCCAGGCGTGCAGGAGGGATCCCCTCCTCTGTGTGGAGCGCAAGGCCAGGGCTGTGCAGAGGGATCCAGTGTACAGCAGGATGAGTCAGTCCCCGGGACCACCCGGCCTGCCGGGGGTGCAGGTAAGATCTGGCTGCTCCATGCTGCTCAGGGGGGCAGTAGCTGCAAGTTCACTCACTTCAGGCTGGGATACTTCTTGCGATACTACTCTTCTAGGGTGTATCTCAGCCGAGTTATGGAGGTACCTCAGTGTGGAATAGCATTATACAGGGAGTCCAGTCATCTCCATAGTGGGTGGTGGGGAGGTCCTGGGGTCAGTAGTAGCCGGTGATACTGAGAGGTCGTTACATTGTAGCCAGGATTTAACCCTTTCTCTGGGAAGATGTCCATACACAGACGACCGGTAACCAATCATCATAGTGGAAGTCGTCTGTTTCCATCAACTTTGTTATATGTGGGCAGTGGGTACCTCTATTAAGGTGGGCACGAGATGGCAGGTCTTGTCGCCTCTGCCTCACACATAAGTTACTATGAGGTGTACTTTATTCCTGCCACATTTCTTTCTTGGCCTACTGAGAGAAATGTTTTGACCAGTTGAAAGTTATACAACCTGAGGATTGTGCATGTGTGCGCTGCCCACATGTAGTAATATGTGTGTGTGTGTGTGTGTGTGTGTATGCATATATATATATATATATATATATATATACACACATATACAGGGGTTGGACAAAATAATGGAAACACCTGGAAATATCAACAAAAGTTAGTTTAATATGGTGTGGGTCCATCTTTTGCAGCGATTACAGCCTCAATTATCCGAGGTATGGATTCATACAATGTGTGAATTTTTTCCAAAGGAATTTTAGCCCATACTTCAGTTAAAACACCATGCAATTCTTTGAGCGACGATGGCGGCGGAAATCGACGTCTAACTTGAATCTCTAAAATCGGACATAAATGCTCAATAATGTTGAGGTCTGGGGATTGTGGGGGCCAGATGAGATGCTCAACTTCATTAGAATGTTCCTCGTGCCATGCTTTAACAATTCTAGCTGTATGAATAGGTGCATTATCATCCTGAAAGATGGTGTTCCCCTCCGGGAACAGTGCTTGAACCATAGGCTGCACTTGGTCGCCCAAAATGCCTAAATAATCTCAGCTGTTAATTCTTCCATGAAGGGATATCATTGGCCTGGCAGATCTCCATGAAATAGCACCCCAGATCATCACAGAACCTCCGCCATGTTTTGGGAGAAGGCAGTCTGGATGGAATGCTTCTTTCGGCTGTCTCCAAACGTACACTCGGCCGGAGGTCGGAAATAGGGTTAATGATGATTCGTCTGAGAATATCACGTTTCCACTGCTCGAGGGACCAATTCTGGAGGTTTCTACACCACTCTAAACACTTGGAAACATTTGTCATTGAGAGCAGTGGTTTTCTAATTGCAGCTCTTCCGTGGAATCCAGAATTGTGCAGCTCCTGACCAACAGTTTTCATGGAAAATGGGTTCTGTAGGTGTTCATTTTAGAGTCCGAAGGTCTCTCTCAGTCAACTTCGACTTTCGGCCGGACCTGTGCTTTGCTGCGGACATTTTTCCTTCTCTTTGAAACGTAGTCATTACTTTGGACACAGTACCTCTTGACACACCAAGCATTCGGGCACTTTCTGTTACACTAGCGCCTGCCATACGAGCACCAACAATTTGGCTTCTTTGAAAATCTGAGAGGTCTGCCATTGGTATCAGGTTTTCAGCAATGTTCTTACAATTCTGCAAAACAGACAGTTAATTTACATACACATATCACATAACACAAATCAACTACAAAACATTACCATATGTCACGGTTTGCATGTATGTTTATAACATGTTCGAAGATTATGATGCCAAAACGTTAGATGTTTCCATTATTTTGTCCAACCCCTGTATATATATATATATATATATATACTTACTCCGACCCCTATATAAACCCTGCCCCTCCGACCGCCGTCCACTTTCCCATGCTCCTGTTCCAATCCTGGGGTCTTTTTTGTCCCCCCTTGGTCCTCCACATGCTGAACATCTGGGACATGACTAACATTGTGCATTGTGCGCTTGTTTGTGGCCAGATGCACCATTGTGTCCAGTGTGTGAGGAGACGATGACTTGTCTGTGGAGTTAACCCCTCTGCTGACATGTTGGGCACAGCCTGTGATGAGGAGCGTCTCTTCCTGTGTATCCAGCCACAGGCTGCACATCGTAGGCTGCTTCTTGGGGAAGTTCATGAAGCAGAAGCCTCTGTGTGACTCATGTGAAGTAACTTGTCTGACAGGTCATGGGTTCAGGTCAGCAGGTGATTGCAGACTATTAGCTGGTTTCGATATTAGGTACAGGCGAGTCAGGACTAGATGTTGGGTGGGAGCCTTCCAGTATTTGTAAGGCCTCGTGCACACACTGAGTGTTTGGTGAGCTTTTACCTCAGTATTCATAAGGCCTCATGCACATGCTGAGTATTTTGTGATTTTTTTGCTCAGTATTTGTGAGGCCTCATGGACACACTGAGTATTTGGTGTTTTTTTACCTCAGTATTTGTTAGGCCTTGTGCACATGTTGTGTATTTGCTGAGTTTTTTACCTCAGTATTTAACCCCTTCCCGCCCCTTGACGCACTGTACGCATCATGAAAACTAGTGACTTCCCGACCCCATCACATGACCGGGGGGCCCACAGAGTCTGAACAGCCTGGGGCCCTGGCTACCCTTAATCCACCCCTGGATATACAGCAGTAAGTATTGAGTTCAATGCAATAAATCAATTTAGCAAACATTCAGTAGGCACTGTTATATACCATTAAAGGAAATGTTGCACTAGATGACAGCAAGCAGTAGCAGAGATTGTACCATTAAAGGAAATGTTGCACTAGATGACAGCAAGAAGTAGCAGAGATTGTACCTGTGTGAAGAGAGGAGAAGAGAAGATGTGGATGTCATCAGAAAGAATGTTATCTGTAACCGTGCTGTAATCTCCTATATGTTCTGCAGGACTGTTATCTACCACTATATGGTCACTATATGGTACTAATGTCAGTGTTGGTCTTTGTATGGAGATTTTTATTAGTAACAGCGTGGTCATCTGCTAAGGTTCTCCTACATCCACTATTGGGGTACGCCACCATAATTAAAATCAGGGTTACCTGGTTATGGGCCCACTCAGAAGTTTTGCCCCCGAACTAAAACCCTAGCTACGCCTCCACTACTACATATTGGGTTAGGTTCTTGGAGATTGGAATACCCCTTTAAATAAAGTGCAGGTGAGCTCAGTCAGCAAAGCTACCTCATGCTCAGCATACTATTAACGTATTGCATTTTGCATTACTGCAGTATACTGTATGAAAAGCACCACCAATTTAATACTAAGGGCCCGATTCAATAACACCTTTCTGACATTTGTCGTAATAATATTTCCCTGAGCCCTGGGCCTATCTGACCAGGGACGGATTATTACATAATTTCGATCGCCCACACAGTGCATGATCAGGAAGTTTCTCTGTCAGTGCAGAGCTGACAGTTTATGTAGCATGGGGATGCTGCATCCCCATGTTTTACAAGCGATCAGCCTTCAAAAAATGATAGTCCCATAGTGGAACAAAGTAAAAAAAAAAGTAAAATAATTGTACAAATATAAAAAAAAATCTAAAATAATAATAAATCAAAAGATATTGTGTCTATAAGTCTATAAATAAATATTTATATAAAAAAAATATAAACAATAAAAAGTACACATACAGTGGCATGCAAAAGTTTAGGCACCCCTGGTCAAAATTACTGTTATTGTGAACAGTTAAGCAAGTTGAAGATAAAATGATCTCTAAAAGGCCTAAAGTTAAAGATGACGCATTTGTTTTGTATTTTAGGCTAAAAAGTAATACACATTGTCATTTTTTTTACATTTTAAAAATTACAAAAAGAAAAATGGTCCGATGCTAAAGTTTGGGCACCTTTGGAGATTTGTGTGCTCTGATAACTTTGACCAAGGTTTCAGACCTTAATTAGCCTGTAAGGGATATGGCTTGTTCACCCTCAATGTTAGGAAAGGCCAGCTGATGCAGATTCAACAGGTTTAGAAACACATAGCCTCTTTTAACCTTGTGCGAAAAAACAGCCACCATGGGTTCTTTTAAGCAGCTGCCTAGCACTCTGAAAATGAAAATGGTGGAGGCCCACAAAGCAGGAGAAGGCTATAAGAAGATAGCAAAGCGTTTTCAAGTTGTCCTTACCTCAGTTCAATATGTAATTCAGAAATAGCAGTTTACAGGAACAGTGGAGGTCAAGATAAGGTCTGGAAGGCCAAGCAAAATTTCAGAGAGCGCTGCTTGTAGGATTGCTAGAAAGGCATATCAGAACCCCCACTTGACTGCAAAAGACCTTCAGAAAGATTTAGCAGATTCTGGAGTTGTGGTAATTGTTCTACTGTTCAGAGACACCTTATCAAATATGGCCTTCATGAAAGAGTCATCAGAAGAAAACCTCTCCTGCACCCTCACCATAAAATTTAGCATCAGAGGTATGCAAAAGAACATCTAAACAAGCCCAATGCATTTTAGAAACAAGTCCTGTGAATCTTTGAAGTTAAAATAAAACTCTTTGGTCGCAATGATCAAAGGTATGTGCAGAGAAAAAATTGCATAGAATTTCAGGAAAAGAACATCTCTCCAACCATTAAGCATGGGGATGGATCAATCATGCTTTGGAGTTGTGCTGCAGACAATGGCACAGGGAACATTTCACAGGTAGAGGGAAGAATGGAGTCAATGAAATTTCAACAAATTCTTGATGCAAACATAACACCATGTGTAAAAAAGCTGAATTTGAAAACAGGATGGCTTCTACAAATGGATAATGATCACACACATCAAAATCCACAATAGACTACCTCAAAAGGCGATAGCTAGAGGTTTTTCAATGGCCCTCACAGTCCCCCGATTCGATCATCATTGAAAATCTGTGGCTAGTCCTCAAAATAGCAGTGCATGCAAGACGACCCAGGAATCTCACAGAAATGGAAGAATTTTCCAAGGAAGAATGGATGAAAATCCATCAAACAAGAATTGAAAGACTCTTGGCTGGCTACTAAAAGCGTTTACAAGCTGTGATATTTTGAAAGGGAGTGCTACTAGGTACTAACTATGCAGGGTGCCCAAACTTTTGCATTGGCCTATTTTCCTTATTGTAATTTTTAAAATGTAAAAAATGACAATATATAATTTTTTTGGCCTAAAATACAGAGAAAATGTGTCATCTTTAACTTTAGCCCTTTTAGAGATCATTCCATCTTCAACTTGCTTAACTGGTCACAATAACAGTAATTTTGACCAGGGGTGCCCAAACTTTTAAATGCCACTGTACATGGTATCATCCCACTAACTAACCCCTTTAGTGAACACCATAAAAAAATAAAAAACAAGGCAAAAAACACACACCACCGAACAAAAGGTGGAATAAAACGTGATCATAAAAAGGATATAAATAAACATGATACCTCTAAGTGTCATCTTGTCTTACAAAAACGAGCTGCCATACAGCTCCATCAGCGGAAAAATAAAAAGTTATAGCTGTCTGAATATAGCAATGCAAAAATAATGATTTTTTCTATAAAATAGTTTTTTTGTGTAAAAGCGCCAAAATATAATCACTGTAATCATACTGACCTGAAGAATAAAACTGCCTTATCAATTTTACCACACCCGGATTGGCATAAACCACCCATTCCCCCCCAAAAAAATTCCTGAATTGCTGGTTTGTGTTCAGTCTGTCTCCCAAAAACCAGAATAGAAAGCGATCAAAAAATATCATATGCCCAAAAATGGTAACAATAAAAAAAGTCAACTCGTCCCGCAAAAACAAGCCCTCACATGACTGTGGGACAAAATATGGAAAAATTATAGCTCTCAAAATGTGGTGATGCAAAAACTATTTTATGCAATAAGGCTATGTGCCCATGTTAGCGTTTTTAAACGCTCAGGAAACGGGTCTCCTTCCCAGAAAACGCGCGTTTTTGATGCATTTTTTCCACGCCTCTTCTGGACTATAGGAGTTAGCCAAAAACGAAGACCTAAGCGGAAATTAATGAACATGCTGCGCTTTTTACTGCTAAGCGTTTCCTTAGCGGTAAAAAACGCATCCATTGGAACAAAAAGGCCAAAATGCATTAAAATGAATGGGATGCTTCTTTTAAGCGTTTTTGATGCGGTTTGACCCCGAAAAACGCAGCAAAAACGCTTAAAAAACACAACATGGGCACACAGCCTAAAAAGCATCTTTTAGTGTGTGACAGCTGCCAAGCATAAAACTCCAATATAAATCTGGTATCGCTGTAACCGCACCGACCTGAAGAATAAAATCGCCTCATCACTCATACCACACGAGGAACGGCATAAAAAAATAAATAAAACCAATTATTCACATGCTGTTGATTTTTTTTCATTATGCCTCCCAAAGATCACAGTAAGGCTTGGCGCACATTTAGGGTATGTGCACACACTGCGGATTCTGCTGCGGATCCGCAGCAGATTTGGCCCTGCGGATCCGCAGCAGAATTAGCTGCGTTGTATAGTACCATTATAGCCTATGGAAAATGGAAACCGCAGAAAGAATTGACATGTCATTCTTTTCTGCGGATTCCGCTGCGGTTTGCCATCTCCTCCATTGTAGAGATGAAAAACCGCAGGGCAAAACCGCAGGCTAATCCGCAGATAAACCGCAGGTCTTTTGACCTGCGGATTTACCTGCAGATTTTGCAAAATCCGTGCGGAAAAATCCGCAGACCAATCCGCAGCGTGTGCACATAGCCTTATTCTGCACTCTGTGCTGAGCGCTTGCACTGGGGTATCCATGTAAATCTGTGAAATACGTGATTCAGATCGAACCTCTGGTGGAAGATTCCCTAAAATGAGGCAGATGGAGGCACTGTGGACGCTGTCTGACCTGTGATCCGGCGGTGTGTGTCTTTTTAGGATTGCATAAAAGTGTCGTCGGCCACAGTTTTGGGCATTTCTGAAAAGAAGGACACTGCTGAACAGAGGCCAGACGAAGTCCAGAGTAACTCTGCTGCCTCATTATAGTGATTCCTCGGGAGTTTCATCTGAATCACGTCACTCAGAGATTTAGATGGAAACCCCAAAGTAAGTGCTCAGCGTAGAGCGCCAGATAAATATGATCCCAAATGTTATGTAAAATGTTTCCAATAAAAGTTTCAACTCAACCCACAAAAAAAGCAAGTGCCCACTCAGGTCCGTCATCTGTTAACGGAAATATAGGGGGCTTCCACATTACTGTAGTACTAAGGCTCTGTAAAAGCGAAATGACTCCTCACCTGCCAAAAGAAATTCAGCAAATTCTCCGCTCTCAAATCCAAATGTCCTCCGCTCCCTTCTGAGCCCCACAGTGTACCTGCTCTTCTAGCAATTTGGGACTCTGTATATGGAGTCAGCAAACTGTTCTAGGAAAATCTGCGCTCCAGGAGGCAAATAGCGCTCCGTTCCTCCTGAGTCTCTCCATATGCCTAAGTAGTTCTGTACAGCCACATATGGGGTATTGCCACGTTCAGTAGAAATTGTGGTAAAAATTTTGGTGCCATTTTTATCCAAATGCCCAATGGTATAAAATTCTGTGACACACCCATGGTGTCAATATAATCACTGCACTCCTAGATGAATTAATTGAGAGGTGTAGTTTGTAAAATGGGGTCACTTATGGAGGATTATGCTGTTCTGGCACCTCATGGGCTCTACCAGTGGGTCATGGCACCTGCAAAATATAACAGTAAAATCTGGAGATCCTTGCCTTCTGAGGTTTGCTCTGTGCCTGAAAAATATTTCCCGATTACATGTAGGGTATTGTCACACTCAGGAAAAAATTGACTTCAGTTTGCTGTTAAAAAAAAATGTCCTATTAGCCCTTGATCACTGCAAGACTAGATGAATTCATTGGGGAGTGTAGTTTGTAAAATGAGTTCACATATAGGGGGTTTCTGTTGTTTTGACACCTCACTGGCTCTGCCAGTGTGACATGGCACCCTCAAACCATTCCAGCAAAATCTTTACTCCAATATGGCGCCTCTTCCCTTCTGAACTTTGCACTCACTGTGCCTCAAAAGTAGTATGGCCCCACATATGGGGGATAAATTGCACAACAAACTGTATAGTGCAATTTCTACTGTTACCCTTATGAAAATGCAAAACTTGGGGCTAAAATAACATTTTTGTGAGGAAAATGTGATTTTATTTTTTTCACAGCTGAACGTTATAAACTTCTGTGAAGCACTTGGGGGTTCAAGGTGTCACCACTAGAGATGAGCGAATTTGTTCGGATTTTGACTCCGAATCTGATTTTGACATTTTCGAGCCATACTTGAACAATATTCATGCCGAATATATGTCTCATGATCGATCCCGAACATATTCGGTAATTTCTACTCCCATTGACTCTAATGACGTTCGGCTGTGTTCAACGAATATTACAAAAACAATATTCGATTCCGATCAGATTCGGAACTGAATCTGAACAAATTCGCTCATCTCCAGTCACCACACATCTAAATACATTCCTTGAGGGGTCTAGCTTACAAAATGGGGTCATTTGTGGGGGATTTTCACTGCTTAGGCACATCAGAGGCTCTCCAAAGACAACATGGCGTCTGCATATAGGGGCTCTGAAAATGTGACATGGCACAATCAAATCATGCCAGCAAAATCCAAACTCCAATATGCATATACTTTACTATAATATAATCTAACTCCATCGTCATGGAGTCAGTTTCTAACCGTTTGTGCAGACACATGCACATTTGTAGCGCCTCCAGCCTCTGGACACTTCGCTGACAGACACAGCAAACCTTCTTGCCACAGCTCGCATTGATGTGCCATCCTGGATGAGCTGCACTACCTGAGCCACGTGTGTGGGTTGTAGAGTCCGTCTCATGCTACCACGAGTGTGAAAGCACAACCAACATTCAAAAGTGACCAAAACATCAGCCAGAAAGCATTGGTACTGAGAGGTGGTCTGTGGTCCCCACCTACAGAACCACTCCTTTATTGAGGGTGTCTTGATAATTGCCAATCATTTCCATCTGTTGTCTATTCCATTTGCACAACAGCATGTGAACTTGATTGTCAATCAGTGTTGCTTCCTAAGTGGACAGTTGATTTCAAAGAAGTTTGATATACTTGGAGTTATATTCTGTTGTTTAAGTGTTTATTTTTTTGAGCAGTGTATATTGTGCTGTATAATGTTCTGCATATTTATATATAGATTAAGGTAAGCTAGTGCATCCTTTGGGATCATTAGAGGAGGGCACTATTATTACAGAGTTCCTAGATATGATATGGGTAAGTGTAGTTCTGTTGTGAGCCACTAGATGGGGGCATACAAGTGGGCCTTGTAGGTATATCTTGTAGGTAGTTCATAAGTAAGTAGGTGTAGGAGATAGGAACAAGGCAAAAGGGTGAGGATGCCCGAAGTGTCCACATAGGCTCTAGGCCCAGGACGACATAGCAGCTACAAAACATTCTGTTGGAAGAAAAGTGCACGGGCACAGTCAAACTGGTGCTGGATGAGACTTAAGCACCCCAGGAGTTACGGTGTTTCACAGCAGCAAGGAAAGGAGAGAATTGCGTGGTCCAAGAGTCATGCAGGGTGCAGAATATTCACAATGTGGCAGATCTTAAATAGGGCTGAAGCTTGTAAGTCTGGGGCGAAATGGATGAATGGAATCCCCTATGTCTCGATGTATACAGAATTGATGCTGCGGTACCGCCATACCGCCGGTTCAACCAGTGCAGCTGCACCAGGGCCCAGAGGCTCCAGGGGGCCCCTGCAGGGCGGCTAATGAGGGAAATCTGGCCCCTGGCCAGATTCTCCTCATGTGCGGTGGGCAGAGAGCGATCTCAGCAGCTCCGCTGCTTGCAAGAGAAAATAGCAGGAGCGGAACTGCAAGGATCCATTCTGCTTCCTGCCCGGCGCCCACGCTTCCTGTCTCTGACACGGAGAGCAGCGCCACTGTGCCAGAGTGAGGAAGCGCAGGCGCCGGTGATGCTGCAGACAGGTGAGAGATGCTGTGTGTGTGTTTGTTTTGTATGTGTGTGTTTTGTATGTATGTGTTTTGTATGTGTGTGTGTGTTTTGTATGTATGTGTTTTGTATGTGTGTGTGTGTTTTGTATGTGTGTGTGTGTTTTGTATGTATGTGTGTGTATGTAGAGATGAGTGGTTGTGTGTGTGTGTGCGTGCTTGCATGCATAGCACTGCGGGGAATATGCAGAGAGGTCAATGGTGCTGTGTGTGTGTAGGTGGAGGAGAGGGGAGTGATGGGGAGAAGGCAATGATGGGGATGATGGGGAGAAGGCAATGATGGGGTGATGGAGAGAAGGCAATGATGGGGTGATGGAGAGAAGGCAATGATGGGGTGATGGAGAGAAGGCAATGTTGGGGGTGATGGAGAGAAGGCAATGATGGGGGTGATGGAGAAGGTGTGAAGGGTTAATACTAAAATCAGAGCTGAAGTTTCGTTTTGTCCATTCTCTGAAGGTTTCGTTTCTTCATTTTTGTTGCTGTAAGATAAATTTTTGTAATTGGCAAGGGCTGTCATTAAACCAGACTGTTCGCATCAGGTGCAAAGATAAGGGAGGCGGGGGTGTAAAACTCTGAAGAATATGCCACTATACTACTTTCCATGACGGACATATATGTAGTTTCCAGTTTTCTTGCAATATTATTGGCTTACAAAGTGAAATGATGCTATTGGTAGTTGAGAACCTTGCATAATTAAGCAAAAGATTATAAAATATGTGACTAAAATAAAGGGGCTTAGTGATCTGCCTCGATCCTCCCGTACAGAGACCCCCGTGTCCGTGTGGTCATTTGAGTTGCTAGCAACACTGGAATAATTTGGAAATCACTGGCTCAACCATGAAGGGTTAATTTATCCCTCCCTAAATAGCTACCCCGACAGTTTGGCGCCCAATGTGGGGCCCCCGAACAGGGACACCTCTGCCCCCGGAGGACAACAAGACAAAGGACCCTCGGAGCGGACACAGGTGGTGGAAAATTGGGATGACAACTACGGTAAGTTGGCAGTTATACTGTTCAGACTGACTGTTGGTGTGGTTTTCCTGTGCTTGATGCTGCAAAGAGTATCTGAGGTTTGTCCCCATGGTGGGGTGATTCATGGGTGGAATCATATAGAGGTGTAGTCCCATTGGGGGCCCAGTGCTCGAATCGTACCTCCTAAGGGACGGACACCCCGGATTGACCAGTGATTTTTATAGTCAAAATATCCTGAAATTCCCGATTATTATTAGTATTGGGCGTGGTGATGTGATCGAAGATGAGTAGGATACGTAACTCAGGTATATATAGAAAGATATATATAACCAGAGGTGTCCGGAGGGACAGTCTGAGACACCCTCATCCTTTCACTGAGTACCGCGAATTTTGGGCAATCCCAGAGGGGGATTATTGACACTGTGGAACAGACTGATATGGCCGCTCCAGATCTGTGCACAATTTAAGTAAGGGTATTTAGCTCTAAAGGAGAGAATTATGTTTCTGTGGAAGAAAAAGAAAAGTTTGGAATTGTGTGAAGGATCAGATACTGTTAGTCTTATGATTCAAAGACAAGGAAAGAAATCTGTCAGGAATGCAGGAAAAATATTTTCGATTTTGGGATTTCCTAAGGGCGGGAGGTTGCAGCCTACGATATGGGATGAAGGAGTTAAAAAGAATAAAGGGAGGTTGACTGATGATGGATTACTTGAAGGCGCTGAGGAATTCCATTGCTTGGCACATGAATTGTATAATGAAGGTTATGTGGAAATTGAACAGCAAGTGAATTCTGATTGTTTCTGTTACTGCTATGTTGAAGAAGGAAAATTGTCTATTATTATGGCAAAGATGGGATGTATTGTGGTTCAAGAAAGTGACTGTGGTGTGAGAAAGTGATTGATTAAAGAAGGAACTGAGATTAATGTGTCAGGCAGACGAATAGTTAAAAGTGATGATTTGAAAGAAGAGGTCTCCCTGCTAGATGTCAATTGTACAAGGAGACCGAGAGTCGCAGCCCCAACCTCTGCTGACGGCACCTATTATCATCCGCCGCCAGCCTTAGTCCCCGTTATTGCTATTGGTTATGAGTATCCACCCCTTCCATTTACCAGATCCAGAGGCAAAAAAAAAAAAGTTTTGAGAAGACTTTAACCCACTTTGTTCAGCAGAGAGAGAGAGAGAAAAAAAAAGCAAACAGCAGCCTCTAGCCCCCACACAGCGTGCCCTTCAGCCCACACAGCAAACTCTCGCCCCCTCAGACTTCAGCTACTGGGAACCCTGCTCCTCAGCCCCTCCCTGCTAATTCCAAGATGGTCAGATGGCTCTTATGTTATATAATCCCTATGTAGATGAAGACAGTGAGGAAATCTGTATTTTGCATGCCTTTTCCACAGTTATGCCACAAAGGGCCCAAAACAGTCCCAACCAGTTTGCAAAAAACATGAGCGAGTGTCTCTTGCCCTGGCAGTTAGATCACCCCCAGGTCACGCTGCTTCAGTATGTGGATGATCTTTTGTTGTGTGCACGATCGGAGCAGGAAGCCATTGTTGCCACTGTCAGCCTCCTCAAGCATCTGGCAGCGCTGAACTGTCGGGTTTTGGCCTCGAGACTTCAGTTCTGCCTTGGTCAAGTGATATTCTTGGGTCACTGTCTCCTTCAGGGTGCGAGACACCTCGCAGATGAATAATAGCTGTCAGCTCCCTTCCTTTCCCAAAAGATGAAACTGAACTCCAGCGATTTTTGGACTATGCACTTATTGTTGTCAGTGGATACCGGATGCATCCCGCATAATGCAACCCCTTTACAATGCCTTGAAAGACGGTATAATGAACTATAAGGAAAGATGGCAGTGATGAGGATTACCTCCAACATGATTGTTTCTGACTGAAGAAACAGCTACTCCACCGAATGTCTGTGAGAATCCACTCCCAAGTCCCGATCTGGTGTTATACACGGATGGTTCAAGATATGCTGACGAGTTTGGTAGATTCCACACGGGATTTGCTGTTACCACAGAGGACACTGTAGTGCACGCAGCTGCACTCCCGCCCTCACAGTCAGCACAAGAAGTAGAACTCCAGGCTCTGTCTACTGCATGTACTTTGGCCAAGAACAGACGGGCTAATATATACACGGACTCACGGTATGCATTTGGTATTGCTCACGATTTTGGGGCTCTATGGGCCAATCGAGGGTTTATTACTACTGCCGGAACTCCAGTGAAAAATGCTGAAGCTGTTAAAACCCTCATGGACTCGATCAAATTACCTACTCAGGTGGCTATTATCAAAGTTAAGGCGCACGGTCCTAGGACCAGTCCACAGACTGTTGGCAACATATTTGCGGATATGCAAGCAAAAGCCGCCGCTCTTTTACCCGTTGAACCAACCATATCAACTATGGTGACCACACGCTCTCAGCGTAAACAGTTACAAGAAGCATTGACCCTACAAGAACCTGATGATCTACAACAGACTGAAGTTTTCTGTCGGACCCCGCGAGACCGCTTAATGACGATGCAGAGAATGTCTCCAAAGGAAGAGGTGAAGCAATGGAAAACTGATGGGGCACGAATGGATAATGGTCTCTGGAAAAAGGACCAACTCGTGTGTCTCCCTAAGCGGATGTACCCTGCTATTGCCACATGGGCACATGGGCCTACACATCGAGGAAAGAATCAGGCCCTCACGCTGATGCAAAAATTCTACTGGGCCCCGGTTCTCCAGTTGGCCGGAAGTATTCCCTGTTACCAACATGACTGCAAAAACTACAGCGAAGAAACTGGTGATGGAAGTCATATGCAGATATGGGGTTCCTCCAGAAGTTGTTGAAAGTGACCAAGGCCCGGCCTTTTCTTCTCATGTGTACCAAGAAGTTCTGACAATGCTTGGATCCACTGTAGCCCTCCATACTCCGTACCACCCACAATCCAGTGGGAAAGTTGAGAGGATGAACGGCACACTGAAGGGACAATTGACCAAAATGATGCAGGAGACTACGGCTCCATGGCCAGAGCTCCTACCCATTGTACTATACCACATTCGTACTACCCCTATTGCAAAGCATGGCCTGTCCCCATATGAGAGATTGTTTGGTACTAGGCTCCCAGTTGCAAATTTCCAGCCCCAGTTGTTATCAGAAGAAACTGACCGTG
Source organism: Dendrobates tinctorius (assembly GCF_039654945.1). Taxonomy (NCBI): domain Eukaryota; kingdom Metazoa; phylum Chordata; class Amphibia; order Anura; family Dendrobatidae; genus Dendrobates; species Dendrobates tinctorius. Next base: position 67,603,277 of record NW_027361703.1, read on the forward strand.
CTGTTCAATGTGTTATTCAGCTTAGTAAAAATCTTGCTAACACCGATGTTCTAGTTTCTTCTTCTTTTCCAGATTCAGCAGAAACCGACACCTGTTATAACCTGAAGTCTGGTGATTTGGTAGTCGTGAAAAGGCATGTCAGGAAACACGGACAAGGACCCTTTTATGACGGTCCCTATCAAGTTCTCCTCATCACCCCTATATCAGTGAAACTAGAAGGAAGACTGACTTGGATCCACGCATCGCACTGCAAGCTGGTCAAACAAGCCAATAGCAAATAAGGGGACATAATGTTTTGGTTTTTCGCATTTTCCATATTATTATTGGTAGAAGTTAAAAGTTAAAGTTAGAAGATATTCAAAGACTCAGAGATCAATGCGATAAACACAATGATCATACTAAGGACAGTTGGTGGTCAGACACCTTCTCCTTTCTCAATCCAGCCAATTGGTTTAAGGGAATTGGGGGCTGGATAGCTGGGATCTTAGAGCTTGTTACACATTGCTGCCTGTATCCTTGTTGTATATGTGATACTAAAACTTGTTCTTTGGTGTATTCCTGTATGTATTAGGAAATTCTACACTAAGCCAGCTAATGATGATACCAAAGGCGTCATTGCCCCTGCTCTTCTCTGCACCGATCTCAAAAGGCTATCTGATGAAGATGTTGAAGCCAAGCACATGCCTACCTACAAAACATCCCCACCACTGTCATCAAAAATTGTTATTCGTGAACTGCAGTATACAGGGGGCATGGGTGCGCCGCGACAGCCATGACTGATAACACGGCATCAGTCATGTGAAGACCAGTACCCCTCAAGCTGTTAGCTTGGGATAGCACCTCTGATGCTGCATATGTGTTAAAAAAAAAATATCTAGGGGGGAATGTGAAGGGTTAATACTAAAATCAGAGCTGAAGTTTCGTTTTGTCCATTCTCTGAAGGTTTCGTTTCTTCATTTTTGTTGCTGTAAGATAAATTTTTGTAATTGGCAAGGGCTGTCATTAAACCAGACTGTTCTCATCAGGTGCAATGATAAGGGAGGCGGGGGTTTAAAACTCTGAAGAATATGCTACTATACTACTTTCTATGACGGACATATATGTAGTTTCCGGTTTTCTTGCAATATTATTGGCTTATAAAGTGAAATGATGCTATTGGTAGTTGAGAACCTTGCATAATTAAGCAATAGATTATAAAATATGTGACTAAAATAAAGGGGCTTAGTGATCTGCCTCGATCCTCCAGTACAGAGACCCCCGTCTCCGTGTGGTCATTTGAGTTGCTAGCAACACTGGAATAATTTGGAAATCACTGGCTCAACCGTGAAGGGTTAATTTAGCCCTCCCTAAATAGCTACCCCGACAGCGGCAATGATGGGAATGATGGGGAGAAGGCAGTGATGTGGAGAAGGCAATGATGGGCGTGATGGAGAAGGCAATGATGGGAGTGATGGGGAGAAGGCAGTGATGGGGAGAAGGCAATGATGGGGTGATGGAGAAGGAAATGATGGGTTGATGGAGAAGGTGATGGGAGTGATGGGGAGAAGGCACTGATGGGGAGATGACAATGATGGGGTGATGGAGAAGGCAATGATGGGAGTGATGGGCAGAAGGCAATGATGGGGGTGATGGGGAGAAGGCAATGATGGGGTGGTATTGGAGAAGGCAATTATGATGGTAGTGGAAAGGGTAATGATGGGAGTGGTGGGGGAAAAATAAATGATGATGGGGTGGTGGGGGGAGAATGCAATGATGGTGGTGGTGGAAAGGGCAATAATGGGGGTGGTGGGGGAGGAGGAAATGATGGAGGTGGTGGAATGGGCAATGATGGGAGTGGTGGGGGAGAAAGCAAAGATAGTGATGGGGAGAAGGCAATGATGGAGGTGGTGAAGAGGGCAATGATGGGGTTGGGGGTGAGGACAATAATGGGATGCAGGGGGAGGATAAAGAGGGGTGTGGGGGATTGGGATGAGAGGAAGGGAGACTTATAGTGGCCTTAGGAACAGGGGGAGGTGGAGGAAGACATTATCGCTTATTATGTCTAACACAGTCCCTTAGTATATAGTGTACTCACTTACTATGTCTAACACAGTCCCTTAGTATACACTCACTGGCCACTTTATTAGGTACACCATGCTAGTAAGGGGTTGGACCCCCTTTTGCCTTCAGAACTGCCTCAATTCTTCGTGGCAGAGATTCAACAAGGTGCTGGAAGCATTCCTCAGAGATTTTGGACCATATTGACATGATGGCATCACACAGTTGGCGCAGATTTGTCGGCTGCACATCCCTGATGCGAATCTCCCGTTCCACCACATCCCAAAGATGCTCTATTGGATTGAGATCTGGTGACTGAGGAGGCCATTTGAGTACAGTAAACTCATTGTCATGTTCAAGAAACCAATCTGAGATGATTCGAGCTTTATGACATGGCGCATTATCCTGCTGAAAGTAGCCATCAGATGTTGGGTACATTGTGGTCATAAAGGGATGGACATGGTCAGCAACAATACTCAGGTAGGCTGTGGCGTTGCAACGATGCTCGATTGGTACCAAGGGGCCCAAAGAGTGCCCAGAAAAAATTCCCCACACCATGACACCACCACCACCAGCCTGAACCGTTGATACAAGGCAGGATGAATCCATGCTTTCATGTTGTTTACGCCAAATTCTGACCCTACCATCCGAATGTCGCAGCAGAAATCGAGACTCATCAGACCAGGCAACGTTTTTCCAATCTTCTACTGTCCAATTTCGATGAGCTTGTGCAAATTGTAGCCTCAGTTTCCTGTTCTTAGCTGAGAGGAGTGGTACCCAGTGTGGTCTTCTGCTGCTGTAGCCCATCTGCCTCAAAGTTCGACGCACTGTGCGTTCAGAGATGCTCTTCTGCCTACCTTGGTTGTAACGGGTGGCAATTTGAGTCACTGTTGCCTTTCTATCAGCTCGAACCAGTCTGCCCATTCTCCTCTGACCTCTGGCATCAACATGGCATTTCCGGCCACAGAACTGCCGCTCACTGGATTTTTTTTCTTTTTCGGACCATTCTCTGTAAACCCTAGAGATGGTTGTGCGTGAAAATCCCAGTAGATCAGCAGTTTCTGAAATTCTCAGACCAGCCCTTCTGGCACCAACAATCATGCCACGTTCAAAGGCACTCAAATCACCTTTCTTCCCCATACTGATGCTCGGTTTGAACTGCAGGAGATTGTCTTGACCATGTCTACATGCCTAAATGCACTGAGTTGCCGCCATGTGATTGGCTGATTAGAAATTAAGTCTTAACACACAGTTGGACAGGTGTACCTAATAAAGTGGCCAGTGAGTGTATAGTGTATGTACTTATTATGTATAACACAGTCCCTTAGCATATAGTGTACTCACTAATTCTGTATAACACCATCCTTAATTACATAATTTTCTTTTATTATGTATAACACCGTCCCTTATTACGTACCATCCTCTCTAGTTATATATGGTGCCGTCCCTTATTATATAGCTTCTTATGCTGTTATGTATAGTGCTGTCTCTTACATAGTGTATTCTTGTTAATTTTTGTTATTCACAGCGCCCTCTTTTATTACATAGTCCCCTCTCTTTTTAAATATAAAATGACTGCTGATCGAGGAGCCAGTGACCAGATTACCAGACCATCAGCTCCTCCATTAGAAAGGAAGCTTTCCCATGCTCCATCAGAAAAAATCACTAATTCATGGAGATTGGAAAAAACTTAGTGTACATAAAAATCCCCTTAAAACACAATTTTATTAATGATCATAAAACACACCTTCCCAGTGACGTTGAAAAAATGTCAAAAATTAGACCTAGTATAAGGTGCTGCATAGCCCTACATAAAGGCCTGACTGATACCTTCCTGTCCGTGGAGGTTGGCACCCTAATAGTACGATATTGGCGCCCCCACTCAACGAGGACTATCCCTCACTTCCCTAGTGATCCCTAGTATCACAGAGGGGAAAACAATTTCCAAGATAGAACAGTAATGAAAAAATCAGAATGCCCTAGGACTTATGCAGACCAAACAGATAATACAGCAATAAAAACATTTACCACATCATGATATCATGTGACCCACAAAGATAGCAGCTATTCTCACTTGGAGAGATAAACATCCTCAAATACAATCAGCAATTAATAAAGAGGTCACTTATCATGTCTCATGAGACATGATAAGTGACCTCTTTATTAATTGCTGATTGTATTTGAGGATGTTTATCTCTCCAAGTGAGAATAGCTGCTATCTTTGTGGGTCACATGATATCATGATGTGGTAAATGTTTTTATTGCTGTATTATCTGTTTGGTCTGCATAAGTCCTAGGGCATTCTGATTTTTTCATTACTGTTCTATCTTGGAAATTGTTTTCCCCTCTGTGATACTAGGGATCACTAGGGAAGTGAGGGATAGTCCTCGTTGAGTGGGGGCGCCAATATCGTACTATTAGGGTGCCAACCTCCACGGACAGGAAGGTATCAGTCAGGCCTTTATGTAGGGCTATGCAGCACCTTATACTAGGTCTAATTTTTGACATTTTTTCAACGTCACTGGGAAGGTGTGTTTTATGATCATTAATAAAATTGTGTTTTAAGGGGATTCCCATGCTCCATCAGCCATCATTGCATTATACAGCTAACAAGACAGGACAGTATGTAATAAAAAACGGGGCTCTATATAATCCAATATGTAAGGGACGGCACGGTACATAACAGAAGAGAGGGCACTGTAAAAAGGACAGCAACATACATAACAAAGGAGACTATGTAATATATATATACATGTATGTGGCTATATATATATATTAGTTGAAGAGCCCGGCGTTGCCTGGGCATAGTAACCAACTGTGGTTAGTTATAACAAATTATAATGATTATATTGCACATAAAAACATTTCACATCATTTATTCAACACTACAGATTTGCAACACAAATTACCTAAACGATTACCCAAGTATTGATAGTATTTTATTTTCAACTCATTCAAGAGCCTTTTGATAAACATGTGTATCTAATCCTATCTTGTGTGATAATGTCTGCTGAGCTGTGTACCTAATCCTCTCCTGTGTGATACTTTCTGCTGAGCTGTGTAACTAATCCTATCGTGTTACTGACTGCTCTGCCATGTATCTAATTCTATCCTGTGTGATACTGACTGCTGAGCAGTGTATCTAATCCTATGCTTTGTGATACCGTCTGCTGAGCAATGTATCTAATCCTATTCTGTGTGATACTGTCTGCAGAGCCGTGTATCTAATCCTATCCTGTGTGTTACTGACTGCTCAGCCGTGTATCTAATCCTATCCTGTGTGATATTGACTGCTGAGCCATGTATCTAATCCTATCCTGTGTGATCCTGACTGCTGAGCCGTGTATCTAATCCTATTCTGTGTGATACTCTCTGCTGAGCCGTGTATCTAATAATATTCTGTGTGATAGTGTGATAAGCTATGTATCTAATCCTATCCTGTGTGATACTGTCTGCTGAGCAGTGTATCTATTCCTATCCTGTGTGATACTGACTGCTGAGCTGTGTATCTAATCCTCTCCTGTGTGATACTGACTGCTGAGCTGTGTATCTAATCCTATCATATGTGATACTGACTGCTGAGCCATGTATCTAATCCTATCCTGTGTGATACTGGGCTCCCCCTGCAGCCTGTGTCTGAGGGTGGTCTGTGTTGGCACGGTAATAAATTGTGTTATTTCCAGCTTTACAGAAGGACGATAACACCATAGAAATGATAATAATAGGCAAAATTGTTTGGTGAATTGGAACACACGGGGTTAAAATTTAGCCTCACAACATAGCCTATGACGCTCTCGGGGTCCAGACGTGTGACTGTGCAAAGTTTTGTGGCTTTAGCTGCAACGGTGCAGATGCCAATCCCGGACATACACACATACATACATACACTTTTTCCCATTATGTACATAGGGGCAAAAATGTTTTGTGAATTGGAACGCGCGTGGTTAAAATTTCACCTCACAACATAGCCTATGACGCTCTCGGGGTCCAGACGTGTGACTGTGCAAAATTTTGTGGCTTTAGCTACGACGGTGCAGATGCCAATCCCGGACATACATACATACATACACACACGCATTGAGCTTTATATATTAGATATAAATATATGTAGCTTTGTCACCATAAAAGGAAGGGGGCCCAAGCTGTCAGTGTTCGCCCCTGCCCATAATGTGCGTGAGGACAAAGAAAGCAGGAAAGGGAAAGTGCAGGAGGAATGCTGTGTGGACTGTAATGTTACTGATGTGCCCGGGACCATTGAAGAGAAAAGTAAAATCATTTGTTTGGCATCTGAACCGGTATCTGTGTCCGTTCTTTCCACCCTATGCACCAAAGCTGAGTGTACAGGAGCTGTGCAACACCGCTGTGGAATCCCTGACGGTGAACTAGAACCTCAAAGAGGTGTACCTGTAGAAGCTGACAAATTTTCTGTGGGAGGAGGCCACGACAACAAGGCCCTGGTATCCTTGACCACGACTACCGTCCTGGCCCCTTCTTACACTAGTATATAAAGGTCTGACTTTATAGTACTTAGCTACTCATATTCATATTTGTTGCCTTATGTCTACTGTTTGCCATCATCACAGATGGTGGATGCATTCTGTGTTTGCATTTACTTGTACAGTGCATCTGTACAATATTGATCTTCCACTTGTAAGTCATCGCTTTAATTTTATTAGGATCAGAGAGACAAGAATGCTAGCTGGAGCATTTTCACATTTATTATACAAAGTAAGCTGGAATAATGTTCTTGAATTATTGACCACACTTTTATTAGTGAACCAGAGCAGACATTTAATTTCCAGTATGTGCAGGTCGCACCATAATTTATTTTGTACAGGCCCTTTGTGGCTTTGAAAGCATTTTTGTTTCATCTTATTCAGATAGTTTGGGCTCAGCCGCACAGTGTATCACTCATTCAGCATCCTCCATGTTGTGATGATGATAATGGCTACTGTATGTCCCAAGTAAAACCGTTCATCTCCCACCATGTGTCATGTTTTCACAACAAGAAGGGCACAGAGGATTGTGGGATCCTTCCTCGGTATTCTGGGATACCACAACCTGAATGTTCGGGAGACATTAGGGATACTTCAGGCCACTTTTGATAATAGGTTTATTATGCAATTATATCCAATCACTGCTCAGATCGCCCTGACTTATTGCTATGATAAAGATCTAGATTAGTTTTGTATTGCCTGCCAATAATATCCCCAATGTATCTTGTTTTCTCTAATCCAATGTACCAGTATAATAATATACGATAATAATAATTACGATAGGTCATCAATATGAGATTGGTGGGGGTGCGACAGCCAGTATCCCCCTTAGCAGCTGAAATCTACTCCAGCGGCAGCAGAACCTAAGCAATGTGCGGAGTGGAGCACTAATTGACTTGTATCAGAGGTACACTGCAGTACGCAGCAGCAGCCACTACACAACATACAGAGCAGAGATGTTCCATTCCATACATGGTTTACAAACAGAAGATCCCAGCTGATTGCTGGACGTGCCAGGTGTTGGACTACCACCGATCTCAAAGTGATGACCTATTGTATGGATAAGCCATGAATGGTTTAGTCCTGAATAACCCCTTTACCATGAACGTCTACCCTTCTGCTCCTTTTATGCTCCTAGGTTTCAATTTCATTTCATTTATAATTAAACATATACAGCTCAGCAGCTCAGAGAACAGGCTTACAATTGTTTTTCTGCACAAACTGGTTTTCCTCTCATTTTTATTACAGGAATATTATGCAGTAACAAAACAACATTCCACAGCATTTGAAGATCATAAATATTTTCTTTTTTCAGGGTCTGATAAAGCTTACTTAATAAACTTGGAATGGCTTCCTTTTACCTGGTTGGTGCGCTTTAAACCAATTTCACAATCTTAGGCTACATTTACAAACCCATGTGAGCGTTACCATCCAAGAGATTCGGAACAATTTGTTTCTTCAGTTCTCACCATAGGTGGACCTGTTTTGTTTCTTATCTTCTCTTTACTGAAGCAGGTAGACTGTGAGAACCTTATTTTATCCAATGACTATTAGCAGGGCTGCCACTAGGAATTTCGGGGCCCCATACTGGCAAAATTTTCAAGGCCCCCTTGAGAATCCGCCCAGGCTCCACCCCAAGTTCTGTCTCCACCACGCCAACCTTCCACAGTTCCTCTGCCCTTTCTTGGAAAAACTCCACTTCTGCACCACACCCTCACAAATCACGCATTAACACCATATCATATACATAGCCATCAGCTATTGTTTTGACCAAAAGATTTTTTAAGCGATGAGGCATCAGCGCCTTTCTCAGATACGCTGAGGGGTTATGGTGACCTGGGAGGTAATCTTTGACTCTGTATTACAGATCTAAGGCTACACGCTGCGTTTATGGCCAGAAGTTATACCCTCAACAGTGGCCACAGTCAGGATAGACGCCTAGCTTTCCATCCACCATAAGTGATCCATGGGAAATGAAAAAAAAACAACACAAGTATCCTAGGCTCATATTTCCTATTCCGTACATAAGATTTTTTCAATAGTCTCATTACCATCACAGACAGGGTTACAGTGATTGCTAACACCTCTGTATTCAGTATTTAAGACAGGAGCCACAATTCATAGTATGTTATGTTACAGTTCACCTCAATAAAAACAATTCATAGTATGTAATGTTACAGTTCACCTCCTCCTGTACAATGATAACATTCCTATATTTATTTAGTTTAATGTATTTATTATAATTGGCACTATTTCCATTGTGACTCATTATCTAAATTCCCTATCAGTATGTCTTTGAGGTGTGGGAGGAAACCGGAGAACTCGGCGGAAACACGGGGAGAACATACAAACTCCTTGCAGATGTTCTCCTTGGTGGGATTTGAACCCAAGACTCCAGCGCAGCAAGGCTGAAGTGCTAACTACTCGGCCACCGTGCTGCCCCTATACAACATATACAGTAGATTACACAGGATCCACTTATTCATCATAGGTGATGTCACAGCTCACCTTCTCCTCCTTCAGTACAATGACTGATGACTCATCTATATACACTAGATAATACAAGATACAACTCACCTCCTCCTCAAGCACAATGACTGGTATCTCCTCTATATACAGTAGATAACACAGGATCCACCAGTGACTATAGGTGATGTCACAGTTCAACTCCTCCCCTCTTGTACAGAGAGTGATAACACCTCTATATACAGTAAATAACACAACAGGTGATATCACAGCTCACCTCTACCTCCTTTCACAGTGAAATTTTCCTAAATTAGTGTATATCTAGTTTATACTTCTATAAAAACAAATAGGGTCTGAGTCTGTATAGTGCTGCTAATGTCAAAGTGAAGAACAGTAAGTAGGAGTTTAATATGACACTTAGTAGCAATTGTTTTCTTTTGATTTTTTTTTTTAATTATAGATATAGTTGTGGCCAAAAGTATTGACACCCCTGCAATTCTGCCAGATAATACTCAGTTTCTTCCTGAAAATGATTGCAAACACAAATTCTTTGGTATTATTATCTTCATTTAATTTATCTTAAATGAAAAAACACAAAAGAGAATGAGGCAAAAAGCAAAACATTGATCATTTCACACAAAACCTCAAAAATGGGACAGACAAAAGTATTGGCACCCTCAGCCTAATACTTGGTTGCACAACCTTTAGCCAAAATAACTGCGACCAACCGCTTCCGGTAACCATCAATGAGTTTCTTACAATGCTCTGCTGGAATTTTAGACCATTCTTCTTTGGCAAACTGCTCCAGGTCCCTGATATTTGAAGGGTGCCTTCTCCAAACTGCCATTTTTAGATCTCTCCACAGGTGTTCTATGGGATTCAGGTCTGGACTCATTGCTGGCCACCTTAGAAGTCTCCAGTGCTTTCTCTCAAACCATTTTCTAGTGCTTTTTGAAGTGTGTTTTGGGTCATTGTCCTGCTGGAAGACCCATGACCTCTGAGGGAGACTCAGCTTTCTCACACTAGGCCCTACATTATGCTGCAAAATTTGTTGGTAGTCTTCTGACTTCATAATGCCATGCACACGGTCAAGCAGTCCAGCGCCAGAGGCAGCAAAGCAACCCCAAAACATAAGGGAACCTCCGCCATGTTTGACTGTAGGGACCGTGTTCTTTTCTTTGAATGCCTTTTTTTTCCGGTAAACTCTATGTTGATGCCTTTGCCCAAAAAGCTCTACTTTTGTCTCATCTGACCAGAGAACATTCTTCCAAAACGTTTTAGGCTTTTTCAGGTAAGTTTTGGCAAACTCCAGCCTGGCTTTTTTATGTCTCGGGGTAAGAAGTGAGGTCTTCCTGGGTCTCCTACCCTACAGTCCCTTTTCATTCAGACTCCGACGGATAGTATGGGTTGACACTGTTGTACCCTCGGACTGCAGGGCAGCTTGAACTTGTTTGGATGTTAGTCGAGGTTCTTTATCCAACATCCGCACAATCTTGCGTTGAAATCTCTTGTCAATTTTTCTTTTCCGTCCACATCTAGGGAGGTTAGCCACAGTGCCATGGGCTTTAAACTTCTTGATGACACTGCGCATGGTAGACACAGGAACATTCAGGTGTTTGGAGATGGACTTGTAGCCTTGAAATTGCTCATGCTTCCTCACAATTTGGTTTCTCAAGTCCTCAGACAGTTCTTTGGTCTTCTTTCTTTTCTCCATGCTCAATGTGGTACACACAAGGACACAGGACAGAGGTTGAGTCAACTTTAATCCATGTCAACTGGCTGCAAGTGTGATTTAGTTATTGCCAACACCTGTTAGGTGCCACAGGTAAGTTACAGGTGCTGTTAAATACACAAATTAGAGAAGCATCACATGATTTTTCAGTGCCAATACTTTTGTCCACCCTCTTTTTTATGTTTGGTGTGGAATTATATCCAATTTGGCGTTAGGACAATTATTTTTGTGTTTTTTCATTTAAGACAAATTAAATGAAGATAATACCAAAGAATTTGTGTTTGCAATCATTTTCAGGAAGAAACTGAGTATTATATGACAGAATTTCAGGGGTGTGAATACTTTTGGCCACAACTATAGCAATATCAAAAATAAAAATTAGCATCAAGCATTTAAAAAAAAAAAAACATTTAACATAAAAACCCGATTTAAACAATAAGTCATTTCTGAGTACACTTTCCCCTTAATGTAAAAGGAGTCATCCTAATCTATGTGTCGAGGGTATTTCCTGAAGAAGAGGTTGCAAAAAACCTTGAAACGTGTAGAATAAACCACTGTCAAACTTGATTAACCTTCTGGAATTTCATCATTTGGGCAGCGCGGACGAAATCCACGTATTCCTTTGCAGAGTTCTGTTTCATATAGTCGGTGACCGACTTGTGGATCTGCAGCAGCCCTTATCTATACGTGCTTTGAACACCTACTACCAGGTGAGCAGCTTTTAGTCAAACCGCTTACTTTATTTGTGGGATAAGACACTATATTGCGCTTGTGTCTCCCTCTTTCCTCACAATATTAGTCACTCGTCATAAGTAGTGTTGAGCATTCCGATACCGCAAGTATCGGGTATCGGCCGATACTTGCTGTATCGGAATTCCGATACCGACTTCCGATATTTTTTCAATATCGGAATTCGGCATCGGAATCGGAAGTTCAGTTGATTGACAGCCTGACGTCATCATGATGCGCGGTGTGTGCGCATCATGATGCGCCGTCATTTCGGGCCTTCCGGGGGTCTCTGCCGGCCTGCCGGGGGGCTGTGCCGGCCTGCCGGGGGGCTGTGTGGACTGCCCGGGGTCTGTACCGGCCTGCCGGGGGGCTGTGCCGGCCTGCCGGTGGTCTGTGCACCCTGTGGGGGTCTGTACCGGCCTGCCAGGGGGCTGTGCCGGCCTGCCGGTGGTCTGTGCACCCTGTGGGGGTCTGTACCGGCCTGCCGGGGGGCTGTGCCGGCCTGCCGGTGGTCTGTGCACCCTGTGGGGGTCTGTACCGGCCTGCCGGGGGGCTGTGCCGGCCTGCCGGGGGGCTGTGCTGATGTCCGGGGGTCTGTGCAAGCATCGTCCGATGGGACTACAAGTCCCATCTGGCGATGACTGCTACCATGACAGTGATTGACACATTAGCCAATGATGGGACAGTAGTAGTCCCATCATCCGGCTAATGTGTTAAATGTTAAAAAAAAAAAAAAATACTACATACATACTACATGCATGCTACATACATACTACATGCTACATACATACTACATATATACTACATACATGCTACATACATGCTGCATGCTACATGCATGCTACATGCATGCTACATGCATGCTACATGCATACTACATGCTACATACATACCACATACATACTACATACATACTACATATATACTACATGCATGCTACATACATGCTACATACATACCACATACATACTACATACATGCTACATGCTACATACATACTACATATATACTACATACTACATACATACATGCATGCTACATACATACTACATACATACTACATGCATGCTACATACATACTACATGCATGCTACATACATACTACATGCTACATACATACCACATACATACTACTGATAGAAACTGAAGGAGTTAAATTGAGTTCTGTCTATGTTGCATTCTCTTGTTTAAAACCTTATCTGTTCTTCGAGGAGATGTCTCAGACATCTCCCTTGTGAACCAAGGTCAAATACCTCTGCTTTTTCGCCTAAATGACTTTCTTTGTCGAAAACAAGTTGTAAAATCATTTGTACTGCGCATGTCTGTAAAATGTTTAAATTCTTTACTATAAAAGACGGAAGCCTAACTGATAAGCCAGAGGCATCTTGGCAGGCATCCCGAGTGGTATTATACAGCTGGTGTCTGTGTAGTTCTTCTCGACGGAGCTGATTTAATTAGCGACATATGATGCTTCACACCTAAGAACATCGGTCCTTCAGATGAAAGAGTAATCTGAGGGATCCCGACAGTTTCCTGGCGCCCGAAACAGGGACCTGATATAGGCACCTCTCCAAGACTACCCGATCTACAGACCACTCCAGTTACTGATGAAATTGTGAACAGCAGACCTAAACACCTGGCCAGGTAAGAGATCAATTTTTCTCTTCTCTGCTCTTCATAATCTATCATTATAACTAAGGTCCGTATAAAGGGGAATCTAGTAGAGGAGGGGGCCGTAAAATCAGGTCCATATAAGAACTCTGAGGAAATCGGGTGTGACACGCATATGTAATTTCTGCTCGAATGAGAGGTTACTGTAGGTTCTGTGTGTGCACAGCTATTTTTAGAAAAAGAGCTGATGCAAATCAAAATGGGAGAGGTCTGACATTACGGAATATAAGGCTGGGTGAACAGTTCATACTGCGCAGCCCGGACGGACAAGTTTTTCACAATAGACGATTCAGCACTAGAAATAGAGGAGGTTGTTGAATGGCTACTTTGATTTGAAAGGTTGTGGAAAGTAGAAAAATAAGCTGCACAGTAGGTATTCGTTCAAAGAGTGGTGATATTGCCTAACTGGGCCATGTGACAGCGTCCTTTCGGGGAGGTCACCGCCTAAGCTTAAATCAACACCCTTTACGAATAAACCTTGTGACAGATAAGAGTGTGACCGAATGAGCACAGGACCGTGAAATGAGCCTGTGACAGGATATGACTGAAGAACCCCGATAGATGGACACTTTATTTACAATCCTGTGTGTTGTGGGAGTATTTCTGTTCGGATGCTACATAGCATAAAAGTACACGAAACACGTAGTACACCGAGGAACAGACACTCCATTTAGCCTGTTAGCACCTTAGGAAGAAGGTAACGAGGTATAGTAGAGCCTAGTCTTGAGCTTACCCAATACACCACCTAAGGCAGGGGACTAACAGGAAGACAACAAGAGAGACAGGATAAGAATAAAAGATAAGATGGGGAACAGTCAGGGAAAGACACCTGAAGAAGGAAATCGGTTATGTGATATAATTGAGGATAGATATGGAAGTAGTGCAGCAAAGAACCTGGAAAAAGTATTAATCAAATCCAAAGTGCAAGATAGGCAGGCTGTGTGAATCCTTGTATATATGTCTATGAGAACCTCTGAATAAGATGAGAGATGAGTAATTGAGTATAAAAAAAAAAAAAAAAAATCAGTGAATGAGCACGTATGAATGAATCATCACACATCGTTTTTGTGTCAAGAGATTTGTGACCTTTCTAGTTGTGGTGGAATCCCGGACAGATGCGTTATAGATATTTCAAATCTACATCTGAGACTGAATGAATTGAGTAATGATATAGCTCGTGTTATATGTGGCATTACATTGTAAAGTTTCCTGAATGCATTTGGCCAGAAAAAGGGCAAGACATGGTTAATCTCATTATACAGTTATCTGCCCTTACAGTGAAATCCCGTGATTTTGAGTTTCTTTGTAGAAATTGATTTTGATAAGTCTAAAGAACTACAGAATTCTGTGAAGGATGACGCTGCATTCTGATGGGAGGGGTGAAGGATGGAGCTGCGTAGTTTTTCTTCTCCCTTCGCTCTTATCTCTGCTGAGTGTGAGCTGTGCTCAAAATTCTCTGTAATTCTATCCGTAAGGAACGCGCTGAAAGATTTGTGCATTTTAAAGCAACAGTACTTAATTGAAGATTGGAAGTTAAAAGTAAGATATGGTGCCTAATTTAGAAGGGAATTGTAAGTGATTGCTTGGTCATTAATGTGTTTGAACCTGCTTCTAGTTGTGTGATTGATTTGTATAGCAAATTGTGTCAAATTACAAGAGACAGAGAAGGAAGGCAGCAGTAAAACAAGTGGGACAAACATTGAAAAAGGCAAAAATACCAGAGTGTGAATGTTTGGATGTACAAAAAGGCACAGACAAGTGAAGAAAATAGCAAGTGAATAAATGATGCTTGAGAATGTGCAGCAGTATGGAAGGTGTATTATGAATGTTTGATTGACAAAGTGTAACCAGAGACCCAGATAAAACAGATGGACTTGTAAACACTGTGGTCAGACTCAGACAAACCCAGACTGAATAGCTACTTGTGTGACCTGTGCTACTGACCTAAGAGAATTGCACTAAATCCTATCCAGACAAGATCATAAGAAGCTGACATAATAGTGTGGATAGTGGGTAGTGGGGACATTGGCCCTTGAGGAGTAAGCTGACAGTAGACATCAGACGGCCAACCCCATGAGGACCTAGAAGTGTGACTAGAATAAGAAAGATACAGGTGTATTATCCCTGGAGCCCCTCTGACCAGCTAGCTTTGCTGAAGCAGCTGCCTGCCCCTGAAGACCAACCATTCCCGTTTTACAGACACATAAAGGAAGTACAGCAGACATATAAGTGTACCTGGGCAGACCTAGAGAGGTTGGTGAGTTTAAAGGCAGGTGACGCACTAGATCATATAATTAAGACACACAGATGTGACAAAGGATCAGGCTTGGGGCATGGATGATAAATCTGCACAATCTGGGGAGACGTACTGTGAGTCACTAAGACAATGGGCTGCAGTGGAACAATCAGAGCAGTCTGTACTCCTGACTAATGTGACACAGCAAAGAGGAGAGAGAGTAGAGATATACCTTGGACGGTTACAGCTGAAATGGGCAGACATGGGGTACATTTGCATAAACCCACTTGATGTTAGAATACTGGTGAATGCATTCATTGACGGTATGAACAAAGACTTACGAGACGCAGTACAGACAGCCAGACCTGAATGGAGACATGTAGATCCGAAAGACCTCCTTAAGGTAGCTAAAGAAATTGAGCAAACAAGGACAATAAAACGACCTGTCATGTATGCTGGAGCACAAGGAAAAAAGTGGAGACGTAATAGGAAAGGCATGTGAGATGACACTGACGTTTCTTTTGACAATCTATTCCCCACATGACATCCATGCCATACTCCTACAAGTTCAACCAAAACATCTGTCTATGGCCAGACAGCTCTGACTTGAGTGTGCTCTACTAATTCCTGAGTATGTCACTCCTCAAAAGATGTAACGTTCTGAATCCAGCCACCCTCCTGCCTGTGGATTCAGAAAAGGGGGAATTGGTGACCGTATTGGCAAGTGAGGAAGGATACTTTGACATGACGCATGAACATGTCTGCATAGAACTGATGAGTCAGGAGACAGTTGGGTTTGCACACATTCATGAAAAACCTGTTCCTAATGCAGACTTTGAGTTTCTTTTTTGTAGATGGCCCCAGATACCACCAGGATGGACGATTCTACACTGGATATGCAGTAGTATCCTCACATGAGGTAATCCGAGCGGAACCACTCTCTCCTCACATGTCGGCGCAGGAGGCAGAGTTGAAGGCACTCACTGAGGCGTGTAGAGCCGCTGCAGGTAAAGTCGCTAATATTTTCACAGATTCGAAGCCCATTAAAAATGCAGAGCTGGTGAAACAATTGATGGAGGCATTGATGTTATCAGTCCAGGTTGGCATTGTCAAGGTAAAAGCACACACAAAGGTGACTCCGTGGAGGTAGAGGGCAATAGAAGGGCGAACGAGGCTGCTAAAATAGCACAAGGCGGCCTAGAGAGAGCAGTGGACGGTGGCGGGGAGTCAGCGTATTCCAGCCACATTGGGTCTAGATGTCCTGAAATCCCTCCAGCAAAAGGCTGCCCAAACAGAGAAGGTACACCGGGGGAGACTGGGAGCTGAGCTGAACTCAAATGGAGTATGGGAGAATAAGGATAAAATGTGCCCACCAAAGTCCCTGTTCCCAATCATGGCGCAAGCAGCACATGGCCCCAATCACACCTCAAAAAGTCACATGTGTGCCATGGTAGATGCCTTCTGGATCGCTCCTGGCTTCAGTTGCGCAGCCGCGAAACTTGTACAATCATGCCTCATCTGTGCACAGCACAACCCAGGTAAAACAGTAAAAGTCCCTAAGAAAGCGACACCTAGGCCTCTCTACCCGTTTCAGAGATGGCAGATTGACGACATACAGCTACCAAGGTAGGAGTGTATGCAAATATCCTAGTATGTGTAGATCTCTTCTCTGGATGGCCAGAGGCCTACCCGGTGAAAACGGCTACAGCTCGAGCCACTGCAAAGAAACTGGTGATGGAACTAGTACCACGATTCGGTGTCCCTGAAACAATTGAATCAGACAGAGGTACACACTTTACTGCTGAGGTAATGCAAAATGTAATGCAAATGATAGGTGTAGAACAGGCATTTCATACACCCTACCACCCACAGAGTTCAGGGAAGGTAGAGAGAATGAACAGGACACTAAAATTGAAAATACAGAAAACCATGGAACAAACCCATAAACCATGGCCAGAGTGTCTCCCATTAGCATTATTCTCAGTAAGGTACACACCCACGGGGAAAACTAAACTGTCACCCTTCGAGATACTGTTTGGAAGACCACCGAACACAGGGTTGTACTACCCACAGGTCTTAACACTCAATGTGGATAATTTGACAAGTTATGTAATCCAGTTGCAAAAGCATTTAACTCAAATGCATTCTCTAGTTTTCTCTTCCATTCCAGATCCAGATAGTGTGGAAGGAATCACTGTCTACAACCTGGTGATTACGTATATGTCAAGAAACACTCCAGAAAGACCCCTGAACCCCGATATCAAGGACCTTACCAAGTACTCCTGACAACGCCTACTTCTGTTAAGTTGGAAGGACGACCAACCTGGATCCACGCATCGCATTGCAAACTAGCCACAGGAGTTAACAAAGCATAAGAGTGCATAATGTTTTGGTTTGGTTTTGTTGCATTATCTGTAATAATGGTAGCTGCGTGGGACAATCTAAATTCTCCAATGTCCTTGAATAATAAGTTTATACAACATCAGGAAAAAATACTAAATGATTGGTCAAAAGACACTCAGTCTCCAGCAGATTGCTGGATCTGCACACATTCACCAGTATCGGCCACTAGTATTCCGTTCCTTGTTATTCCTGTGCCACCCGAGGAATTATTTGCCTGGACCAGTTGTTCTGATACACTTGCTAATAATGCCACAAATAATGTGAAGTTATGGAACACAACTGTTGGAATACCTATTGTGGGATGGGTAGGATACCCTTGGTGGCAGGGTAATCTTTCAGGAAGTAACACATACCTTCAATATCTGGCATATAAGGGGGGGCTTGGGTACCCAGGAATAGAACTCGATTAACCTACCTGGGGCAAATTCCAATGTATGGCCTACAAGTTAGTTTTAATGTAACTTCCCACTCTACTGATGCCTTCAAACCAATACTGCTAGAAAGAAGGTTGCATAATACGTCCTGGGAGTATTCCAATTTATTTCCCCAGGGCAATAATGAAACTTGTTTTAATATTTCAGGTAATATACCTTGCAACGAGTCATCTGGATATGAGAAAGGAACTCCCACCTGTGGAAATCCCGATGTAGGGTAGTGTAGCCCTTTAGGACAACTTCCAAATTGGTGTATGCTTCAGAATGCATCTGCGTTCATAGATTTAGTTCATAGACTGGTATTACAACATTCAGCCCTATGGGACCTACCTAGTGACATGTTCTGGGTATGTGGAGACAATGCATATAAATGGTTGCCAGTAGGGGTAAAAGGTGCTTGTACTCTGGGTCGTTTGACTCCAGCTACCTTTGTTATTCCGAATGACCAGTTGAATACTCAGAGCATACCTAAACACACGTTGTACAAAAGAGCTGCTGACAATACACCTCGCCTCTCTGGGAGACCACATATAGTGCAGATGAGTGTGGCTAATAAAATTGACAGTTCTATTTTTATTTATCCTATGATTACTCAAATGTGGGATAAATTAGTCAGGGCTACAGATTACTTAGATGACCAAATATGGGATATATTGGATATATTGAACACCACCGTTGCTGTCCAAAATCATTGTTGTTTGTATCTTCGTAATATATGTGCTATTGAAACTTGTTTTTTTGGTGTATCTCTGTATGCAAGAAAAGATGTAGAAATAGATAAGGAAGTTTGACTGTAAACAACAAGAATTTAACTATTATTCCTTTGAGTCCTAGATTGACATCTCATTTCTGGCATGAAGGAGCGTACTCTTGCAATGATGGACGTGGCTTCAGTATCTGGGGGATGGAGAAGGTAGAAGACCTGTCTCCCTTGGGCAACCCGTCGGCCTGGGATAGTACCTGGTGAACAAGCCACTATCCGCTGTTGTTGCAGGATCCAGTGTTCCAGATTGTGGAAAATGAAGATGTCAAAGGGGGGACTGATAGGAACTGAAGGAGTTAAATTGAGTTCTGTCTATGTTGCATTCTCTTGTTTAAAACCTTATCTGTTCTTCAAGGAGATGTCTCAGACATCTCCCTTGTGAACCAAGGTCAAATACCTCTGCTTTTTCGCCTAAATGACTTTCTTTGTCGAAAACAAGTTGTAAAATCATTTGTACTGCGCATGTCTGTAAAATGTTTAAATTCTTTACTATAAAAGACGGAAGCCTAACTGATAAGCCAGAGGCGTCTTGGCAGGCATCCCGAGTGGTATTATACAGCTGGAGTCTGTGTAGTTCTTCTCGACGGAGCTGATTTAATTAGCGACATATGATGCTTCACACCTAAGAACATCGGTCCTTCAGATGAAAGAGTAATCTGTGGGAATTTCCCACACAGCAATGGCATAAAGTGAGACTAGGGACTTTTTTTTTTTAAGTGGCGGAGGAATACAGTGCGGAAGGATACCTACCTTCCGTCATTGGATTCCTGCAGCCCGTAGAGAACGGCAGCATCAGCTGATGCTGCAGTTCTCTACCCAAGATCGTCGTGGGACACACTCGTGGACTGCTTCGGATCGTGGGTGAGTATTTTTGTGGTTTGTTATGTTAATATTTATTCCGGAAAAGACAATGGCTTCGGGGAACAATGTGACAAGTATTGGTAAGTATGTTACTCTATGTTATATGTACTGTATGTCTATGTATGTATTGTATGAATGTATTGTATGTATGTAGTATATATGTGGTATGTATGTAGCATGTAGTATGTATGTAGTATGTATGTAGCATGCATGTAGCATGCAGTATGTATGTAGCATGCATGTAGTATATATGTAGTATGTATGTAGCATGCATGTAGTATATATGTATGAATGTATGTAGCATGTAGTATGTATGTAGTATGTATGTGGTATGTATGTAGCATGTAGTATGTATGTGGTATGTATGTAGCATGCATGTAGTATGTATGTAGTATGTATGTAGTATATATGTAGTATGTATGTAGCATGTAGTATGTATGTACCATGCATGTAGTATATATGTAGTATATATGTAGCATGTAGCATGTATGTAGTATGTATGTGGTATGTATGTAGCATGTAGTATGTATGTAGCATGCATGTAGTATATATGTAGTATGTATGTAGTATGTATGTAGCATGCATGTAGTATATATGTAGTATGTATGTAGCATGTAGTATGTATGTAGCATGCATGTAGTATATATGTAGTATGTATGTAGCATGTAGTATGTATGTAGCATGCATGTAGTATATATGTAGTATGTAGCATGTAGTATGTATGTAGCATGCATGTAGTATATATGTAGTATGTAGCATGTAGTATGTATGTAGCATGCATGTAGTATGTATGTGGTATGTATGTAGCATGTACTATGTATGTAGCATGCATGTAGTATGTATGTGGTATGTATGTAGCATGTACTATGTATGTAGCATGCATGTAGTATGTATGTGGTATGTATGTAGCATGTACTATGTATGTAGCATGCATGTAGTATATATGTGTTATGTATGTAGCATGTATGTAGTATGTATGTAGTATGTATGTAGTATATATGTGGTATGTATGTAGCATGTAGTATGTATGTAGCATGCAGTATGTATGTAGCATGCATGTAGTATATATGTAGTATGTATGTAGTATATATGTAGTATGTATGTTGCATGTAGTATTTATGTAGTATGAATGTAGCATGTATGTAGTATGAATGTAGCATGTATGTAGTATGTAGTATGAATGTAGCATGTATGTAGTATGCATGTTGTATGTATGTAGCATGTAATTTTTTTTTTTTTTTTACATTCAACACATTAGCCGGATGATGGGACTACTACTGTCCCATCATTGGCTAATGTGTCAATCACTGTCATGGTAGCAGGCATCGCCCGATGGGACTTGTAGTCCCATCGGACGATGCCTGCACAGACCCCCGAAGCCTGCACAGACCACCGGCAGGCCGGCACAGCCCCCCGGCAGGCCGGCACAGCCCCCCGGAGCCTGCACAGCCCCCCGGCAGGCCGGCACAGCCCCCCGGCAGGCCGGCACAGACCACCGGAGCCTGCACAGACCCCCTGGCAGGCCGGCACAGCCCCCCGAAAGGGCCGTACAGACCCCAGAGAGGCTGTACAAGGGCAGGAAAGGGTTTTTCTTATTCCGATACCGGAAGTCCCATAGACTTGAATGGGACTTCCGGTATCGGAATCGGCGATACCGATACTTTTTTTAAAGATCGGCCGATACCATCCGATACGATACTTTGAAGTATCGGACGGTATCGCTCAACTCTAGTCATAAGTGATGTCACATACATGGGTAGTCCAAGGCTCAGTGGCTCACAGGGGGAGGCTAGTGGTGACTGGGGGCCCACGTCCAACAGGGCCCAGGAGCCCTGTTGGACATGGGCCCCCAGTCAACACTTGCCTTCCCTCATCAGCCACACATAAGCTACCAGACACAGCCACGGTGAGCCAGCTGAAGCCTCTTCTCACAGGAAAGACTCGCCCTGCTTGCCTGCCACCTCACACTGCTCGTCCGCCCACCGCCTCACCCTGCTCGTCCGATCCGCATGCCGCTTTAGCCTGCTCCTTCGGTCCGTCCACCACCTCCGCCTGCTTGTCCGGTCCGCATCCACCCACACGTGCCACACCGCATGCTACTCTGTTCCAGAATTAGGAAGTGTGAGCAGCGTGTGCGTGTGACGTCAGGACCATGATGCACCCCGACCGGCCGCACCTTAAAAGTACAGTGCCCATTTCCATTCGCCGGATGCAATAACAACACTGTAGGTGTATCTTTAAATCACCACAGTGTTGTTATGCATCGGGCATTCGGCAGCTTGCCTTGAGCAAAATATCCAGAGGACCGATGAGCAGATGCAAAGAGAGGGGGCCCGACCGGCCCAGGCTGCCAGCGTGTTCAGGCCCCCCTTTTTGCATCTGATCACCGGACCCCATACAGTAGTAAGGGCAGTAATGCCCTGATGGTGGCCCTATTAGTAATGGATCAGTTAAAAATGGATGAAATGCTGATGTACAAAGTAGATCTTCAGTGTATTGTCAGTTTTATGCGAATCCCTATACACTGTAACGACAGAGTAAGATCTGCAAAACAGATAGAATAGGACATGCTCTAAGTCTCATGAACCAGAGAAATGGCTGTGTGTATGGATTAATGAAATTCTGGGTCTGTGTGCCATCAGGGAAAAAAGGAACAGCAAAAGATGTGTCATGTGAATGTGTGATTGCAGCCTTCTAGGGTTTTTGACATTTTGACAAGGTCTTCTCTCACTACAGGCTTTAAGTCTCTTGCACCTTTTGCAAGTGTGCCTTTGCAATTAACAATATGATCTTGTTATTTCACTATTATATATGGAAGACTCCACCTCCCAAGTTTATACAGCTATAGCAAGTAAACCCCATAACCCCATGGGTGGCCTCCATAGACCAATTTACAGAAAAAGCCTTAATAAACTTTGTTTGGAAACAAGATATGGGAAAGGCATTCCTGATCACAAAGATCTTGTCTACTATTTGTTTTAGCATTTATTTTAAATAATACGTTTCTGCAGTTTGAAAATATTAAATTTGCCACATCATGGAATAATGGCTGCAGAGCTGTGTGAGTTTGCAAAATACTAGGAGCAGAGCAGAGCTGAGTGTAATTTCTAAGGCCATGTCCTCACGATATAGCAACGTTTTGGACGCAGGCTATTTTCGTGCATCTAAAACGCTGCGTTCTAATCACGCAGGTAAATCTGCATGTGTTCAGTGAATCATGCGGATTTACCACATCTAATGAACGGCTATGGGTGAGACTGTGCAGCGCAGACTAGTGTCTCCGCTGCAAATAATTGACATGCTGCAGCTTGTAATCCCGCAGAGTGGGTGAGTTTACGGGTGTGTCCAATGCTGCTGCGGGGGTCTCTGTTGCTGTTGCGGGGGCCTCTGGTGCTGCGGGGGGCTCTGCCGACATTCTGTGAAATGCCAGAGCCCCACAGTTCCATGGTTTCCTATGCGGTGGACTACGGGAAAAGGGCCGCCGGGAGGTGGCGCATGCACAGATGGAGATCACGGCATCAAGATCTCGGGAGATGAGATTTCAGCGCTGAGTCAACCCCTCACATGTGGTAGATAGTGTGGGCAGCGATCGAGGAACCCGGATAGAGGCTGATGAAAACTGCATGTCCTGGGTGAAATCCGCCATACAGCACAACATGAAAGAGTTGGTGAAACATCTCGTTCAGGCACATCAGCAACACCAACTTGCTAGTCAGCAGGCACAGCTAGCACAGCAAGAAAACAAATAAGCTGTTGATACAGTAGCTTCAGCAGCGACAGCAGCAGGAGGCACTAATGCAACAAATGGAGCTCCTCGCAGAGGCGGTTCAGGTAAGGCCGGCGGTCTCTTCATCTCCGGAAGGTGATGCATACACCCAGAAGACGATAAGGCGAGCTATGCAGAAAATGACTTCGGGAGATGATGTGGAAGCCTTCTTAACAGTTTTTGAGCGGGTGGCTGAATGGGAGAGACTTCCGCCTGAGCAGTGGGCAGAGGTACTGGCGCCATATCTGGCAGGGGAGCCCCAAAAGGCATATTATGACTTAGCCCTCCAGGATGCCAAGGAGTATGGGAAGTTGAAAAGTGAGATACTAGCAGGGGTGACAATGTCTGTAAGGGCTCAGCGAGTTCACCGCTGGGCATACTGTATGCTGGCGAAAAACCACCTCCCTCGCAGATGTTTGACTTACTTCACCTGGTCCAAAAGTGGCTACTCCGGCCCAGATGGTTGAGCGGGTGGTGATGGACTGATTCATTCATTCCTTACCCAGGCCAATACAGACCTGGGTTGCCCAGGGTGACCCACGGAACGCAGATGATTTGGTTCGACTGGGTGAGAGGTACCAGGTAGTGGAAAAATCCCTGGGGAGACCAGACGTTACTAAGTCCCTCTACTGGGATACCGAAAAGGGGTCGGGATCACCAAAGAGGGTGGCTAGGCCCACAACAGGGGGAAGACCCAATCCTGCTGAGGGGACCTCTAAGGGTGTGTGCACACGTTGCGGATTCTGCTGCGGATTTTTCAGCGCAGAATCCGCAGGTCAAATGACCTGCGGTTTATCTTCAGATTTACTGTGGATTAGCCTGCGGTTTTCCCCTGCAGTTTGACACCTGTCATGGAGCAGGTGCCAAACCGCTGCGGAATCCACACAAAGAATTGACATGCTGCGGATTTAAATCCGCAGCAAATCCGCGTGGAAAATTCCGCAACGTGTGCACTGCGTTTTTTTATTTGCATAGACTAAAAGGGTACTGTACGATGCAGCAAAAACTGCAGTGGATCCACAGCAGAATCCTCAACGTGTGCACAAACCCTAATACTAGGATGAAAGATGTGATATGTTGGCAGTGTCACAGTCCCGGGCACGTAGCCGCCCGATGTAATATACTCCCTGAACCTATGGACTGCAGTCTCAACAGACGGTGCTCATATTATGCTTATCCCATCTGTGGGGTGGACTTTAAACCCAGCGACGGCCCCCCAGTCGTGTGCCATCTCTGTCAATGGGGTGAAGGTCCTTGGGCTGCTGGACTCTGGAAGTCTGGTGACACTAATCAGCAGTGCACAACCCCACCAATTAATCCCCAATAAGTTGTTGGGTGTCTGCTGCATACATGGAGATGCCAAGGACTACCCTGTCGCCAGAGTAACTATGGGAACAGACTGTGGTAATAAGACCCACAAGGTTGGGGTAGTGAAAGACTTGATCCATCTCATCATACTGGGTCGTGACTTTTCCCTATTCTTGGATTTGTGGTAGAAGGGGCTTTACCGAGTGTCCCAGTGCAAAGCCAAGCCCCTCTGAAGGTAACTCCATCGGGGACGGAGGTGATGGAATTTCCCCTTTTTGTGTCTCCTCGCTGGAGAGGGGAAGGAGACTGTACCAGAGGAGCCCAGCTCGGAGAGAACTTCGGAACTGCTCAGCTTCGAGACCTCACGTTGAAATATGCTTTTGAAAATGTCACTGTTTGTAATGGGGTTGCTCAAAATCCAGGGGCTGACACCAGGTTCCCTCATTTTCCTGTGACTAGAGAGCTACTGAATCATGTGCCCAAATTGAGGGATAGAGAAATTATGGAACAGCTGTTAGTTCTGACATTGCACCGACAGAGGGTTCTAGATATGGCCCATGCCCATATACTGGGTGGTCACCTAGGGGTAGAGAAAACCCAGGAGAGAATACTGCAGAGATTCTATTGGCCAGGTTGTTACTGTGAGATTTTAGGTTATAGTAGGTCGGGCCCCACCTGCCAGATAACTGCCCGTGTCTCACTTCAGAAGCCCCTTAGTGCCATTGCCGGTGATAGAAATTGCCTTAGAGAAAATCACTATGGACCTGGTGTGTTCCCTTAATAAGTCTGCACATGGCCACCAATACATCTTGGTTGTGATGGATTATGTGACCCGATACCCCGAAGCAGTACCACTGAGGAACTCATAAGCTAAGAGTATCGCCCAGGAGCTGGTAAACATGTTTGCCAGGACCGGTTTGCCCAAGGAAATCTTGATGGATCAGGGAGCACCTTTATGAGCAAGGTGATGCGGGAGCTGTGTAGAGTCCTCCAGATCGCTCAGCTGCGAACCACCATGTACCATCTGCAGACCGATCGCCTGGTGGAGCACTTCAACAAGACTTTGAAGGCTATGCTCAAGAAGGTCGTTGAGAAGGACAGTCAAGACTTCGGCTATCTGCTAACGTTCTTGCTTTTTCTCCATTAGAGAAGTTCCACAGGCATCCATGGGGTTCTTGACGTTTGAGCTTCTGTACAGCCGACATCCACGAGGGCTCCTGGACATCGCCAAAGAAACCTGGGAGGCCGAGGTCACACCACACCGAAGAGTGCTAGAGCATGTCACCCAGCTTCAGGAGAGGATGTAATGCCTATTGTGAAAGAACATCTGCTCCAGGCGCAGGAGGCCCAAGTCAGGGTGTAGAACCGATCAGCCAGGCTGAGGCAGTTCCAGCCCCATGACCGCATGCTAGTACTCATACGAATGGTGGAGAGAAAGTTCCTGGCCAAGTGGTAAGACCTGTATGAGGTCATGGAGAAACTTGGGGACGTGATTTATAAGGTACACCAGCCCGGTCACAGGAAGCCGTACCAGGTGAACCATGAGAACCTGCTCAAACCCTTGTGGGACCGTGAACCGCTGAAAGCTCCTTGCCTGGGGGCCCATCCCGAAGTCAAGGTCGAGGAGGTTGTGATTGCGGAGATGTTAACGCCGGACCAGAAGCAGCAATGTCGAGAGCTGATACAGCAGAACCCTCATCTGTTCTCAGAATTGCCAGGGGGCACACAGGTCGTTGAACACAACACAATAATGGAACCACAGGTACGGGTGAACCTGAAGCCCTACAGAATGCCTGAAGCATGCCGGGAGATAATCTCACAAGAGGTGAAGAGGATGCTGGACCTCGGGGGTAATAGAGGAATCAAAAGGTGGTTGGTCCAGTCCCATCATCCTCGTACTAAAGCCCAGTGGAGAGTGGCGGTTTTGCAATGACTACCACAAGCTCAATGAGGTTTCCAGTGTTGACGCATACCCAATGCCCCGTGTGGATGAACTGATTGAGCGACTGGGGCCTGTGAGGTATATCACCACCCTCGACCTAACGAAGGGGTACTGGCAGATTCCCATGTCGCAGAGCGCCAAAAAGAAGGTGGCTTTCTCGATGCCAGATGGCTGCTTCAATTACATCAAGATGCCAGTCGGTCTGCACGGGGCTCCCGCTACCATCCAGAGGGCGATGGATTGGATCTTGGTGCCGCATAGGAAGTATGCCGCCGCTTTCTTGGATGACATCGTCATCTTCAGACATGACTGGAGCTCGCATCTCCCAAAAGCACAGGTGGTCCTCGATGATTTGAGGAAAGTGGGTTTACGATAAACCCGAAGAAATGTGACATCCGGAAGGAGGAGGCCAGGAATTTGGGCTACATCGTCAGGAGAGGAGTAATCAAGCCCCAGCGGAATAAGATACTGTAGAGGCAATTCAGGAATGGCCGCAACCGCTGTCCAAGAAACAAGCGAGGTCATTTCTTGGGATTGTGAGATATTATCTCAAACCTCGCCACGATTGCAGCACCATTAACGAACCTCCTCGGTAGATCCAGGGCATCTGTGGTAAAATGGGCTCCTGCCACAGTGAAGGCGTTTCAGGATCTCAAGCAGGCTCTGTGTAGGCATCCGGTCTTGGTCACACCAGACTTTAAGAAGTAGTTTGTGTTACAGACTGATGCTTCAGAGGCTGGATTAGGAGCGGTACTCTCACAAGAAATTAACGAAGAGCATCCCATCCTGTACCTGAGCCGAAAACTCTCTTCTTGCGAGAATTATGCAATTGTGGAGGAGTGTTTTGTCATAAAGTGGGCCATAGATATGGCCCAGAAGGTAGTACCTTAGTGTAGGTTAAAATTAGTGTGACCAAGCCCCACTGAGATGGTTGAGTGGGGAAAAGGGTAAGAACGCCAGGGTGACTAGGTGGTTCTTAGTTCTTCAGGACTTCTCGTTTCATGTCGAACACAGGCCAGGGAGGTTGCATGGCAACGCGGATGCCCTCTCCCAAATTCCCTGTCTAGTGTTTGATGGTGCCAAACCCCCGGCTTTGGGCAGAGGGGGAAATATGTGACAGAGTCACTGGTTTTGTGGAGTAAGGGAGGTACATGTCACTGCACATGCAGCAGTCAGTGATGTAAAACCCGAATGTTTTTATGTTTCCAGCACACTAGGTGCTGAGAGGCTGGTACAGAGTTTAATGGGCCAGTTTTATGTGATCACACGCAGTGCGGGTGGGAAGGTGCTCACCGTACCCCTTTTCCCTCCAGATGTATGAGGACCTGCAGTAATGTTATGATTACATGAATAGTACATGTGATGATATACCTGGACCTGTGGTTCAGTCTGTGTGTGTTGGGAGAGAGGTGGAACTCCCATGTGACTCCCATAGAAGCTGAGGATGCTGTGTGCGTTACCAGCGGTGAAGCTTGCAGGACAAGGACTCTGAGAGTCTTTATTTTTGTTTTACCTTTTGCCAGAAAGACTGTTTGTTTTTCATGAACCCTGCGAAGGTTTATGCTGTCTAAAATAAACCAGCAGGTGAATTTCTACTAGGACTGTTCCTGTGTCTACCTTTGTGAAGCAGCGGAGCGAGTCAACCCCTCACAATAAATATATATAAACACTCATATATACATACCACTCCGGCAAAAATTAAGAGACCACTGCACAGTTTGATAAAAATCAGCTTCTCTACATGTCTGACAGCCATTCCATTCCAGTGTCAAAGTACACCTCATTCTACTTAAAGGGAATCTGTCACCCCTTTTTTGAGATATCACATAATGATATCATTCAATTGTGTGTCACATAAGGATTCTCTTAGTACTTTTGCTTCCCCTTGACCCCGCACCTTTCTTGCATAAATACCTTTTTTATATCAGTTCAGATGTATGTAAGCTGCCACGGTCCGGTCCGATTGGCGGGGCTTATACAACTGCTCCCCCGCTCCCTGTCTTGCTCTACACAAGAAGAAATGTGTAGAGAAAGACGGGGGGGGGGCGCAGAGGAATAAGCCCCGCCCAGCGGACCGGACAGCGGCAGTTTACATACATCTGAGCCGATATAAACAAGGTATTTATGCATGAAAGGTGCGTTGTCAGGGGGAAGCAAAAGTGCTAAGAGAATCCTTATGTGACACACAACTGAATGATATCATTATATGATATCTCAAAAAAGGGGTGACAGATTCCTTTTAATGTGCTTCTGATTAGGTGATCACCTGAAACAAATCTTATTTAGCGAAGGAAAGTATAAAAAACCCTGCTGTGGTGTTCACAATCCTTTTGCAATAGGACAAGCTGGATGGCAAAACAAGTGCTGGTAATATCCCAAAAGTAATAGGAACGAAAAAATAAAATTTTACAATGCCAAAGGAGTTGAAAAGAAAAGTCTTGAGTGAGGAAAAAAGGACTCATTTCTGGCTTTACTGGCAGAGGGATACAGTCAGCATCATGTTGCCTCCAGCCTTAAAATTTCTAAGACGGCAGTCCATTACAACAAGGTCAAGCAGCAGACATTGGGGACAGCAAAGCTACACACAGGCAGAGGGCGAAAACGACTCTCCACTGACCGGGATGACAGTCATCTTATTCGAAGGTCACTCAGGAAACGCAGGATGACAAAGTGACCTACAAAAGGAATGGCAAATGGCAGCTGGGGTGAAGTGCACGGCAAGAACAGTTCGTAACAGGCTCCTAGAGGCAGGGCTCAAGTCATGTAAAGGTAGAAAAAAGTCTTTCATAAATGAGAAGCAAAGGAGAGCCAGGCTGAAGTTTGCCAAAGACCATAAGGATTGGACTATAGAGGACTGGAGTAAGGTAATCTTCTCTGATAAGTCTAATTTTCAGCTTTACCCAACACCTGGTCGTCTAATGGTTAGACGAAGACCTGGAGAGGCGTACAAGCCACAGTGTCTTGCACCTACTGTGAAATTTCGTGGTGGATCGATGGTGATATGGGGATGCTTCAGCAAGGCTGAAATTGGGCAGGTTAATCTTTGTGAAGGACGTATGACTGAAGCCGCATACAAGGTTATCCTGGAAAGAGTTGATTCCATCTGCTCAGGCAATGTTCCCCAACTCTGAGGACTGTTTTTTCCAGCAGGACAATGCGCCATACCATACAAATCCCTGTCATGGCCAGCCCAATCTACAGACCTGAACCCCATTGAAAACCTCTTGAATGAAATCAAATGGAAGATGGATAGTCACAAGCCATCAAACAAAGAAGAACTGCTTAAATTTTTATACCAGGAATGGCCTAAGTTCAGCCAAAAGCAGAGTGAAAGACTGGTGGAAAGCATGTCAAGACGCAAGAAAGCTGCGATTAAAAATCATGGTTATTCCACAAAATTTTGATTTCTGAACTCTTCCTGAGTTAAAACATTAGTATTGTTGTTTCTAAATGATTATGAACTTGTTTTCTTAGCATTATTTGAGGTCTGCAAGCATTGCATTTTTTTATTTTGACCATTTCTCATTTTCTGAAAATAAATACAAAATTTAGTGCTTGGAAATTTGAAAACATGTCAGTAGTTTATAGAACAAAAGAGTAATTTACATTTTACTCAAAAATATAATAATAATATTATTTTTATAGCGCCGACATATTCTGCAGCACTTTACATTTCAGAGGGGATTTGTACAGACAATAGACATTACAGCATAACAATAATCACATACAGTAGATTATAACAAATTCCAAGAGGAATGAGGGCCCTGCTCGCAAGCTTACAGTCTATGAGGAAAGAGGTAGACACGAAAGGTGGGTGGTAACAGTTGCCCTGATTGTATGAACCAGCCATAAAGTGTGTGACAGTACAGACACAGAGGGCTAATGGATGCATAAAGCATGTGGGAACATGATACAGGAAATCTGGTTATGGTAAAACTTTTGGCTGTGCCACACAGGGATAGATTAGGTTAATGTGTTGAGGCGATAGGCCAGTCTGAATAAATGCGTTTTCAGGGCACGCTTAAAATTGTGGGGATTGGCGACTAATCGTATTGACCTGGGAAGTGCATTCCAAAGAATTGGCGCGGCACGTGTAAAGTCTTGGAGACGGGAGTGGGAGGTTCTGACTATTGAGGATACTAACCTCAGGTCATCAGCAGAACGGAGGGCGCGGGTAGGGTGGTATACTGAAACAAGGGAGGAGATGTAGGGTGGTGCTGAGCCATGGAGGGCTTTGTGGGTGAGGGTAATAAGTTTATACTGAATTCTGGAGTGGATGGGTAGCCAGTGTAATGACTGGCACAAGGTAGAGGCATCGGTGTAGCGATTGGTGAGGAATATGATCCTGGCTGCAGCATTTAAGACAGATTGGAGAGGGGAGAGTTTGGTAAGAGGGAGACCGATTAGAAGAGAGTTACAATAGTCCAGACGAGAATGAATAAGAGAAACAGTAAGAGTTTTTGCAGAGTCAAAAGTAAGAAAAGGTCGAATTCTAGAAATGTTTTTGAGGTGCAGATGACAAGAGCGAGCCAGTGATCGAATGTGGGGGGCAAAGGAAAGCTCAGAATCAAGTATGACCCCAAGACAGCGGGCCTGTTGCTGGAGAGTAATAGTGGAGCCACACACAGAAATAGCAATGTTGGGTATAGGTACATTAGTAGAGGGAGGAAACACCAGGAGTTCAGTCTTTGACAGGTTCAGTTTCAGATATAGTGAGGACATGATATTAGACACAGCGTTTAGACAATCGCCGGTGTAAAATATAACTATAAACAGAAAATTAAACAAACTGACCACTGCAAAATTTTCAGTTTGTTTGATTTTCTGTTTATAGGTATATTTTTGAGTAAAATGTAAATTGCTCTTTTATTCTGCTCAAAAAAGTAAAGGGAACACTATTCCATTTGCAACAGGCTGTTTATGTTCCCTTTATTTCTTTGAGCAGTATATATATATATAATTACACAGATAGAAGAAAAGCCAGCAATTCATATGCCGTGCACTGTAAAATCACTGCAGGAGCCGACAGGATAGAAGAGATGGATTACGTACAGTAAATACATATAAAATAGATAGATATCTAGATGTCTGTGACAAATAGAATAGTACAGTGTGTGTGCAGCTTACTGTACATGTATTTAATTCAGAAAAGATTTTTTTTGCATAAAAACGGCATGAGTTCTCACGCAGTTTTCGTAACCAGCAGAGGAAAAGCCGATGGCTGGGGGATGTTTAACCCCTTCACCCCCAAGGGTGGTTTGCACGTTCATGACCGGGCCAATTTTTACAATTCTGACCACTGTACCTTTATGAGGTCATAACTCTGGAACGCTTCCATTGATCCCGGTGATTCTGACATTGTTTTCTCGTGACATATTTTACTTCATGTTAGTGGTAAAATTTCATTCAAATAACTTGCATTTATTTGTGAAAAAAATGGAAATTTGGCAAAAATTTTGAAAATTTCGCAATTTTCCAACTTTGAATTTTTATGCCCTTAAATCACAGAGATACGGCACACAAAAAACTTGATAAGTAACATTTCCCACATGTTTACTTTACATCAGCACAATTTTGGAACCAAAATTTTTTTTTGTTAGGAAGTTATAAGGGTTAAAAGTTGACCAGCGATTTCTCATTTTTACAACACCATTTTATTTTTAGGACCACATCACATTTGAAGCCACTTTGAGGGGTCTATATGATAGAAAATACCCAAAAGTGACACCATTCTAAAAACTGAACCCCTTAAGGTGCTCAAAACCACATTCAAGAAGTTTATTAACCCATTAGGTGCGTCACAGGAATTTTTTTGAATATTTAAAAAGAAATGAACATCTAACTTTTTTTCACAAATAAAATACTTCAGGTTCAATTTTTTTTATTTTACCAAGGGTAACAGGAGAAATTGGACTGCAAAAGTTATTGTGCAATTTGTCCTGAGTACGCTGATACCTGATTTGTGGGGGGGAACGACTGTTTCGGCGCATGGCAGAGCTCAGAATGGAAGGAGCGCCGTTTGACTTTTTCAATGCAAAATTGGCTGGAATTCAGATCGGACGCCATGTCACGTTTGGAGAGTCCCTGATGTACCTAAACAGTGGAAACCCCCTACAAGTGACCCCATTTTGGAAACTAGACCCCCCAAGGAACTTATCTAGATATGTGGTGAGAACTTTGAACCCACAAGGGCTTTACAGAAGTTTATAACGTACAGCGGTAAAATTAAAAAATCATATTTTTTCCACAAAAATGATCTTTTCACCCCAATTTTTATTTTCCCAAGGGTAACAAGACCCTAAAAGTTATTGTGCAATTTGTCCTGAGTACGCTGATACCCCACATGTGGGGGTAAACCACTATTTGGGCGCATGGCAGAGCTCGGAAGGGAAGCAATGCCATTTGACGTTTTTGGCTGGAATTGAGATCGGACACCATGTCGCGTTTGGAAAACCCCTGATGTACCAAAACAGTGGAAACCCCCCACAAATGACACCATTTTGGAAACTAGACCCCCTAAGGAACTTATCTAGATGTGTGGTGAGCACTTTGACCCCCTCAGTGCTTCACAGAAGTTTATAATGCCCGGGCGTGAAAATAAATAATTCGTATTTTTTCCACAAACATGATCTTTTAGTCACCATTTTTTTATTTTCCCAAGGGTACCAGGAGAAATTGGACCCCAAAAGTTGTTGTCCAATTTGTCCTGAGTATGCTGATACCCCATATATGGGAGAAAACTACTGTATGGGCACACGTCGGGGCTCGGAAGGGAAGTAGTGACGTTTTGGAATGCAGACTTTGATGGAATGGTCTGCGGGTGTCATGTTGCCTTTGGAGAGCCCCTAATGTACCTAAACAGTGGAAACCCCCCACAAATGACACCATTTTGTAAACTAGACCCCCCAAGGAACTTATCTAGATGTGTGGTCAGCACTTTGAACCCTCCAGTGCTTCACAGAAGTTTATAACGCCCGGGCGTGAAAATAAAAAATTCGTATTTTTTCCACAAACATGATCTTTTAGTCACCATTTTTTTATTTTCCCAAGGGTACCAGGAGAAATTGGACCCCAAAAGTTGTTGTCCAATTTGTCCTGAGTATGCTGATACCCCATATGTGGGTGAAAACTACTGTATGGGCACACGTCGGGGCTCGGAAGGGAAGTAGTGACGTTTTGGTATGCAGACTTTGATGGAATGGTCTGCAGGTGTCATGTTGCCTTTGGAGAGCCCCTAATGTACCTAAACAGTGGAAACCCCCCACAAATGACCCCATTTTGAAAACTAGACCCACTAAGGAACTTATCTAGATGTGAGGTGAGCACTTTGAACCCCCAAGGGCTTCACAGAAGTTTATAATGCCAGGGCATGAAAATAAAAAAATCGTATTTTTTCCAGAAACATGATCAATTAGTCCCCAATTTTTTCATTTTCCCAAGGGTAACAGGAGAAATTGGACCCCAAAAGTTGTTGTCCAATTTGGCCTGAGTACGCTGACACCCCATATGTGGGAGAAAACTACTGTATGGACACACGTCGGGGCTCGGAAGGGAAGCAGTGACGTTTTGGAATGCAGACTTTGATGGAATGGTCTGCGGGTGTCATGTGCGTTTGGAGAGCCCCTGATGTACCTAAACTATTGAAACTCCCCACAAGTGACCCCATTTTGGACACTAGACCCCCCACGGAACTTATCTAGATGTGTGGTGAGCACTTTGAACCCCCAAGTGCTTCACAGAAGTTTATAACACTCGGACGTGAAAATAAAAAAATCATTTTTTTCCACAAAAATGATATTTTTGCCCCCAATTTTTTATTTTCCTAAGGGTAACAGGAGAAATTGGACCCCAAAAATTGTTTTGCAATTTGTCCTGAGTAGGCTGATACCCTACATGTGGGGGTAAAACACTGTTTGGGCGCATGGCAGAGCTTGGAAGGGAAGGAGCACCATTTGACTTTTTCAACTCAGAATTGGCTGGAATTGAGATCAGACGCCATGTTGCATTTGGAGAGCCCCTGATGTGCCCAAACAGTGGAAACCCCCAATTATAACTCCAATCCTAACCCCAACACACCCCTAACCCTAATCTGAGCCCTAACCCTAGCCCTAAGGCTGTGTGCACACGCTGCGGATTTTGCTGCGGTTCCGCAGCGGTTTTGGCTGCTGCGGACCCCAGTACCATGATTCCCTATGGGAATCAAAAACCGCAGTGCAGACGGTGCGGAATTTTCCGCGCGGATTATCTGCGGTTTTCAATCCGCAGAAAGAATTGACATGTCAATTCTTTCTGCGGATTCTCCTGCGGTTTGCCATCTCCTCTATTGAGATGAAAAACCGCAGGACAAAACCGCAGAGCAATCTGCAGGTAAAACCGCAGGTCTTTTGACCTGCAGTTTCACCTGCGGATTTTACAAAATTCGCGCGGATGAGTCCACACCTAATCCGCAGCGTGTGCACACGGCCTTACCCTAACGGGAAAATGGAGATAATTTTTTTTTAGTTTTATTATTTTTCCCTAACTAAGGGGGTGATAACGGGGGGTTTGATTTACTATTTATGGCGGTTTTTATTTTTGGCAGCTGTCACACGCTAAAAGACGCTTTTTATTGTAAAATAGTTTTTGCATCACCACATTTTGAGAGCTATAATTTTTCCGTATTTTGACCCACCGAGTCATGTGAGGTCTTATTTTTTGCGGGACGAGTTGACGTTTTTATTGGTACCATTTTCGGGCACGTGACATTTTTTGATCGCTTTTTATTCCTATTTTTGGGACGCAGAATGAACAAAAACCAGCGTTTCATGAATTTCTTTTGGGGGGGTGCGTTTACACCGTTCCGCGTGCGGTAAAATTGATAAAGCGGTTTTATTCTTCGGGTCAGTACGGTTACAGCGATACCTCATTTAGGTCTTTTTTTATGTTTTTGTCGGTTTTATGCAATGAAAACTATTTTATATAAAATCAGATCAGCAATCTGTCACAGGCATTGAAGCAGACTTCCTCTTGCCTGCGCTTTGCAGGCACTGAGGAAGCCAGCTTCCTCAGGTCCCCGTCGCCATCTTGGATTCGGGGGCCTGGAGGATAGAAGCCCCCCGCAGCAGCGCTGCACATTGCGCTGCCGTGGGGGGCTCAGGGAAGCACGGAGGGAGCCCCCTCCCTGCCGATGCTTCCCTTTAACTCCCGGTACACCGCGATCATGTTTGATCGCGGTGTGCAAGGGGTTAACGTGTCGGGGGCGGTCCGTGACCGCCCCTGACACATAGTGCCGGGTGTCAGCTGTGATAATCAGCTGACACCCGGCCGCGATCAGCGGCGCTCACCACGTGGGCGCCGCTGATCGCGCCGACGTACTATCCCATCCCCGGTCATACGGGCCCGGGTACCGTGGACGGGATAGTACGTCGGATGGCAGGAAGGGGTTAAAGTCTGGGAATGGGGTAATACCTATGGAACTTCCCAGGCTCCAGGCTATTAATATCAGCTCACAACTGTATTAGTAGCCTTTCCTGGCTATTAAAATGGGAGACCTTAAAAAAAATGATATAGGGTCCCCCTATAATTAATAACCAGCAAAGGCTATGTTGACAGCTGCAGGCTGATATTAATAGCCTAGGAAATGGCCAAGGATACTGCCCCCCCAGGATAAAAAACATACGCTCTCAACCGCCCCAGAGAAGGTGCATCTCTAAGATGCCTTAATTCTGGCACTTAGCCTCGCCTTCCAACTTGCCCTGTAGCAGTAGCAAGTGGGGTGATAGTTGGAGGAGGGGTGATGTCATCTTTGTATTGTCAGGTGACATCAATCCCCGAGGTTAATAATGGAGAGGCATCAATAAAACGTCCCCATTACTAACCCCATAGTCACATTTTATGAAAACACAGACACCAAGAAAAAAAAAGTCCTTTAATTGAAAGAAAGACACAGATTCCTTTAATAATCTTAATTAAACCATACACTCCCGTTACAAAATTATCTGGGTGACCCCAAAATTTGGGTTTTCCATGAAAACTCATACTTTTATCAAATGAGTTGCCAAATGAATTTAAAATCTAGTCCAGACACTGACAAGGTTAGAAAAAAATATTTTTATTTGAAATAATTTTCTCCTTCAAACTTTGCTTTTGTCAAAGAATGCTCCTTTTGCAGCAATTACAGCATTAATTTGCTGAGGTAATCTGGAGAAATTTCACCCCATGCTTCCAGAAGCCCCTCCCACAAGTTGGTTTGGCTTGATGGTCACTTTTTGCGTACCATACGGTCAAGCTGCTCCCACAACAGCTCAATGGGGTTGAGATCTGGTGACTGCGCTGGCCACTCCATTACAGATAGAATACCAGCTGCCTGCTTCTTCCCTAAATAGTTCTTGCATAATTTGGAGGTGTGCTTTGGGTCATTGTCCTGTTGTAGGATGAAATTGGCTCCAATCAAGCGCTGTCCACAGGATATGGCATGGCATTGCAAAATGGAGTGATAGCCTTCCTTATTCAAAATCCCTTTTACCTTGTACAAATCTCCCACATTACCAGCACCAAAGCAACCCCAGACCATCACATTACCTCCACCATGCTTGACAGATGGCGTCAGGCACTCTTCCAGCATCTTTTCAGTTGTTCTGCGTCTCACAAATGTTATTCTGTGTGATCCAAACTCCTAAAACTTGGATTAATCTGTCCATAACACTTTTTTCCAATCTTCCTCTGTCCAATGTCTGTGTTCTTTTGCCCATATTAATCTTTTCCTTTTATCAGCCAGTCTCAGATAAGGCTTTTTCTTAGCCACTCTGCCTTGAAGGCCAGCATCCCGGAGTCGCCTCTTCACTGTAGGCGTTGACACTGGCGTTTTGCGTGTACTATTTAATGAAGCTGCCAGTTGAAGAACTGTGAGGCGTCGATTTATCAAACTGCAGACTCTAATGTACTTGTCTTGTTGTTCAGTTGTGTGGCGGGGCCTCCCACTTCTTTCTACTCTGGTTAGAGCCTGTTTGTGCTCTCCTCTGAAGGGAGTAGTACACACAGTTGTAGGAAATCTTCAGTTTCTTGGCAATTTCTTGCATGTAATAGCCTTCATTCCTAAGAGCAAAAATAGACTGTCGAGGTTCACATGAAAGTTCTTTTTTTCTGGCCATTTTGAGAGTTTAATGGAACAAACAAATGAAATGCTCCAGATTCTCAACTAGCTCAAAGGAAGGTCAGGTTTATAGCTTCTCTAATCAGCCAAACTGTTTTCAGCTGTGCTAACATACTTGCACAAGGGTTTTCAAGGGTATTCTAACCATCTTACACAGTTAGCAAACACAAAATACCATAAGAACACTGGAGTGATGGTTGTTGGAAATGGGCCTCTATACACCTATGAACATATTGCATTACAAACCAGATGTTTTTTTTAACAATGTATAGAGTGTATTTATGAATTATTTAATGTTAGCTTCATTGGAAAAACTGTGCTTTTCTTTCAAAAATAAGGAAATTTCTAAGGGACCCTAAACTTTTACATGGTAGTGTACTTATGAAATCGCCCGCTCCACCGAAGGGCCTTGTCAGCTGCAAAAGAGTTAAAAAATAAAAAACAATATTCCTCACCTTTCCGAGGAGATGCTGCTAATCCATTTGTCCCATGACGGGTTTAGCTCTGCTACATCTAGATGGCAGACTGCATGGTTGCATGATGCGACCATGCAGCCTGTCATCCAGTAGACACTGAGCACCGTGTGCTCAGTGTCTGCCTTTGAACTGCTATTCCCTGTCTGAGCGCACCGAGAGCGTGAGAAAGTTCTTTCTCCTGCTCACAGTGCTGTCTGACAGGTCCTGCAAGTTCACGGCCAATGAACTCACTTCACCTATGTGACTTCAATGCTTGCGTGGTGGAAAATTTTCCCATGGCGCTCGCGGTGACGTCAGAAAGGTGAACTGAGTTAATTGGTCGTGAAATCGGAGGACCTGTCAGATGGTACTGCGAGCAGAAGAACTTTCTCACACTCTTGGAAGGGGTTATAATAAGGACACAGCAGAAATGGTAATAAGGGCTTTGCGGAAGGGCTATAATAAGGGTGCGTAGGAAGGGGTTATAATAAGGACACAGCGGAAAGGGTTATTATAAGGACACGACAGAAGGGGTTATAATAAGGATCTGGTGGAAGGGGTTATAATAAGGGCAAAGGGAAAATGGTTATAATAAGGACACATCTGAAGGGGTTATAATAAGGACACTGCAGAAAGGGTTATAATAAGGGAGTGGCGGAAGGGGTTATAATAAGGGCGCGGCGGAAGGGGTTATAATAAGGGCGCGGCGGAAGGGGTTATAATAAGGGCGCGGCGGAAGGGGTTATAATAAGGGCGCGGAGGAAGGGTTATAATAAGGGCGCGGCGGAAAGGGTTATAATAAGGGTGTGGCCGAAGAGGTTATAATAAGGGCGCGGAGGAAGGGATTATAATAAGGGCACAGCAGAAGGGGTTATAATAAGGACACGGTGCAATTGATTATAATAAGGGCGCGCGGAAGGGGCTATAATAAGGGTGCGGCGGAAAGGGTTATAATAAGGGTGTGGCTGAAGGGGTCAGAACAAGGGTCTGGTGGAATGGGTTATAATAAGGGCGGGGTGGAAAGGGGTTATATATAATAAGGGCACAGCTGAAGGGCTTATAATATGGGTGCGGCGGAAGGGGTCAAACCTGCAGCGGCCAGATGTTAGAGCATAGTGTATGGGATTTCATGAAATCCCATCTCCACTATACGTCCTGAGACGCCTCCGGTTTCCCACATGTGGCGCGTCTTTCCAGACTGCAGCATGTCAATTTATGCAGTGGAGACGCTCCGTCTCCGCTGCATAAATTACCCATTTACTATCATTAGATGCGGTAAAGCCACATTATCTTCTTAGTCACATGCATATTAAGTGCGGGAAAGCAGCTTACTATGCATGTATACTAATTTAAATAATGTCTTACCTTGTTTCAGCCAGAAGTTTGAGTACACTGCAGTTCTCGCGATGAGCTGAGCTGTCCGCGAGAACTGCCATGCACGTGATCGCCGGGGACCGGGTTATCTCCGGTCACTAGCCAAGTTCTCACGGTCAGCTGACCGCGAGAACTACAGTGCACGTGACCACCGGGGACCTAGTTAACTCGGGCCATCATCTTCAAGCTCTGCTGTGTCTGGATGTCAGGCTGAGTGGTAGCATAATGCCACCGTTCAGCCAAAGGCATCCAGATGTAGCAGAGCTGGACTCGTTGTGGGACAGTATGTGGATTGTCTCAGCGGACAGGTATGGTATGTTGCTTTTTTGTTTTATTTCTCTAACAGGAGAGCAAGGGCTTTGGTGGAATTAGGTGATGCAGTAAATATGGTTTAGTTAAGATCTATTTGAGTCTGTGTGATTATTTAAATTAAAGGACTTTATTCTGGCTGTGTCTTAATTTGCCATGTAACTATAGGATAAGTAATGGATAGGTGTCTTATAGACACTTCTCCATTACTAAGCTGTGGGCTTGATATCACCTGACAATACAAAGGTGGCATCAACCCCACAAATATGGACCCCACTTGCCACCGATACAGGGCAAGTGGGAAGAGCCGGGTAAAGTGCCTCAATTGGCGCATCTTTGGATGCGCCAATTGTTCGGTGACTGCGGGCTGTTATTTTTAGGCTGGTGTGGGCCAAAATCCAGGCGCCTCGCCAGCCTGAGAATACCAGGCCACAGCTGTCTGCTTTTTCCTTGGCTGGCTAACATAAATAGGGGGACCCCAAGCTATTGTTTTTTGAGGGGATTCCACTATTTTTGCTAACCATCCAAGGTAAGCAGACTGCTGAGGTCTGGTATTATCAGGCTGGTAAGGTTCATGGATACTGGATCTTTACCAGCCTGAAATACCAGTCCCAGTAGTCTGCTTTACTCTGGCTGGTTAACAGGTTTTTTAATTATTATTTAATAAAAAGGGGGGGACCTCTCTGTGCTTTCCTCCACTTCCTGTGTCGTGTACTTCCAGCTGTGTCACAAGATTCACAGTTATGTAAATTATTACACATGCATAGTAAGCTGCGTTCCTGCACTTAATACGCATGTCACTGGGAAGATAAAGCAGTTTTACTGCATCTAATGATAGTGAATGGGTAATTTGCGCAGCTATATAAATTGACATGCTGCGGTCTGGAAAGATGCGGCACATGTCCGTCTCCGCAGGGAAGCCGCGGGCATTGGTGCTTACATAGTGGATGGGATTTCTTGAAATCCTATCCACTATGCTGTAACATCTGGACGCTGCAGGTTGGACATTGCGGATGTATGCAGCATCCAACCCGCAGCGTTTACTGACCGTGGGAACATACCCCAATATATCTGCAAACAGGAAATCACATTATTTTTCCTTCCCAGAGGCCAACTTTCAATTTGCTTTATTTCAAGTGACAAAAAACCTGCATGCAATGAAAAAACGCATCAAAAACATATAAAAAAGGCTGGTGACCTGCCAGTGACCTCAGATAAAGATTTGGTGCAGATTTCACCTGCGCACTAAACAGTAGGATACATATTGAGCCTCAATACAAAAAAAAAATCATAAATCCCCTATCAGAAATACTT
The DNA here is from genome assembly GCF_039654945.1 of Dendrobates tinctorius. Taxonomy (NCBI): domain Eukaryota; kingdom Metazoa; phylum Chordata; class Amphibia; order Anura; family Dendrobatidae; genus Dendrobates; species Dendrobates tinctorius. The sequence continues at coordinate 67,644,704 of NW_027361703.1, forward strand.
TAATAGTTAAAATAACCAAAAAATTGTTTCACACCAAATTGTGACAAACAAAAAATATAAACAAAAACAATGTGCTCAATACCAAAATATTAAAATGTTTGGGGATCTATATATACAGTATATATAAACGCCTTATCGTGTCTGTCTGTAACCGAAATCGCGGCCCGCTGATTGGTTGCGGCCTGGCGGCCACGACCAATCAGCGACAGGCGCAGCTGTTTGTAACGGTAAGCTGCGCCTGCGACCAATCAGCGGCAGGCACAGGCCTTAATCTGTAAAAAAGAGAATTAAAATAAAAAGTTATTCTCACCTTCCGACGGCCTCCTGTCTTCTTTCCACGCGCCCGGCCTCGCATTCCCAGTAATGCTTTGTGGCTTAGGCCGCTGATGACGTCACTCTCGCGAGAGAGAGAAAGAAGACCGACGTCACTCTCGCGAGAGAAAAGACCAACGTCATCACCGGTCTAAGCCGCAAAGCATTACTGGGAATGTGAGGCCGGGCGCGTGGAAAGAAGACAGGAGGCCGTCGGAAGGTGAGAATAACTTTTTTTTAAATTTTTTAATATTTTTGTACTGGGCCGCGGCAGTGATTGGTCGCGGCTACAGGGCCGCGTTGCTGATTGGTCGCGGACAGAGGGCCGCAACGCTGATTGGTCGCATACCAAGAAAGGGGGGTGAGGTGACCATGCATACCAGGATAGGGGGGTGAGGGGACCATGCATACCAGGATTGGGGGGGTGAGGGGACCATGCATACCAGGACTGGGGGGGTGAGTGGACTATGCATACCCCAAAAGGAGGGTAAGAGGACCATGCATACCAGGAAAGGGGGGTGAGGGGACCATGCATATCAGGAAAGGGGGGTGAGGGGACCATGCATACCAGGATAGGGGGTGAGTGGACCATACATATCAGGATAGGGGGGTGAGGGGACCATACATACCAGGATTGGGGGGTGAGGGGACCATACATATCAGGATTGGGGTGTGAGGACCATGCATACCAGCAAAGGGGGGTTAGGGGACCATGAATACCAAGAAAGGGGGTGAGGGGACCATGCATACCAAGAAAGGGGGGTGAGGGGACCATGCATACCAAGAAAGGGGGGTGAGGGGACCATGCATACCAGGATAGGGGGGTGAGGGGACCATGCATACCAGGATTGGGTATACTAGAAGTCACTAGTAAGCAACCTAAGCTCACTCCTTCCTGACTGCGGAGGTTGGCACCCTAGGGGGGGAACATTGTGGCGCCCCCACTCCTCGATGGCTGTCCCTAGGGACCCTGCAAAGCCCTGCAGCCACTAGGGAGACCCTCTACCCAATCTTCTAGAGGGACCCCTACCAATAAACATAGACCGGTCCTATGCCTAAGGAGGCCCTAGACCCCAAAACAGTGATAAAAACAATAGACAAACACCACATAAGGCAATCGGTGGCAAAAATGTAATGCAAGATCATTAGGAAACTTTCCACAATTAATATTTCATGATAACGGTGGCATAGGATTGTAACCACACAAATAATTCACTTAAAGGAAAATAGTACAAATTGCCAACATATGAATGAGCCTGCAATATCAGATGAAATACCTTATACCCAGGCCCGGATTTAGGGGGGGGCCCTGGCCACCCACCAAGCTGGGGCCTCCCACCAATATAGGGACAAATATCTCAAAACATATAAAATACACGTTTCTCTTTGCTGTGAACCGTTTCTAATGATAAGGAACATTTAACAAAAGAGAAACTATTGAAAGTGTAGGGACCTGGCTACAGTTCTACATCTCAGTAGCTGGCGCAGAGCAGCAGAGTCATGGCTCCTGCGTCAGCATCCACTGACCTGGCTAGCCAAACTTCCTTAGTACCCTGTACCTAATGCTTAGCTTATGGCATGCTGCAGCCTTCTCCGATCCGAACAGAAGCTTCTAGGCGCACCGCGCTACCTATTCAGCTATATGGCTCCCTCGGATTAGATCAGATGAGAGTTTGTTCAGTTCAGCTACCTTCGAAGAAAGAGGCGGAGCAATGTTGTCGGCACAAGAAGAGGATTCTACACCTCAGAGCGCGGCAGGACTTCACTCTTGATCTTCAGTCACACCCAATGCAGCTCACGTTGACCAACTAACCCTTGTATTGAGGTATATGGAGAAAGATGGCCCTGTGGAACGCTTTGTAACATTCATGACAAACAAAGGCCATGGCGCTCAAGACATGTTCAATGCCTTGTTGGAATTTTTGAAGAGACATGACCTAGACATGGGAAATTGCTGCGGTCAAAGTTATAACAACGCATTTGCAATGAGTGGCAAATATAACGACCTGCAAGCCAAAGTGAGAGAGAAGAACAAACTTGCATCCTGGATTCCTTGTACGGCACACACTCTAAATCTGGTTGCTAAAAATGCTGTAGAAAGCAGCTCGAGTGCTTTACATTTTTTTGACTTCCTTGAAAAGCTGTTCCTCTTCTTCACAGTCTCAACACATCGGCATCAGCTCCTGACTGAGGCTTTGAAAAATATTGACTCAACAACAGCACTGACTCTCAAACGTGTCACAACAACGCGTTGATTCTGCAGAGCTAACGCGACTAAGGCCCTTAAGCATGACTGTCAGCAGATTAAAGATGTACTTAAACAGATGCTTAAACAGATTGCTGATGACTTTGAAGAAAAAAGCTGTGTACGGTGTGAAACAGAAGGACTGTTAAGACAAATGAATCAGCTTGAAATTGGTATTAACACCACCTTTTGGAATGATATCCTGCAAAGAACAGATGCCACTAGTAAAAATCTACAACACGCAAAACTCGATCTAAACACTGCTGTGGCGTGACTGACCAGCTTAAAAAAAAAACTTTGTTGCATCAAAGCGTGACTCCTTCAAAATTTATGAGAAGCAAGGCGAAGAGCTGTCTGGTTCATCTAAGAATGCTCAGACGATAACTTGACACAGGCGCCGAAACGTGTGTCTCAATCCATTGGATTATTGCCATGCGTAAGAAGTACAACTCAGCTCTTCTGAAAAATACAGAACAGAAACTTTCTTGCCTATCATTGATCAGTTTATCACTTCTCTTGACCAACGTCTTCAAGCATATAAAGATATATCAAGCAAATTTAGCTTTTTAAGCCATCTGAAAGAACTCTTCAGACGAGCTTAACGCCACAGCAGAGCAACTCGTCAGGTCTTATTCAGATGACTTGGACATTACATTTATCAATGAACTGTGTCAGTTTGTAACATTTGCCAATTTATTCACAGACGAGGAGCCAAAAGATATCAGCACTGAACTTTTCATGTACAAGCTTATCATGGAAAAGGGTGTGCAGGACACTTTCCCAAATATTGAGATAGCTCTAAGGATGTATCTAATTTTGATGGTAACAAACTGCAGTGGTGAACGTTCCTTCTCAAAACTCAAATTAGTTGAAAACCGATTAAGGACATCCAAAAAGCAGGAGCGACTTGTAGATTTGGCTATCATGAGCATCGAGTCAAATATACTGCGTGAATTGGACTTTAGTGACATCATTAGTGATTTTGCAGCACAAAAATCAAGGAAAGTGCCTGAATTACTCTGCGTAAATGATTTTTGTAAATAAACTTGCATTCGTTTCATTTTGTGGTTTTGCATTACATATTGCAACACCTTGAAAAATGGGCCTCCCTCCAAAATGGGCCCCGGGCCATCCACCTCTTAAATCCGGCCCTGCTTGTACCACGTAAACAGCCTTTTAGATACTGCCTTAAATTATTGTCTATATTGCCAATAGTGCACCATGTAGCACATGGTCTCAATATTTATGCAACCAGAAGACATGAATAATCAATCAGATATGTACATGAAGCACATGATATCATAATGGCATATTGTAAATGATACTCATCTTCTTGCCGCCACCTGTACCAACAGCCTCTTACACTGGCAGAGTCATCACCCAGTTCCTTTGAAAAGAGGGATCCCTAAGGGTCAATTCCTTAGACTAAGGAGGAATTGCTCGAGAAATGATACGTTCCATAATCAAGCAGGAGACACGTATAATATATTATCTATGATAATAGATTTAGCGTATGTTGGCAATTTATATTATTTTCCTATAAGTGAATTATTTATGTGGTTACAATCCTATGATTCACCTTCGTCTAATCCGGAGCCATTCCTGATATCGTGGTAATCCTAAGGCCTCTTTTACACTTCAGTTTTTTGTGTCAGTTAAAATCCGCCAAAAAGGCGGAAAAGCGGATCCGTTTGTAACTGATGTGAACGGATGCCACAGGATCCGTTCTGTGACGGATCCGCAGAATGAAGAATTTTAAAGGAGCCGCTGTCCGGGAAGGAGAGGAGAGGAGAGAGGGAGAATTTGTTTTCGTCCGCCAGAAAGGATTTCAGGGTTAATTTTCTCCCTGACTTCCTTTCTCTGGGCATGCGCAATGGAAAATGCGGATCCAACAACAAAAAAAAACGTTGCAAGGTCCGTCCAGGCATGCCGGTGGACGAAAAATTTTTGGCAGATCCTCACAAAAACGGATCCAACGGATGGCCATCCATCAAGATCCGCCAGTAATGCAACTCAATGGGGAAAAAAACGGATCCGCAAAAAAGATGGCGGATCCGTTTTTTTCAAAACCTGGTGGATTTTGACTGATGGTCAAAAACGGAAGTGTGAAAGAGGCCTAAGGCTGTGTGCACACGTTGCGGATTCTGCTGTGGAATTTTCCACGCGGATTTGTATAAATCCGCAGCTCAAAGGACCTGCGGTTTATCTGCGGATTAGCCTGCGGTTTGACACCTGTCATGGAGCAGGTGCTAAACCGCAGAGGAATCCGCACAAAGAAGTGACATGCTGCTGATTTAAATCCGCGGAAAATTCTGCACCGTGGGCACTGCGTTTTCCAATTTGCATAGACTAAAAGGGTACTGTACACCTCAGCAGAATCCGCAGCGTGGGCACACACCCTTACAGCTTGCTTTCTCAGCGCGGACGCATCGGATAACTATGTGGCGGGTTTTTTTCTTGTACCATGCCCGTATACTTATACAGTAAACTTGTCCTGTCAGGTTCCCTGTAGCAGAGCACCCCATGGTGAGAAGTGGCGCAGAGAAGCCCGGATGCAGCCACCTCGGTGTACTGTGTGGCCGCCCATGGAGGAACGGTAACTTGTCCCAGCGCACCACATTCCCTCAGGAGAAAAGAAAGCTCTGACATCGGAACAAACCCGTTTTTCACACCGACCCGCTGCACAAAGCACGCTGCTAGCGACGTCCATGTCACCTGACCGTCATGTGCAGCGCAGCCGGCTGACAGGAAGCGACAGCTGTTATAGTTAAACGGAGCATGTGACAGTGGGCGGAGTCTGAGGGCGTGGCCCGGCCGCCATTCTGCCCACGCCACGCCCCCGTCGCGCGCACTCTCTTTGCAGGAGCTCCAGGTGCCGACACGGAAGGAAGCTGCCGCGGTCAGAGCAGGCTGTCCAGGACCGTTACTGACGGCTGCACCGACTAGTCGCCGCTGTTCTAGACCCTGCCGGTAACGCAGCAGGGCGGGGCTTTGTGCGCAGTTCTGGGTGGTTCTCTGCCTGGTTGTCCGTGCTTTTCCCTCCCCGGGGAGGTGGCGACCTGACGTCACTAATGAACAGCCTGACTCAGGTAGGACAGGAGGCCGCCGTCAGTGTTCCGGTGCGAGCTCGCTACTGTCCCGCGCTCTCTAACTTCCTGCCTTGTGCCGTTTCAGAAAATGGCGGGCCTGCAGCTGAACTTCAGTCCGTTAAAGGAGCCGCTGGGCTTCATCAAGGTGCTGGAGTGGGTGAGTGAGAGCGCAGCTGCGGGATACGGGCACACCCTCTGCGGTGACAGGAGGCCCCGGCCCGGTGTGCAGGGCGCTGGCTCCAGCTGTGTGCCAAGGAAGGGTGGAGCTGCTGTCACAGGCCGGAGGTGCTGCACGGCCCGGGGCAGCGCCACTGTGTAACCCCTCCGTCACCGGGCAGCCTCACTGGGATAGGGGAGATGTGCTGAGAGTTGGGGCAATATCTAAGAGCAGCATGATCTAGGGGCGGAGATGCTGATTCCCAGGATATCGCTTGCTGAGCTGCGTGCTGTAGTTTGGTGAAATCTGAACGCCGAGGTCTGTATAACACACACCACTGATTGGCAGCTTTCTTTTTATGCACAGTATAAATAGGCAGAACACTGCCAATCGCCTGGGGCCTTCAGCTGTCAGCGTTAGCAAGGCTGGTTATCAAAAATAGAGGGGTCCCCATGCTAAAAATAGCAGCCTGTAGCCGCCCAGTAAAAGGCACATCTTTAGATGTGTCAATTCTGGCGCTTTGCCCACCTTCCCACTTGCCCTGTAGCGGTGGCAAGTGTGGTAATATTTGTGGGGTTGATGTCACCCTTGTACATAGCTCCCAAACGTCCTGATTCTCCGGGACAGTCCCATTTTTGACCCCCACCGCGTCCCGTCCGGGACGCTATTTTTCCCGCATTACACTGAGCCGCCACGCTCCCTCATGCACCGACCCCATCTTCGCCCTCCCAGAGTCACCGCAGCCTGCAATGATGTGGCTGCACGGACAGGACCTGTGATGAGGTCACAGGAGGGGAGGAGTCAGGGGTCACGTGATCAGGGGCCTCCGTGTCTGCAGGACTCTGCTGTGCCGGTTGTCATGGTGCTGGATGGCGTGAAGTTTCTGTGGGGTAAGGAGGGGTTTACAGTGTGGATGTAGCAGATCTGTGTGTGTACGAGGTGAGCAGAGCTGTGTGTGTATGAGGATCGGGGCGTACAGAGCGGGGGCCAAGCATGGATGGGGCGTACGGAGCGGATCCAAGTGTGTACGAGGCATACAAAGCGGGCTTTTCCCACGGACACAGGAGTACACGGCGGAGCCCCGAGGAGCACTTTAAAACTCGCACATGACGTTCCACCGGAAGTGATGTGCTGGAAGCTGACCGGAAATGAGGTAATTTCATGAGGAGATTGTGACGGAACCAGGAATGCTTCAGATCCATCACCATGTCCCTTTCCGACAGCGCGGACAGCAGGATCGCCTTGGAATCGGGGATGCCGGCCCTGTGAGCAGATCATGATATGTCCTGCATCGGGAGGCTCAGGTGGGCACTACAATGGGAGTCGGGCTGCTATAGTATCTAAATAGAATCTTTCTTTCTCTCTGTTTCTTTCTCATTCTCTGTTCTGTCTTTTTCTTTCTCTTTTCTTTTTCTCATCTTTCCTTTCCCTCTGTTCGTTCGCCCTTTCCCTCTGTTCGTTCGCCCTTTCCCTCTGTTCGTTCGCCCTTTCCCTCTGTTCGTTCGCCCTTTCCCTCTGTTCGTTCGCCCTTTCCCTCTGTTCGTTCGCCCTTTCCCTCTGTTCGTTCGCCCTTTCCCTCTGTTCGTTCGCCCTTTCCCTCTGTTCGTTCGCCCTTTCCCTCTTTCTTTTTCTCTAGCAACTTTCCACGACAGCATAGGAGGTTGTCTCCACGCCCTAATGGGGGACAGGAAGCACAAGAGGTTAAAAGGGTACCTGGATGATCTAGCCGGGCAGTGGTGGTCGGCGGAGCTGCCTCCCCTCCTCCAGACTGCTCCCGTCTTTGGAACTTGGGACCTTCCTGGCCCACCCGCGCTCCCCTAGGGGGAGTAAAGCGGGCCAGTGATCCCCGACCGGAGGCCTCCCGCAGCTCTCTAGTATCTCCTCCTCCTGCTGCGCTGTCGGTGACCCGGAAGTGACGTCACGCGCGGGTCACTCCCGGGGTATGTCTATGATGACATCCGGCCATGGCGGCCCCCGCTCTGCTGATAGCGCATGGTGCTCGCCAGCGGTGCTGTGCCTGCCCCGGGACCCAAAGGAGGGGGAGAAACAGAGAAACCAGCGCTGAGGGTTGGGTTAACCCTTTATTAACCCACCGGAAGAAGCAGACAGGTAAGGCAAATCCGCTGTCATGGACGGTTCTTCCTGCCCTGCGTCTGCAGAGCCCAGTGCTGCCCCAGCCACAGAGAGTGTTACCTGGGGTGGGTCCTAGTGGTGCGATCTGGGTATAGAGGTCCTCAAAATACTTCTCTTTTATAGGGAGAAAAGTTTGCCCACAAAAGCACGAATACTACCAGCAAGCCAGCTAAATGTCCCATATGTAGCGCAAAACTTCCCTCAAATTGGAGGAAAAATTGTGTCAGACATGCACGGACGGGGTAGTCAGGTCTGAGCAACCGTCATTGATTGACGAAATCCGCAGCCTGGTCACTCAACAGGTTCAGACCTCTCTAGCCGCCCTGCCCCCCCTCCACCTCCTCCACTCCCTCCGACTGTGGGCTCACCTTCCGCAAAGATGCGGAAAATTCAGATTTCGGAGTCCGAGTCAGAACATTCCTACAACTCAGGTTCTGAAAATTGGGAACAACCAGGGACCTCTAAATCAGCTGAAAATAGGAGATACCTCTTTTCCGTGGAATATGTGGAGGAGTTGGTCAGTGCAGTATGTACCTCCATGGGACTAGAGGAGGAACCAGCCCCTCAATCAGCACAGGACCGAATGTTCGGGGTTTCGAGGGACCCAAACAAACAGGTTTTCCAGTACACAGGAGCATAGCAGATATGATCTCCCAGGAATGGGAGTACCCAGAAATCGCTATTCAGCTCCTTCGGAACTCGGGCATAGATTTCCCCTGGAGGGAGAGGCGTTTAAATGGGACATCCCGAAGGTCGATGTTCAGCTGGCAAGTGTAGTGAAAAAAACAGGCCTTCCATTTGACTATTTATCCCAGCTTAGAGACCCGATGGACCGTAAAGCAGAAAGTCTCCTAAGGAAAGCCTGGGAAACCTCTACCTCTGCTTTAAAATCAGGAATTGCTTCCACATGCGTGTCTAGATCTCTCTTCCAATGGATAGAGGAGCTAGAGAATCATATTTCTCAAGGGACCTCAAGGGGCGACCTCCTTAACTCCCTGCCCATATTACAGAGAGCCACAGGCTTCTTGGCGGATGTATCAATGGAAATGGTCCATACTTCTGCCAGAGCTATGGTACAGTCTAATTCTGCCAGACGGGCCCTCTGGCTTAAAACATGGAGCGGGGATATTACCTCCAAGGTTAAACTCTGCTCTTTACCCTTCAAGGGTGAACATATCTTTGGCCTGCCCTTGGATGAAATCCTTGAAAAGGCCACAGACAAAAAGAAGGTGCTTCCGGAGCAGAAAAACCCAAGGAAGTGTGTTTTTCAAGCCCCCCAGAACCAGTCATCCCAGCCGAGAGGGAAGGGAAAGATGGGAAGAGGCAGGAATATCCTGGTCCCCCAGCAACAGCAGCAAGAAAAACAATGACTTGGCCCCGGTGGGGGGGAAGGCTTTTGAAGTTTTTTCACTCCTGGCAGTTGATTTCCAACAGCCCTTGGATCCTCAGCGTGATCAAGGAGGGCCTTCTTCTAGAATTCAAATCCTTCCCTCCACAGGGCATAAGTCACCTCCCTACCACCTTGGGAGGCTTTAGTACTAGAATCAGGCATTCAACTCCTCCAATCAAGCGCCATCTCTCAGGTCCCTGTGAGCGAGCAGGGAAAGGGGCATTATTCCAGACTGTTTTTAGTAAAAAAAAAAAAAACCACTGGAGAAGCGAGAATAATAATAAACCTGAAAGGCCTCAACCAACACATCGCCTACCGCAGATTTCATGGCAACCATAGACCTGAAGGATGCCTATTTCCACGTTCCCATACATCCTTCCCACAGGAAGTATCTAAGGTTTGTGATCCGTCAGGGTCCTGAGATCAGGCACTATCAGTACAACGTACTTCCCTTCGGGATATCCTCTGCCCCTCGAGTATTTTCCGAAATTATGGCGGAAGCTGTGTCCCACATCAGAAGCCAGGGTATATGCATCGTACCCTACCTGGACGACCTATTGATAATAGGGGCCTCTTATCAGATCCTGGATAACCAGGTGACTCAAACTCTGGGCATTCTCCGATCTCTGGGATGGATACCGAATATAAAAAAAAAAAAAAAAATCACAGATCCAACCCTCTCAGAGAATAAAATTCTTAGGAGTCCTCTTAGACTCAAGAAAACAAATGTCCTTTCTTCCGGAGGAACATCAGATGTCTATAATATCAAAGTTCTCAATTTTCAAAAAACAGAGGTCCCCGACCCTCAGGTCAGCCATGTCCGTACTAGGGTCAATGACCACCTGCATCCAGTCTGTGCCTTGGGCGAAGTCCTATTCCTGGATACTCCAGTCCCATATCTTAGGAAATTGGAACAGAGACCACACCTGCCTGAACAGAAGAGTCCAGACCCCAGGGAAAGTGAAAGCTTCACTAGCATGGTGGCTGGACCACAAAAATCTGCGCAGAGGAGTCAGCTGGTCCCAGATCCCCTTGGTCACGGTAACATCAGATGCCAGCAGGAAGGGCTGGGGAGCCGTAGTGTCCCGGCAGCCATTCCAGGGGTTGTGGAACCGGGAAGTGAGTACAAAATCTTCAAACTTCAGAGAGCTGAAAGCAGTGGAAGAAGCTCTGCTGGCTGCGAGACACCTAGTCTAGGGCCATCATGTCAAGGTTCTACTCCGACAACGTGACGACAGTGGCTCACCTCAGGCACCAGGGTGGCACAAGATCCAGCAGCCTAGAGGGCCTTTCAGGCCGAATATTTTTCTGGGCCGAAAGACATCTTTCAATTTCAGCAGTCCACCTAAAAGGTACCTCCAATCTTCAGGCAGACTTCCTTAGCAGAAGATGTATCCAGCCTCGTGAGTGGAGTCTGAATGGAAGAGTCTTTCAGAAGTTGATGAACAGGTGGGGTCTTCCAGAGGTGGATCTTCTAGCATCGAGCAAAAATGCTCAAGTAAGAAACTACTTCTCCCTGAACCCCAGGGACAAATCCTTGGGTGTAGACGCCTTTGCCCACAAGTGGGGGTTTCATCTAGCATACGCCTTCCCGCCAATTCCAATCCTTGCCACAACCCTGAGGAAGATCCGAGAAGATCAAACCCAAACCATCCTGGTAGCTCCGGTATGGCCGAAAAGCAGCTGGAATTCTCTAATTACAGAACTCCAGGTAGACGGGCCGTTCCTCCTACCCCTTGAGAACGACCTCCTCCTGCAGGGCCCTCTACATCACCCAAACCTTCGGGGAATGAAGCTAGCGGCCTGGTTACTGAGACCCAGATCATGAGGGCCAGGGGTCTATCAGAGGCCGTAATAGGAACCCTTCAGAAATCTCGGAAACCGGGCACCAGTGTGTGTGTGTGTGTATATATATATATATATATATATATATATATATATATATATATATATATATATATATATATATTATACAAAATATGGAAAAAACTTTCCTCATGGTGTCTGCCAAATTTGCCTGACCCAGAAAATCCTAACATCTCCCGTATCCTGGATTTCTTACAGAGGGGGCTTGAGTTGGGTCTAAAGCCTAGCAGACTGAAGGTACGGGTATCGGCCTTAAGCTCTATGTTTGACCGTGACTTGGCCAGCGAAAGATGGATAAAAAGATTCATGACATCAGCCACTAGGCTACATCTAAAAAAACAAGTAGTCGTTCCACCATGGGACTTGAACATGGTGCTTAAGGGGCTCACTCAACCACCCTTTGAGCCCTTAGCGTCTTGTACTTCTCAGCTTCTCTCCTGTAAAGCGGCCTTCCTTATAGCAATAACCTCAGCAAGGCGTGTAGGAGAGCTCCTGGCTCTTTCTATTAGGGAGCCCTACCTAACCATCAGGGACGATTCCATAGTTCTCTCCCTCGATCCATCTTTTCTACCAAAGGTTGTGTCTGACTTCCATAGGTTGCAGAATATAATTCTTCCCTCGTTTTGTCAAAACCCAGCGAACCCTAAAGAAGAGGTGTTTCATACGCTGGACGTAAGATGCATAATTCTTCACTATTTGGAGTATACCAATACCAAACCCTACAGAATCGACCACAACCTGTTCATCCATGTGTATGGTCCAAACAAAGGGAAGAAGGTGGCAAAGAACACTATTGCCAATTGGATTAAAAAAGCCATCTCTGAGGCATACCTAGCGCAGAACATCACTCCCCCTACCGGGATCAAGGCGCATTCAACACGATCTACCTCATGGGCTGAGAGGGCAGGCGTATCATCAGAGCAGATCAGTAGGGCAGCAACTTCGTCTTCCTTACATACCTTTACTAAACATCACAGGTTGGACCTTGTGTCCAACAGGGATTTAGTCTTTGGCCGAAAGGTTCTTCAGGTCGTTGTCCAACCCCCCCCCCAGTGCGGTATAGGTTGTTATGCCTCCTATGCTGTTGTGGAAGGTTGCTAGAGAAAATAGAATTTGACTTGCCGGTAATTCGGTTTCTAGAAACCTTCCACGACAGCACTATTTCCCTCCCTGCATTCTTGGACAAATTCTGAGAATCTTAAGGTAAGCGGTGCTATGGTGGTCAGTTATAAGTCACTGGTAAAAGGGAGGTGGGAGGGACCTTATAACCTCTTGTGCTTCCTGTCCCCCCATTAGGGCATGGAGACAACCTCCTATGCTGTCGTGGAAGGTTTCTAGAAACCGAATTACCGGTAAGTCTAATTCTATTTTCTCTCTCTGTTCTTTCTTTTTTTCTTTCCCCTTTCTTGCTCTCTGTTCTTTCCCCTTTTTTTTTCTGTTTTCTGTCGCTCTGTTCTTTCCCCTTTCTTTTGCTCTGTTCTTCCTTTCTCTTTCTCTCTGTTCTTTTTTTCTGTCCCCTCTTTCTGTGTTCTTTCTTTCTTTCTCCCCCCTCTCTTTTTCTGTTTTCTTTCTTTCCCCTTTCTCTCTCTCTCTCTGTTCTTTCTTTCCTTCACCTCTTTTTCTCTCTGTTCTTTCTTCTTTCTCTGTTTTCTTCTCTGTTCTTTCTCTGTTTTCTTTCTTTTCCTTAGTACCAGTGTGCCCACAGTACCAGCCACTGTGCCCTCAGTACCAGTCAGTGTCATCAACAGTGCTAAATGGGTGCGGTTGGGCGTGGACATGGGTGTGACTAATTGTGAAATGGGTGTGGTTGGCTCGTGGCCTAAAATTTGCCGCAGCATTTGTCTGTTAGGCGTCGGGTTCCTGCCTCTGCACAGCAGGAATCTCGAGCCTTGCCGTCTGCAGTCTCCCATTCCTCTCCGGCCGCAGAGTAACCTGCTCAGCAAAGACGTCGTTCTCGGCGTCTTGCTCAGTCTACTACTGTTGGCTTGGTTACTGCTGCTAATCAGGGTTCAGCTATATTAACCTGCAATAGCCAGCAGAGAACAGCTCCTGGGACTAAGTCCTTCTTTCGGTCCACTGAGCATGCCATGGGAAGTCCTCTCGTTGGAGGCCTGAAGTCACATGCTCAGGTCCTATTGCTGCTCCCATTGGACCACTAGGAAGGTCCCGGAAGGACGCTGCTATAAGAGTCACATGGCCGCACGGCCATGCGCTAGTATAGACTCAAATGCTTATGGTGTGTATGATGATGGATGCATGTATCTAGTGACTGACTCCTTGTGAAACCCCTACTCTTGGTTGTCTGTTGTTTTAGGGATTCAGAGTTAGTCAGCACCACTGGATGGCTGTGCTCACGCCACTGTGCTCCTGGTACTCTGCACACACTAGCGTCCGATGGTAGTGCCCTGCAGCGGGCAACATCGGCAAGTTACAGTACCGCCTGTACGGCACCGTGGGTAAGTTTATCGCGTTCCTCCCTAGTCTGGGTGGTTAGTGGCGTTCGCCAGAGCGATGCTTTGCGCACGTAGTGTGCTTTATCTATTTGTTTTCTCCTGGCACTGCAGTTCCGGTGCCGAACACTAGTGTGTCTAGAGGGACTCTGACCCAGTGTCTCAGGGGTAGAGTCCTGTGACTACACCAGTGTTCACACCGCCGTGCTCTGTGAGCATAAACAGGACACGGCACTTATATTTGGCGGCCGTGCGGCTTTGTGAGGTAACAGAGTCCGCCTCTGTACACACGGTGAAGATAACCCCGTGTGTTTCTCTGTTATACTGCCATATCACGTGCACCATTACTAGCAGCAGTTTACCATCTCTGCACGGTGGACCCCCGGGCTGCGAACGCACCTAGCCTCTTCTTTATATTATTAGGTGCGTTCTGCAAGCCGTAACATTGTCCCTCTTTCCTTTCTTCAAAAGTTGGGAGGTATGTTTGTATTGTCCGGTGACATCAAGCCCACGGCTTAGTGATGTAGAGGCATCTATAAGCCACCTATCGATTACTCATCCTATAGTATGGTAAATAAACACACAGCCAGAATAAAGTCTTTTATTTGAAATAAAAACAAAACATATTTTTCCTTTTTATTAATTTTAAAAGTTATACTCTTCTAATGCTCATTGCATTGAATCCCTTGTCTCCTGTAATAAAACAACGATATCCCTCACCTGTCTGTCCTTCTGTCCCACGCCGCAATCCATGTCTGGGGGATAAATAGTTGTCAACCTCGACGGCGCTAAGATGTGCAAGGCTGGTTGTCAAAAATTGGGGGACCCCCTTTCCATTTTTTTAAAATGACTTGTTTAAATAACTAAAAAAGCGTGGGGGCCCCTCTATTCTTGATAACCAACCTTGCTGAAACTGACAGCTGTGGGTTGCCTGGCTGGTTTTCAAAAATACAGGGGAATCCACATGGTGGTTTTTTTTTTTGTTTTTTTTTTTTATATACAGTGCAGGCATCAGTTGATAAACATTCCCATCAGCCGCTCTTGCTCTCACTGTTACTAGTGGCAAGAGGCATAGGCTAATGGGATCAGTAGTCCCATCAGCCGAAACCAATGACCGGAGGTAAACTTTATACCTCCGATCACAGCTGTGGGCTCACGCTGTCATTTGACTGTATGGGAAGCGCAGCTGTCTGACCGGCGGTGATGATTTTACTGCTGATAAGAAGCCGGGTTTGCCGTGCTGTCATGCACGTGACAGCACGACAAACACCCGGTGTTTGGGGAAAGGGGGGCGAACCCGAACAGTAGCATGGACTTTCTGGTGAAATACGTGTTCAGTGTCTATGCCCATCTTTAATCAAGACTACAGAAACCAGCCCAGCAGAGATACATTACTGGAATCAGGGTCTCTGACTCTACATCATGCTGTTTCCAGGTTTGGTGGCAAAAAACCGTTGGCAGATCTCCCTTTTAAAGAGGTTCTCTTGGAGTAGAAAAAAAAAAAAAAAAAAAGACCCACCACAGACCTTGCAACTGGAAAACGGGCGTCTGGTGTTTTCTGGGTGGTTTCTGGGTGGGTGAGCTTATTTATTTAATCCACTACAACTAGGTCTACTTAGTCTTTGATTTTTTTGTATCATTCTTTGTATCTGTCATCCTGATCGCTAATGGCCATCATGTAATTCTTTTTTCTGACTAAAACATATTTTATCTTTAGAGGTTGTCCAATACTCTTTTCATTGCTGACCTATCCTTAGGATAGATCCATAATTTATGATCGGTCCGGATCAGACACCTGTCCCCTCCGCTAATCACCTGTTCTCTGTATCGGCAGCCGCCAGTTGGAACTCATCTCTCTGGTAGTGGCCGCCACAGGGTACTGCACATCGGCCTCCTATTGATTTGAATAGGAGGGCCATGTGCAGTACCCTGCCACGGCCACTAGAAGAAGACGGAGCAGCTCTACAATCATGCAGTTCCATCCGCCGACACAGAACAGCTGATGGACAGCTGTCTGAACCCAACGGATCCAACAATATCGTGGTGGATATCCTCTTTAATTATTCAATTGAATGTAGGTAATTCTGTCTTTTTGAGTATTGTTGTATTGATAATTCCCTGGGGCTTACCACTGTGCCAGCAGTTACGTTAAGATTCCTGTATAACTTGATAATACAAGGTGTTTTTCTTTGTTTTTTTCTGTATAGTTTTTTTCAATCTTCTCTTTTGCTACTTGTGGTGGATACAGTGGAAAAACTAGTGTAAGATTGTACTGCAATAAGACTGAAAACTTTACTATCAAAGCCTCATTTGGGTATCCTTTTAGGTAAGTAATGTCAGACTGGTATTGGGTTTACCAGCTGTGATGTGTGCATATAATAAATATCCTGAAAATGCTCTAGGAACAGCCCCAAGCTAAGGCCTTGTGCGCATGGCGAAGTTGTGACCGTGTCCATGGCGGATAATTCTTATGCATATATATTTTTATTCCATACAATATGTCAGTGTAACGCCCTTTGCTGCACTGTATAGTGATTTTAGACTAGCATATGAAGTGCCAATCTTGGTAAATTTGCCTTATTGTTGGGGTGTGACTCATGGGCTTGCACAACATTTAATTTTGAGAAGAACTCAAACTGGTAGAAGTATCTGCATAGACGCCTCCTACACCGAAATAGGGAGAGACTTGACAATGAGCCCAGTCATAAAAGACCTGAGAATGATGCCAATTAAAGTTTCAACTTAAAAAAAAATAATATATGCCGTCCTACAAGTCAGTGTAAAAATAAAAAGGTTATGGATTATGGAATACAATAACATATTGTTTATCTTAAATGTTTTTTATTTTGCAAAACTAAGAGCTCAACTCTCCCCACCATCTTTTCTCCAAAAAATGAATCCTAACCACCCACACAATAAAGTGATCATTTCACCTATTGTGCACATCTAGCAACGTTAAAACTAAAAAAAAAAAAAAAAAAAAAAAAAATGGCCAGCTTGCCAGTATGTTCAATGCTTTTGCTTTAAAGGGGGCTGTCCGCTACTAGCAGAACCCCCTTCTTAAACTAAATGTTCAACCCTGATAAAATAATAAAGCCTATACTTTCTGCCTATGTGGGTGCCATTCCCGTGGTGTTCGCATTCACGCTCCCCGGGGCTGTGATGCGGTGTTGTGAAGCCGGCGCACAATCAGCGCCGTAGTCACGGTCTCCACCTTTATACGAACTGAACATCAAGAGGAAGTCGGGGATCAACTTCAGCCCGGACTTCCTCTTCATATTCAGTTTTACCGAAGACTGTGATGCCAGCACTGACTAGGAGCCAGGTATCACATGTCATTCCACAGCATCACAGCCCTGGGACCCTGAGTTCCGGCTCGGGAGGTGAGTACAGACTTTATTTTATCTGGGTAGAACGTTTCATTTAAGAAGGGGTTGTCCTAGTAGTGGGCAAACCCTTCAAGCTTGGATATAGTTTGAACCAACGTCTAATCTTCATTGTAGGTTGACATCTCCTGTTCTGTTGAAGGTGTTGTTTTTTGTTTTTTTTTTTCCCTGGCAGTTTTGCAGGCAGTATTAGTGTGCGGTGTCACCATCTTTTATAAAGCTTTAGGCAGAAGGCAAAGGATTCACAGTTTACAAAAGATGATGGCAAGCACTCGCCCCGTCCCTGCATTCCTTGCGCAGATCAGAGTATGTTCCTGTATTTAAAATAGAACAAAATCTGCAATCAGAAAATATCAGATTGTGTCAGAAGCTGATTTTATTAAAAAAAAAAACAAAACAGGAAGTTATTGTAGATCTACACCTTTCCAAAGCTATAGTTACATTTTGGGGAAAAAAATGACCCTACCTGCCAAAACTCTTATTTCATGTAATGTGAGCATTTAGTAATAAACCACAAGTATCCACCCTGTCCTGTGTTCATGGTTGGGCTGCTGGTGGCCTAATGGTGTGGTAGTTGGCTTGTATAGTCATTGCAGTAGAGCAGATTTTGGGATCTGGCAGAACCATAGACTTGCAGCAGTGTGTTGATTTTATGTCAGCAAGTAACAGAATCTCCAAGGAATGTTGACAACACCTTGTTGAATTCAGGCTGTCCTAAGACAAATGGACGGGGCTGCCCAGTTCTCTCATACTGGATTCACTCGTGGAGGTGTCTGTGGTCAAGATCTTGCCAATATGGATATCAGCACTTATTTAAGTTAACAGCAACTGAAAAGCCATTTTCCAGGTCACCACTAGACAGCACACCTGGAGGACGTCCTTCTCATCCATAGTGGGACAGGAAACCACGAGAGTTTAAAAGGACCCTCCCCCTTCCATCCCACAGTGTTTTTCCTGTCCCACTGCGGATAGGAATGACGAGAGGAAGATCCAGCCGTTCCGCACAGAGGGTCAGGATCGGGGGGCTCAGCCTTTCCCTTCCTACCGGGAAAACTCTGCAAGCTGAAACCCGGCACAGGGTCCCTCAGCCCCTCCAGTGTAGCGCTGCTCCTGGAGAAGGGGTCGCTTCCTCCCGACGGGGGGCTCTCGACCCCGGACGCCAATGCCACCACCGATGTTGGACCGGGGCCACCTCTACGGACTCCACGTGCCCCGCAAGCGGACCCCGGCAGAGGATCACCGCACCTCTCCCCCTTCCCGCTGTAAGCGGTAACGGCGCCATGCCTGGGAGAGCCAGAAGCGCCATACAGAGCACGTGCGCGCGCCATCCAGGAGGCGGGCTTCCGACCCGGACGTCACTTCCAGTCGCGTCACCGGGAGAGGAAGTACAAGCTTCGGTGTCCGGAGCCATGTGCCAAGCCCCGCAGATGAACTTTCAGGCATCCAGAAAGAGGCAGAGGGAGTCAGACACGTCTTCTGAGGACATCCTGTCCGAATCAGACGCAGAGGAGGAGGAGGAGATCAGGGAGCACCCAGAAAGAGGAAGAAAGTATCTCTTTGCATCCGGCGATACGGATGATCTATTGGGGGCAGTGCGGCACACTATGCAGATTGAGGAACCCCCGACTACCCTCTCAATACAGGATGAGATGTTTGGGGGTCTGCGGTCCCAGACCTTAATGGTCTTCCCAGTAAATACCCATATACGGGCCATGATATTGGATGAATGGGAGGAAGCAGAGAAAAAATTGACTATCCCCCGAGACTTCAGGCTTCGCCTGCCGTTTGACCCAGAAGAGGTCAAGGTCTGGGAAGAGGTCCCTAAAATCGATATCCCAGTAGCAAGGGTATCAAAAAAGACAGCCATTCCGTTCGAAGACTCCTCAAGCTTAAAGGAGCCCCTGGATCGGAAGGCAGACGGGCTCTTGAAGAGGGCCTGGGAGAGTTCAGCGGCAGTCATAAAAACAAATATAGCCGCGACATCAGTGGCACGCTCCATGCATCTATGGATAGATGATTTAGAGGAGCATCTGTCAGCTAGAACTCCGAGGGAAACTATTCTAAAGTCCCTTCCCTTACTAAAACTAGCCACGGGGTTTTTGGCTGACGCCTCAGCAGAGTCCGTTAGATTTACGGCCAGAACCCAATCATTGTCCAACACAGCCAGAAGAGCTATCTGGCTTAAAAGTTGGTCGGGTGACATGCAGTCAAAGAATAAACTGTGCTCAATCCCCTTCTCAGGGGGTAGAGTCTTCGGACCTGTGCTGGATGATATCTTAGAGAAGGCGTCAGATGAAAAAAAAGGGGTTCCCTGAAGAGAAACGTAAGAGGTATCAGCCCTTTCGTAGACCCTGTTACAATCAGAGAACGGACTACAGAGGGAAGGGGAAGTCGGGTCGATGGAGCTACCCCAAAGGGGGTGAGGGTAGAAATAGGAGCAGAGATACCATCTTCTCCGGCCCAGGGTCTAGCTCCCGGAAGAAATGACGCCACCAGTGTAGGGGGGCGACTGCTCAGGTTCAGGGAAGAATGGCGGGAGGTTACCACCAGCCCCAGGGTACTGCAAGTAATTTCTCAAGGATACAGGATAGAATTCAGCTCCCTACCCTCAAACAGGTTCCTAGTGACCAGCTCTCGACTCTGTGCGGCCTACCCCATGTGGTTAGATATCCAGGACCTCCTAGAAATGGAGGCAATCATACCAGTTCCCACTCAAGAAGAGGGAAGGGGACACTACTCGAGCCTCTTCGAGATATAAAAAAAAAAAAGTTGGGGGAGACCAGGACCATAATAACTCTCAAGCCATTAAACAAGTGGGTATCGTACAAACGCTTCAAGATGGAATCAATAAGATCCACGATTCCACTCCTGGGAGAAGCGATGGTAATGTGCACATTAGATCTAAAAAGCGCATATTACCACATCCCCATCCACCCAGACCACCAAAAATATCTCAGGTTTGCGGTCGAAAAGGAGAGCAGGGTTCACCACTACCAGTTTCGCTGTCTCCCTTTCGGCCTAGCATCAGCCCCAAGAGTTTTCACGAAGGTAATGGTAGAGGTTGTGGCCTGTCTAAGAGCCAAAAACATCACGGTGGTCCCTTACTTAGACGACTTCTTGATCGTAGCAGATTCAGCAGCCCAGCTCAGAGTCGACTGTCAGTCCTCAATCGCCACACTGCAAAAGTTGGGTTGGATAATAAATTGGTCGAAATCAGATCTTATACCCAAGCCCAGAATAAAATTTTTAGGGGTCATGCTGGATTCGGAAAGAAGAATGTCCTATCTTCCAGAAGAAAAGCAGACCAACATACCAAAGAAGATCCGCCAATTCTCAAAGAACCGTGTGTCGATCAGAGACGCAATGAGGATTCTGGGACTGATGACTCTGTGTATCTCCTGTGTCAGATGGAGTCAATTCCACTCCCGCAAACTACAACGGGCAGTCCTAGCGGCCTGGGACAGAAGGCAGGACTCACTGGACAAGAAAATCCAGTTAATCCCCCAGGTCAGAAGGTCGCTACTGTGGTGGACCGTCCCGAGAAACCTAAAAACCGGTGTCTCATGGATTCAGTCCCAAGAGATCGTAGTAACCACGGACGTAAGTCTGTACGGCTGGGGGCGACACATCGGAGGGGAGTATTATCAGGGGCGATGGAGTCGAGAGGACAGCAACAGGTCCTCCAACTTCAGAGATCTAAAAGCGGTCTGGAAGGTACTACTCGTCGCCTGGCCTCAGGTGAAGAACAGGCACGTCAAGATATTCTCGGACAATACCACACCAGTAGCCTTTCTCCGCCATCAGGGCGGACCAAAGCACCCGGCGCTACAGGGCTTAGCAGACCAGATCTTCAGATGGGCGGAAAGAGAGGTCCTCTCAATCTCAGCAGTACATCTGGAAGGCACCAGCAACCAGGTTGTGGACTTTCTCAGCAGAAGAATAACCGCAATGGCCTTTGTGCTCAACGAAGAAGTATTCAGCAGCCTGTGCGATCGCAGGGGACAACCAGAAATAGACCTGTTTGCATACAAGGGGAATACAAAGGTCAGAGCCTTTTACTCCCTAAACCCGGCAGGAAACCCAACAGGGATAGACGCTCTGTCGCAGCCGTGGAACACGGGCCTACTGTACGCCTTCCCGCCTCTAGCTCTCATCCCAAGGGTTCTCAGGAAGATCTACGAGGACAGAGCCAGGGTCATATTGGTGGTTCCCTATTGGCCAAGAAGAAGCTGGTTTCCTCTACTCAGGAAGATATCACGGGAAGATCCCATTCTTCTGCCAGAAAGAGAAGACCTCCTTCACCAGGGTCCGGTCTTCCACAAAAGGCCAGAAGCCCTCACGCTATCAGCCTGGATCCTGAGCGGCAGGTCCTAAGAACAAAGGGTCTATCGGCTGAAGTTATATCCACTCTACAAGCAAGTAGGAAGCCCGTAACAGCAGCAATATATAACAAAATTTGAAAAAAATGTTGCAGCTTCTGTGGAGAGGCGACAGTCGAAACTGACCAACCCCACATCCCGAAGATCCTTGACTTCCTATAAGCAGGGTTCGAAAAGGGCCTCAGACCCAGCACCCTGAGGGTGCAGATTGCGGCCTTAAGCGCGTGTTCTATGACACAACCCTATCATCTCACCCCTGGATAGCCGGGTTCTCAAGGGCTGTGCAGAAACTTAAGCCCTTGATAAGAAGGACTGTCCCTCCTTGGGACCTTAATCTAGTGCTTAACGCGCTATGTAGACAGCCATACCAGCTAGGGGTAGAAATATCTATCGGTAACCTTTCTCTGAAGACAGCGTTCTTTTTTTTTTTTTTTTTTAAACCAAAGATTTTTATTATATTCAAATGTCGTTATAATTACATTCAAGCACATCTTTCAAATCATTTCCATTGCATATAGAAATTTACACGACATTCAATTTCCTCCCCGTCAAGAAGATAAACTAACCCAACCACCTCCCTCCCCCCTTTCCCCAGCTGCAATACAGACTTTCTCAATGTGATTGTCTCCACTGTAACCACATGGCCCAGAGTTTTTCAAAGTGGACTTCCGTATGTCGCCTTCTATAAATTCTCTCCTCCAATCTGATTA
Organism: Dendrobates tinctorius; assembly: GCF_039654945.1. Classification (NCBI taxonomy): domain Eukaryota; kingdom Metazoa; phylum Chordata; class Amphibia; order Anura; family Dendrobatidae; genus Dendrobates; species Dendrobates tinctorius. Next base: position 67,666,821 of record NW_027361703.1, read on the forward strand.
CGTTATTCACACGAGTAACAAACTCCCCAACCGTTGGGGGTTCAGCATCGATCCATTTTTGAGCTATCAGCTTACGGGCAATATATAAGAGTTTTGCTATGATGGACTTATAGGCATTCCCCACCAACACCTCCTCCACATACCCCAACACACACGTTACCGGGTCCCTTCCTATAACACATCGGTATATCTTCTCAACAAGCCCTATAACCTCCTCCCAGTATGATGATAGTCGTGGACAAGACCAAAGCATATGAAGCATTCCCGCAGGTTCAAATCCACATCTTGGACATTCCGCATTATCCCTCAAGCCCATTTTTCTCAAGTTCTGGAGTCTTATATGTTCTATGCACAATATATAGCTGCGATATCCTACCTGGCTCACTCAAAGAGAGTTTAGGTATATACTCTAAAATAGACTCCCATGTGTCATCTACTATTTCCCCCACTTCTCTCTCCCATTTAGATTTTACTGTTAAGGGAGACCCAGCCAAGTAAGAATATAATAAGTCTCTATAGATGGTAGAAATAACACCTCTCGTACCCCCCGGACGCACACACAAAATCCAATACCACATCCCTCTGTACAGTCATATTCATTATCTGTTTCTGCGCTTGTAATGCATGCCTGAGACCAAAATATCGAAATTCCCCACTACATGGGAGTCCAAACTCTTCTTTTAAAACAGTAAAAGACTTGATCTCAGACCCTTCCAATAGTTGCCACACATATTGCAAACCTCTCCTCTCCCAATCAATAAAGTCCCGCAGTTTGTATAGTTCAGAAAGGTTCACATTATCCCAGATAGGTGTGTATGTCGTCAATTCCTCAACTCTTCTAAGAATTTTGATATGCTGCCATATCTTGTGCATTAGTCCAAATGTGGGCATGTCCTTCCCTAATCTCCCGAAGTTTCCTGCTTCTAGACTCTGTACCAGTGTTCTCTTGTTGGTCATTTGGGCCAAAACTCTCCCCATAACGCTCAAGTTCCCCTCTTCTCTCCAGCCCCTAAAGTGCTGCCCCTGTGTTGCTACAAAGTATATCCATGGATTTGGCGCCGCCAACCCACCCTCTTCCTTCCCCTTTTGCAGTATTTCCAATTTAATTTTTGCTTGCTTTTTCCCCCAAATCAATTCCCTAAAAATGGTGTTAATTTTGTAAAATTTTTTCTTTGGGATCCAAACCGGGGCATTATGAAGGACGTACATCAACTGAGGCATCATAATCATTTTAATTAAACTTGTCCTCCCCACTATTGATAGCACTAGCTTACACCATGCTGTCATCTTAACTTTAAATTTAACTAGTAATGGGTCCAAGTTTAGTTCGAGAAATCTAGACACAGGCATAGATACCCATATTCCGAGGTATTTAAATTCCTTAACTACTTTCAAGTGTCCAGCTATCCCCCCCTCATCTCGAACTCCCAGCTCTCTATCAACCCCCATGATACATGACTTGTCCCAATTAATTCTCAATCCGGAAAAGTGTCCAAATTTCCCTATAAGGCCCATGACCTCAGTCAGTGCTTTTCCGCCGTCTTTTAAGAACAGGAGTATATCGTCCGCGTATAGGGCGATCTTTTCCTCCAATTCCCCATATCTAAAGCCTTGTATTTCCTTGGAATTACGAATTTTGATCGCTAATGGTTCCATCGCTACAGCAAACAATAACGGCGACAATGGACATCCCTGACGAGTTCCTCTGAACAACCCAAATGCCTCCGAAGTCTCCCCATTAATCCTAATAAATCCTTTGGGGTCTACATACAGTAACTTAACCCAGGAGATAAATCTATGCCCAAATCCCATGCATTTCAGTACTGCCCATAAATACTTCCACTCTACCCTATCAAATGCCTTTCGTGCATCCAATGAGACCACCACCCTTTCCCCCCTGTTGTCTGCTGGGATTTGAATATTTAAAAAAAGTCTTCGCAGGTTAATGGCGGTGGATCTATTTTGTAAGAACCCTGATTGGTCTGGATGTATCAATTTTGGGACAACTCTAGACATTCTTATCGCCAACATTTTGGCTAGTATTTTAACATCTGATGTCAATAATGAGATTGGTCTATAGGATTCTACGGATGAGGCATCCTTCCCTTCCTTAGGAATCACCACGATTACAGCCTCCCTCATAGATCTTGGCAATACCCCTTTCTCCACTGCTACCTCAAATACATGCTTAAGTTTGGGTGCTACAATTCCTATTAACTCTTTGTACACTTCTGGGATCCCGTCAGATCCAGGTGATCTGTCATTTGTTAATGATAGGATAGCCTTCTCTACCTCTTCCACAGTAAATAATTCTTCCAAGTTTTGTTTATCAATATCATCTAACTTAGGTAATTCTATCTCTTGTAAATATCTATCCATCTCCAGATCCGAGGCCCTCAATTCCGAAGTATACAGTTCTACATAGTATTCCTTAAAACAATCCAAAATCTCGGTAGTATCCTTATGGACTGCCCCATCTCTAGTGACAATTTTGTATATTTGTGAGGGTTGTTTCTGCGCTGTAGTAATCACTGATAATAAGTGTCCCACCTTTTCCCCCTCTTCATAGAACAATGCTTTTTGGAATGCCCTTTTCTTATCTATCCCCTGTAGGTATAACTTATTTACTTCCTCTTGTGCTTCTTTTAATGCGTTTTGGGTGTCGGTATTAGGTCTAACTATCATTTCCTCCTCTGCTCTGCTGAGCCTATCTGCTGCCTCCTGATTTACTTGCCTCGTTCGTGTCTTCTGCCTCGAGATATCTCATATGAATAATCCCCGCAAGTAAGCTTTCATGGTATCCCATACTATAAGTGGATCCGCAGTACCTTCGTTTAACTGAAAAAACTCAACAATATCATTTTTAATAGTTCCCATGTTTAAACATTTGAGCCATTCCGGGTGGATTGTCCCCCCTGCTCTCTTCCCTTTCCCCATTCCCACTCTCAGACTAACCATAACTGCCCTGTGATCGGAGATAAGTCTCTGTAAGTATTCCACCGTCCCAACCATTCTGTCCATGCCCCTATTACCAAGTGCTAAGTCTATTCGTGATAAAGTGTGATACGAGGTCGAATAACACGAAAAGCATTTTTTCCCTTCATTACGTACTCTCCATAAGTCTATCATATCCATTTCGCTAACATATATCCCAAATGGAGTCATCTTGTCTTTCCTAGAGCAATTTCCCCCAGTACCCGCCCGGTCCCAAAACTCATTCATAACATTATTAACGTCTCCTAATATTAGCACTGGACAATCCCCTCTCCCCCCAATCCACTCAAAAATCTCCTGCAGTTTCTTTTTCGAATATGGGGGTGGAATATAGAGGGCCACCACAATTATGCATATTCCAGAAATTCGACAGTGCAAAGAGACAAACTGTCCATCCTTATCTATGCAAGAATCGAAGACAGCGTTCTTAGTGGCTGTTACGTCAGCCAAAAGACTAGGGGAACTCCAGGCCCTATCGGTTCAGGATCCCTACTTACAAATATTCGACGACCGGTTAGTCCTGAAACTCGACCCGGCTTTTCTCCCCAAGGTGATCTCAGATTCGAACATGAATCAGGAGGTAGTGCTCCCCTTATTTTGTCAGTTTCCTAAAAATAACAAGGAGGAAGCCTACCATAACCTGGATGTTAGGGAAACAGTGCTCAGATACCTGGACGCAACCAGGCCTTGGAGGCAGGATAGTAATCTTTGTCCAGTTCAGAGGCCCTAATAAGGGGAAAAAGGCATCGAAATCCACAATAGCAAGGTGGATTAAATCCATTATTAGCACAACGTATATAGCACAGGGTCAGAGCCCCCCGGGGAGCCTTAGAGCCCACTCAACTAGGGCCATGGCCACATCGTGGGCAGAGAGGGGCGGAGCCTCGGCAGAACAGATCTGCAGAGCCGCATCTTGGGCCAGTCTCAGTACGTTTTCTATACACTATAAGTTAGACGTGGCCTCCGCACAATTGGCATTTGGGAGAAAGGTACTCCACGCGGTAGTTCCACCCTAGGACCAATATTCTTTGGTACTACTCCAGGTGTGCTGTCAGGTGGTGACCTGGAAACCGGTAATTAGACCTACCGGTAATTGTGTTTCCAGGAATCCATCCTGACAGCACTATTAGTTCCCTCCCGACAAACATGGCCATGCAATTGTGATGTAACGTGTATGGAAAATGTTGATTTGAATAAAATTTATTTTGTCTGAATCCATCCAGAGGTATTACTTTGTGAAATCACTGTGGGATGGTAGGGGGAGGGTCCTTTTAAACTCTCGTGGTTTCCTCTCCCACTACGGATGAGAAGGACGACCTCCAGGTGTGCTGTCAGGATGGATTCCTGGAAACACAATTACCGGTAGGTCTAATTACCGTTTTCGTTTTAATGACCCCTGTTTTTCCAATAAATGTCATAACCATTATTAATAAAGATGCATTTAGCTGAGGTTAATTTGAAGGCCAAGAGAATGGTGTGGTTTTGGCTTCATCATGATCAAACTTCAGTTGCAGTGAGTACCATGTAAATTTGAGCGTGTTAATCTTTCTACTGGGCCATACTAGCCAAAGCATCATTCCTGGTCTTTTTCATTGGTCATAATCCATGCATTAATATTCAAAATTACCTCCTAAACCCCTTCTGCACCATGACATACATATAGATGGTTGAGATGGAGCTGTGCCTGTACAATTCACAGTTTTTATACAGTGACCGGAGCTTTTAAGGACTCTGATAAGGAGGACGCTCTGTTAACCCCTTCGCCCACCCACAGCAATAATTTTCCATCACTACCATGACAATGGCTTGCCAATTACAGAAGTATTTTGGGTCTTGTCAAAGGCAAGATGTAATAGGCTACCTGTCAGTATAAAGCCTGTTATGAATATCTATGCTCAATGTCTAATGATGCCAATGTACGTTTTACTTTCATACTATTGACTGAGTCAGTAGTAAAATATGTGCAAGTCATTTTATGTAAAGAGAGCCTGTCACCATGTTTGACCGATATGAGTTATGGCCATCACCTTTCAGGGCTGATATACAGTGTTCTATAATGCTATATATAAGCCCTCAACCTGACCTGTAAGAGAAGAAAAATAACTTATACTCACCTGCGGGGCAATCCGGTCCGAGGGGTGTCTCTCTTCTTGATCCTGCGCCTCCCATCTTATGATCACCGCCTTCCTGCTTGCTTTGTGTGGACGACACGTCCCTGTGTCATCCACAAAGTCTCCTCAGCACCGCGCTCCTGAGCAAGCATACTTCTCTGCCCTGTTGAGGGCAGAGCTAAGTACTGCAGTGCGCTGGTGCCGGAAAAGGTCAAAGAGCCCCAGCACCCCAAAAGTCTGCTGGTTGGAGGCCAGATAGTATCCAAATCAATTGTTTGCCTCTGTTAGGATTAGGCACAAGCAGTCTGTCTCTATGATGAGGAACATGTTTGTGCTTCTGGGCGGCCTGTGGCAGGTCTCTCCTTGACTTCCCTGGTTTAGAGCAGGAAGATAAGACTCTGCCTACAGTCCCACCCTGGAGCATAGGCATCTCATTTAACTGAAATCTTAGTGATTACACAGGACTGATTTCTTCACCCCAGGTATCATTTTAATCAGTTTAACACTGCCAATCTGACAGTGTCTGTAGTTTACTTGGCAAAATCCTGTTGACAGCTTCACTTTAAATGCAGATCTCTAACTGCATCATTTAAAGCTTGTGTACCAGGAGTGTTTCATTCCATGTGCCCCTCTTTTCCCGCGGAACATGATCCTGTAATGCCGATGGGTTGCCATGTCAGCCTGGAGGCCTACTGAAGGTTCCAATGAAGACCAACATGTGGCTGGGCTTCATTGGAGACTGTGATTTTACTATACACTGCAATGTTGTGTTATTGCAGAACATAGGTTCAAGTGATTAGACAATCGCAGGTTAAAGTACCCTAAAGAAATTTTAAAAAGTTTATCAAAATATTAAAAGAATTAAACCAAACCCTGAAAAGAGGAAGAAAAAAACCCTGAAACGCCCATGCTGAAGTCTGTCTCCACAACTCCGCCTCAAAAAATAGCATCCAACTATCATTTCTACCCCCAAAATATATCAATGTTATTGTACTGACCCAGTGAATTATATTGTCAAGTCGCTTTTACAGCACAATGAATGCCGTAAGAAAAAAAAATTGAGCATTGCAGGGATTTTTTTTGTTTACCATTTTTAGAGTACTTGGATTTTTTTGCCTGATTTCCAGTACATTTGAATATTAAAATGTATTTTGTCATTGAATACTACAAAGAAAATAAGTCCTCATGTGGCTGTGTATTGAAAAATTTTTTTTTTTTTTTTTTTTTTTTACTTTTGGAAGAAGAGGACTAAAATGCAAAAGCACAATAAAAAAAACTCAGCTGGGAAGGGGTTAATCTGGAATATGTAGGTTGTAATCAGATAATAAACTTATCAATAGTATCTTTTGCATATCGATATAAATGCAATACTCATTTTCCTTATGTTTTGCCTATAGATTAAATAATGTCAAATTTGAGGATCTTAAAGACTTCTGTGGAGGACCACCGAAAGAATGGCACCTTAGTGGTGATTTTTCTTCCTCAGCTGAATTTTATGTTACAATTGCAGCTCTTGCTTTTCTTTACTGTATTGGTGCACTTGTCTTGTATCTTGGATTCAGACATCTTTACCAGCACCCTAGCAAACTGCCATTAATTGTAAGTATTTTGTATAAATTATGTAATGCTGAAATTACATGTACAGTGCAATTATATTAGTCATTTACTCCAGTAAGATAATGGAATGATTCCTCTGCATAGTCGTGAGCATAATACGTACAGTTGGGTCCAGAAATATTTGGACACGGACAAGTTTTGGCGCTTTAGCTGTTTACCAAAACATTTAGTTAAATAATCATTATGGGCTTAAAGTCGGGACTGTCTCTTGGCTTTAATTTGAGGGTCGAAAAATACTGTAGGGAAACGGCGCACACCAAACCATTGGATGATACCTTTTATAAAATGATATATTAAAACCAGGTAATCTACTCCCCTGAGCGAGTTCTCTAGGCACAACTCCTGGGTACAGTTGGTTTTTCACTTGAGGAAGATGCCAGTTCAGTGTGGAAACGCGTAGTGAAATAAAAAAACGCTTTTTATATTGGATCAAGGATCATCATTTCAGTTAGTACAGCCCAAAACCAGTAATTCTTTTCCTTTAATTTGAGAGTTAGAGCCCATCTAGTGGGCGCATCCTCGCTAAATACAAGTGGTTCTGCTGTATAATTTGTCTACCACATTCATACTTTATACTTGGCATTTATAGACATATATTAGGCATCACTACAGTGATTTATCTTTGCAGATTTCTAGAATTGTCTGTTTTCTTCTGATTACAGATCAGTCTCTATAGCTTGGTTTTTGCCCAGGACTGTGATCCTTTTAGGGCTTCTGTATCCACCCTGCTGCTTTTTCTTTGCTGTAATCCACCCTGGTGCTTGTTCTTTGGTACTACTCCTGGTATGCTGTCTGGACAGACATACTGGAAAAATCGAATTGGACCCACCAGGAAGTCTGTTTCCAGGTACTACCTCAGAACAGCACCCTTACTTCCCCTCCCTTATGTTTATATTAGGCAGCATGGGCTATTTCACCCACTCATTAATCCGTCATCAATTAAGCAGGTAAAAGGTCTGGAGCTCATTCCAGGTGTGGCATTTGGAAGCTGTTTCTTTCTAACTCGAAACATGCACTTAAAGGAGCTCTCAATGGAAGAGAAACAGACCATTATTGGGCTGGAAAAAAAAAAGCTGAAGCCCATCAGAGAGATAACAGAAATGTTAGGAGTGGACATATCAACAGTTTGGTATATTTTGCAAAAGAAAAAAAAAAAGTACTGGTGAGTTTGGGAATGCAAAAAGGCCTGGATGTCCACAGAAGACAAGTGGTGGATGATCACAGAATCCTTTTCGTGGTGAAAAAAAAATCCCCTTCACAACATCCACCCAAGTGAAGGACTCGCTCCAGGAAGTACCATATTTTTTTGGACTATAAGACGCACCGGACCATAAGACGCACCCCAATTTTCAGAAGGAAAATAGGGAAAAAAATAATAATGTGTCAAATGGGGGTCCGTCTTATAGTCCGAATTCGGCTTACCTGGGAAGCGATCCGGCACAGGTGGAGGAGTGGTCACAGTGGTCATTCAGTGGTCCAGGCTGGTGCGGTGATGGCAGCTGGGGCAGCTGTGCTGGTGCAGGTGGGCTCTGTGGGGTGAGGGTGGCGGCGAGCTGTGCTCCGGTGCAGGGGCGGCGGCTCCGCCGGCATTTCCTCTAAGCCCGGAGGCCCCCGCACATCCGTTGCTGGCTACTGCCATGTTGCGGTGGCCGCCGGTCCGGGGACGGCCCATGCGCAGGTTCAGATCTCGGGCGAGATCTCGTTGCCAAGATTTGAATCTCTTCTCCCGAGATCTCGGGACGAGATCTGAACCTGCGCATGCGCTGTCCCCGGACCAGCGGCCATCTTCCCAGCGGCCATCTTCCCGGAGGCCACCGCAACATGGCAGCAGCCAGCAACTGATGTGCGGGGGCCTCCGGGCTTCGAGGAAATGCCGGCGGAGCCCCCCACGGAGCACAGAGAGCCGCTACCCCTGCACCGGAGCACAGCCCGCTGCCACCACCGCACCACAGAGCCCCGCGGCACCAGCCATGGATGGATGTAAATATATTGCGACCATAAGACGCACCCCCACTTTCCTCCAAAATTTTGGGGGAAAAAAAGTGCGTCTTATGGTCCGAAAAATACGGTAGGTGTCACAGAATCTAAGTCTACCATAAAGAATACTTCATGAGTGCAAATACAGAGTGTTCCCCACAAGGTGCAGACCATTAATCTGCTTTAAAAATAGGTTAGTTAGCGTTGCCAAAAAATCATCTAAAGAAGCCAGCGTAGTTATGGAAAAGCACTCTTTGGACAGATGAAAATAAGATTAACCTGTACCAGAATGATGTGAAGGCTTGGAATGGCTCAATCCAAAGCACACCACATGCTGTGTAAAACATGGTGGAGTCAGTGTGATGGTATGGGCATGCATGTCTTCCAGTGGCACTACATCACTAGTGTTTTTATTGATCTGACTGAAGACAGGCAGCTGGATGAATTCTGAAGTGCACAGGGCGATACTTTCTGCTCAGCCAAATGCAGCAAGGTTATTTGGATGGCGCTTCACAGTACAGATGGACAATAAAATAACCCAAACACTGCAAAAGTAACCCAGGAGTTTTTTTTTTTTTTGTTTTTTTTTGTTTTTAGGCAAGCAAGTGTAATATTCTGTAAATGCCTAGTTATTCACCAGATCTCATCCCCCTTTAAGCATGTATTTCACATGTTTAAGGCTAGTTTCACACTAGCGTTTATGAGCGCAGTGACGGCCTGCGCACGGCCGCCGCTAAGACCCGCCCCCTGCCGCGCCTCCGCCGGTAGCTCCGCCTACCAGCGCATGACGCTGCATGCGCCCTGCGTCCCCTATCTTTATCACTGGGGGCGCAGGCCATGCGCAGTATACGTTTGGCGGCGCATGCGCCTTTTTGACGGTGCGCCGGCACAACCAAACTGCAGCAGGTTGCGTTTGGCGCAGGTCGGCGCACCGTCAAAAGGATAAAGATAGGGGACGCTGGGCGCTTGCAGCGTCATGCGCCGGTAGGCCGTCGCTGCGCTCATAAACGCTAGTGTGAAACTAGCCTTAGACAGAACTTGGACAGAAAGGCGCATAAACCAGCAACAACGAAAGTCAGCTGCAGTAAAGGCCTGGAAAAGCATCACAAAAGAGGAAACCCAGTTTGGTAATGTCCATGGCTTCCAGACTTCGGGCAGTCATTGCCTGAGGCTTTGTGCACACGTAGTTTTTTAGGTGTGCAGATTTTATAGAGAAAACCGCAGGTAAATCCGCAGGACAGAAGTCCTGCGGTTTATCTGCAGTTTTGCCTGCAGTTTTGCCCTGCGGTTTTACACCTCATAATGGATGAGGTGTAAAACTGCAGCGTTTCTGCACCAAACAATTGACATGCTGCAGATTGTAAACCGCGCGGAAAAATCCGCAGCATGTGCACAGCTTTTTTTTTTTTTTTTTTTTTTATTTCCATAGTAAATAAAGGTACTGTACAACGCAGCAGAAACGCTGCGGAACCGCAGCAGAATGCGCACCGTGTGCACATACCCTAAAAAGGATTCTCTATAAAGTGGTAAAAATAAACATTTTATTTATTGGTAAAGTTAATTTGTCCAATGACTTTTGAGCCCCCGAAATAAGGAGGCTTTGTAGAAAGTGGTTGCTATTCCTAAACATTTCCCAGATTATTTGTGTTCAACCCCTTTAATTAAACCTGAAAGTCTATTTTTCAATTGCATCTAAGTTGTTTGATTTTAAATAGTGGCATGTAGAACCCAAATAATGAAGGCTCGGTCACTGTCCAAATATTTCTGCACCTGTTTAGCATATGATAAATATTTCAGCCACCAATTAGGACTCAAATTGAACTGGAGTCGGTGCAGGGGAATTTTTTTTTTTTTTTTTTTACATTGACTGTTACCAGGTAATGGTGGTATCCCAAGTCATTTCCATACAGCATTTCTGCAGCGCATTCAAGAATCTCCCCATTGTTCACCAGTTGGACATTTTTATTTTTTAATTTCCTAAAATGTGTTTCAAGTCACAGAAAATAAGCACATCCTGTATTGATGCCCATCTAACATTGAGAGAATGTAAACTGTGGTTAGTTTTATACTTCTTGTACATGATTATCACTCTTGGATACTTGATTTAAAGGATTATACATGTACAAAGGAATGTGTTCTACTAATTATCAGAGTATCCCCTTGTCGACCCACTGCTTTCCTAAAAAAGCTATTCCTTTCATCAAGCTCCACTTTTGTCTGTATCCAATTTGAAAATGTTATTTCAGGTCTAAGTAGCCTCAACACAGAATCCCCAATGGGACTCACAATCTACATGCCCTATTAATATGTCTTTGGCGTGTGTGAGGAATACAGCATACTCTAACATGGCAGAAACCGACACAAACGTGGGGAGAACACACAAAAAAACTCCTTGTAGATATTATCCTCGGTGGGATTTCACGCCAGGACCCCAGCACTAATCGCTTTTCTACTGCCTAACACAGGATTGTGAGGAAGATGGCGGGTTAGGACAGTTCATATATTCGTAGTACTAATGGCAGCATAGTGCACAATAGGCACTTGGAAAACGAGGGCATATTGGGAGATGGCTTGTCTTTTTTTTTCTCCTTGATTGAGTTTGGTGCTGTAAGGCGCATACAATAAAGGAAACTAATGATCTACGTTCTTCTTCTTATTGCTGCTTGGATTATATGATGGATGTTAGTGGTAAGTAAGCTTTGCATTCAGAAGTATGTTCTTACCATTTCTTATATGACCATTTTCCAAACCCTTGTTACTTCCTTGTTCTCCTATTTGATTAAAAGGGAGTGGCTTAGGGAAGTGATATAGTATCTCATACCAGGTGTGGGCGACTTAAAACTGACCTGAGAGATAAGTGAATAGCATACCCCGATAATTGAAAATGCAGCAGCTGCATCAGTCACGATCAGAGTTGGCAGGGACAGTGTCAGATTAATCCCTTCAGTGCTGCTGTCAGTGACTGTAGCATCTAGATGGTTGAGTGTGGAGACTCCTATGTAACCCCATTGGCACCCTGAGATCATGGTGGTTCTTTTGGTTGCCCTGGCAAAGGCCAGCTATAGTGATATTTAGGTGGGGATAAATAACTTTTCTTTCTAGTCATGCCACTTTGCATTAATTACTTTTTTTTTTTTTGTTTTGTTTTAAATGGTGTCACTTTTTGGGGGGTTTTAATATATAGGTGTCCCAAAGTCACTTCAAGACTGAATAGGTCCCCCAAAAAAGCTGAAAGTTTTTGTGAAAAATTACTGCTACAGTGTTAAAGCTTGGAAGATTCTAACAAAATCTAAGAACATTTTACAGAAGGTGCTGATGTAACGTAGACCTGATGTAAATGTTAGCTATTTTGTGTGGTTTGACTCTGAATTAAAGGGATAATCATTCAAAGTTTGAAAATTGCTAGTACGAGTATTTAGAGACTTGTCAAATTTCTGATATGTTTTGTGTTTATTTATACAAGTATTGACTCAAATTGACCATTATTATAGAATGTGTCATGAAAAAATCTCAAAAGCGGTGGGATATGTTGAAACATTCCAGAACTGTCATATTTTAAAAATTTGGCCCTGTCACTAAGAGGCTTATTAGGGGTGAGAGGATCACGGGGGACCTGCCCCTTTGACTTTCCTCAGTTCCTAGCTAATGTTTGAGCTGTGTAAACACATCAATGGCTTCAGCCACATAAATCTGTTAACTGGTTGCCTTGTAGTGTAATTTGCTCTGTAATTAAAAAAAAAAAAAAAAATTGTGTATGGACCATATCATTCTTTTTTTTTTTTTTTTATTTTAATTTTTTTAAGGATTTCATCATAACAGTCATTTTTGCCTTTATGTGGCTTGTGAGTTCCTCTGCATGGGCTAAAGGATTGACTGATATTAAAATCGCAACCAACCCAGAGCATATTGCATCACATCAGTGTCTTCCAAAATTCCAGTGCTTTCCAGAATCTGAATCGCGCATGGGAAGTCTAAACATTTCCGTGGTATGTATATTGTACATCATAACTCTGTAAGAGATAATCTCCTCACTTTGCTGACTGTGACCTCCTTCCATTGATGCAGCCATATGGAGTTTGTATTTTTTGGCTTCCTCTACATACACACACACACACACACACACACACACACACACACACACACACACACACACACTTTCTTGCGGTTTAGAGCATTGCTTTTGGAATCCTAAAGAGATCAACTTGTCGTTTAAAGAACTATACATTCATATAAATGGCTTGGAGGTGTAAAAGTTTCTCCCTAATTCCCTTTAGTGAAACCTAATTGGAAAAACAATTTTTAGCTGTGTGCGTGGCAGTTTGTAACACTTAAATGTTTCAGATCACCAAAAAATTTAAAAAATAGACAAAAATAACACAAGGAAACACAAAATGCAGTTTTTAAATGAAGATCTCTATTAAGGGAAAATATTAATTAGTCCTAGCTGTAATTTGTATTTCCAGGAGTCTATCATGACAGCACGACAGGAGGTAGTCCTACTCCTCCTCTAGTGACAGGAAACACATGAGAGGTTAAAAGCCCCCACTCCACCTTACCCTCAGTGTTTTACCAATCATCACACCAGGATGGATGAAACTTTATTTTATTGCATTCCCACACACGCGTGTTAATTTCACATAAGTATTTGAAATTCAGGGGAGGGAATGGTATGGTGCTGTCATGATGGACTCCTGGAAATACAATTACCTGTTGGACTAATTCTAATTGCACATGGAAACACAAGAAGTAATGGAATGAAACTGAAAGGGAGGAGATACAGATTAGATATTGGAGAGGACTTTTTTGACAGTGAAGGTGCTCAATGAGTGGACCAGGCTGCCACAAGAGGTGGTGAGTTCACCTTCAATGGAAGTCTTCAAACAGAGGCTGGACAGAAATCTGTTTGAGATGGTTTAGTGAATCCTGCATTGAGCAGGGGGTTGGACACTGACCCTTGAGGTCCCTTCCAACTGTAACATTTTATGATTATATTTTCCTAGGGCGTCCCTCATGAGAGCACGACAGGAGAAATACCAAATTACATGTCAGGTTGGTACTTCTGCTTGAAGAACTTCGTGTCCGTGATCTTCTTGCATCCAGAGTGTGGAATAACCTTTCCTTCTCGTTCCTTGGTAGCTGACAAAAAGATGTTACAACAATCTATTTGTTTAAATTTGCCTTAGTTCCCACTTTCGGAAGGAAAGAAGGGTCCAGTAGATAATGATCCCTTTCTGACCGCCTTGATCTTCCCTACTTGTCTTGCAGCGGTGACTGCCACCGGGTAACTGCTCTAATAAATCTCGTAACGCACAGGTTGCCTGCTAGCAGGAATCTAGAAAAGTGCTATTGGCAGATATCTGTATCCTTAATCTGTAAGGCCTTAAGCTTTTCTCGAATCCTATCTGGAGGAACTCTAGGATCTTAGGAATATCAGGACAGGATGACTCTGTGATGGATTCTCCTACATATGAGCAAAATTTGTTCCATACCTTGGCAGAGATGGCTGAAGTTACCGGTTTTCTACTTGCCTGCATGTTTTTTTTCCCTGTCCAACAGTCCTTTGGATCTTGTGATCTGCCTCTCCGGATCCAGGCTGCCAGGTGTAGAAAGTGTGTATCCTGGAGTAGGAGGGGACCCTGGGACACACAGTAGGTCGTATCTGTCCAGAAGGGGAACTGGCTCGATCCTCTTAGATCTTTCTCAGGACCTTTAGTATAAGAGGAAATGGGGGGGATGGATATACAAGATCTGCTTCCCAACTCTGAGACGGGCATACTCCCTCTGGTTTGTCTCTTCGGTCTATGTAGAAGAAACTTGCTAATTTTGAATTCCTTTGTGTTGCAAATTGATCTATATGTGGAACACCCCTTCTCTAGTTTAGCTGATGAAACACCTCTGGATTTAGTTCCAATCTGGAGGACCAGATGTTTTCCCTGCTTAGAAAATCTGCCACTTTGTTTTCGAAGGCCTTCAAATGAACTGTTGAGATGGAAAGAATGTTTGTTTTTTTTTCCTTCCTATTTAAATATTTGCACTGCTAGGGCCTGCAGGAGTTGAAATACTGAATAATGGACACTTGTTAAGTATAAAAATAGGTTACATACCTCTGTATAGAAAGAGAGGGAGGCAGCCAGAGATTCTGCCAAGACCTCCAAACTTCCAGAAGACCCTACAAGACAGCTGCCAATACATCATGGGTCCATCACGAGGGACACGGGTCTATCATTCTACCAGAAACAATCTAGGGGACCTCTGCCCCAGTTGGAAGAATACAGATACTGAACCATGGATATGTTTGGAGAAAGTCAGGATTAGGACTTGCCCGTTTCCTGGCACAATGGATATGTTCGGAGAAGCCAGGTTGTGACCCTCAAGTCAACTGACCTTGTACCTCAATGGACTGTCATCATCTTAAGCTTGTCATTACCTCCTTTCTGTGTGTGCCACAGGCAGCGTAGTCAACCCTGGGATCTCTGAAGTAACAGCTGCCATTATCCCAGAGAGTCAGCGGAAGGGTGAGACTCTGTAATGTGCACCATCTTTGGGTATTTTGCAGGGACTGTTCTACATGTTATCTGCCTGTTTTATGGTTCAATAAAGCATTGATGCACTGTTTTACCCTCACCCTGTGTTGTCTGAGTAGCGTTATGCCCACGTTAAAGGGAGAATGGGCATTTGACAAGACGATCCCTGGTCCATGCAGTTTTGGTTGGTGAGCTGGGGAGCCTGCCCCCCCAGCCCTTGTGTGTCTACAACCATCATTTTAAAAATTGCATTTTGTGTTATCTTTGTCTAATAATATTTAAATTTGTTTGATCTGAAGCGTTTAAGTGTGAGAAACATGCAAAACAATAGGAAATAAGGGGGAAACACTTTTTTTTTTTTTTTTCTCTTCACACCGCTGTGTGTGTATGTGTATATATATGTAGCATTAAGGTATATTTTAGAGACAAATATATTTTAAGGGTATGTTCACGACAAATATATTTTAAGGGTATGTTCACACATCTTTTGACAAGAATTTGGAAGTGGATTCTGCTACAAAATCCACTTCTGAAACCACTCCAACTTTGAATTGTCTTCATATTGATTTCATAGGGCAAGCACACCTATAGTGCACATGAGGTTGTTTTTCTTGTTTTTCAATGTTATTTTGAGCATTTCCCATTAAAATCAATACGTTGACTCCTTTTCAGATAAGCAGCTGATCCTATCCCTGAATTCAAACAAAACTGTTTCTGCTCTAGTGACCAGTGTGACTACCAGGCCTGTGGAGTCAGTAAGCCAAACCTCCTAATCCTCAATTTCACTGACTCCCGACTCCACGACTCTGACTCAGCACTCCTCACTACCGAGCATGTACATAAAGTGCAACACAGATTCATCACTAAAAGCTGAGATCCTTAGATCAGGAACAGAACAGACATTTATAGGACATTTCATAAGTTTCTGAAATGAAAACCTTTACAGCACATCCTGTATTGTACTACTGTACCCACGTTATTATATATTTTAGAAGGTGGTCCTTTTTATACCGACTCTATCAAAATGGACAATGACTCCACTGCACTGATGATCACTGGAAACTTGAATGTAATAGCAGTGGCTATTCAGTTTGCAAAATAAAATTATCTAAAAATTACATTGACCTATTTCTTGTATCTGCAATCAACAGTTCATGCATTTCCTACACAAGAAGTGTTAGGTCAGGTTACAAGTACTGTTAATTTGGCTTGGTGCTGATTTTCAATTTTTGCATGAAATTACATTTAAATATATTGACCTTACATGCCGTATAACCTGTGTTTCTCAAACTGATTTTAATTGCATGTTTTTGTTTTTTCAGGCTTTTGGGTTCTTGAATTTGATTTTGTGGGCAGGAAATGCATGGTTTGCCTATAAAGAAACCAACCTACACACTCCACCACAGCCAGACAACCCTGAACAAGGCCCACCACCTTCTTCGATGTAACGAAAGTTCAAACGTCCATCTATTAAAAAAAAAAAAAAAAAACTTGCCAATTTTGTCTTAGGTGCAAGTAGCCAAAAAAATGGGTAGAATTAGGAATTTTCTACTGAGCTAGTGATACTTTATTTGTTCTTGTTTTATAAAAGTTATATAAAAGCCTTACAATGTGATTAAATAGTACGTCTTCATGGTAAAGGTCATTTGGAGGTGAATCTTGCCTCCTATATAAAATGTCAAAATAGTTACCCCTCACTTTCAGTACCTAAAATGTAATTGAGACATTACTTTCAAATAATACTTCCATCTAAAGTATATGAATAAAAAAAAGTTATAAAGTCAATCCTTTTTAAAGGAATGGAAATGGAATGATGCTACATACAACAGCATCTTTTAGTGCTCATTTAGACAGGTCTATAATTGGGGGAGCAAGCTTTTATAGGGAAAGTTTGTTCCCAACTATCTGCCCATACAAGCTGTCTAATAAAATCCTAACGAACAAGCAAAACTGTTGTTCACGTGAGATTACTTTTAAGCTTGCTTAAAAATCCTCATTATTTGCAGCACATCGTCCTGTGTAAACGAGATGTGCTGTCGATGGCGTTCTATGCGCACAGAATAATCGTTTTGTGTGCTTGGAACTGTAGCCGCCTGCCAATTTGACCTGCATGTCGGCATTCGTTTTCAATGGCCAGCATGTCTAAACCCAGCATAAAGTAAGAGACAACCCTGTATTCTAATATTGAACAGTGTGTATAAACAAATTCCTTACACTACAGTGTGGAAAACTGTTAATTACTAATTGAGCTTCAACCAAATGATAAAATAATACAGTATAAAAGGTATGAGAATTGCTATTTTGATGTCATAAAGCCTCCAAAGAATGCAATTTTTGTTTTTTACTAAACTCAGGCTTTCAGAATGTGTGCAATATGTGTTACTTGCATACCGTCCTACTTGTCAAGAAAAATAGTAAGTGATTACTGATTATATGGTTTTAAATATTTGGTCTCGTGCCAAATATATAATCAGAATCTGTTAATAGGAATATGTTATGTAAAAAGTCCAAATATAGGGCAGTGCGGGGTAATCCTAATCTAATACTTATTTGAAAATTTCTGCGAAATGTACATGTTACACCACTTGTATCTACTTCTGGTATGAAGTGAATTTTGATGGCTCAGTGAATGCGTTAGTGTTATAGTTCTTTTGGCAAACTTTTTTTTTTTTGTCTTTTACATGGCTATTATAAAAAATAAAATCTTAGCCCGCATCCAAAGATTAAAGTACAACGTTCTTAAAGTGACACTAAGAATTTGTGAAGCCTTAATGTAAATAGGTTCAGCTATGTCAAACGTCTTGCATTGATGTACTGTACTAAGATTACCAAACTGCTGTAATACTATTTTCTGTAATAAGAATGTTCTGCAATAACTATGAGCACATGCTTTTTTTCCTTAGCACATTTTGGATTTTTTTTCCTCTTGTTTAGAAGCAAAGATGCATTCTTTATTTGCACTTCTTTATAACCTGTTAGAGTAATTAAAGGGTTATTCCAGTCTGGCAAATAAATGTTGACTGTATGGTGAAGTGTTAGTCTCCAAATTACTTTATTGTATCTGTTTGTGTTTACTTAACATAAGTCTAGATTTACTTTTGGTAGACAAAAGTTTGACCTGTATAATGGTCACGCAGGTGCACAGTTTGTTACAATACATTTAGGTAGTGACAAAATGTAGGTGTGGTATGTTAATAAGATTACAGGGAAATTAACAGCCACCGCAGTTTAGGATGTGTCCACATCACACACATACCTCTGCCGTATGCCCACCACTACCTCTGTACTGCTGAAACAGGCTGTGCACCTATATGTTCCATTATGTGACCAAGACAGATTTTTATTCCCTGGAAGTGATCCGTTATGGTTTCTGTTGTATGACAACAAGTAGAGATATTGAAAACAATGTATTCCTACAAAGTTTATTTCAAAAAACAATATTTACTGCATTAAAATATATGCTTATTTGCTAATACAGAATACTCTTTTAATACAGGTGCATTAAGTGTGTTTTGTTTTATATACTAAAGATCTACAATAATCATTTGCCAACTTTACTTTACTTCTGTACAACACTGTTAAACTGTAAATGGGTGATTCATTTGTTACTTTTCTTGTTATCCGTACAATGAAGTGCTAAAACAAACTGTTCAATACCCGTTGTGTATGTGTGATTGAACTATGATAGCTTTTTTTTATTTTAAATGCGAGCTGCCATTATTTTAGCATACCAGGATAAACCAATCAAGTACTGTACATTTATGGTACCTAGTCTCAGGATTTAAACCCACGCTCTTGTAAACTGTTAGATTTTAGAAATTTTAACTTCATCTGGAACATATCCAGTCCTCCTACCGCCGTAGAGAAGACAGGCATGGTTTATTACCACTTCTATCTTACCTGCTGCATAGCTCAATATGCGCTTTGCAGTAGATGGGAGCATCTGCTCTGCAGATGCTGCTGTATGGCTTGGCTATCACATGGTCCTGAAAGTAGCTTGGCTACTGGGTCCTGCCATGCACTGATCAATTCTGGTAGTGACATCTGTCACTGTAGTGGGCTGCTTTTCCCTGAAACTGGGGCTCCTATCACCAGTTACATTGGAAAAGGTAAACAATAAAGGGGGAAAAAATTCTATTTATGTAAAATAGAATATACACATATAGTGCCATTAATGCCACAATGCATTATAGACATTATCATAATACACTTTGTTCCACATAAAACAAACCTCATACTTCCATATCAGTGAAAACCTGGTTATGGCTGCTTAACCCCTTTTCTTCAATGGACGTAATATTCCGACCATGTGATCTGGGACCTAATTCCCATGGACGGAATATTGCGTCATAGCGATCAGCGGCACCCACGTGGTCAAAAACGATCGCGGTGTACCGGGGGTTAAAGGGAAGCATCGGCAGGGAGGGGGGTTCCCTCCGTGCTTCCCTGAGGCCCCCCACAGCAGCGCAATGTGCAGCGCTGCTGCGGGGGGCTCCTTCCCTTCAGGTCCCCGGATCCAATATGGCGACGGGGGCCTGCAGGGAGCTGGCTTCCTCCTGCCTGCAAAGCGCAGGCAAGGAGGAAGCCTGCAGCACTACCTGTGACCGATTGCTGATCTGTGATGTGACAGATCAGCGATCTGTCACAGGACAGTGATGTCCCACCTGGGACAATGTAATAAAGTTAAAAAAAAAAAGTGTAAAAATAATTTTTAAAAAATCGCAAAATTAAAAAAAAAAAATTTCCCTAATTTATTTTTTGGAAATAAAAAAAAATAAAAGTACACATTTGGTATCGCCACATCCATAACGACCCGCCCTATAGAATTGTCCCATTAGTTACAGTTGTGGCCAAAAGTATTGACATCCCTGCAATTGTCAGATAATACTCAGTTTCTTCCTGAAAATTATTGTAAACACAAATTCTTTGGTATTATTATCTTCATTTAATTTGTCTTAAATGAAAAAACACAAAAGAGAATGAAGCAAAACATTGATCATTTCACAAAAAACTCCAAAAATGGGCCAGACAAAATTATTGGCACCCTCAGCCTAATACTTGGTTGCACAACCTTTAGCCAAAATAACTAAGACCAACCGCTTCCGGTAACCATCAATGAGTTTCTTACAATGCTCTGCTGGAATTTTAGACCATTCTTCTTTGGCAAACTGCTCCTGGTCCCTGATATTTAAAGGGTGCCTTCTCCAAACTGCCATTTTTAGATCTCTCCACAGGTGTTCTATGGGATTCAGGTCTGGACTCATTGCTGGCCACCTTAGAAGTCTCCAGTGCTTTCTCTCAAACCATTTTCTAGTGCTTTTTGAAGTGTGTTTTGGGTCATTGTCCTGCTGGAAGACCCATGACCTCTGAGGGAGACCCAGCTTTCTCACACTGGGCCCTACATTATGCTGCAAAATTTGTTGGTAGTCTTCAGACTTCATAATGCCATGCACACGGTCAAGCAGTCCAGTGCCAGAGGCAGCAAAGCAACCCCAAAACATCCAGGAACCTCCGCCATGTTTGTAGGGACCGTGTTCTTTTCTTTGAATGCCTCTTTTTCTCCTGTAAACTCTGTTGATGCCTTTGCCCAAAAAGCTCTACTTTTCTCTCATCTGACCAGAGAACATTCTTCCAAAATGTTTTAGGCTTTTTCAGGTAAGTTTTGGCAAACTCCAGCCTGGCTTTTTATGTCTCGGGGTAAGAAGTGGGGTCTTCCTGGGTCTCCTACCATACAGTCCCTTTTCATTCAGACGCCGACGGATAGTACGGGTTGACACTGTTGTACCCTCGGACTGCAGGGAAGCTTGAACTTGTTTGGATGTTAGTCGAGGTTCTTTATCCAACATCCGTACAATCTTGCGTTGAAATCTCTTGTCAATTTTTCTTTTCCGTCCACATCTAGGGAGGTTAGCCACAGTGCCATGGGCTTTAAACTTCTTGATGACACTGCGCACAGTAGACACAGGAACATTCAGGTCTTTGGAGATGGACTTATAGCCTTGAGATTGTGCATGCTTCCTCACAATTTGGTTTCTCAAGTCCTCAGACAGTTCTTTGGTCTTTCTTTTCTCCATGCTCAATGTGGTACACACAAGGACACAGGTTGAGTCAACTTTAATCCATGTCAACTGGCTGCAAGTGTGAGTTAGTTATTGCCAACACCTATTAGGTGCCACAGGTAAGTTACAGGTGCTGTTAATTACACAAATTAGAGAAGCATCACATGATTTTTTGAACAGTGCCAATACTTTTGTCCACCCTCTTTTTTATGTTTGGTGTGGAATTATATCCAATTTGGCTTTAGGACAATTCTTTTTGTGTTTTTTCATGTAAGACAAATTAAATGGAGATAATACTAAAGAATTTGTGTTTGCAATCAATTTCAGGAAGAAACAGTATTATCTGACAGAAATGCAGGGGTGTCAATAATTTTGGCCACAACTGTAACCCCTTTAGCAAACCCCTTAAAAAATAAAAATAAATCATTTTTTGCTTCGTTTTTTATCATACCGCCGAACAAAAAGTGCAACAACACATGATCAAAAAGACGCATATAAATATCCATGGTACAGCTGAAAACGTCATCTTGTCCCGCAAAAAACGAGCCGTCACAGCGTCATCAGCGAAAAAATTAAAAAGTTATAGCTCGCAGAATAAAGCGATGCAAAAAGTCTTAGTTACTCACCGGTTAACGGTATTTTTCGGAGTCCATGACAGCACCACCTGAGAGCGGGGAGCCGCCCTTTAGGAACAGGAAACCTACAGATACAAAAAGGGTGGCACCTCTCCCACGCATCAGTTGGATTACAGAGCACAAGAAGACTTCCAAGGTTAATGCATGATTTATGTACAGTATTCTTTATAATTATAAACTTTTATCACCAGTGAGCATACAAGAAATAGACGTGCACACCCCAATTAAATTTAAGGGAGGGAATATACGGGTGCTGTCATGGACTCCGAAAAATACCGTTAACCGGTGAGTAACTAAGACTTTATTCGGTCGTCCATGACAGCACCACCTGAGAGAATTACAGAGAGTAATCACTACTTTAGGGGGGGACTACAGCCTGCAAAACCCTGATACCGAAGGAGAGGTCTGCAGAAGCACCCAAGTCTAGCCTATAATGACTATAAAAAGTGCTCGGAGAGGACCAAGTGGCCGCCTTACAAATCTGGTCGATGGAGACTTCCGATCTCTCGGCCCACGAGGTCGCCATGGCTCTGGTGGAATGCGCCTTCAATTTCTCCGGAGCTACTCTACCTTTTGAGGTATAAGCTAACGAGATTGCTTCTCTAATCCATCTGGCTAGAGTACTTTTGGACACCCTAAGACCTTTCCTAGGGCCTTGGTAGGAGACAAAGAGGGCATTGTCCTTCCAGGGATCGGTAGCCGCTAGATACTCTAAGAGGCATCTCCTAACATCTAAAGTGTGTAGCTTCTCTTTCTCATTAGTTGGTTTAGGGAGGAAGGATGGGAGGACTATTTCCTGCGACCTATGAAAGCTGGAGGCTACTTTTGGTAAATACGCTGGGTCAGGTCTAAGTATTACCCTATCCTCTTTTACCTGAAGAAAAGGTGGGCGCCTGGACAATGCCTGAATGTCGCTTACCCTACGGGCTGACGTTATGGCTATCAGGAAAGCTATCTTGAGGGACAGGCTCCTAATAGAGGCTGCCGAGATGGGTTCAAATGGCACTTCTGTCATAGCTGTGAGGACTAGGTTCAAATCCCATGGCGTGAGTCTATTCTTTACTATTGGTCTGGACCTACTTGCTGCTTTGATAAACCTATTGACCCAGTAATTAGCAGCGATGCTGCAGCTAAAGAGGGCCCCTAAGGCAGATACCTGTACTTTAAGGGTACTGGTGGAGAGACCCAGGTCCAGCCCTTTTTGTAAAAATTCCAAGATCTGGCCTATAGGGACGGAATCGTCATTATTTATATTTGAGCTTTGGAGGAATCTTTTCCAAATTCTGACGTAGATCTTAGTTGTCACCACTTTCCTACTTTTTAGTAGAGTGTCAATTAGGTCTGGGGAGAAACCTTTACCCCTTAGGAGTGACCGCTCAAATTCCACGCCGTGAGATGTAGGCCAGCCACCTGAGGGTGGAAGACCGGGCCCTGGGACAGAAGGTCCGGGATGTCCGGGAGAACCCAAGGATCGTCTATCGACATGATCCTGAGGTTCGAGAACCATGCTCTCCTGGGCCAGAACGGGGCAATGACTATGACTCTTGCCTTGTCCTTCCTGATCTTCCTCAACACCAGAGGAAGTAGAGATAGGGGAGGAAAGGCATAGGCTAGCCTGAAGTCCCATTTTATTAGTAGCGCATCTACTGCCAGAGGAATCTCCCTGGGGTTTAGGGAGCAAAATTGTCTCGTTTTTGAGTTCTCTTTGGTGGCGAATAGATCCACCTCTGGTTGACCCCATCTCTGTATGATCTGAACAAAAATGGAGGTGTTTAAGGTCCACTCTCCCTGTTTTAACAGATTGCGGCTTAGGAAATCTGCCGCGACGTTTTCTTTCCCTCTTATGTGAAGAGCCGTGAGAGATAAAAAATGCCGCTCCGCTATCTGGAACAACTGTCCTGCCACATTCATCAGAGTTTTGGATCGAGTTCCGCCTTGGTGATTGATATAGGCCACGGCCACTCGATTGTCCGAGAGAACTCGTACGTGATGGCCCTGTAGATACATAAGGAGCTCTTTAGCTGCGTGTGCTACCGCTGTCAATTCTTTTAAATTAGAAGACATTTGTATTTGATCCCGTTCCCATAGGCCCTGGACCAGAATTGCCTCCATATGCGCCCCCCAACCGGAAGGACTTGCATCCGTGGTGACCACGCGGGTAATGTTATACTCCCAAGGGACCCCTCTAGACAAGTTATTTCTTTCTAGCCTCCATTCCAGGGACTCTATTCTGTTTCTGGATAAGGTCAGTCGACCTTCTAAGTTATCCCCAAGAATCCTCTGATACCCCAAAACTTCGCCCTGTAGAGTTCTCGAATGAACTTGGGCCCACTGGACCACGGGAATGCAGGACGAGAGGGAACCCAACAGGGACATGGCTTTCCTGAGGGACATGGAGGGGTTGTTGAAAGCGTTCAGGACCCGGCCATGTAGGTGCAACAGCTTCTCTGGGGGCAGACGGCATTCCTGTTTTTTAGAATCTAGGGTTAGGCCTAAAAATTGTTGAATTTTTAATGGCTGCAAACGGGATTTTTTGATATTAAGTAACCATCCCAACCGCACTAGAGCCGCCGTTGTTTTCTGTAACTGTTCTAAACATTGCTCGGCTGAACTGCCTATTATAAGGAGGTCATCTAGATAGGGAACGACTAGAATATTTAATTCGCGCAGATGGGCCATCACCTCTGCCATCACTTTGGTGAATACTCGGGGTGCAACTGCCACCCCGAAGGGTAAGGCCGCGTACTGGAAGTGCTGGATTGACCCCTCCAACTGAACCGCCAGTCTAAGAAAAGGTTGGTGAGCTAGACATATGGGTATATGGTAGTATGCGTCTTTCAGATCTAGGACCACCATGAAGCAGTTTTGAAACAGCATTTTTATTGCGGTGTTAACTGTTTCCATTTTAAATGGTCGAACTACCAGAAATTTATTGAGGGCTTTGAGATTAAATATAGCCCTAAATGAGTTATCCGGTTTACGGACCAAGAACAGGGGGGAATAGAAGCCTTTCCCCCTCTCTTCCTCTGGAACTCTCGTCAGGACTTTTTTGTCCAGTAGCTCGAGGACCTCGGTCTCCAGGGCAGCTTGTTCTAGCGGGGAAGATTTGAGCGGAGTTACCTTGAACCGGTCTTGGGGAACGCAGGAGAACTCTAAGTGCAGTCCTGTAGCTATTACCCCCAATATCCAGCTGCTATTTGAGATTCTGGCCCAGGCCGGGTAGAAGGCAGATAATCTTCCTCCTACCGGAGCCACTAGTCATTGGGGCGGTTTCTTATTATCCCGTGATGGACCTTCTTGGCGCCCCCCTCCTCCGAACATGAAGCCCGTACCTCTGGTTTTCTTGTTGTCCCATCTGTTCTGATCTCTGGCCTGCCTCCTGCGGGAATACCCTTTCCTAGAAAAGGGACGTCTCCAGGATATATTCGGCAGACTCGGAAATTTCTTTTTCTCATCCCCGGCTTTCTCTAACAGTTCGTCTAGGACGGGGCCGAACAAGTATTCACCCTCACAGGGGATAGAACAGAGACGGGACCTGGCTTGGATATCTCCCGGCCAGCATTTCAACCAGAGGGCTCTTCGGGCCGAATTAGACAAGCTTGCAGACCTGGCCGCCATTCTTACAGAGTCTGCCGAGGCATCTGCCAGAAAGGCAGCAGCATTTTGGATAATTGGAAGAGACTTACGGATGGAAGCTCGCGAGGTCCCATCCTTTAGCTGGGAGTCCAATTGATCCAGCCAGACCATCATGGATCTGGCTGCGCACGTGGCTGCTATTGCTGGCCTTAGGGCGCCTGCTGACATCTCCCAAGTGCCCCTTAAAAAGGAATCTGCCTTTTTATCTAGGGGGTCTTTAAGGGAGGCCATATCGTCGAAGGGTATAGATGACTTTTTGGAGGCCTTAGCTACCGCGGCATCCAGCTTGGGGGCCTTATCCCATCGACTTACTATTTGGTCCTCAAAGGGGTACCTCCGCTTGAAAGCAGGCGGCATAGAACCCCTTTTTTCGTTTTTTTCCACTCCCTGTCTATCAGGTTCTGGACTTTTTCGTTTAACGGAAAGGTCCTTTGCTTTCTGGGGTCTAGACCCCCGAACATAATGTCCTGAGCAGACAGTTCTGTCTTTTTTTCTTCTACCCCCATGGTTGACCTTATGGTTTTAATTAATTTATCCATATGGTCCAAGGGAAAACAGAACCGGCTGGAATCTTCTTCGGAGGAAGAAGAGGAGGCAGAGGACTCTGAGGAGATATCTTCCCTCCTAGGGCCGACTGAAGAGTCTGAGCCTGAAACAGTAGCCCGTCCTCTTTTTGAAGAATCTTCTTTTGATAGGGCTTTTATTTCCGTCCTGATTAATTGCCTCAGGTCCGTAGCGAAGCTTGGAGCTTCTTCCGCTACCTGCATAAATAGGGAAGAGTGTAAGAGTCTGATACTCCACTCACGTTCTACCCCTCATCTCCGTCCCTACCGTCTGTCTCACGCAAGACTGACATAATCTCTTAGGGTGACCATCTGGTAAGGGGCAACTACAGAGGGCACATTCCTTGTGCTTCTGTTTCCCTGTGGCCTTCTTCCCCTGAGAATCAAAAAAATATAAAGGGACACTGCATCTCTTCCATCCTCCCAGTGGATGGCCATGGAACAAGGAGGTGGAATAAGATTCTGCAGGTGAACAACTGGCTACGTCGATGGTGCCGTCAGCAACGATTTGGATTTCTGGATCACGGAGTGAACTACTTATACGATGGACTACTTGCTAGAGATGGGGTGCACCTTACGAAGACTGGAAAGCATGTATTTGGAAGTCGCCTTGCTACACTTGTAAGGAGAGCTTTAAACTAGAACAACATGGGAAGGGAAGCAAAAGACCAGAAAAAGCCATACACCTGACAAATGCTATTGAGAACTCTGCTATTAGAAGTGGAAAGGAAGAACAAAGACGAAAGAATCTAATTAATAAAAATATTGGAGAAAGAGAAACCAATCACAAACTAAAATGTTTCTATACTAATGCACAAAGCATGGGCAACAAACAAGGAGAATTGGAACTACTAACACAGGAAAAGAAATATGATGTCATTGGAATCACTGAAACTTGGTGGGACAATACACATGATTGGAATACAAGACTAGAAGGATACAACTTATTTGCAAGAAACAGACTTGATAAACGAGGAGGGGGTGTCGCATTGTATGTTCGAAACGCGTATATCTGCACAGAGATTGAAGCTTCAGAGACTGGGAGTTCTGTGGAAACTGTTTGGGTAAGAATACAAGGACAGAACAATGGAAAGGACACCATTGTAGGCATTTACTACAGGCCGCCTGTGCAAGCCGAAGATATAGATGAACTCTTTATGCATCAGATGGCCAAGTTCTCCAAAAAATATGACATGGTTGTCATGGGAGATTTCAACTATCCAGACATTTGTTGGGAATCTCTCTCAGGCAAAACTAACAGGTCAAGGAAATTCTTATCCTCTCTTGCTGACAACTTTATCTTCCAAAAGGTAAGGGAGAAAACAAGGGGAACTGCTACCTTGGATCTAATCCTTATAAACAGGGAGGAAATGGTTGAGGAGGTAAAAGTGGCTGGGACCCTAGGAGGTAGCGACCATGCTATTTTAGAATTTTGGATAACTAGAGGTGGAAGACCTGTGAAGACTCAGACGTCAAGGTTAGATTTCAGAAAGGCAGATTTTAAGGGATTCAGAAAGAGAATTGGAGGGATCCAATGGCTGGATATCCTTAAAGACAAAAATGTCCAGGAAGGATGGGAAATCTTGAAAAATGAAATTCTCAATGCACAGTTGTTAACAATTCCGAAAAGAGGGAAGAATAGGAAGCATTTAAGGAAACCAGGATGGATGAACACAGAACTTAAGCACATGCTAAAAAGGAAGAAAAAAATGTTTATAAAATGGAAAGAGGGAGGCATATCTAAAGAAGAATATAATGCTGTCTGCAGAACCTGCAGGGCACAAATCAGATTATCTAAAGCTGAAAATGAACTGAGGCTTGCAAGAGATGTCAAAAGCAATAATAAAGGATTTTGGGGATATGTCAAAAGTAAAAGAAAAGTCAAAGATGCTATAGTATTTTTACAGGATGAAAATGATGAAATGGTAAGACAGGAAGTTGAGAAGGCTGAACTTTTAAATTCCTATTTTGCATCTGTTTTCTCTCAGAAAGGAAATGCAACATCAACTGTTATTCACTGTCCTATTAAGGGAATAGAAGAATCCAGGATATCTATAAACAGAAAGATAGTGAGGAAACACTTAGCTAACCTAAATGAATTCAAGTCTCCAGGTCCAGATGAATTACACCCCAGAGTACTGAAGGAGATAGCAGAAGAAATTTTTGAACCCCTCTCCATAATCTTTGAAAATTCTTGGAGAACAGGAGAAGTGCCAGAAGACTGGAGAAGAGCAAATGTTGTTCCTATCTTCAAAAAGGGGAAGAAGGTGGACCCAGGCAACTATAGGCCGGTGAGTCTGACTTCTATACCAGGAAAGATCTTTGAACAAATTATTAAACAACATGTATGTCAATACCTGGATAAGAATGAAGTGATTAAACAGAGTCAGCATGGGTTTGTAACTGATAAGTCATGTCAGACTAACTTAATTTCCTTCTATGACGGTATCACTGATTGGGTGGATCAAGGAAATGCTGTAGATATAGTATATCTTGACTTCAGCAAAGCATTTGACAAAGTCTCTCATACAATCCTTATTGAAAAAATGACTAAGTATGGAATGGACAAGGCAACTGTTAGGTGGATTCATAACTGGCTTAGTGATCGGACCCAAAGAGTGGTCGTAAATGGCTGCACATCCAGTTGGAAGAATGTCTCAAGTGGGGTACCACAGGGCTCTGTCCTGGGCCCTGTATTGTTCAACATCTTTATCAACGATTTAGATGAAGGAATAGAGGGTAAACTGATTAAATTTGCTGATGACACAAAGCTAGGAGGGATAGCTAATACTAGAGAGGAGAGAGAGAGGATTCAAAAAGATTTAAATAAACTGGAGAAGTGGGCAGCAACTAACAGAATGGTTTTTAACAGGGAGAAATGCAAAGTACTACATCTGGGCAATAAAAATGAAAAAAGCATATATAGAATGGGAGGAATAGGGCTAAGTGACAGCACATGTGAAAAAGACTTGGGTATACTAATAGATCACAGACTGAATATGAGTCAACAGTGTGATGCAGCAGCAAAAAAGGCAAATGCAATTCTAGGATGTATTAACAGAAGCATACAGTCTAGATCACGTGAAGTCATTATTTCCCTCTACTCCTCTTTGGTCAGACCTCATCTGGAATATTGTGTCCAGTTTTGGGCACCACATTTTAAAAAAGACATCAACAAACTGGAGCAAGTTCAGAAAAGAGCGACCAGAATGGTGACCGGTCTGCAAACCCTGTCTTATGAGGAAAGGTTGCAGGATTTGGGAATGTTTAGTTTGCAAAAGAGAAGACTGAGAGGAGACTTAATAGCTGTCTACAAATATCTAAAGGGCTGTCACATTGTAGAAGGATCAACTTTATTCTCATTTGCACAAGGAAAGACTAGAAGCAATGGGATGAAACTGAATGGGAAGAGACACAGATTAGATATTAGAAAAAACTTTTTGACAGTTAGAGTGATCAATGAGTGGAACAGGCTGCCACGAGAAGTGGTGAGTTCTCCTTCAATGGAAGTCTTCAAACAGAGGCTGGACAGACATCTGACTGGGATGATTTAGCGAATCCTGCTTTGAGCAGGGGGTTGGACCAGATGGCCCAGGAGGTCCCTTCCAACTCTACGATTCTATGATTCTATGATTCTAGGGTACATTCTCCCATATCTCTTACCCTTGCAGATGAGGATAGGTACCGGATCACGGGGGGCTGCAGGAGGATCCTTTGGCCTAGAGGAGCTACTGTGGCTCCCTTCCTTCCGCCTCTTAGGCTGGTCACTGGGGTGCTTTGCCACGGGCTGCACCTCTTGTGGGTCCATGGGGGCTTCTGTTGTGTCCATCGCTGGGCCTCCAGAAGCACCTCCGCAGCAATGCCTTCTGCATTAAGAAGGCTTCCCCTCCGGATCAGCAGGCACCGCGTCCGGTGTTCGGGCCCCCCATTGGACCGCTCTGCGATCCTCCCCCTCCCCTTCAGGCCCGCCAGGCGGTGGGCGCGCATCGGCGCGTGTCCTCAACAACCGGAAGTGATGGCAGAGGTGATGGCCCATCTGCGCGAATTAAATATTCTAGTCGTTCCCTATCTAGATGACCTCCTTATAATAGGCAGTTCCGCCGCGCGACAGAGTCTCACTACTGCTCAGTGAAATCCTGCTCTGAACGGTGAAGAAAACAAGGTGTTAATGAATGAACTGAAAATTCTGGAGTTTTCTAGCAAAAGCCAGTCAAGCAGCATGATGCTTGGACAGGGAGCACGGGTACCAATACAATTCATCATGCCACCCTAATTGAGCCGGTTTGGTCAGAAACCTTTATATTAATAGACCACTGTAGGTAATTTTGCATATCTGTGGCCATGCTCCTAAATCTCACACAAATGAGCAGATACTGTTACTGCTGCAAACTTTGACTTTTATGGCTTTGTCTGGCTCTCCTTGTCTGTCATGTACTGGTATCTGCTCCTTGCTCTTGAGACTGCTGGGTGACACCGCAAACTTATTTGCAACAGCACATATGCATCCCAACCTGGAGGAGCTGGACTACCTGTGCTAACTGGATAAGGTTGCAGATACTCCTTCATGCTACGAGTAGTGACCCGGACACTAAGAAAACTGGAGAGTAATCAGTTGAGAATATTCGAGAGTAACTGTGTCCATCAAGAGCCAAATAATTCCCTTTTTGGGGTCTGCCCTGCTGATGCATCTGCTGTGCTCCAATTGTTACCTTTGCACTAAAGCAGGAGAAATTGAGTCACAATGCATCTTAACGTGAAAGATCCCTGAAGTTTGACTTGTGGTAACACTGTAGTGTGTGTTCCTTTTTTTTTTTGCTCAGTGTATTCTAACTTAGGCATTAGTTTGTTTTATTAAACAGTACATAAAAGATGGTTCTACAAGTGTATATACAAAGTATACAGCAGACCCACCCAAAAACTGACTGTAGTCATAATACACAAGAACAGACACATAAGGTACTTTGCTATCCCTGATGAAGCATTCCTGTAGACATGTAAAATATACACTGCATGTCTGTGAATGTGTTTCTAGTGCTCTCATGCATGCCTATATCTGTTGCAGTGCCTAGAAAAAATTTTCATATGCCATGAACTTTTCCACATTTTTTTCACATTACTCCCACAATCTTAAATGTATTTTTATTGGGATTTTATGTGATATGCCAATACTAAGTAGCAAATATTTGTGAAGTGAAAAGATAATACATTTTTCTAAATATTTTAAAAATACAATATAGCTAAAAATTGTGATGTACATTTGTATTCCACTCCCCCCCCCCAAGTCACTACTTTGTAGGACTACTGTACGCTGCAATTACTGCTGCAAGTCTTTTGGGGTATGTCTCTACCAGCTTTGCGCATGTAGCGGCTGAAATTTTTACCCATTCTTCTTTGTAAACTCTCTAGCTCAGTAGGATTGGATGGAGGCATCTGTGAACAGCAATTTCTAAGTATTGCCACAGCTTCTCAATGGGATTTGGTCTCATCTGACCAAATCGCCTTCTTCCACAGGCCATGTAGGGGACACAGCTAGTAAGCATCATTTCCTTTAGACTTCACAAATACTTGTCACTTAGCATTGGTCTATCACATAAAATACACTTACGTTTATGGGTGTAAAGTGAGAAAAATGTGGAAAAGTTTACGGAGTATGAATAATTTTTCAAGGCATTGCGACCATGAATCATATCTCCAGTATACACCACTTTGTCTAATTTTAGCTGTAACAGTTTTGGAAAAGGTTTTGCTGATCCTATAACATTTTTAGTTCCTAATAAATTGTTCTCATGAATAATTATTACTTATTGTGTGACTGTATTACCAGTACAGTTTATAGTTTGCACACTAGATGTCAGTGCAGGTCTGAAATAGTTGATGTCTAAGTGACTTTTACCAGTACTAGAAAAATATATATCTTTGTACATTGGTAGCTCTGCTTCACAACACTTGTCTTATCTATTGCATTATTTCTGTGCCCTGTTGTGCATAAATATGTGACTCTTTTGTGTTATTTTGTGTTAGTCAATGCCTGATGAAGAGACCTGAGTAGTCTGGAAAGCTGGCAATTTGTTACCATCTTTTCAGTTTGCCATTAAAAGATATCAACCACTGAGGACTCCCAAATTTTAATATTTTTCTACTACCAGTAGTAATTCTCTCCGTATTCTGTCTCCTCAGCTTACAGCAGCAAGGTTATGTTTACACAATGAGTCCGATTCATCAAAACTTTCCCGCCAAAATTCGTAAAAGCTTTAAAAATACACAAAAGTTCGTACTTGACATTTTCACACCAGTTTCACTCAGCTCCAACAAAATGGACAAAGCTGGGGCGTTCCCAAAGTCGGAAATCTCACTCCAGTACCTGACTGGAGTGTGAATTCTGGTGTAATGAACACAACTGTTTGCCGCTAGTCAGACACTCCAGATTCATGAAGAGGTGTGCACGTATCCATGAATCAGGAGCATCTGACTCCAGCATACTCCCTCATCAAGACCAGCGTGAATAACGCCAATCTTGTTAAATTGGACCCAATGCCTATTTCAAGCGGATTCTGTTTGGAAACCGCCCAAAAAAGTCTCAGAAAACCACCACAAACAATCAACATAATGCACCACAATGTAAAATCAACATTATTGTTCACATATCCATTCTTTCGGGAGCGGAAACTGTGAAGTAGCTAAAAAAGTAACATATTCATTCTTCGGGCAACTTTGTTTGGAAGCCGCCTCCTTTTTATAGTGAAAAGTAAAGGGAAAAGATGCTTTTGGCGTTGCAAAAAATTACTTCAAATCTGCCACTAAAGTCTATTCAGAAAAAATACCTTTGGCTTTTTGTTGAAGCAGCTTCTTCTAGGCAAAAAGATGTGCTCATACCCTTAGTGCACAGCATAGCTACTCCGTATCTTTATCATAAGCAACTGTCTGTACTGGTAACTACAGGTTTTGTGTCTATTACAGTTATCGAGGACATCCAGTTTATTTGTAAAAGCAGCTTCACTTTTGAACGTGTCATAGATCAGAAGGAACCCAGGATCCACTGCACCTGCATATGTTTTCACAGTGGGTCTGAGGATCTCATTCTGGTACCTAATGGAAGTCAGGGTACCTCTCGCTAGAACATGGAGGGCTGTGAGGTGCTCCAAAGCAATTCCTCCCCACACCAATCTTGACCCACTGCCAAACTGGTCATGCTGGAGAATGTTGCAGGCAGCAGAAGGTTCTCCACTGCATCTCCAGACCCTGTTACATGTGCTCAGTGTGAACCTATTCTCATCCGTGAAGAGCACAGAGCGCCAATGCCGAATCTGTCAATCTTGCTGTTCTCTGGCAAATGTCAATAGCCCTGCACCATGTTGGGTTGTAAGCATAACACCCACTTGAGGATGTTGTGCCATCATACCACCCTCATGGAATCTGTTTCTGACAATTTGAGCAGACACATGGACGCTAGTGCCCTGCTTCAGGTCATTTTGTAGTGCTCTAGCACTGCTCCTCCTGTACGTTCTTGCAGAAGGGAGGAGGTAGCGGCTCTCCTACGGCCCCGTCCACATCTCCTGGTGTACTGGCCTGTCTCCTGGTATCGTCTCCATGCTCTGGACACCACACTGACAGACACAGCCACCCTTCTTGGCACAGCTCATATTGATGTGCCATCCTGGATGAGCTGCACTACCTGAGCAACTTCTGTGGGTTTTAGACATTGCCTCATGCTACTGTACCTCTAGGGGGAAGAGCAATGCCAAAATTCAGAAGTGACCTAAACAACAGCCAAAAAGGATAAGAGCAGAGAAATGGTCTGTGGTCACCACCTGCAGAACCACTCCTTTATAGGGGTTGCCTTGCTAATTGCCTATAATTTCTACCTGTTGTCTGTTCCATTTGCACAACAGCAGGAGAAATTGATTTACAATCAGTGTTGCTTCATAACTGGACAGGTTGATTTTACAGAAGTGTGATTGACATGGAGTTACTTTGTGTTTAATAGTGATGAGAGCATACTCGGTAATGCTTGGTACTCGCCCGAGCATAGCTGAACTCGCAGTACTCAGCGAGCACCAAGCATTTCCAGGATTGTTCGGCGGAAGTTTGGGTCCCTGCCCTGCATGTTTATCGCTCTTTAGAGCGCCAATCAACATGCAGGGATTGTCTGCCACGCACTGTAATTCTGCAGCCATGTTGGTTGCGGCATTACAGTGATTGGCTGGCCGTGCAACGTCATCAGGTCTATATCAGACCTGGCGCCACCCTGCTCATCCCAGTCAGCTCCGGAATCACCAGTGTAGGGAGAGTTGCAGTGATAGAGACAGAATAGGTGGGGTATCAGTGTGGGTATACTTACCATTGTTGAATCCACAAATCCAGCTAAATCAACAGTCCTTCTAAAGACTGATTACGGGGTATATAAATTGCAGTGCTAGGTAGGCAGCGAGTGTATGTGCAAGGCATGCAGGAACTGTATGTGGGTATATAGATAACACTGCTAGTCAGGCAGGCATTGTATGTAGCATACTTCATTGCATACATCAAGAGGGTCCATTCCATTACTGTCTGCTGCTGCCTATTACATATATTGACCATATATACATAACCCCAGGTATCAGTGCCCAGGAATAATTCTCTTTGCATTTTAATCCTGATTATTTTATTCAAAAGCATTCCAGAGCAGACGTCTTTTTTTCTCCATTTGCTTGTTGACACTGCAGAATACAGCCAGATCCTTTTTATAGTATTATAGTACAGCATGAAAATCCAGCTATTTTAAACAGGTTTGCCCGTCCCAGCGATCACATCTGAGTGTACAGAAAATTCTGCAATTTTTGTGGTACTGTAAAAAAATTTTGGAGTGTCTTATACAATTTCTTGACATCATTTTGCTGCCAATAAAATACTTAGCTCCCCAAAAAATATTTCGCTACAAGGCAGATATTTTCCACGGGGTTTTGTCCGCCACACGGATCGCATATAATTGCGGTCAAAATTGTGCCATTTCAGACCTCTATAGGAATTTTTTTGTTGTGTCTTAGCCTACTGACACAATTTTACTGTCCAAAAAAAAAGTCCAGATATTTGAAAGTGTGGTATCTCCATCACATGCCTCATCTATTTGTGGGCTAAAAATTGTGGCATTTGAGGCCTGTCAAAGAAATGGTTAATCCTAGTTCTCTAAAGTCTAGAAAAATAACTGAAAAACAACTTGTAACCCATGACACCATTTTAATTGTTATCATCTGTCTATGTGGTTAGATAATTCTGCCAGTGGTCAGATCCAAATTCCTCTTATAATAAATGTCTAAATATGTTGAGGCCAAATCTATTTCCTGGCCAAAACACACTAACAGGATACGGTTCCACGAATTGTTAAATTAATACAAGGGAAATGCCAAAACCCCTCCATATCCCTGTCATCCAATTTAGTGATATCTCATAACTCATAATATAGTTGACATGTCGTTATATAACTATCTTTCTTGCCAAGATCTCCTCCATTTTGTTAATTGTTACACAATATTACGGAATTGTCCATATTTGTTCATTTCCTTTTCTGATGAGCTATAAAAGATCTACCCTGACCCTACCAATAAAGGAGATTAACTTGAAAGACAAGCAACCTGTGTCTCTCTTTTTATTTCTCCACTCCTAGGATCCTAGGTAAGAGAAGCTCTAAGTGAGCTTTACCCGAGGTTGGTGACTAGAGAAAAAATCCCGACGCTGACAACTTGGAGGCCCACAGCGGGATTGCATTCCCCTTTAACTATCGATTTGGACTGAAAAAGATTGCCTTGCTTTTGTCGAAGGGAGAGCAGAAAGAAGACCCGGGTAAGTGAGACAAGGTAGGTAGGTCAATCTGTCTGGATCTTTGAATGGGAATCCCCTCGAGTAACAAAATTTAAAAGATTTAGGTTTATTTTATTTTTGTCTCTTTGCTTTAATCTATTTTGTTTTGTGTTTTTGTTTGTTGTTGCATATTTGTACTTGTTTATCTGTCTAAGTATGCTAACCATCAAATTGTCTTGATCCTGCTTTGCTATACTTGGTTTATGATTGTTCTAACTTTTATTCTTCTTTTGTTTGTTGATGCCTTGTCAAATGTTAATTGATAAGTAGTACTGATAATGCTGTGCTGAACTGTTCTGATTATAATGCAGTCCTGATATGTTGCTATATCTGTGTTGTGGGGCACTAAGCTGCGCTGTTGAGATTGAGAGATGGAAGCGATTTAGCAGAAAACATGATAAATGGATTGAGAAACATGGTTATGAGGAGCAAGTGGCCGCATGGATGAGAACAGCAGAGCAGCATGATCCATATTTTAATACTGATAATGATGATGACGAGAGGGAGTTTGCCCAGAATAGGAGAGGGAGAAATCAAATAGCGCAGGGACGAGCAGCAGCCCCTCCTTTACAGCGACAGCCTGTGTCCGCAGCTCCCTCCGCCCCTTTGAGAGTAGGGAAATCTCTCTTAGTGACTCAAATGTTACCAGTAGTTGCAGTCCTACAAGGGACAGAATCCAGTTGCTAAGTAGTAAAAGGATAAGTAAGTAGTAAAAGGATAAGTAAGTAGTAAAAGGATAAGAATTGGTTGATTGGTTGGTGTGAATCTGCAAAAATAAAATTAAAGGATTATCAAGGGAAATTTGATAAATGTCCTGTGCTCAGTGTGATCAAAGCATAGTTATAAAGAGTTTGCAGACAGATGCGACCCCACGTTATTGGAAGTCTGAGGAAAAGATCACTGGAGGAGTTGGCTGGTGGGCAGCCGTAACGTGGCTTGGACCTGTGAGAGTGTATATTTTGACTATAAATATTAATTTTAGAGTACCTCGAAATATCCCGGTCAATTGTGAGATCGCGGAGATATTGCAAAGATTTGGAAGTGCAGAAGCCAGTTATTGCCCGGTGGCTTTGAGACACTTTGCGATGAATACTAGTCTGTGAAGTGTACGTGTTACATCCCGTGTGAAAATTGTTTGTGTTCGGTTACTATAGTTGAAAAAAGAGTGAGAAGATTAAGGTCTGATTGGTTTTTGGAAAGAATACATTTGACACCAGTTGTTCCAGATCAGTACAGAAGAGCAAATAAGTTGTATAGAGTATTCTCTTGTCATGTAGTGTCAAACCATCACGCCTTATTGAAAAGTTGGTCATACATCTTAGAGACTAGATTATACATGCCAAGGTGGCAAGATATAGTTTCACAAGAATATTATTTTGATTTCTCTGAAACAGACTCAGGAATAGATTTGGCATGCTCAGAGTCTAGCGAGAATTAAGGTTCTGATTCTGATGTATGAGGAGTATACAGCGCTTGTGTTTGGAACTGTGTTGTTGACAGTCATCTGTCTAATTGTTTGGGAGAGTATGTATCAGCATTAGGACAGAACAGAGAGCTGCGGTTTAGGTTATTGCTTTGATAGTGGGATTGCTGGCTATTGTAGCTAGACCAGTGGGATCCCACTAATACATAACAGGGCTGAAGACAGGGGTCGCTACCCTTGACAGCTGTTATGGGTGCTAGGCACACCAGGTCAGGACAGACTACGGATCCAAGATATAAGATAAAGGACCTGCAGGATTATGAAGTAGTTAACAATACCGCTGACAATTCTTGAAAAGGCAGAAGTGCCAAGGAATGGATGTTTGGATGCTGAGAGATACAAAGAGTGTTTAAGTAAGGAGCATGCTGTATGGATTGGAAAATGTGATTATGGTGTGCAAGTTGCAGCGTGGATCAGAACTTCTGAATGATATGGTCTGTTTTAATACTAAGTGTGATGAAGTTAGAATGAGAGAATGTACTGTATGTCAGGCAATCTGCAGCGTCTCCACACACAGGCTGCTCCCCCTTCACAAGATCAGTCTGTGTTTCCACAGCTCCCTCCGCCCCTGTAGTAGCGGAGGGGATGAGACCGGCCCCCCCCCTTAAGCAGCCCAAAGAGCGAAGTTATGTGCTGACAGGAGATTTCTTCTGTGTCTGCAGCCTTAACATCTGTATAATTCTATACACCCCATCTCTGGTAGACCCTGGTGATATACCATCAGCCAGGGGTCCCATAGGTGCCAAATACGGGGGAAGGACTGATCCCCATGTCTCCGCAGATGCAAACTAGCTGACTTTTATATGATGCTTCTCCTCTATGCTTATTACCCTTGGGTTGCCACAGGGGTTCACAGACAGTTTCTCCACTCCGGTAAGGAACAGTCTCAAGCAATCGCTACGGAGGGGAGAAATGAGGAAACATTTTACATTACACTTGCAGACAACCCTTACACCTCATAACTATGATTTGAAAAACCCCAGAGAAGCTAGATTTGTAAAAATATGTTACTGATAGGATTGAAGGAAGATCTGAGAACAGAAATGATGAGAGTACGGCCAGAATGTATATACAATCCCTTCCCATGTTTAGGGGATAGAGGACCAGATTAACAATTGGAAAGTAAAGAAGCAGCAGAAGGCAACTCCTGTTATGGTGAATATACCTCCGGATGCATTTAATAATGCTGTGAAAACTGTGGTGCAGGTGGCAGGTATACTTCACAGGGTAACAGTAGAGAGAGAAGAAAAGGAAAGATGGGATATCAGACCCAGAGAAGTGTAAATAAGAATAGGGGTTCCCTCATAGGATGGTCCAATCACTATGACATAATTAAAATTTCCTCCTGGGAAACAATTAAAATGCCTGATTGATAGGGGGTGAGCCGTACTATAATATATAAGAAAAAGGATATGCCACAACAATTCATAACAGGAAAAATGGTACAGGGATTAGGAGCAGGTGGAATAGTTCATCCCTTGTATGAGACAGAACCCATGAATGTGTGAATAGCACGTACCACATACTTGTGTGCCCAATTGCTAGTCTCAGATAAATGTCCTATAGTCTTGATAGGTGCTGATATCCTGAGTGCTATGAATGCAGTTTTTTAATTAAGTTTTGAAGAAAGGTATTACTGTTACAGGCCCGTTGTCTGAAGCAACCCTCTCACCATGATGTTGCTAATTTAGCTAGATGGCGAGAAAAACTGCAACTGACCAAGATGAGGACATTTTGCAAATGTTCAATCAGGTACCACCTGCAGTATGGGTAAAGGATAATGCAGATGTTGGTTTAGGATAGTACCAGTATTCATCCGATTGAAGCCAGGAACTGTACCGGTGCGTATTAGATGATATCCCCTGAGCAGAGAGATCAAACAGGTACTGTATGTCTAATGGAAACAGCTTCCTTGTTAATATTTTTGTACCATGAAGTATGTAAGATCTAAAGAGGTAACTGCTAATAGCAAAGGAAAAGGTTGTTTTCTTAGGTCATTGCATTTCACCTCAGCTGAAACACATAACACCAGCAGGAAAAAAAAAGAAAAAGCCATAAGCCAAGCAATGGAGCTCACTTCCATCTGCCACTGAGTATATTCCTGGGGCTGACCAGCTACTGTAGAGAAGTCATGCCAACTGACCCCGGAAGCAAAAGAGGGGTTCAAGAACCTGAAGGAAGCCATTCTGTCAGCCTTGGCTCTCGGAATCCCAAATTATGACCTCCCCTTCCATTTGTACAGTCATGAATGGGGGACATGCTAAGGGTATACTGTATTTTTAACATGGCTACTTGCCAATGTGCAAGAGACACCAATTCCTAATGTAGATCAAGAATGTAGATGTGTCACAGGTTTACCAAAATGAAGTACCTTATACAGGTTATTTATTCAATAGTTGATCAACATAAGGTGGTACAAAGTAAAGCTTTGCCTTCTAGGATGTCTACTTGAGAAGCTGAATTGAAAGCACTCGCTGAGGTGTGTGTAATCGCTGAACATTTGACAGAAAAATACTTTTACTGATAGCCGCTATGCATTTGGCATCTGCCATGATTATGGTCCCATATGGAAGAGCAGAAACTTTGTTGGTTCCTCTGGTAAGCCCATTAAAAAACAGAATTGGTGGCCCAGCTTCTCAGAGCATTGGAGCTGCCCAAAGAAAGTTGCTAAAGTGAAAGTGCAAGCTCATACTATGGAGCGCACTAAGGAAGCCGAAGGCAACAACCGAGCTGATATTGCAGCCAAGGCTGCTGCTTTGTTCCCTCTTCCCACAGGAACATACACTGTACAGGTGTCGGGGGAGGTGGATCTTCAATTACTCCAGAGCCTGCAAGAACAGGCCTCTGCACCAGAAAAGGAAGAATGGCAAAGGCACACAGGTGCGAAGGAAGAAGATGGATTGTGGAGAGCGGATGGTAGGTATTGCTTGCCTAGGGCGCTGTTCCCTATGGTATGCTCCCTCTCCCACGGATTAACACGCCAATCCAAGGATGGAATTGTAAGCCAGGTAAAAGCAAGTTGGGTCGCACCAGAGTTCCAGTATGCTGCTGCAAAATTCGTACAGGGATGTATAATCTGTGCATGCCATAATGTAGGAAAAACGGTGAAGGTGCCACCAAAGTGCACCCCCAGGCCATTGTACCCTTTTCAGTGACTGCAGATTGATTTCATTCAGCTTCCAAGAGTAGGCAACTATGAATGTGCGCTGGTATGTGTAGATCTTTTCTCCAATTGGCCAGAGGCATGGCAAATGCACGAACTGTGGTTAGAAAGCTAATGTCAGAAGTTGTTTGCAGATTTGGAGTGCCAGAGGTAATTGAAAGTGACTGAGGTAGTCATTTCATGTCACAGGTGTGCCAAGGAATCACCCGAGCCTTAGGGATGGAGCAATCATTTCACACTCCTTATCATCCTCAGATTAGTGGCAGGGTGGAAAGGTTAAATGGCACACTGAAATTGAAAATTCAGAAAGCAATGGCACAAACAGTTCCCTTTCAGATCCATCCTCCTTGTCAGGCTCGCATGACCTTAAGCCTGGAGACTGGGTGGCGATGCAAAAGCACCTGAGAAAAAGTCTAGATCCTCACTTTGAGGGACCCTATCAAGTCCAGCTGATCACGCCCACATCTGTTAAGCTGGAAGGAAAGGCCACCTGGATTCACACGTCTCACTGCAAGAAATTCTACAAGAATTAAAAGAATGGAATTTGGGAAGTACTATCCATTCTTGCTTCTCACTGTGATATTATCTATACAATGTAAAAAAGATAATGATGTCTTTGAACCATGGGATAGTGATGTGTGAAAACGGTGGGCTAATAAATTTATCCAGTACCATAACTATATTGCCCAGGTCAGAAATCTATCCAATTGCTGGATTTGTTCACATGCCCCAATTGCTGCAAAAACTATGCAATATTTTGTAACTCCATTGAGAGAGAGAGAGAGGCAGTTCATGTAGATGAAGAAACCAGAGAAGGTCAGTATGGAGATGGAGCTGCTGAGATGTCCATAAGTATAAATACTGACCCAGAATGCTAGTCATTATGATATTATAGGGCAGTCAGTACAGATTTAAATGACTCTTAGTGTCTTTACATTGACACTACCCGGTTGGTTTCAAAAGCAATAGCTTTCCTTAATGAATTTCAGTTTGAATTACCAAAGGAAGTTTATATAGTCTGTGGAAGTAATGCATATAGGTGGACTCCTAAAGGAGCTGAAGGTGCATGTGCACTGGCTAGGTTAGAGTCAGCCACCTGGGTATGGAATGAGAATGATTTCCCTTATAAAATGTCCCTGGTCACATGATAGCAAAACGTAGTGCACCCTCTCCCCAGCCACCCAAGCATTTAATGCACACTCCATGGTATCTTAAAACTGGGATGTTTCTCACTGGTCCTTTGGGAGTTATGTTTGGAACTCTAAGGAATGCTCAAATGATAGAAGAATTAGGTGATATTATCTTTGATAATGTAACTGAATATTTATTTGATGCCATCAATGTAGAATCTGCTTATATGAGACAGCTCATTGTTATAACTAACCAACACTATGGTGCTTGACTATCTTACAGCATCTCAAGGGGGATTCTGTCAGGTAGTGGGACCCACATGCTGTCACTATATCGATCCATCCAGACTGATGAGAGTTACTCATGACATAGAACAAGCTAGGTTGATAAAGGAAGGAATACGGAAGGTTAATTCCCTGGAGGACCTGCCCCTCCCTGAATGGCTCACATGGTTAAATCCTTTGAATTTGTTTAAAGGAATAGGCGGATGGATATCAGGAATAATTCATTTTCTAGTTCAAGCAGTTTTTGTGATATTGGTTATTGCAGTAATGATAAGAATATTTGTTTTACTCATAAAGAAAATTCTTGGCTCTAATTGTAAATCTTTTCCAGGTAAACGTAGTAATAAAATTGATATCGATTCAGAGATCAAGCAAACTCAAGTGATGACTACCTTCAAAACCACTGTTCAGCGTGAATGTATATTCTGCAACAAGCAAACTTCAGTGGACCTGGCTGATTGTATGCATTGTGGAAAACCACTGGTTTGAGCAAAGACAAAGGCTCTACAAAGAACTACAACAATGAAGATTACATGCATTATGGACTTTAAATGATTAACACTTGCTAATGAATAAAGATATAAAAATATATATATACTAATATATCAAAATATATGTTACCATGTATTACAGTAATTATGAATTTACTATTAACACGTTACACACAAAACAGACATAAACTCCCCTCAATAAAATCTGTATTCCTCTGAGATAGGGCAAGAATTAAAAGAGATTTGTATTTCTGGATCACGGAGTGAATTACCTTTACGATGGACTACTTGCTAGAGATGGGGTGCACCTTACGAAGACTGGAAAACATGTATTTGGAAGTCGCCTGGCTACACTTGTAAGGAGAGCTTTAAACTAGAACAACATGGGAAGGGAAGCAAAAGACCAGAAAAAGCCATACACCTGACAAATGCTATTGAGAACTCTGCTATTAGAAGTGGAAAGGAAGAACAAAGACAAAAGAATCTAATTAATAAAAACATTGGAGAAAGAGAAACCAATCACAAACTAAAATGTT
This sequence comes from Dendrobates tinctorius, assembly GCF_039654945.1. Lineage (NCBI taxonomy): Eukaryota > Metazoa > Chordata > Amphibia > Anura > Dendrobatidae > Dendrobates > Dendrobates tinctorius. Next base: position 67,709,859 of record NW_027361703.1, read on the forward strand.
TCTATACTAATGCACAAAGCATGGGCAACAAACAAGGAGAATTGGAACTACTAACACAGGAAAAGAAATATGATGTCATTGGAATCACTGAAACTTGGTGGGACAATACACATGATTGGAATACAAGACTAGAAGGATACAACTTATTTGCAAGAAACAGACTTGATAAACGAGGAGGAGGTGTCGCATTGTATGTTAGAAACGCGTATATCTGCACAGAGATTGAAGCTTCGGAGACTGGGAGTTCTGTGGAAACTGTTTGGGTAAGAATACAAGGACAGAACAATGGAAAGGACGCCATTGTAGGCATTTACTACAGGCCGCCTGTGCAAGCTGAAGACATGGATGAACTCTTTATGCATCAAATGGCCAAGTTCTCCAAAAAATATGACATAGTTGTCATAGGAGATTTCAACTATCCAGACATTTGTTAGGAATCTGTCTCAGGCAAAACTAACAGGTCAAGGAAATTCTTATCCTCTCTTGCTGACAACTTTATCTTCCAAAAGGTAGAGGAGAAAACATGGGGAACTGCTACCTTGGATCTAATTCTTATAAACAGGGAGGAAATGGTTGAGGAGGTAAAAGTGGCTGGGACCCTAGGAGGTAGCGACCATGCGATTTTAGAATTTTGGATAACTAGAGGAGGAAGACCTGTGAAGACTCAGACGTCAAGCTTAGATTTCAGAAAGGCAGATTTTAAGGGATTCAGAAAGAGAATTGGAGGGATCCAATGGCTGGATATCCTTAAAGACAAAAATGTCCAGGAAGGATGGGAAATCTTGAAAAATGAAATTCTCAAAGCACAATTGTTAACAATTCCGGAAAGAGGGAAGAATAGGAAGCATTTAAGGAAGCCAGGATGGATGAACACAGAACTTAAGCACATGCTAAAAAGGAAGAAAAAAATGTTTATAAAATGGAAAGAGGGAGGCATATCTAAAGAAGAATATAATGCTGTCTGCAGAACCTGCAGGGCACAAATCAGATTATTAAAGCTGACAATGAATTGAGGCTTGCAAGAGATGTCAAAAGCAATAATAAAGGATTTTGGGGGTATGTCAAAAGTAAAAGAAAAGTCAAAGATGCTATAGGATTTTTACAGGATGAAAATGATGAAATCGTAAGACAGGATGTTGAGAAGGCCGAACTTTTAAATTCCTATTTTGCATCTGTTTTCTCTCAGAAAGGAAATGTAACATCAACTGTTCTTCACTGTCCTATTAAGGGAATTGAAGAATCCAGGATATCTATAAACAGAAAGATAATGAGGATGCACTTAGCTAACCTAAATGAATTCAAGTCTCCAGGTCCAGATGAATTACACCCCAGAGTACTGAAGGAGATAGCAGAAGAAATTTTTGAACCCCTCTCCATAATCTTTGAAAATTCTTGGAGAACAGGAGAAGTGCCAGAAGACTGGAGAAGAGCAAATGTTGTTCCTATCTTCAAAAAGGGGAAGAAGGTGGACCCAGGCAACTATAGGCCGGTGAGTTTGACTTCTATACCAGGAAAGATCTTTGAACAAATTATTAAACAACATGTATGTCAGTACCTGGATAAGAATGAAGTGATTAAACAGAGTCAGCATGGGTTTGTACCTAATAAGTCATGTCAGACTTACTTAATTTCCTTCTATGATGGAATCACTGATTGGGTGGATCAAGGAAATGCTGTGGATATAGTATATCTTGACTTCAGCAAAGCATTTGACAAAGTATCTCATACAATCCTTATTGAAAAAATGACTAAGTATGGAATGGACAAGGCAACTGTTAGGTGGATTCATAACTGGCTTAGTGATCGGACCCAAAGAGTGGTCGTAAATGGCTGCACATCCAGTTGGAAGAATGTCTCAAGTGGAGTACCACAGGGCTCTGTCCTGGGCCCTGTATTGTTCAACATCTTTATCAACGATTTAGATGAAGGAATTGAGGGTAAACTGATTAAATTTGCTGATGACACAAAGCTAGGAGGGATAGCTAATACTAGAGAAGAGAGAGAGAGGATTCAAAAAGATATAAATAAACTGGAGCAGTGGGCAGCAACTAACAGAATGGTTTTTAACAGGGAAAAATGCAAAGTACTACATCTGGGCAATAAGAATGAAAAAAGTATATACAGGATGTATTAACAGAAGCATACAGTCTAGATCATGTGAAGTCATTATTTCCCTCTACTCCTCTTTGGTCAGACCTCATCTGGAATATTGTGTCCAGTTTTGGGCACCACATTTTAAAAAAGACATCAACAAACTGGAGCAAGTTGAGAAAAGAGCGACCAGAATGGTGACCGGTCTGCAAACCCTGTCTTATGAGGAAAGGTTGCAGGATTTGGGAATGTTTAGTTTGCAAATGAGAAGACTGGGAGGAGACTTAATAGCTGTCTACAAATATCTAAAGGGCTGTCACATTGCAGAAGGATCAACTTTATTCTCATTTGCACAAGGAAAGACTAGAAGCAATGGGATGAAACTGAATGGAAGGAGACACAGATTAGATATTAGAAAAAACTTTTTGACAGAGTGATCAATGAGTGGAACAAGCTGCCACGAGAAGTAGTGAGTTCTCCTTCAATGGAAGTCTTCAAACACAGGCTGGACAGACATCTGACTGGGATGATTTAGCGAATCCTGCTTTGAGCAGGGGGTTGGACCAGATGGCCCAGGAGGTCCCTTCCAACTCTACGATTCTATGATTCTAAGTAGGGAAAGAAGGTCTGATTTACAGGTATAATCTGAATGGATGCACAGCAAAGCTGGTATCCCATGATATACATAGGACAAGCTGTGTATTTTGTGAAGTAGGGTTATCTTGCAGGCCTCGGATAAAGGCAAGGGCAGATAGAGGTAGATAGAGGTAGGTAGACAGATAATAAAAAGGGGAGTTGTCAAGGATATGGACAATCCTAGTTCTCTAAACTCTAGAAAAATAACTGAAAAGCAACTTGTAACCCATGACACCATTTTAATTGTTATCATCTGTCTACGTGGTTAGATAATTCTGCCAGTGGTCAGATCCAAATTCCTCTTATAATAAATGTCTAAATATGTTGAGGCCAAATCTATTTCCTGGCCAAAACACCCTAACAGGATACGGTTCCACGAATTGTTAAATTAATACAAGGGAAATGCCAAAACCCCTCCATATCCCTGTCATTCAATTTAGTGATATCTCATAACTCATGACATAGTTGACATGTCGTTATATAACTATCTTTCTTGCCAAGATCTCCTCCATTTTGTTAATTGTTACACAATATTACGGAATTGTCCATATTTGTTCATTTCCTTTTCTGATGAGCTATAAAAGATCTACCCTGACCCTCCCAATAAAGGAGATTAACTTGAAAGACAAGCAACCTGTGTCTCTCTTTTTATTTCTCCACTCCTAGGATCCTAGGTAAGAGAAGCTCTAAGTGAGCTTTACTCGATGTTGGTGACTATAGAAAAAATCCCGACGCTGACAAGGCCTCCATTTAACTGTTTTTGCTGTGTATTACTCCAATTATTAGCACTATTTTGCTGTAAAAAAAATAAAAATACAGGCCACATATTTTACAGTGTGGTATCTCCGCCACACACCTCATCTATCTGTGGGCTACAAATTGTGGCATTTTGGGCCTTCATTCAACTATTTTTGCTGTGAGTTAGGCTCACCTATTCTAAAGATAGGGTGCGCAGATCGCAAGCGCCCATGTGCGCTAGTAGGCGGCGATGACCGGATGGGGCGGGCAGGGAGCCGGCAGGGGGCGGGGCTTAGCGGCGGCCGTGCGCAGGCCGTCACTGCGCTATAAAGCGCAAATGTGAAACTAGCCTTACCCAAGTTCTTGACACTATTTTGCTGTAAAAAAATAAAAATACAGGCCACATATTTTACAGTGTGGTATCTCCGTCACACGCCTCATCTATCCGTGGGCTACAAATTGTGGCATTTGAGGCCTTCATTCAACTGTTTTTGCTGTGTGTTACTCCAATTAGCACTATTTTGCTTAAAACAAATACAAGCCACATATTTTACAGTGTAGTATCTCCGTCACACGCCTAATCTATCTGTGGGCTACAAATTGTGGCATTTGAGGCCTCCATTCAACTGTTTTTGCTGTGTGCTACCCTTGTTCTTGACACTATTTTGCTGTAAAAAAATAAAAATGCAGGCCACATATTTTACAGTGTGGTATCTCCGTCACATGCCTCATCTATCTGTGGGCTACAAATTGTGGCATTTGAGGCCTCCATTTAACTGCTTTTCCTGCATCTTAGCCTAGTTATTGACACCAGTTTGCTGGAAAAAAAAATGCTACCTACAGACCAGATATTTAAAAATTTGGTTGTCCTGCACACGGATCTCATATAAGTTCGCTCTAAAAAAGATCCATTTGTAGTGAACGTGGAAAATATTGTAGTCCATCTAAAATAGGCAAGGCACATGTCATGGGACGGGGAAGTGGACGTGATGGTGATGGTGCATGCAGAGGCCAAGGCCGTGGACAAGCTGAAATTGTGCCACAACAAACACCCACATCTGTGGTACCGCCGGAGCGTGACTCAGTCCAGCAGCGGAGGCGGGGGTGAACCAACCTTACTCTGTATGATTCACCTGGTCAGACATAGGCCGTGCGCCCACGGCAAACAGCAGAACTGTACGGGACGCATTCTCTGTGATGGGTGAGCAGACACACAGCTACTCGTTGCTCACAGTCAGTGTATGCATAGACTGGGGAACTACAGCGTGGGCCTAAGCTATTGCGGCGCTCCAAGAAGAGGGAGTCAACTTTCCCCTGCTGCACACTCTGTCTTCCCACCAAGCGTCCCGCTTTCTCGCGCACTGTCCCTGTTATCCCTGACACGCCCCCTACTGTTGAGTGCAAAGGTCTGTCTGGGACAGAAAGCATTCCCCCCGGCAACATTGGTGACAGCACCGATAGTTCCAGAACCGAAGCGAGAGAGGTACCACCGGCCGGGTCCATCTTCCTACACTGGCAGGTACGGTACATCTCACTGATGGCACACTGGGATAACATAGTGGAAGCCGAGACCCAGTCGGACCTTGGGATGGAACACGTCCTCCTGACGCCGAGGATTGCAGACAATACACCATTTAGGGTTGCCCCCACAGTCTACAGCTCCTGCACCTCCTCCTCCTCTTCAGCCTCCATCTCTGAAATGACCACATCAGTCACAAGGTGGAAGCACTGCAGCACTGCCTCTGCCAAGCGGCAACAGGCTGTGCTGAAGCTAATATGCTTAGGTGACAAACCGCACAATGCTAAAGAGTTGTGGACAGCTCTGAAAGAGCAGGCAGATCTGTGGCTGACACCACTGAACCTACAGCCATGCATGGTCATTTGTGACAATGGCCAGTATCTGGTGGCAGCTGCGAGGCGAGCTCACACACGTACCATGCCTGGCCCATGTGCTTAACCTCGTTGTTCAACGGTTTCTCAAAAGCTACCCGGAGCTGCCGAATCTGCTTGTGAAAGTACACTGCCTGTGTGCTCATTTTAGAAAGTCAACTCCAACTTCCATCGCCCTTGCCCTGCTTCAGCAGCGCTTGCAGCTTCCAGCTCACCGACTGGTGTGTGATGTTCCCATGCATTGGAACTCTACACTGCATATGTTGCAAAGGATTTGTGAGCAGAAGAGGGCAGTTGTTGACTACCAGCATCAACAAGGCTGTCGGGTGTTCAGTTCAGACTCCACACATAAGACCTCAGCAATGGACATGGATGTCAGACATATGTACCATCCTACAAAACTGTGAGGAGTCCACCAAGATGGTGAGCGGCGATGACGCCATAATTAGCATCACCATCCTGCTTCTCTGTATTCTGAAAAGCTCTCTGCTCACAATAAAAGAGGATGCATTGCAGGTGGAGCACGATTACAGGGGTTGGACAAAATAATGGAAACACCTAATGTTTTGGCATCATAATCTTCTAACATGTTATAAACATGCAAACCGTGATATATGGTAATGTTTTGTAGTTGATTATTTGTGTTATGTGATATGTGTATGTAAATTAACTGTTTGTTTTGCAGAATTGTAAGAACATTGATGAGAACCAGATACCAATGGCAGACCTCTCGGATTTTCAGAGGCCAAATTGTTGGTGCTCGTATGGCAGGCACTAGTGTAACAGAAAGTGCCCGAATGCTTGGCATGTCAAGAGGTACTGTCTCCAAAGTAATGACTGCATTTGAAAGAGAAGGAAAAACATCCGCAGCAAAGCACAGGTCCGGCCAAAAGTCGAAGTTGACTGAGAGAGACCGTCAGACTCTAAAGCGAATTGTGAGAGAGGATCGCAAGACCACGGCTCCAAAAATAACTGCTGAGCTCAATGAACACCTACAGAACCCAGTTTCCATAAAAACTGTTAGTCGGGAGCTGCACAAATCTGGATTCCACGGAAGAGCTGCAATTAGAAAACTACTGCTCTCAATGACAAATGTTTCCAAGCATTTAGAGTGGTGTAGAAACCTCCAGAATTGGTCCCTCGAGCAATGGAAACATGTGATATTCTCAGACAAATCATCGTTTACCCTATTTCCGACCTCCGGCCGAGTGTACGTTTGGAGACAGCCGAAAGAAGCATTCCATCCAGACTGCTTTCTCCCAACCGTAAAACATGGCGGAGGTTCTGTGATGATCTGGGGTGCTATTTCGTGGAGATTCACCGGGCCAATGATATCCCTTCATGGAAGAATTAACAGCCGAGATTATTTAGGCATTTTGGGCGACCAAGTGCATCCTATGGTTCAAGCACTGTTCCCGGAGGGGAACGCCATCTTTCATGATGATAATGCACCAATTCATACAGCTAGAATCGTTAAAGCATGGCACAAGGAACATTCTAATGAAGTTGAGTATCTCATCTGGCCCCCACAATTCCCAGACCTCAACATTATTGAGCATTTTTTGGTCGATTTCCGCCGCCATCGTCGCTCAAAGAAATGGAGGGTGTTTTAACTGAAGAATGGGCTAAAATTCCTTTGGAAACAATTCACACCTTGTATGAATCCATACTTCGGAGAATTGAGGCTGTAATCGCCGCAAAAGGTGGACCCACACCATATTAAACTAACTTTAGTTGATGTTTCCAGGTGTTTCCATTATTTTGTCCAACCCCTGTAGATGGAGCAAGGAACCATACAGAGTGATTACACACAGCCCAGCCTCATGTCATCCCAACGTGGATTGGTTGACAATGAGGAAGAGGAGGAGGAGGAAGAGCAGGAGTTAGTTTCATGCGCTATAGACGGTACTACAAGCACAACTGTCATAGTGTCTGTTCAGCGTGGATGGCCTGAGGACAGGGAGGAGGAGGAGGAAGACAGCATGGTCAGTCGTCCTATTGGTGAGGACATGGAAGTCTTGCCTGTTAGCAGTCTAGCACACATGGCTGACTTTACGTTGTGCTGCCTTTCCCGTGACCCTCGCATTCTCAAAATTTTGGGTGACACTCATTACTGGTGGGTGACACTTCTAGACTCACACTACAAGGAGAACTTTCAATCTCTTTTTCCAGAGGCAGACAGGTCTACTAAAATGAGGCAGTACCAGAGGGCTCTTGTTGCAGAATTATTAAAAAAATTCCCATCTGAAAACACTGGTGGCAGAGGTCACAGTTCGCTGGACAACCAAGGAGTACAGGTGAGAGAGACACAACTCGAATCCATCAGAGGCAGGGGAACACTGGCAAAGTTCTGTGAAAGTTTTCTCAAACCCTCCCATTGCACTGGCGTTGAGGCGTGGGGCACTCTCACAAGGAGTGCAAAGTTTTGGAAGATGCTGAGGGAGTTCCTTGCTGACTGTACCAACGTCCGCTGTGATTCCTCTGTGACTTATAATTATTGGGTATCCAAGCTGGACACGTGACATGAACTGGCTCTCTATGCCTTGGATGTCTTGGCCTGCACTGCCGCTAGCGTTTTGTCAGAGCGGGTATTTAGTGCCGCTGGTGGAATTATAACTCATAAGCGCATCTGCCTGTCAACTGAAAATGCTGACAGGCTGACTTATAAAAATGAATAAGGGCTGAATTGGGCCAGACTTCTCTACACCACCAAATGATAACAGCGAAACACAACCTTAAATCCAGTGCACTTCTTCACACCCACACATGGGTATACGCTTCCTGATTTTGGCTATTTGGTGTTATCCGCCTCCTCCTCATTGTCATGATCCAGGTTGGATATGACAGGTTTTGAATAAGTAACCTTTTTTTTTCCTTTGAGCTGGTTGCTTAGAGTTGGTTTTGCCCCCGGTTGCCATTAGGGTTATTACACAGTGGTGTCTTTTGTTCTAGTTTGCCCCCGGTGGTGGTGAGCATTATTGCTCAGGAATCTCTAACAGGTGTGAGACTCTGGCTCCTAACTATAAAGGTGTGTCAGGTGTTCTCACTCACGGTTGGTGATATTGGTGTTTTCCAACCATCCTTGGTGAAGGAAGGAACTTGAGAAGAGTCCCGGGCAGCCCAGTCAGAATCCTGGAGTGGCAGCAATGGTGTCAGCGACGAGTTCTTGCAAAGCTTGGAGGAGTGGCAGCTATGGTATCAGCGAGGAGTTCTTGCAAAGCTTGGTGAAGTGGCAGCTATGGTATCAGCGAGGAGTTCTTGCAAAGCTTGGTGAAGTGGCAGCTATGGTGAAAGCTGCACTCAGATGCTGGACTCTGTTGCTGGAAAGCTGCACTCAGATGCTGGACTCTGTTGCTGGAAAGCTGAACTTGGATGCTGGACTCTGTTGCTGTAAAGCTGCACTCAGATGTGGGACACTGTTGCTGGAAAGCTGCACTCAGGTGTTCGATCCAGTTGGAGGAAAAGATGCACTCAGGTGTCGGACTCTGTTGCTTGGAGCATTAGCAACAGAGCAAAGCTAAGTGGTGTTTCCCTGTTTGTCACTTTCCTCAATGTGTGTTTTAGTGCAGTGGTGGGATTAGTTTCTGCACCGTCCACTTCACTAGTAAGGGATTAGTTCAGGGCGAGCTAAGGATTTCAGGTATCCTGATCGGCGCCCTGTGCGGAACCGGCCTAGGGATCGTTAGGAGTGTAGAGACACTGACTCAGGGGAGTGCAGGAGGTCTCCACGTCCCCGTTCCCTATCGCAGGGCAACCATTGTAATTGTTTTCCTGGTTTTCCCCTTTATTCTGAAATTTGCCCTGCTGGAGGCGGTGTATCCAGACATACATTCTATTATTCAAATTCGCCCTGCTGGAGGTAGTGTATCAGGGTCACGCGTGTCATATAAATTCGCCCTGCTGGAGCCAGTGTGTCCAGTCACACGTGACCATGACATTATCACCAACCTTACATTTTTTTTTCTGGTAGGCCTTTGGCCAAGTTCAGGCCGGTGAGTAATTGCTGCTGGGCCTCACTGAGGTGAGTGAGGAGCTGCATGGTGTGTTGAAGTAGTTCCAGCAGCAGTTATCAGGGTCTGGGGCCTTCCCTCTGGCACTACCAGATAATCAAATTGCGGCTCTGGCAAAGAAGCCCCTAGAGTCCCTGCTTGTGAGCGGAACTTGCTCATGCACACGGACACACCCAGGCAGGTGGGAGGAGTGGGTTTCCCCATGGTGCTGCCTGATATTCCCCGAGGTGAAGGGGTACGTCCCTGTGGTGGGCGGATTTGTGTCATAGCCCGCGGGGCTCATGCCAAACCTTCCATACCACCGAAGAAGCCGCCCCCTCCTGGTCGTGTGGAGGAAGGCGACCAGGGAGTGTATATTTCCTCCATATCCCCGTCCCCTTCTCCTCCGGTTGTGGCTGCAGGCATGCTGCCAGGGAGTAGGAACAAGTCTCAACCCTCACCATTAGCCAACCCAGAGAGGCACAGGCCTCGTAGTAGGAGGGGTTGGAGGGTGGTGTTTCCCTTGGTGAATAGCGGGGGTGTGAGTGTGGTGACACAGGGGGACGCCTCTGTTGTCAGTTCCAGTAAAAGTTCACAGTATTTGACAAAGTAATGAGTGGCAATAAACGTTCTGGTCCGGACCAGTGTGTGAACGAGCCTGTATGGGTGTCCACCAAATAACATCCAGTGGAAGTGTGTGCAGAGTCTCGTCTGCTTGTTTTACCTACAAACATGCTCATACACAACTCGCTCCCCAGGACGGGGCTCTGGGGATGTGCAACGCCGCCAGAACATACATTGCCAATACCAGCGGTGCCCATTTGTCTTTAACCTGAAGTACAGGTAGTTGTAGAGGTGAACTCTGGATCTGGGCGTCCCCACTGTAGGTGGTTCCCTGATGAGGAGCAGTCTTGAGGGTCCAGAGGCCCCTCATTGAGGGAGAGTACTGTCATGATCCAGGTTGGATATGACAGGTTTTGAATAAGTATCCTTTTTTTTTCCTTTGAGCTGGTTGCTTAGAGTTGGTTTTGCCCTCGGTGGCCATTAGGGTTATTACACAGTGGTGTCTTTTGTCCTAGTTTGCCCCCAGTGGTGGTGAACGTTATTGCATGGGAATCTCTAACAGGTGTGAGACTCTGGCTCCTAACTATAAAGGTGTCAGGTGTTCTCACTCACGGTTGGTGATATTGGTGTTTTCCAACCATCCTTGGTGAAGGAAGGAACTTGAGAAGAGTCCCGGGCAGCCCAGTCAGAATCCTGGAGTGGCAGCTATGGTGTCAGGGAGAAGTTCTTGCAAAGCTTGGAGGAGTGGCAGCTATGGTGTCAGTGAGGAGTTCTTGTAAAGCATGGTGGAGTGGCAGCTATGGTGTCAGCAAGGAGTTCTTGCAAAGCTTGGTGGAGTGGCAGCTATGGTATCAGCAAGGAGTTCTTGCAAAGCTTGGTGGAGTGGCAGCTATGGTGAAAGCTGCACTCAGATGCTGGACTCTGTTGCTGGAAGAGAGCTGCACTCAAATGCTGAACTCTGTTGCTGGAAAGCTGCACTCAGGTGTTGGATCCAGTTGGAGGAAAAGATGCACTCAGGTGTCGGACTCTGTTGCTTGGAGCATTAGCAACAGAGCAAAGCTAAGTGGTGTTTCCCTGTTTGTCACTTTCCTCAATGTGTGTTTTACTGCAGTGGTGGGATTAGTTTCTGCACCGTCCACTTCACTAGTAAGGGATTGGTTCAGGGCGAGCTAGGGATTTCAGGTATCCTGATCGGCGCCCAGTGCGGAACTGGCCTAGGGATCGTTAGGAGTGTAGAGACACTGACTCAGGGGAGTGCAGGAGGTCTCCACGTCCCCGTTCCCTATCGCAGGGCAACCATTGCAATTGTTTTCCTGGTTTTCCCCTTTATTCTGAAATTCGCACTGCTGGAGGCAGTGTATCCAGACATAAGTGTACTACTGAAATTCGCCTGCTGGAGGCGGTTTATCCAGCTGCACGTTCTATTATTTAAATTCGCCCTGCTGGAGGCGGTGTATCCAGGGTCACGCGTGTCATATAAATTCAGACTCCTTTAAATTGGGAAAAGATTTCCAGTTGGCCATCCTCGACGTCTCTTCCGACACCACCACTAGATTACCAGGGTGAACATGTTCCGTGATGCAACAGCCAGGTTTTTTTTTTTCAAGTGTGCTTATGATGCCCGTAAACAAAAAGTTGACACAGTATGTTGATGTGTACCCCCAGGGGGAAATGTTTGTCAGTCTATACACTTAGTGTATGTGTATTACAAGCATAGGAGACCCGGTGCTTTTAATTGGGAAAATATTTTTTGTAGGCCATCCTCCACATCTCTTCCGACACCACCACTAGATCACCAGGGTGAACGTGTTCCGTGATGCAACAGCCAGTTTTTTTTTTCAAGGGTGTTTATGATGCCCTTAAAAAAAGTTTACACAGTATGTTGATGTGCACCCCCAGGGGGAAATGTTTGTCAGCCCATACACTTCGTGTATGCACATTACAACCATAGGAGACCCTCTCTTTTAAATTAGGAAAAGCAGCATGTTGGATCAAAGGGTTATTGGGGGCGTGTAACTTTGGGGCAGGGCAGGCCTTGCATTTAATACATACGCTAACATTATGAGAGTAGCTAATTAAGAAAAATGGGAACTTTGGTTTTGTGTGGCCATCCAGTACGTTGGTTCAAAGGGTTATTGGGGTGCGTGTAACTTTGGAGCAGGGCAGGCCTTGCATTCAATGAATAGGCAAACAGTATGGGAGTAGCTAATTAAGAAAAATGAGATCTTTGGTTTTATGTGGGCATCCAGGACGTCTGTTCAATGGATTATTGGGGTGCATCCACATTTGGAGCAGGCCTTGCATTCACTTCATGGGCAAACATTATGGGAGTACCAAATGAATAATAATGGGAACTTTGGTTTCATGTGGCCATCAAGTATGTCAGTTCATGGGGTTAATTTGGTGCTTGTAACTTTGGGGCAGGGCAGGCCTTGCATTCAATGAATAGGCAAACAGTATGGGAGTACCAAATGAATAATAAATGGGAACTTTGGTTTCATGTGGCCATCCAGTACGTTGGTTCACTGGGTTATTGGTTCATGTGGCCATCCAGTACGTTGGTTCACTGGGTTATTGGGGTGTGTCCAAATTTGGGGCAGGCCTTGCATTCAATGCATAGGCAATAACAATATAGGAGGCCCACTGTTTAATAATGGGAACAACAAAGCTTAGCCGGCTGACAGCTCTCTAAGAATAGTGATGACCAACTGCTGTCCCTTTAAGAACATTAAAGTCCGCCTGATGGCCCTCCTCCTTTAACAGTCCCTCCTTCATAAATGAAACAGGATGTGTCTGATGATGTGTCACAAACCACATGGCCAGCTAAGGTTGTAAAATGTTAAAATGACATTTCCCAGTGAATGCATTTGTCTTGGTTGAAAGCAATGCTAAAATTTAAAAACGCATCAAAAACGTTACAGTATGAACATAGCCCAAGTGGTAGGGGAAAATTTTTGTTTTGGGTAATTTGTTTTGCCTTACATACAAATCATTACCCTGGAAAGGATGTTCCTTAACATATTTCCAAGGAATATCAATTTTGGTTTCGTTTTTGCATGGTTTTTTGTGCACCCAGAAAGTGGCGTAAGACTCTGACAACATTGTTCACAGCAGTAACCTGGGAGTCAGAAATGCTTCCAGGGCTCTTTCCCATGATGTTCCCATGTCATTTCAGCACTGCTCCCATCGTTTTCAGACATTTTTAGAAAAGAACCCCCGGGGGAGGTCACGGCAGAAATGCTCAGGTTTCCTGTAGACTTTCATTGGGCTCGTTGCTCGGGTCGAGCACACGAGCATTCCAATTTGCTCGACCACAGCATTTTAGTGCTCGCCCATCATTATTGTTTAAGTGTTCCCTTTATTTTTTTGAGCAGTGTACTAATAATCTTTATTTTTATATCACGCTAACATATTCCGCAGCGCTTTACAGTTTGCACACATTATCATCACTGTCCCCGATAGGGACTCACAATCTAAATTCCCTATCAGTATGTCTTTGGAATGTGGGAGGAAACCGGAGTACCCGGAGGAAACCCACACAAACACGGGAAGAACATACAAACTCCATGCAGATGTTGTCCTTGGTGGGATTTGAACCCAGGACAAAATTAAGAGATCACTGCAAAATTTTCAAATTGTGGGATTTTTCTCTATAGATATATTTTTTGAGTAAAATGTAAATTGCTCTTTTATGTTATAAACTACTGACAACATGTCTTCGAATTTCCAAGCACTAAATTTTGGATTTATTTTCAGAAAATGAGAAATGGTCAAAATAACAAAAAATGCAGTGCTTGCAGACCTCAAATAATGGAATAAATAATAATAAAGGAAGTTCCTAATCATTTAGAAAAAACAATACTAATGTTTTAACTCAGGAAGAGTTCAAAAATCAATATTTTGTGAAATAACCATGATTTTTAATCACAGCTTTCATGCGTCTTGGCATGCTTTCCACCAGTCTTTCACACTGCTTTTGGGTGACCTTATGCCACACCTGGTACAAAAATTTAAGCAGTTCTTTAATGGCTTGTGACTATCCATCTTCCTCTTGATTACATTCCAGAGGTTTTCAATAGGGTTCAGGTCTGGAGATTGGGTTGGTCATGACAGGGATTTGATGTGGTGGTCCTTCATCCACACATTGATTGACCTAGCTGTGTGGCATGGCGCATTGTCCTGCTGGAAAAAACAGGCCTCAGAGTTGGGGAACATTACCTGAGCAGAAGGAATCAACTCTTTTTACAGGATAACCTTGTATGCGGCTTGATTCATACATCCTTCGCAAAGATTAAGTTGCCCACTTCCAGCCTTGCTGAAGCATTCCTAGATCATCACCGACCCTCCACCAAATTACACAGTGGGTGCAAGACACAGTGGCTTGTACGTCTCTCAAGGTCTCCGTCTAACCATTATACAACCAGGTGTTGGGCAAAGCTGAAAATTAGACTCAGAAAAGATTACCTTACTCCATTCCTCTATGGTCCAGTCCTTATGGTCACTGGCAAGCTTCAGCCTGGCTCTCCTTTGCTTCTCATTGATGAAAGGCTTTTTTCTAGCTTTACATGACTTGAGCCCTGCTTCTAGGAGCCTGTTATGAACTGTTCTTGCTGTGCACTACACCCCAGCTGCCTTTTGCCATTCCTTTTGTAGATCACTTGATGTCATCCTGCAGTTGCTGAGTGACATTTGAATAAGATGATGGTCATCCCGGTCAGTGGAGAGTCGTTTTCACCATCTGCCGGTCTGTAGCTTTGTTGTCCCCAGTGTCTGCTGTTTGACCTTGTTGTAATGGACTGCCGTCTTAGACATTTTAAGGATGGAGGCAACATGACGCTCACTGTATCCCTCTGCTAGTAAAGCCAGAATTGAGGCCTTCTTTTCCTGACTCAAGACTTTTCTTTTCAACTCCTTTGGCATGGTTAAAAGTTATTTTTTCATTCCTATTACATTCCTATTACTTTTGGGATATTACTAGCACTTGTTTTGCCATCCAGCTTGTCCTATTGCAAGAGGATTGTGAACACCACAGCAGGGTTTTTTATACTTTCCTTTGCTAAATAAGATTTGGTTCAGATGATCACCTAATCAGAAGCACATTAAGTAGAATGAGTTGTACGCTGGTTGGAATTCAACTGACACTGGAATGGAATGGCTGTCAGACATGTAGAGATGCTGATTTTTATAAAACTGTGCAGTGGTCTCTTAATTTTTGAATTTTTGCTGTATATATATATAGATAGATAGATAGATAGATATTTATAGATATATATAGATAAAGATATGTGGTCTGTGTATGTATGTTATCTGTATATGCAGCATGACTTTCTATGTATGTGATCTGTGCATGCATGTGCTCCATGTATGCATGTATCTGTAAGTATGTGCTTTGTGTATGCATGACTGTATGTAGGTGCTCTATGTAGGCATGCATCTGTATGTAGGTGTTGTTAGGTATCCTGAGGCCAGGGGCTCCTTGCCTGTCCCTAATGCTAGGGGCGCCCTAGCTATCCCTGTTCCCCGGATTACGTCTAATGGTGAAGACGCCGGGGCCACATATATTGCAGAGCTCCTGAATCGACCTTTAGGCTAGTTTCATATTTGTGGACGGAGGGCTGCCTAGTTCCTCCGTGAAGCCATGCCCCCCCCTGCGTCTCCTCCAGTTAGCTATGCCCATTTCTTCATGCAGCTTCATGCGGTCTGCGTACCCTATCTTTAACATTGTGTACGCAGGCCATGCTGCAGTATGCAGATGCCGCCGCATGCGTCTTTTTGACTATGTGGCGCCCGCATAAAATTCCAACATGATGCGTTCTACGCGGGTCGCCGCACTGTCAAAACGACATTGGGTACGCAGGCCACATGAAGCCACATGCAGAAATGGGCAGAGCTAACTGGAGGAGGTGCGGTGGGGGCGTGGCTTCATGGAGAAAGTACGCAGCCCTCCGTCCGCAAATGTGAAACCAGCCTAGTCTGTTCCCTCCCCCTGCCGAGGGAATAGGGGAGTAATAGTGTATGGCTATACATCAACCAGACTATCAAGTTAATATGAACAGGGATAAAGGAAAATATAAATTATACAAAAATGCACACACAAACAACAAATGGAGACATCGTGGAGTGAAAGTAGTAGAAGGCGAGGATTTGCACGCAACCAGAACCTAGCAACATTCTTTGGTGGATTTATCTAACGGCTTAAGGCAACTGAGCCTTAAGGCAGGTAAGCTTCCAACTGAGCAGATTAACCCCTGCACTGCTAGAAGAAACCAGCACTGTTTAATATGAAGGTGAATGCTTCTAGCCAGAGCATGAGTAGGAGAAATCAGACAGCGCTGTCTTCTAGCTCCTCTCTGTCACGGCAACCCCATGACAGGTGTGTATGCATGTGTCTATATGTATGTGCTCCATGTATGCATGTATCTGTATGTAGATTCTCTGCATATGTCTGTATATATGTGCTATGTGTATATGGGTCTTGTGTGCAACATGTATTGTGTGATAACGTGTGTGTAATATAGAAATTTGTGTCACATACTGTTTGTGTATGTAGCATCTACATTTATAAATCCGGGCAGCGTATATGTGTGTACGTAGTTGTAAACATTGGCAATCACCCCAACAAATGAGAAAAATTCTGCTCATTCATCAGGTGATCGGGCTACTACAGCAGAATGTGGCAACTCATTGCTTGGGAACACACCTTTAAGACTGGGGCAAAACGGTCAGGAAAACCAACAGAGGCAGTAAGTACAGATGGAGAAGAAGCCGGGTCAGCACAGAGAGCAGTAGATCAGATCAGGGCTCATCGTCAGTGGCTGCTGACTCTGGCCACTACTGATCTTGTGTCTGGGGTGAAACAGACCGAGGGATGCTTGGCCGTGGCAGAGCTGAACAGAAAGGAAACTGGGAAACCATTAGGAATGGTTTGACCCGGGCCCGTGCAGAGTAACTGTGGAATCAGTGAAGGAACCTTGTTATGTGAAGCCTGTTGTAAACGCTGTGAAGTCTTTGGAAATGCTGTGTAATGAACCAAGTAAAGATGTCTTTATTTAAGTTATGATGGACTGTGTCTCAGTTGATGTGAATTTTCCTGGAAATGGTCTCCCACTGCATAGTGAGGACCCTGAAGGAGCTGAATCCGGAGACACAGGTATGCTGACTAGTGAGCATGATTTTTCTTTGAGGAGAGGCCAGGACACCAGAGCCCCCACGAAGAAAAGAGTTAATGATGTTATGTGTGCGGCTGCTGTACCCCTGAAAGATGGCAAGGAAGATGTGCAAGTGGTTGCTGTATTTAGAGAATTGAAAGAAGATTTTGTGAATATTGATGAATTATCGGATTTGACTGCTAAAGATTCTGTGACAACACCGGACTTGACTACCAAGTTGAACCTGGCCTATTTTGTGAGAAAGTCTGACACCATTATTGCGACTAAGATGGCGACTGTAGAATTGGCGGGAAATGTCGATGAAGATGGAGTCAACAACAAGGCCCTTCGTGGGCGTTACAACACGGTCTTTACGCCAAAGTTCACTTGTCAATGTCCCTTGGTCCACCCCTGGTGGGTGCGGATGAAGAGAAGAAGACCCCGCCTCCCCCTACAGAACAACAGCAAATGGGAGGAGTTGTCGGAAGTGACCTCACCTTGAAACAGGTAGGGCCCAGAAGAAAGATCGAAGTACAGCCGCGAACAGCATCACTCACCGCAGAACGCCGGTGAACTGGAGAAGCGTGAACTGGAACGCCTTCCTCCGGAGATGGGATATCAGTGGCGAGCAGAGCAGTCCTCTTCACGTTCACTGGAGCCGGAACATCTTGTGGAACCAGCGACACGGCACCAGGCAAAGGAACCCTATCATCTGGAACCTTGGTTGTTAGCTCAGCAAAGATTGGAACTGGCGTCCGCCCCAGAGGAACCGCTACTGGAAATCGAGAATGAGCCGGAGCTCTATCTACCAACAGACTGTGCAGGCCTCTCTGCAGAAGGATCCAGCATTACCGGGACGGCCGCAGCCTACGTTCCTGCGTCTGAGTGGGTGAGTGCACCTCAGCCCCTAACCCCGGAGGGATAATCCTTGTCACAGGCCCCCGTCTCGGAGGCTGTCGTTCACCCACACATTGCGGCAGGGGAGTCTGCACCACAACCTCAATCCACGGAGGCCCCGGCTAACTCTGCACCACAACTTGGGTCCCTGGGGGTTTGGCCTGCCTCCCAAAATGTCACGTCCTTGGATGCCTCCCATTTCCACCAGCTAGTGGAGGACCCCTATCCTACCCCAGAGCAGGCCGCCTGGATAAAGGAAGTAATTAAGAAAAAGAAGCAACGGGAGAGGGAGGTCTGGGCCGAATTGCGCCAAGCCGGTTGACGCACCAGTGGCCGGCTTATGTATACCGACGTAGACAGGGGATATGGTTTTATCAAGGAGGATGGAACTGGCACTAAGATCTACGTCAACGCAGCATCAGTTAAGTTTGGCAAACCCCTGCGTGAAGGGGATTATGTGTCATTTTTCAAAGAGGACTGCCCCGGGGGTATTTTGCAGTGGCGGTCACCCTTTGTGAACAGGATGACCTGGGACTCGGCCTGGGCCCGGAGCAGGCTCAGCCATCATCTGGCACCCAAGTCACTACTTCAGTGTCGTGGCAACCACCGACTCCTGCGGCTGCAGAGTCGTGTACAGCCCAAAACCGGGCATGGGATTCAGCCACATTTACAGTGGCAAAAGAGACTTGTCGCTAATCTGTTTGAACTGAACTGTCGAAAAAATGTTGCGCACGTTGCACCATCTTGGAGAAATTGTGGCACTGTTCTGCGTCCCTGCAGGCAAGAAAGCCTGAAAAGCACACAAAAAATGGTGAAAAGTGGACGGATGGCCTAATGTGTACTGTGTTTGTTTTGTTGTTGAGAGTTAACGGGTACTTAAAGCAGGAACTACCTTTTATAAAAAAAGAAAAACTGAACTGATGCTTTAACCCCTTTCTGACATTAGACGTACTATCCTGTCCTCGGTACCCGGGCCCCTAATGATCGGGGACGGGATAGTACGTCTAAGTGATCAGCGGCGCTCCCGGCAGGGGGCGCCGCTGATCACGGCAGGGTGTCAGCTGATTATTACAGACTGCCCCCGGCACATTAACCCCTGGCTCACTGCGATCAAACATGATCGTATTGTATCGGGGGATTAGGAAGAATCGCGCAGGGAGAGGGCTCCCTGCGCGCTTCCCTGAGACCCCCGGGGCAACACGATGTGCTGTGTCGCTCTGAGGGTCCTCCTCCCTGCAGACCTCCAGATCCAATATGGCCGCAGGGGCCACAGGTGCTGTCCAAACTGTCAGATCAGCGACCTGACATATTACAGTGATGTCCCCTCCTGGGACAATAAAATAAAGTTAAAAAAATAAAAGTGCAAAAATAATTTATAAAAAAATCCCTAAATAAATTAAAAAAAAAAAAAAATTTCCTAATAGATTCATTTTTTAGAAATAAAAAAAAACAATAAAAGTACACATATTTAGTATCGCTGCGTCTGTAAGGACCCGCCCTATAAAACTTTCCCATTAGTTAACCCCTTTAGTGAACCCCTTAAAAAATAAAAATAAAAAACACAGCAATAAACAATGTGCAATAACGCGCGATCAAAAAGATGGATATAAATAACCATGGTACCGCTGAAAACGTCATCTTGTCCCGATGAGCCTCGATACAGCATCATCAGCGAAAAAATAAAAAAGTTATAGCTCGCAGAATAAAGCGATGCAAAAATAATTATTTTTTATATAAAATTGTTTTCATTGCATAAAAGCACCAAAACATAAAAAAACATGAATGAGGTATCACTGTAATCGTACTGACCCAAAGAATAAAACCACTTTATCAATTTTGCCACACGCTGAACAGTGTAAACGCACCCCCCAAAAGAAATTCATGAAATGCTGTTTTTTTATTCTTTCTGCGGCAGAAAAATTGGAATAAAAAGCAATCAAAAAATGTCATGTGCCCGAAAATGGTACTAATAAAAATGTCAACTCGTCCCGCAAAAAATATCACCCCACATGACTCGGTGGGTCAAAATATGGAAAAATTATAGCTCTCAAAATGTGGCGATGCAAAAACTATGTTCACAATAAAAAGCGTCTTTTAGCGTGCGACAGCTGCCAAACATAAAAACCCGCCAAGGACTTCCGGTTCCGGCGCTGTGATGTGAGGACGCAGGAGACAGAGCTCCGCGCTCCCCTCAGTTACAAAGACCGACACAGACCACCCCAAGGCTGCGGGAGACAGCGGGAAGTGAGGGACAAGGAGTAGGAGACGCCGGTATATGGAGCGGTACCTTCTCCGGAGCGGCGGCAAGCACTTAAAGCCAGGAGCTGCTGGGGAAGATCACGCAGCACGAGATCACAAAATGGCGGCGGGCGCGGCAGACGCGGGATACAGCGGTCTGCAGGGAGGTGAGCAGAGCCTGATGGAGGAGGAGGGGAGGAGGCAGCATGAGCAGCCGGCAGCCCAGCAGAGCAGTCAGTTAGCGGACGTGCTCATAGATTATGATCGCCTGGCAGGAGCAGTGGCAGCACACCTGGCGGACAAGATAAAGGAGTCCCTGGAGGCCATGGTGGGGGTGGCGCTATCCCCCATTAAAGAACAGGTCACACAGCAGGGAGCCAGAGTGGCAGAGCTGGAACAAAGATTATCTAACACAGAGGATGAGGTGACAACGTTAAAGGGGAAAATGAAGGAGATGGAGGAGGGTTCCCAGGCTATGAAAGACAAACTGGAAGATCTAGAAAACCGTTCCAGGAGAAGCAACTTAAGACTGGTGGGGTTACCGGAATCAATAACCATGCGGTAGCTGGATAACATTTGCGAAGCAGAGCTTCCCAAGGCGCTGGGCCTGACACACAGATTCAGAGTGGAAAGAGCGCACAGAGTGGGCCCTGTAAGAGAAAACGCGAGCGCATGGGGAGCGAACGGGAAGGAGGGTAATGCAGGGGTGACTGGATCAGCCAGACCGCGCCAAGTCATAATAAAATATTTGGAATGCAAGGACAAAGAAGAGTTGTTGCGAGCATTTAGAGGACGGAGGACCCCACTGTCTCTTCAAGGACATAAAATATTGATCTTCGGAGATTATTCGGCAGAGGTCACCCGGAAAAGGAAGTCCTTCAGCAAGATATGCACTACACTGTACCGCAAGGGTATAAAGTTTCAGCTACTCTATCCTGCTCTTCTGAGAGTGACAAAACGAAATGGATCTTTTTTTGTGACAAAAGACCTGAGAGAGGCGGAGAGATGGATGGAGGAGATGGAGGACAGAAACCTGACAAGTGAATCTCCGGAGAGGAGGGGTGGTCGATATGGGGAGAGGGAGGGGGAGGTTCGGGAGGAGGGCTGGAATGAATGGACTGAAAGGAGAGAGGAAAGGAAGGAGCCCCACATGGAGAATCCTAAGGCACAAAGATCGCCGCCACACAAGTCGGGAAACCAGGGCAGGGGAGTGCCTTGAGAGAGACTCTGGGGAGTGGGTTTGAAGACTGAACTGAGGGATTTACGAGAGGAGAGGTTGGAGGATAGTGGGGGGTTGAAGTGGCCTCTTTTTATTGGTTACTCTCGTCTCTCCAGATGCTATTGATCTTGGGGTTTTGCTTACTCTGAGGGGTAGGGGTAGGGGAGTACTAATATCTGTGGGGATCGGGCTTCTTTCGCATTTATATATTTGTTTTTTTTTATAAACTTCTCTGTTAGATGTAGAGGTATTCACAACGCTGGGAAGAAGAAGGATTCTGGGTTCAGTAATGACAAATACTATGCATGGGAGAGGAGGGAGGGGGTGCTATATGTTGGCTCGAATACTGACCAAGAAGGCCTTGTCTGGGTGAGTTGGGTAACAAACTAACGAGGGATAGGCTATGTATAATTCTTAATTAAATGGCTGAGGGGGAATAGCGGAGCCAGGGGCATCACAGAAAAAATGGGAGTGCAGAGACGTTTGATTGTAAAGGGGGGGATAGTTGAGGGGTTGTTAGTTGTTAATGGTTACAGAAAGGGTAGATGGGTTCAGGGAATGCAACGGCATAAACGTACTGAACGCCTGAAAGAAGCACAACACCACACATATGTAAGACCACATGGCGACTTGAAATATTTGAGGAATTGGGATAATGGTTAAAATAGTGACATGGAATGTGAAAGGATTGAAGTCACCACATAAACGTATGATGATATTGAGGCACCTCAAAAGATTGAAAGTGGACATAGCATTATTACAGGAGACACACTTACCCCAGGGAGATTTTTTTCGTATGCAGAAATTATGGGTGGGAAAAGTAGTTGGGTCAGGCTCCGTGGGACACAAGGCAGGGGTGATGATTTTGATCAACAAAAATTTCAACCACACGATAGTGTCTCAGACCAATGACGAAGAAGGGAGGTATATCCATATCAAGCTTTCCAGTCCACAGGGAGAATTTGGTATACATAACATATATGCCCCCAATAATGAACAAACTCAAAGCTCAAAAGGGTGGTTGGAGGGGACTTTAATGCGGTGGTTTCAAGGGGGGAAGACAAGAGATATAGTAGGGATGAAGGTAGACCGATTAGGGAGGTTAAAGGTTTAATGGCCAAGCTTTTGGAGGACACAAATCTGAAAGATAGCTGGAGATTGCATCATCCAAATGACCGGGAGTACACTCACTATTCACATCCTCATGAAGCGTGGTCCAGGATTGACTACATCTTGGTTGACCAATTTCTGATGCATAGGGTTAGAGATGTGGTTATTGAAGATATGGTGATATCGGATCACAGCCCAGTGCTTTTAGACATCACTGATATAATACAAAGGGGGACAGATTATCTGTGGAGGTTTCCGTCGTTTTTGCTTAGAGATAAGGAATTTGCCAAAACTCTGATCGAATGGTGGGATGATTATAGCAGAACTAATAGTGAACATGCGGCGGATGTAATGTTGTTCTGGGAAACCGCAAAAACAGTACTGAGAGGAAGATTGATGGGACATGTAGCTAAACTTAGAAATCATACTGATAAACAATACCAAGGCGCAAGTGAGGCCCTCAGAGAGAAATACGCGTGGTACTTAGCAAACAAGACACAAAGTGCGAAAGAGGAGTGGAAGGCAGCGAGACAGGAATTTCACTCTTGGGCGGGGAAAAGAGAGGATATGATACGATCACAACAGGAAGTTGATCTACACAAATTTGGCAATAAAGCGGGGAAACTATTGGCCAATCTGGCGAAAGGACGACGACCAATGACCTTGATAACTAATATGACTAGACCGGACGGGAGCAAATCCTCAAACCCAAAAGAGATTACAGAGATTTTGGGGAAGTATTATGCAAAATTATATAGCAGGGGGGAAGAGACGGGTGACAGGGGAAGTGATCTGTTGGGAAAAATAAAACTTTCGCAAATAAATTCGGAAGAGCTGTCTAGATTGAACGTGGAAATAACAATAGAAGAAGTACAGTCGGTAATAAGGGATTTGAACGTACACAAGGCACCGGGACCTGACGGGTTCAATGGGGAATTTTATAAAGAAATGAGAGAGCAGATGGCGCCGGTTTTGACTAGAATGTATAATAAAATACTGGGAGGATGTGGAATTTCGGGACATCTCAACACTGCGTACATAAAATTGATACCCAAGGGTGATAAGAATTTAGACAATCCAGCAAATTATAGGCCAATCTCATTAATAAACCAGGATCTTAAAATCTTGGCCAAATTGATGGCCAATAGGTTGGCGGAGATAATACCAAATTTAATTTCACCGGCACAATCAGGGTTTGTTAAAGGGAGAGCAGCAGTGACAAATGTGCGGAGGGCCATGTTGGTAATGGATGCTATTAGGCACAGGGATCTTCGAAAGGAGGAGTGTCCAGCCATGGTCACGCTTGATGCTGAAAAAGCGTTCGACAGCGTGGGGTGGACATGGCTGGAGACGGTACTAGATAATATGGGGATAGAAGGTGCTTTTCGTACATTTATAGGAGTATTGTACGCGAATCCTCAGGCGAGGGTGGCGACGCCCGGGTTTCTGTCACAGTCTTTCCCATTGAGCAAAGGGACTAGACAGGGATGTCCACTGTCACCTCTCCTGTTTAACCTTGCCATTGAACCATTGTCTCGACTGTTAAATGAAGGAGATTGTTTCGAAGGTATTAGTGTTGGGAAGGAACGACTGCACTCAGCATTATTTGCGGATGATATCATATTATTCATGAACAATCCTCAGAGGGACCTACCAAAAGTGATAAAACAGATAGAGGAATTCGGGAGCTTGTCAGGTTTTAAACTGAACAGAACAAAGTGTGAAATACTATTTCTTTGTGGGCAAAAGATGCCACTAATGGTAGCAGATGGAACAAGGGGGGAAATCTGTGGGATACCAATAGCAAAATCACATCTTAAATATCTAGGTATACAGATGGGACATATGTCAGCATCGATATATGAATTAAACTACAAACCTTTGATACAGAAAATAGAATGGGAATTGAAGATGTGGGAAGGGCTACCGTTATCTTTGCTAGGTAGAAATCATCTCTTGAAAATGATGTGTTTTCCAAAGTTACTCTACCCAATGCAGACCATCCCCATGTTGTTGAAACACACAGACGTAAATAGATTGAATAAAGCATTTTCGACATTCCTATGGAGGGGGAAAAGACCGAGAATTAAAACGGAAAAATTGATGCAATCTTTGGAACAAGGAGGCATTAAATTGCCAAATATTAGAGGGTATAATTTGGCATGCCTGATGAGGCACACCATAGACTGGTTGAGGAAGACAAATGGGCATTCTGACATACGTTTGGAGAGTGAGTTTTGTAAACCCTGGGATTTAGGGGCACTATTGCACACGTCATTGGCCAACATGCCAAGGAACATTAAACACTCACTGGTATGTAGAGATACGGTGATGGCCTGGAAAGCAGTGAGGAAAAAATTCAAGTTGTCTTGGAGAATATCCAAACATCTTGATATATGGAGGTTCTCAGATTTCCCAGCGGGAAGGGACAACAAACTATTTTCAGAATGGAGGAACAAGGGGATAAAAAGGGCAACAGATTTAATACATGAGGCGGAGAATAGATGGCTGACATTCCAGGAAATCGTGACAAAATACGGGCTATCCACATTTCAATTCCTCCAATACAAACAGATAGAAAAGGGACTTATGTCACAACTGAGGGATGTTAGAATGGAACAGGGGACGAATGACTTGGACAGAATTATTATGAAAGACCGACATGAGAATTCTATCTCCGCATTATATAAAGCTTTGAGGGAGGTTTTGATTCCAATATGCCCAGAACAAGTCTGGAGAGCATGGGCAAGACAACTGGGTGACTCTGAAGCAGGGGATAAGATATTACAGGGGTGGATGAAGATGAGGAAGGAGGTGATTAATGAAGGTTGGAGGGACACTCAATTTAGATTGATGCATAGAGCAATCTATGGTTTGAACATCCGAAATACACAACAGATAAACAGAGTGACTCAGTGCCCCAAATGTAAATTGCCAAAAACAGACCTATTCCATGGGATCTGGCAATGCCCAGAGAGCCAGAAATTTGGGAAAAGATTGCAAACATTTATGCAAATAGTGGGGAGTGTGGAAATTGAAATGGATCCATTGCTGTGGATCTTTCATTATAGGAACAAGGGACAGGTAGTAAGAGGAGGGGAGGACCAGAGGCCCAAATTACCAAAGTTGTTTCATGGGGTGGCTATGATAGGTAAGAGGGCTTTACTGTCCAAATGGCTGGAGGGAAATGTGCCGTCGGTGGAAGAGGTGATGGGACAGATTAAATCTTTACTCAGAATCGAACATCTGGAGGCGGAAAGGAACAAGGAGGGCCTGACGGGTAAATTCTTTAAAAAATGGAGGCATTTCATAGTAATACAATGTGATGAAGAGGAAATAAGGAGAATAGTAAGGCCCTTTAAATATACAGAATGGTACCTTCTGGAAGACATCCAAAACAATTTGGGGAAACTGAAGGTGGCTAATGAAGGTGAGGTGTAAGGTCCTGGTTGGGACAGGAGTTAAAAAGGAAAAATGTGTGGTGATATTCTACAGAGGCGATGCTTGCAATCTGTGTTTTACAAAGGGTCTAGACATAACATGTGTGCGAAGTTGCTAGGGGAGATCATTGAAAATGTAAGAGGAAGAGGGTTTGTTTAGGGGAGGGTTGGAAGGGAGGATGATAGGCTGAGTTATTGTCTGTTTATTGGAAAAATGACTTGTCATGTGAAATGAAGCAATGTCTATGAAAATTTGAAAATTTGAAATAAAATTTGTGTTTTAAAAAAAAAACCCGCCACAAATAGTAAATCAAACCCCCCCTTTATAACCCCCTAAGGGAAAAATAATAAAATTAAAAAAAATGTATTTATTTCCATTTTCCCATTAGGGTTAGGGCTAGGATTAGAGTTAGGGCTAGGGTTAGGGCTGAGATAAGGGTTAGGGGTGTGTTGGGGTTAGGGTTGGAGTTAGAATTGGGGGGTTTCCACTGTTTAGGCACATCAGGTGCTCTCCAAACGCAACATGGTGTTTGATCTCAATTCCAGCCAATTCTGCGTTGAAAAAGTCAAACGGTGCTCCTTCCCTTCCAAGCTCTGCCATGCGCCCAAACAGTGGTTTATCCCCACATATGGGGTATCAGCCTACTCAGGACAAATTGCACAACTTTTGGGGTCCAATTTCTCCTCTTACTCTTTGGAAAATAATTAATTGGGGCAAAAATATCATTTTATGGCTCTATGTTATAAACTTCTGTGAAGCACTTCCTTGGGGGATCTAGTTTCCAAAATGGGGTCACTTGTGAGGGGTTTCCATAGTTTAGGCACATCAGGGGCTCTCCAAAGGCAACATGACACCATCAGACCATTCATCAAACTCTGTATTCCAAAACGTCACCACT
Source organism: Dendrobates tinctorius (assembly GCF_039654945.1). Classification (NCBI taxonomy): domain Eukaryota; kingdom Metazoa; phylum Chordata; class Amphibia; order Anura; family Dendrobatidae; genus Dendrobates; species Dendrobates tinctorius. Next base: position 67,736,718 of record NW_027361703.1, read on the forward strand.
TCCCTTCCAAGCCCCGACGTGTGCCCATACAGTAGTTTTCTCCCACATATGGGGCATCAGCGTACTCAGGAAAAATTGGACAACAACTTTTGGGGTCCAATTTCTCCTGTTACCCTTGGGAAAATGAAAAAATTGGGGACTAAAAGATCATGTTTGTGGAAAAAATATGATTTTTTTATTTTCACACCCGGGTGTTATAAACTTCTGTGAAGCCCTTGGGGGTTCAAAGTTCTCACCACACATCTAGATAAGTTCCTTGGGGGGGTCTAGTTTCCAAAATGGTGTCATTTGTGGGGGGTTTCCACTGTTTTGGCACATCAGAGGCTTTCCAAACGCGACATGGCATCCGTTCTCAATTCTAGCCAAAAAAGTCAAATGGCGCTGCTTCCCTTCCGAGCTCTGCCATGCGCCCAAAAAGTCATTTACCCCCACATATTGGGTATCCCCATACTCAGGACAAATTGCACAATAACTTTTGGGGTCCTGTTACTCTTGGGAAAATAAAAATTGGGGGGGAAAAGATCATTTTTGTGGAAAAAATATGATTTTTTAATTGTACGGCTGTACGTTATAAACTTATGTGAAGCCCTTGGGGGTTCAAAGTTCTCACCACACATCTAGATAAGTTCCTTGGGGGGTCTAGTTTCCAAAATGGTGTCATTTGTAGGGGGTTTCCACTGTTTAGGCACATCGGGGCTCTCCAAACGTGACATGGCGTCCGATTTGAATTCCAGCCAATTTTGCAGTGAAAAAGTCAAACGGCGCTCCTTCCCTTTTGAGCTCTGCCATACGCTGAAACAGTGATTCCTCCAACATATCAGGTATCAGCGTACTCAGGGCAAATTGCACAATAACTTTTGCATTCCAATTTCTCCTTTCACCTTTGGAAAAAAAAATTGGACCTGAAGTAATTTTTTTGTGAAAAAAGTTAAATGTTCATTTTTTTATGCATTCCAAAAATTCCTGTGAAGCACCTGAATGGTTAATAAACTTCTTGAGTGTGGTTTTGAGCACCTTTAGGGGTGCAGTTTTAGAATGGTGTCACTTTTGGGTATTTTCTATCATATATACCCCTCAAAGTGACTTAAAATGTGATGTGGTCCCTAAAAATAAAATAGTGTTGCAAAAATAAGAAATCGCTGGTCAACTTTTAACCCTTATAACTTCCCAACAAAAAAAATTTTGGTTCCCAAATTGTGCTGATATAAAGTAAACATGTGGGAAATATTATTTATTAAGTTTTTTGCGTGCCATAGCTTTGTAATTTAAGGGCATACAAATTGAAACTTGGAAAATTGCGAAATTTTCACCAAATTTCTGCTTTTTTTTCACAAATTAACACAAGTTATATGAATGAAATTTTACCACTAACATGAAGTACAATATGTCACGGGAAAACATTGTCAAAATCAATGGGATCCATGGAAGCATTCCAGAGTTCTGACCTCATAAAGGGACAGTGGTCAGAATTGTAAAAATTGGCCCGGTCATGAACGTGCAAAAGCACCCTTGGGGGTAAAGGGGTTAAATATATGAGATCCTGTTACCTTGGGGACTGTGCTCTCTTAAAAGAAAGGGGGAAGAACAACTCTCTTTGAAGCCAAAGACAAGTTATGGACATGACTCTTATTGAGTCCTTTTTGTATCTCTAATAGTGTTGTGTAAATATTCATGTATAAATTAAAGTTTACAATGGTTGGGGACAACCATATTAAAAGGAAGGGGGTATGTTGTGAGTTCATTTTCCCCTTCGTCACTGAGGTCTGGTGAACTCCCTATTCTGGTAAAGGAAGGTAATGAGCCTGATTATCAGGCACCTGAGCCTAATGATGATGACTGGCTGAGTGGAGTCACGGACTGGATATAAGGCTGCCGACGCCCTTCTGCCCTGCGGGTGATTTCTCTGTGGACTTCTAGGAAACCAGTCTGATTCCTACTCCTCTAAAGCTAAGTTTTCTGCTTTGCCTTTTAGCATTTGTGTTTTGTTTTTGTTTGCCTTGCTTTTCTGGATTCTGCCATTCCCTGCTGGGGTGAGCTGATTCTCCTTTTGCTGGTTGCTCTGTCTTCAGAATATTCCTGAGTACTGACATAGTCTTTTTGAAGCCTAGCATCTTCAGGGCCTTTTTCTCTGTCAGTCTGTTGGCTCTTATTTTCATAGGGTTTTTCACGGATTGCAGACAGCAGCCTTCCTGTCCTTTCCTATCTAGTTAGCTTGGGCCCCGTCTTTGCTCAGTCTATCTTTCTGTCTGTGTTGTGTTCTTTCTTCTTGCTTCACCGTCATTATATGTGGGGGGCTGCCTTTTGCTTTGGGGTCTGCTCTGGGGCAGTTTAGATTTCCCTTTCTGTCTTTAGGCTATTTAATTCTTTGGCTGTGATCGAGGGGTCTAGGGCATCGTAGGAACCCCCCACGGCTACTGCTAGTTGTGTTGATAGGTTCAGGGGTCTGCAATCCGATAGCTGCCAACCTCTCTGGTTTTCTGGACTTAGCTAGCATTTCTGTTTTTGCCTCCTACGGTGTCTCAATCATAACAGGGGTATGTAAGGGGATAGGAAAATATGTTTGTTACATCATTATGCTAGTACTGCTACACCATTTGGTGTATTACCAATGTTTATTTATGGTACTGCTACACGTCTAAGTATATTACCATTAAGTGTAAATTGTACATTTCTTATGACTCATATTATACTGTCATGTATAATGTTATTGTTCTGCTAATGTTGCACTATTGTGCTTTAGGTCAGGGAAACTGTAGGTGGCAGGTTTGGCCACTAGGTGGGGAGTATCTTATTGTCCACAGGTCTAGACAATGTACATAGTCATACACATGGTTAATTGTAGGAGGGGCTGCTCCATAGTAAGGTATGGAACACCAGATCCTAATGCTAAATAAAGCCAAGATCAATAACAGAGCATTCAATGGTAAAATCACTTTGATTAATTCACATATAAAATGTAAAAAGACTTTTATGTTTATAAGAGAGGTACAAGAAAAAGAAGAACACAGGACTCCCATTAGCATAAAGTTTGCTGCATGGCTATAGGCCATATGACTGCAATTCATGACAAGTAACACCCAAGATATAACTAGTTAAACAGGCAAATGTGTGCTGGGGAACCCCATGAATAATAATGGCTACAGCCGTCAAATAAGCTTACAAAGAAAGGCACCAGGCACAACTACTATGCTGACTGAAAGCACCCACTACATCCTAGCAGCCACCAATGATTAGCTATAGTACTCAGCCAAAGTTATAAGGGCTGCATGTTTATATAACGTACAGCGGTACAATTAAAAAATCATATTTTTTCCACAAAAATGATCTTTTCACCTCCAATTTTTATTTTTCCAAGGGTAACAGGTCCCTAAAAGTTATTGTGCAATTTGTCCTGAGTACGCTGATACCCCATATGTGGGTGTAAATGACTATTTGGGCGCATGGCAGAGCTTGGAAGGGAAGCAGCGCCATTTGACGTTTTTGGCTGGAATTGAGATCGGACACCATGTTGCGATTGGAAAACCACTGATGTACCAAAACAGTGGAAACCCCCAACAAATGACACCATTTTGGAAACTAGACCCCCCAAGGAACTTATCTAGATGTGTGGTGAGAACTTTGAACCCCCAAGGGCTTCACAGAAGTTTATAACATACAGCCGTACAATTAAAAAATCATATTTTTTCCACAAAAATGATCTTTTCACCCTCAATTCTTATTTTTCCAAGGGTAACAGGACCCTAAAAGCTATTGTGCAATTTGTCCTGAGTGTGCTGATACCCCACATGTGGGGGTAAACCACTATTTGGGCGCATGGCAGAGCTCGGAAGGGAAGCAGCGCCATTTGACGTTTTTGGCTGGAATTGAGATCGGACACCATGTCGCGTTTGGAAAGCCCCTGATGTACCAAAACAGTAGAAACCCCCCACAAATGACACCATTTTGGAAACTAGACCCCCCAAGGAACTTATCTAGATGTGTGGTGAGCACTTTGAACCCCCAGTGCTTCACAGAAAATAAAAAAAATCGTATATTTTTTCCACAAACATGATCTTTTAGTCACCATTTTTTTCATTTTCCCAAGGGTACAAGGAGAAATTGGACCCCAAAAGTTGTTGTCCAATTTGTCCTGAGTACGCTGATACCTCATATGTGGGAGAAAACTACTGTATGGGCACACGTCAGGGCTCGGAAGGGAAGTAGTGACATTTTGGAATGCAGACTTTGATGGATTGGTCTGCGGGTGTCATGTGCGTTTGGAGAGCCCCTGATGTACCTAAACTATTGAAACCCCCACAAATGACACATTTTGGAAGCTAGACCCCCTAAGAAACTTATCTAGATGTGTGGTGAGCACTTTGAACCCCCAAGTGCTTCACAGAAGTTTATAACGCATGGGCGTGAAAATAAAAAAATCATTTTTTTCCACAAAAATGATATTTTTGCCCCCAATTTTTTATTTTCCTAAGGGTAACAGGAGAAATTGGACCCCAAAAGTTGTTTTGCAATTTGTCCTGAGTATGCTGATACCCTATATGTGGGGGTAAAACACTGTTTGGGCGCATGGCAGAGCTTGAAAGGGAAGGAGCACCATTTGACTTTTTCAACGCAGAATTGGCTGGAATTGAGATCAGACGCCATGTTGCATTTGGAGAGCACCTGGGAGGAAATGGTTGAGGAGGTAAAAGTGGCTGGGACCCTAGGAGGTAGCGACCATGCTATTTTAGAATTTTGGATAACTAGAGGCGGAAGACCTGTGAAGACTCAGACGTCAAGGTTAGATTTCAGAAAGGCAGATTTTAAGGGATTCAGAAAGAGAATTGGAGGGATCCAATGGCTGGATATCCTTAAAGACACAAATGTCCAGGAAGGATGGGAAATCTTGAAAAATGAAATTCTCAAAGCACAGTTGTTAACAATTCCGAAAAGAGGGAAGAATAGGAAGCATTTAAGGAAACCAGGATGGATGAACACAGAACTTAAGCACATGCTAAAAAGGAAGCAAAAAATGTTTATAAAATGGAAAGAAGGAGGCATATCTAAAGAAGAATATAATGCTGTCTGCAGAACCTGCAAGGCACAAATCAGATTAGCAAAAGCTGACAATGAATTGAGGCTTGCAAGAGATGTCAAAAGCAATAATAAAGGATTTTGGGGATATGTCAAAAGTAAAAGAAAAGTCAAAGATGCTATAGGATTTTTACAGGATGAAAATGATGAAATGGTAAGACAGGATGTTGAGAAGGCTGAACTTTTAAATTCCTATTTTGCATCTGTTTTCTCTCAGAAAGGAAATGTAACATCAACTGTTATTCACTGTCCTATTAAGGGAATAGAAGAATCCAGGATATCTATAAACAGAAAGATAGTGAGGAAACACTTAGCTAACCTAAATGTATTCAAGTCTCCAGGTCCAGATGAATTACACCCCAGAGTACTGAAGGAGATAGCAGAAGAAATTTTTGAACCCCTCTCCATAATCTTTGAAAATTCTTGGAGAACAGGAGAAGTGCCAGAAGACTGGAGAAGAGCAAATGTTGTTCCTATCTTCAAAAAGGGGAAGAAGGTGGACCCAGGCAACTATAGGCCGGTGAGTCTGACTTCTATACCAGGAAAGATCTTTGAACAAATTATTAAACAACATGTATGTCAATACCTGGATAAGAATGAAGTGATTAAACAGAGTCAGCATGGGTTTGTAACTAATAAGTCATGTCAGACCAATTTAATTTCCTTCTATGATGGTATTACTGATTGGGTGGATCAAGGAAATGCTGTAGATATAGTATATCTTGACTTCAGCAAAGCATTTGACAAAGTCTCTCATACAATCCTTATTGAAAAAATGACTAAGTATGGAATGGACAAGGCAACTGTTAGGTGGATTCATAACTGGCTTAGTGATCGGACCCAAAGAGTGGTCGTAAATGGCTGCACATCCAGTTGGAAGAATGTCTCAAGTGGGGTACCACAGGGCTCTGTCCTGGGCCCTGTATTGTTCAACATCTTTATCAACGATTTAGATGAAGGAATTGAGGGTAAACTGATTAAATTTGCTGATGACACAAAGCTAGGAGGGATAGCTAATACTAGAGAAGAGAGAGAGAGGATTCAAAAAGATTTAAATAAACTGGAGAAGTGGGCAGCAACTAACAGAATGGTTTTTAACAGGGAGAAATGCAAAGTACTACATCTGGGCAATAAAAATGAAAAAAGCATATATAGAATGGGAGGAATAGGGCTAAGTGACAGCACATGTGAAAAAGACTTGGGTATACTAATAGATCACAGACTGAATATGAGTCAACAGTGTGATGCAGCAGCAAAAAAGGCAAATGCAATTCTAGGATGTATTAACAGAAGCATACAGTCTAGATCACGTGAAGTAATTATTTCCCTCTACTCCTCTTTGGTCAGACCTCATCTGGAATATTGTGTCCAATTTTGGGCACCACATTTTAAAAAAGACATCAACAAACTGGAGCAAGTTCAGAAAAGAGCGACCAGAATGGTGACCGGTCTGCAAACCCTGTCTTATGAGGAAAGGTTGCAGGATTTGGGAATGTTTAGTTTGCAAAAGAGAAGACTGAGAGGAGACTTAATAGCTGTCTACAAATATCTAAAGGGCTGTCACATTGTAGAAGGATCAACTTTATTCTCATTTGCACAAGGAAAGACTAGAAGCAATGGGATGAAGCTGAATGGGAGGAGACACAGATTAGATATTAGAAAAAACTTTTTGACAGTTAGAGTGATCAATGAGTGGAACAGGCTGCCACGAGAAGTGGTGAGTTCTCCTTCAATGGAAGTCTTCAAACAGAGGCTGGACAGACATCTAACTGGGATGATTTAGCGAATCCTGCTTTGAGCAGGGGGTTGGACCACATGGCCCAGGAGGTCCCTTCCAACTCTACGATTCTATGATTCTATGATGTGCCCAAACAGTGGAAACCCCCAATTATAACTCCAACCCTAACCCCAACACACCCCTAACCTGAGCCCTAACCCTAGCCCTAACCCTAACCCTAGCCCTAACACTAATCCTAGCCCTAACCCTAATGGGAAAATGGAAATAAATCCTTTTTTTTAATTTTATTATTTTTCCCTAACTAAGGGGGTGATAACGGGGGGTTTGATTTACTATTTATGGCGGTTTTTATGTTTGGCGGCTGTCGCACGCTAAAAGATGCTTTTTATTCTAAAAATAGCTTTCGCATCACCACATATTGTTCAGTCACGTGGTAGGGAGTGAGTGAAGTCAGCGTGTGAGACCACAATTAACATGTCGAGAGCGCTACGGCCTGCGCATGCGCACAGCGATCCACAGAGCTGATAGTGTCTAAAGGCCAAAATAACTAAACAGTGTGAATATTATAATGGTTATTACACTTACTTATTCATCTTGAGAGAATAAAACACAGGTATAGTGCCCAGTGCCCTCGTGCAGTACATAATATTATTCAAGTAAAAAAATGCCGTGAATATTTTGACAAAAAAATAATAACATAAAGCACATATAAAATGGCTGACCAATTATTGGATTGTCAGCCTATCAATCAATAGTGCATGAAAGTCACAAATATACAATAAAAACTATTGCTCAAAATACCAAGGAAATACATTACATAAACCTTTTTGAAAAACAGATTTTCCTTTTCCTATTTTTTGTATATATATGTTATAATAAATACTGAAAAACTTTTTTTCTTTATAAATATCTCCCCTTGGGAACCCATAGACTCCTAAAAAAAACCTCAATACAACATAGCAATGACAAATTCCCAAGTCCGCTGGATGAGAAGAATTCTTGGTGGACCTCCATAATTCCTCCAATGCATGGCTTGAATTTATTGGAACCACTATCCATATCTGATTTGCTTGAAGATACCCAATCTTCAAATCATCAGTGCCGCCACCTTCCACCATGATGATGACTCATAACAATAAACCAGAAAAGGAGAAGATGAAGAAAAGGTAAGTACAACTTAAAAACACTTAAAAAATTAAAAAAAATTAAAAATCACCCCAAACCTAAAACAGTCAAGAGAATCCAAAAGTTCAAACAATACCGCTTACAGAAATGGTCCAAAACCAGAGCTCTCATTCAGACCCTGTGGATGCAATGTACCCAATTTATATATCCATCTGCATTCTAATTTTGCTAATTCCTTACCCAAATCTCCACCCCTAAAATTCAAAGAGATACTATCAATGCCCTTGATTTTTAATAGATGTGCTTTGCATTCATTATATTTTTTAACCCCTTTCTGACATCAGACGTACTATCCCGTCCATGGGACCCGGGCCCCTATGCCCATGGACGGTATAGTACATCTAGCGCGATCAGCGGCGCCTACGTGGTGAGCGCTGCTGATCGCGGCCGGGTGTCAGCTGATTATCACAGCTGACACCCGGCACAATGTGTCAGGGGCGGTCACGGACCGCCCCCGACACGCTAACCCCTTGTACACCGCGATCAAACACGGGGGTTAAAGGGAAGCATCGGCAGGGAGGGGGCTCCCTCCGTGCTTCCCTGAGCCCCCTACGGCAGCGCAATGTGCAGCGCTGCTGCGGGGGACTCCATCTTGGATCCGGGGGCCTGTAGGGAGCTGACTTCCTCACCGCCTGCAAAGCGCAGGCATGAGGAAGTCTGCAGCGATCTGTCACAGGACAGTGATGTCCCACATCGGACTATGTAATAAAGTAAAAAAAAAAAAGTGTAAAAATAATTTTAAAAAAATCGCTAAATAAATTAGGCTAGTTTCACACTAGCGTTTATGAGCGCAGCGACGGCCTGCGCACGGCCGCAGCTAAGCCCCGCCCCCTGCCGCGCCTCTGCCGGTAGCTCCGCCTCCGCAGGCCGTGCGCAGTATGCGTTTGGCGGCGCATGCGCCTTTTTGACGGTGCGCCGACCTGCGCCAAACGCAACCTGCTGCAGTTTGGTTGCGCCGGCGCACCGTCAAAAAGGCGCATGCGCCGCCAAACGCATACTGCGCACGGCCTGCGCCCCCAGTGATAAAGATAGGGGACGCAGGGCGCATGTAGCGTCATGCGCCGGTAGGTGGAGCTACCGGCGGAGGCGCAGCAGGGGGCGGGGCTTAGCGGCGGCCGTGCGCACGCCGTCGCTGTGCTCATAAACGCTAGTGTGAAACTAGCCTTAGTAAAAAAAAAAAATATTCCCCAATAAATTCATTTTTTGAAAATAAAAAAAACCAAAACAATAAAAGTACACATATTTGGTATCGCCGCGTCCGCAGCGACCCGCCCTATAAAACTGTCCCATTAGTTAACCCCTTTAGCGAACCCCTTAAAAAATAAAAATAAAAAACGAAGCAAAAAATAATGATTTATTATCATACCACCGAACAAAAAGTGCAATAACGCGCGATCAAAAAGGCGCATATAAATATCCATGGTTCCGCTGAAAACGTCATCTTGCCCCGCAAAAAACGAGCCACCAGACAGCATCATCCGCAAAAAAATAAAAAAGTTATAGCTCGCAGAATAAAGCGATGCAAAAATAATTATTTTTTATATAAAATTGTTTTCATTGCAAAAAACCGACAAAACATAGAAAAACGACCTAAATGAGGTATCGCTGTAACCATACCGACCCAAAGAATAAAACCGCTTTATCAATTTTACCGCACGCGGAACGGTATAAACGCACCCCCCAAAAGAAATTCATGAAACGCTGGTTTTTGTTCATTCTGCGTCCCAAAAATCGGAATAAAAAGCGATCAAAAAATGTCACATGCCCGAAAATGGAAACAATAAAAATGTCAACTCGTCCCGCAAAGAATAAGACCTCACATGACTCAGTGGGTCAAAATACGGAAAAATTATAGCTCTCAATATGTGGTGATGCAAAAACTATTTTTACAATAAAAAGCGTCTTTTAGCGTGCGACAGCCGCCAAACATAAAAAGCGCCATAAATAGTAAATCAAACCCCCCGTTATCACCCCCTTAGTTAGGGAAAAATAATAAAATTAAAAAAAAGGATTTATTTCCATTTTCCTATTAGGGTTAGGGCTAGGGTTAGGGTTAGGGCTAGGGTTAGGGTTAGGGCTAGGGTTAGGGCTCAGGTTAGGGGTGTGTTGGGGTTAGGGTTGGAGTTATAATTGGGGGGTTTTCACTGTTTGGGCACATCAGGTGCTCTCCAAATGCAACATGGCGTCTGATCTCAATTCCAGCCAATTCTGCGTTGAAAAAGTCAAATGGTGCTCCTTCCCTTCCAAGCTCTGCCATGTGCCCAAACAGTGTTTTACCCCCACATATAGGGTATCAGCATACTCAGGACAAATTGCAAAACAACTTTTGGGGTCCAATTTCTCCTGTTACCCTTAGGAAAATAAAAAATCGGCGGCAAAAATATCATTTTTGTGGAAAAAAATGATTTTTTTAATTTTCACGCCCAGGCGTTATAAACTTCTGTGAAGCACTTGGGGGTTCAAAGTGCTCACCACACATCTAGATAAGTTCCGTGGGGGGTCTACTTTCCAAAATGGGGTCACTTGCGGGGAGTTTCAATAGTTTAGGTACATCAGGGGCTCTCCAAACGCACATGACACCCGCAGACCAATCCATCAAAGTCTGCATTCCAAATCGTCACTACTTCCCTTCCGAGCCCCGACGTGTGCCCATACAGTAGTTTTCTCCCACATATGAGGTATCAGCGTACTCAGGACAAATTGGACAACAACTTTTGGGGTCCAATTTCTCCTGTTACCCTTGGGAAAATAAAAAAATTGGAGACTAATTGATCATGTTTGTTGAAAAAATACGATATTTTTATTTTCACGCCCGGTCGTTATAAACTCCTGTGAAGCACTGGGGGGTTTCAAAGTGCTCATCACACATCTAGATAAGTTCCTTAGGGGGTCTAGTTTCCAAAATGGGGTCATTTGTGGGGGTTTCCACTGTTTAGGTACATTAGGGGCTCTCCAAAGGCAACATGACACCCGCCGACCATTCCATCAAAGTCTGCATTCCAAAACGTCACTACTTCCCTTCCGAGCCCCGACGTGTGCCCATACAGTAGTTTTCTCCCACATATGAGGTATCAGCGTACTCAAGACAAATTGGACAACAACTTTTGGGGTCCAATTTCTCCTGTTACTCTTGGGAAAATAAAAAAATGGGGACTAAAAGATGATGTTTGTTGAAAAAATACGATATTTTTATTTTCACGCCCGGTCGTTATAAACTCCTGTGAAGCACTGGGGGGTTTCAAAGTGCTCACCACACATCTAGATAAGTTCCTTAGGGGGTCTAGTTTCCAAAATGGGGTAACTTGTGGTGGGTTTCCACTGTTTAGGTACATCAGGGGCTCTCCAAAAGCAACATGACATCCGCAGACCATTCCATCAAAGTCTGCATTCCAAAACGTCACTACTTCCCTTCCGAGCCCCGACGTGTGCCCATACAGTAGTTTTCTCCCACATATGAGGTATCAGCGTACTCAGGACAAATTGGACAACAACTTTTGGGGTCCAATTTCTCCTTGTACCCTTGGGAAAATGAAAAAATTGGTGACTAAAAGATCATGTTTGTGGAAAAAATATACGATTTTTTTATTTTCTGTGAAGCACTGGGGGGTTCAAAGTGCTCACCACACATCTAGATAAGTTCCTTGGGGGGTCTAGTTTCCAAAATGGTGTCATTTGTGGGGGGTTTCTACTGTTTTGGTACATCAGGGGCTTTCCAAACGCGACATGGTGTCTGATCTCAATTCCAGCCAAAAACGTCAAATGACGCTGCTTCCCTTCCGAGCTCTGCCATGCGCCCAAATAGTGGTTTACCCCCACATGTGGGGTATCAGCACACTCAGGACAAATTGCACAATAGCTTTTAGGGTCCTGTTACCCTTGGAAAAATAAGAATTGAGGGTGAAAAGATCATTTTTGTGGAAAAAATATGATTTTTTAATTGTACGGCTGTATGTTATAAACTTCTGTGAAGCCCTTGGAGGTTCAAAGTTCTCACCACACATCTAGATAAGTTCCTTGGGGAGTCTAGTTTCCAAAATGGTGTCATTTGTTGGGGGTTTCCACTGTTTTGGTACATCAGTGGTTTTCCAATCGCAACATGGTGTCCGATCTCAATTCCAGCCAAAAACGTCAAATGGCGCTGCTTCCCTTCCGAGCTCTGCCATGCGCCCAAATAGTCATGTACACCCACATATGGGGTATAAGAGTACTCAGGACAAATTGCACAATAACTTTTAGGGACCTGTTACCCTTGGAAAAATAAAAATTGGAGGTGAAAAGATCATTTTTGTGGAAAAAATATGATTTTTTAATTGTACCGCTGTACGTTATAAACTTCTGTGAAGCCCTTGTGTGTTCAAAGTTCTCACCACATATCTAGATAAGTTCCTTGGGGGGTCTAGTTTCCAAAATGGGGCCACTTGGGGGGTTTCCTCTGTTTAGGTACATCCGGGGCTCTCCTAACGCGACATGGCGTCCAATCTGAATTCCAGCCAATTTTGCATTGAAAAAGTCAACCGGCGCTCCTTCCCTGCTGAGGTCTGCTATGCGCCGAAACAGTGGTTCCCCCCCACATATCAGGTATCAGCATACTCAGGACAAATTGCACAATAACTTTTGCAGTCCAATTTCTCCTGTTACCCTTGGTAAAATAAAAAAAATTGAACCTAGAGTAATTTTTTTAGTGAAAAAAAGTTAAATGTTCATTTTTTTTAAACATTCAAAAAATTCCTGTGACACACCTAAAGGGTTAATAAACTTCTTTAATGTGGTTTTGAGCACCTTAAGGGGTGCAGTTTTATAGAATGGTGTCACTTTTGGGTATTTTCTATCATATAGACCCCTCAAAGTGGCTTCAAATGTGATGTGGTCCGTAAAAATAAAATGGAGTTGCAAAAATGAGAAATCGCTGGTCAATTTTTAACCCTTATAACTTCCTAACAAAAAAAAAATTTTGGTTTCAAAATTGTGCTGATGTAAAGTAAACATGTGGGAAATGTTACTTATCAAGTTTTTTGTGTGCCGTATCTCTGTGATTTAAGGGCATAAAAATTCAAAGTTGGAAAATTGCAAAATTTTCAAAATTTTCGCCAAATTTCCATTTTTTTCATAAATAAACGCAAGTTATTTGAATTAAATTTTACCACTAACAAGAAGTGCAATATGTCACGAGAAAACATTGTCAGAATCACCGGGATCCATGGAAGCGTTCCAGAGTTATGACCTCATAAAGGGACAGTGGTCAGAATTATAAAAATTGGCCCGGTCATGAACGTGCAAACCACCCTTGGGAGTGAAGGGGTTAAAATGCCTTGGGAGCGTTTTGAGAGACATCTCATCTGTCACTGACCTCGCCTTCTCTATGTCAAGACAGTGTTCTCGTGTGCGAATTTTTAATTCGCGAGTTGTTAAACGAACATACACTTTTTTGCATGGACATGAGGCATGGTATATCACCCCTTTAGTGGAGCATGTTATGTGTCTGCGAATTTCAAAGATTTTGGAACCATCGTGATTTCTAAAAGTATTCCCTCTTGTCAAATTAGCACAGGCTTTGCAAAGGCCACAAGGAAAGAAACCGGGATTTTCACAGATCTTTAGATTTACCTTCTTGTTTGACTCATAATGACTGTGTGTCACCCTCCCAGGGCTGTGGGGTACTCGGTACCGGGCCGGTGTCAGGGGGATGTGTCACAGCAGCGGTGACGCGGTCCGTGGCCCTGGGCGCCCAAGTAATAGGGTGGTGGAATGTAGTTAATGGAATAGTTCGTGACGCCACCTGTGGTGTTCGGCAAGGGAGATGTTAAGCCGACGCTGTATGCAGATCCGCTGGGACTGATGGCATGGTGCAGCAAACATGTAAAAGCTCCCCACAGGTGAAGCTATAGTCCCAGGGCAGTGTAGAGGTGGTTGGCACGGGGATGTAGCAGTGCCGGAAGGGTAGAAAGCAGACAAGACACAGCGGGGTGCAATTTCTGTACCTTTACTTGATAACTGCAGTCCAGGGTCCTGATTACAGATGGTATTGGAGCAGGTTAGCCTGGAAGCAACTCAGGGATTCTCTCTCAGCAGAAGGGCTGTGTTGTCTCCTTCCTAGTGCCTCTATATGTGAAGATCTCCTAGTACTCAGTTCACTGGAGTTCCTCCTGTCAGATGTTCTCAAGAACCTTACTTGCACAGCAGACAGCTGTAGCCTATCTCGGGGACTCCTCTCTTCTGAATCCCGGCTCTCTATCCAAGCTGCTGTTGTGCCCTCAAGTCTTAGATGGGAGCAGGTCATGTACAGCCTCCTACTCCTCTGGTGTCTGTTGCAAGACCGTTAGTATCCATACAATAGTGGAGACCAGGCTCCAGCTCATGCGCTCTCACCGCGAGGGAGCTCTCCAGCCGGAGCTCAACCTCAGAGCTCTTTCCACACGTCTGCACACTTCACCCTCCGCAGACTGACTGACCACCCCTTCTCTTGGCCCACAGAGAGCACTCCTCCCCTTAATCCTGGTTCAGAGTTCCCCTTGCTGGCCTGGAGTGGAACTGTGTTGCATGTATAGGTAAACTGCTGGAGAGACCCATCATTGCCTCCAAGCCTGGCATTACCCTCCCCTGGAGGAAGGCAAAGCCAGTGCGGTGACCATACTCCTGGGGGCGCCACATTCCCCCCTAGTGAAAGTCAGCACTCCTGGGCTGAACAAAGAAAAACATGAACAATACATAACAGTTAAACAATAGGAATTGTACAAGATTTAAAAATAAAAAGTTACAAAAACCAAGTGTTTCAAAAATGGTCCTATGATGACAAGTCCAAACATCAATGGTCCATGGTCCATTCCTGGCAAATGGTAAATTATTTACAAGCAAAATTTTTGACCACACACAAGTCCTGTGGTTCAGTGTCCATAAAAATTCAAAGGGAACTCTTACAAGTTACCTGTAGGCACAAACTTGAAAAACAGTTACATATTTACACAAACAATTTTACTATATACGATATCCAAGGGGCAGTATCCCTTGTATGATGCGGGTAGACCTGCGTAAGACTGATGTAGTAATGTACTGGATGCACTACCGGGTGGTAAACTGGGCAGCACTCTCCTATGGACTCTTAGACTCACCAGGGGCATAACAGGTTCACCACTGGCAGGGCGAGGGTTCTCTGGCTCCAATGCTGGTGTGGCATCTGCTTCCTGGTTTTCCCGATCCTCAGGATTCTCTTGAGTCACTTCTTCCCGGGCTACCACTTGAGGGAATATCAACACTGGCACCACTATTGCATCATTCCCTTTATTCCAGTTCGCAGGGAATTCTCCAAGTATTGTGCTGACCTTTTTTCTTCCACTATGGGTTGGATGTTATTTGGCTCTTCTTTTCTCTCTTTTAACTGGTCAGGGCACAACTTCAAATGATCTCTCGATACCGCTGCTGAGGTCTCTCCTCCAGCCTTGCTAACAAGGCATACCTTAGTATTATCAAAATTTGAAAGCATAACGGTATAAGGTTCAGCTTCCCACTGATCATCCAACTTGTGCAATCTTCTCTTTCTTTTCAGGACTTGCTCTCCTGGCGACAAAGGAACGGCAGGTGCATTTTGATTATACAGCTTCTCCTGCTTTTGTCTTGCCTGGGCTAAACTTTTCTCCACACATTCTTGAACTCTTCTGTACTGTTGTTGCCTTTCCGTGTCCCAGTCAGCATCTAGTGACGTCACTTCTGGGGTCAGGACTCCCATGTCCAGATCAATAGACAGTTTACCAGGTCTTGCTCTCATTAAGTAAGCTGGTGTACAGTTGGTGGAGTTCACGTTAATATGGTTGTAGAGGTCTACCCGATCTGGCAACTTCTCTGGCCAGATTTCTCTCTTCCAAGGGCAAAGTCTTCAGGAGGTCCATCACCACTTGGTTCATCTTCTCACACATGCCGTTGGTCTGTGGGTGATACGGTGTCGTCCGGATCTTCTAACAACCATACAAGCTACAGAATTCATGGAACACTTCTGCCTCGAAAGCTGGACCTTGATCAGTAAGCACTCTCTCAGGATACCCATGTGGTCTACAAAAATGTTGTTGGAATGCTCTGGCTGCTGTCCTGGCAGTTAGATCTTTGACAGGCACAACTACCAGGAATCTTGAGTAGTGGTCCACAATGGTAAGAGCGTAGATGTAGACTGACCGGCTTGGAACCAGCTTCACATGGTCCAGGGCTACCAACTCAAGTGGCTGTTTGGTGATGATTGGCTGTAGAGGAGCTCTCTGGCTGTCTCGATCCTTTCTGCGCAGGTTACACTGTCCACACTCCCGGCACCACCTTTCAATGGCCTTCCTCATACCTGCCCAGTAGAACCTCTCCCGTAGCGATACTTCCAACTTCTTCCATCCGAAGTGTCCAACTCCATTGTGGTATACTTCCAGGACCATTGATGCTTCTCGCTTCGGGACTACCACCTGCCAAACCAGCTCATGATTACGGGCATTGATGCTCCTCCGACACAGCTTTCCTTCATAGATAAACAGCCGGCCTCTCTCCTTCCACAACTGCTGATTTTCTTCAGGAGTATCTGACTCCGGGCGTGAGTCAACTCGCGACAGTAGATCCTTCACCAGGCGGACTGCAGGGTCACTATCTTGTGTTTCTGCCCAATCATGATGGGGTAACGGATTCAGAGTGACCTCCTTCATGCCAGACCGTCTGTTCCTCACTCCTTGAGCACATTGGGCCGCCAGTGGCCTGTGGAAGGGAGGTAGCTCTATTTCTTCAAGAGCCTCAGGGTCTTCTCCGGCATCTGGTAGGTTAGGCATCCTGGACAGCGAATCAGCATTGGCATTCTTGTGCCCTGCTCGGTACTTGATAGTGAACTCGTAATTAGACAGCCGAGCCAAGCGTCGCTGCTCCAGTGCACCTAGCTTTGCAGTGTCCAAGTGGGTCAACGGATTGTTGTCCATGAAGATAGTAAACTTGGCAGAGGCTAAGTAATGCTTGAACCTTTCGGTGACAGCCCAGACTATGGCAAGGAACTTCAGCTTGAAAGAACTGTAGTTGCCAGGGTTCCTTTCAGTGGGGCGCAGCTTCCTGCTGGTGTAGGAGATCACTCTTTCTTTTCCATTCTGTACCTGCGACAGTACTGCTCCTAGTCCCACATTGCTGGCATCGGTGTACAGCAAAAAGGGTTTCTCATAGTCTGGGTAGGCCCGAACTTCGTCACCTGTGATAGCCATCTTCAATCTGGTGAAGGACCTTTCCAACTCTTCATTCCATTCAAAGGTGGAATTTTTCTGTTTGTTCTTCTTGGATTGCCCCACCAGAAGATTTTGCATAGGGGTGGCTATTTCAGTAAAGCCTTTGATGAATCTTCGGTAGTAGCCTACCAGTCCAAGGAATTGGCGTACTTCATGGAGGTTGCTGGGCTTTGTCCAGTCCCGGATGACTGTGACCTTGACAGGATCTGGTGCCACTCCTTCTGCACTGACCACATGACCGAGGTACAGTACATTTGGCTTCAGGAGGTGGCATTTGGAAGGCTTCACCTTCAGGCCAAAATTGGACAGAGCCTCAAACACTTCAGCCAGGTGTTCCAGATGATCTTCATAATAATAATAATAATAATAATAATAAATTTTATTTTTATAGCACCAACATATTCCGCAGCACTTTACATTTCAGAGGGGATTTGTACAGACATAGACATTACAGCATAACAATAATCACATAGATTATAACAAATACCAAGAGGAATGAGGGCCCTGCTCGCAAGCTTACAGTCTATGAGGAAAGAGGTAGACACGAAAGGTGGGTGGTAACAGTTGCCCTGATTGTATGGACCAGCCATAATGTTAAGTGTGTAACAGTTGTGGGGAATAGATAGCTCAGCTGGGATCTTTGCTTTGGCACAAGCGTGTGGCTATGAAGTCACTTCAGCAGACTAGCAATATGGACACGGCATATTTATTGTGCACACTTGTTATCCAATGTTACACATGCCAAACATGAAATAAAACGTCTAAGGCCGTCTGGCCACTAACTAACAATAGCAGGCTAACTACAAAATAAACCTATATAACAGCAAACAAGTCCATGTTATCTTACTGTGTCAGCTCCCAGCTCAGCAGACGATAGACTGAGAGATTCCAACTCCTCCTGATTATATCTGCTGGACCAGTCAGGAAACCAAAACCTGGATTGAATTAGTGGAGGGGGAACTACCAGTCCTTTCCATGCTGATCACTAAGGAAACCAGGACTGGATTACAGTGAAATAAACCGGCTTCATCATCAGTACAGGGAGACATATGAAATGAAACGGGGAGAAACATACCTGTTTTCTAGTACCTCTCCCCTTGGCACCTCACACACCCCCCTCCTCTGTTCGAGCCCGTGGGGTCGGACACGACGAGTCACCAAGCAGTGCGTTCTAGACAACACATCTGCATTTCTGTGCGCTGTGCCCGCCCTGTGCTCAACGGAAAATTTAAACCCTTGTAATGCTAAGAACCAGCGTGTCACCCGTGCATTGCCTTCTTTTGCCCGGGACATCCATGTTAGGGGCGAATGGTCCGTCACTAGCCTAAACTGGCGACCTAGTAAATAATAGCGCAAGGTGCACAGGGCCCATTTCACAGCCAGGGCTTCCCGCTCAACTACACTGTAGTTCTTTTCTGCTCTCGTAAGCTTTCTGCTTAGATAGGCCACTGGGTGTTCCTCGCCATTTACTTCTTGAGACAAAACCGCGCCGAGGCCCACCCCAGAGGCGTCTGTTTGGACAATAAACTCCCGTTTAAAGTCTGGTGCAACCAACACTGGTTGGTCACAGAGGACTGTTTTCAATCGCTGAAAGGCCTCCTCTGCTTCTGCGTTCCACTTTATTGTGACAGATTTCGACCCCTTAGTAAGATCTGTGAGAGGAGCTGCGATGGTCGCAAAATGTTTGATGAACCGCCTATAATAACCAACGATCCCTAAAAAAGCTCCAACCTGTTTTTTGGTTACCGGTCATGGCCAATTTTGAATAGCATCCACTTTATTGGCTTGAGGCTTCACGACGCCTCTCCCTATGCTATATCCCAGATAGCGAGCCTCTTCCAATCCCAACGTACATTTCTTGGGATTGGCAGTCAACCCAGCTGTTTTTAAGGAGTCTAAGACGGCTTGTACTTTTGACAAATGCGTGTCCCAGTCATTGCTAAAGATAATAATGTCGTCCAAGTACGCAGATGCATACTGGCCATGGGGTTTTAGGACAATACCCATTAGACGTTGGAAGGTGGCTGCGGCACCATGCAACCCAAATGGCATATCTCGGTACTGGAATAATCCCTGGGGCGTAACAAAGGCAGTTTTCTCTTTGGCTGATTCCGTGAGGGGAATCTGCCAATAACCTTTTGTTAAGTCAATAGTGGATATGTACCTAGCCGAACCCAGTCTCTCTATCAGTTCATCGACTCTTGGCATCGGGTAGGCATCGAATTTCGATACTTCGTTTACTTTCCGAAAATCGTTACAAAATGGGATAGTCCCATCGGGTTTGGGCACCAGTACGATAGGGCTAGCCCAATCACTCCGGGACTCCTCAATGACCCCGAGCTCTAACATCTTCTTCACTTCCTGGGCAATGGCTTGTCTCCGAGCCTCCGGAATTCGATATGGTTTAAGCCGTACCCGCGCCTGTGGATCAGTAATAATGTCATGTTTAATTAGGTGAGTCCGGCCAGGAAGTTCCGAGAAAATATCTGCGTTCCTCTGTATGAACTCCCTGGTCTCTCGTTTTTGGCTTTCGGATAGCGTGTCTGCAATACCCACTTCTGGCGGAGCTACCTGGGGGTCCTTTACCTTAGAAGGTGGTGCCCCTCGAGGCCCATCCTCAAGGGCAGCTCCTGCCACCAGACTCTCCCTGTCCCGCCAGGCCTTAAGCAATTTATGTGGTATATTTGTTCGGGCTTTCTCTTGTCTGGTTGGTGTATCTTATAATTTACTTCACCTACTCGTTCCAGCTCTTCGTATGGTCCCTGCCATTTTGCAAGAAATTTATTCTCTATGGTAGGCAGTTAGGCACCAATACCAACACCCTGTCTCCGGGTTGAAAGACTCGTGTTTTTGCCGCTCGGTTGTATACCGTGCTTTGGGCATGTTGTGCGCGCTCTAAACACTCTTTAACTATTGGCATAACTGCTGCAATTCGGTCCTGCATAAGTGTTATGTGTTCAATTACACTGCGATAAGGAGTCACCTCTTGTTCCCAAGTCTCCTTGGCAATATCTAACAGGCCTCTAGGACACCGCCCATAAACCAACTCAAAAGGTGAAAAGCCTGTGGAGGATTGGGGTACCTCACGTATAGCACACAGGAGGTATGGTAGTAGGGCATCCCAATCTCTCCCGTCCTTATCCACCACCCTTTTCAACATTCCCTTTAGGGTTTTGTTAAAGCGCTCCACCAAACCATCAGTCTGAGGGTGATATACTGAGGTACGCAAATGGGAGATTTTTTAGCAGTTTACATAAATCCTTAAGTATACGAGACATAAAGGGGGTCCCTTGATCCGTAAGTATCTCTTTCGGAATGCCGGTGCGGGAAAACATATTAACCAGCTCCTTTGAAATTGATTTCGCATTGGCATTCCGCAAGGGCACTGCTTCGGGATAACGCGTGGCGTAATCCAATACTACCAAAATGTACTGATGACCCCTGGCAGATTTAACTAATGGACCGACTATATCCATTGCTATCCTCTCGAAGGGCACCTCTATTATTGGTAAGGGCACTAAGGGGCTTCTAAAATGTGACATAGGTGCGGTCAATTGACACGTAGGACATGACCGACAGTACTGGGTCACGTCTCCCACTAGACCCAGCCAAAAGAAACGTTGCAGAATACGGTGTTTTGTCTTTTCTACCACCAGGTGTCCTCCCAAGGGATGTTTATGTGCCAACTCCAAAACTACCTGGCGAAAGGACTTAGGTACCACTAGTTGTTCTACCACCACCCCTCGCACCTTGTCTATGTGATACAACATATCCTGCTGCACCGCCACGTGTGGGAACTCGTTTTGAGCCCCTGGGTACAATGGTCTTCCCTCGGAGACCTTTATGTTTTCCCACGCCCTTGCTAGAGTAGGATCCTGGTGCTGAGCGGTCCCGAACTTACCACGGGCCACCTCAAGGTCAGGCATTTCTAAAACATCCTCTAGCTGGTCTGCCTCGCCTGCATACACAGCCAGAGGAGAGTCCACAGATTCTAGTACTTCCTCTGAGATGAGTTCTCCGTCATCTTGCTGCAATGGTTCAGGGGCTAGCTCCGGAGCACCATCTTCAACTAGAGGGTTCATGCCACTTTTGAAGTTCCACAAGTCCCAAAATAAGGGAAAGTCTCTCCCCAGGATTACACTGTGTCCCATAGACTTTATGACTGCCGCCTGATGTCTTTTGGTCCCTACTGGCGTGGCAAGAGTAACCCAGGCAGTGGGGTAGTTCTTAGTATCCCCATGGATACAACTAATGCCCACGGTTAAGTTCGTTATGGCGCTAGAGTCCACCAAACTGGCATGTACCAAAGTTACTTGACTGCCGGAATCCAAGACGGCATTCACACTATAACCGTCAACCTCGACATGGCACACGTGTTGTTCATTTCCCGTGAGGGTCTCCGCCACACAGACTGACTGCACATATAATGAAAGACGCCTCATAGCATTACAGTCCATTGGCTCTGTAGTCATTGGGCAGTTAGCTGCTACATGGCCAAGCCCGCGACATCGCCAACATTGTATAGGCCCTTGTCTCCTCGATGGAGATCCCAGACGAGGTCTGCTGGCTTGATGTGAGCCCGTACCACCTCCATAGTCCTTTGTAGGTCTGCTACCCTTCATTGTGACGTTCTCTTCTTTTGAAGATGGAGTAGGTTTCGCAGGACTCTCCAGCGATTTCTTGGGGGGCCAGTGGGGTGCTAACGTCCCTTGGAGTAGGCTTTCAGAAGCATTGTAGCGTTCGACCATATTCACCAACTGGTCAGCGGTAGTTGGGTCACCCTGTCCAACCCAACTCTGGATCTTAGCGGGTAAGGACCGCAGGTACTTGTCTAGAACAACACGCTCCACCATCTGTGCGGACGTCAAAGCCTCCGGTTGCAGCCATTTTTTTACTAGATGGATGAGATCATGCATTTGTGAGCGGGCTGGCTGATGCTCCACAAAATTCCATAAATGCACCCTCTGTGCACGTACATACGTGTTTACTCCCAGCCTTGCCAGGATTTCGCCTTTGAGTTTGATATAGTCCATAGCATCCGCTCCACTCAGATCGTAATAGGCTTTTTGTGGATCTCCGCTCAGAAATGGAGCCACTACCTCAGCCCATCTGTCCAGTGGTAAGTGCTCACGTTCTGCAATACATTCAAACACGGTGAGGTATGCTTCCACATCATCGTCTGCGGTCATTTTAAGCAAAGTCTTCTGTACGGCTTTCTGCGCACTAGCAGCGCTTTGTGCACGGTCTCCCTCATCTCAGGGTTGCCGAACCAAGGCCTGTTTTATTGCCTCCAACTGCTCTTGCTGCATCTGGTGTTGCTGCTCCAGAGCCTTCTGGAAGCAAGCATTAGTCTGCTGTTGTTGCACATTTGCTTGCAATAACTGCTTCACTAGTTCCTCCATATTACTGGACTCTTGGCTCTTCAAAAGCGCAGAAGCTTTCAGCCGGGACATACACAGCGTTTTCTCTGCAGTCACAGTCCAGCAGCCACAAGTGCCCGCATTCGAAACACCATTTGTGGGGAATAGATAGCTCAGCTGGGATCTTTGCTTTGGCACAAGCGTGTGGCTATGAAGTCACTTCAGCAGACTAGCAATATGGACACGGCATATTTATTGTGCACACTTGTTATCCAATGTTACACATGCCAAACATGAAATAAAACGTCTAAGGCCGTCTGGCCACTAACTAACAATAGCAGGCTAACTGCAAAATAAACCTATATAACAGCAAACAAGTCCATGTTATCTTACTGTGTCAGCTCCCAGCTCAGCAGACCATAGACTGAGAGATTCCAGCTTCTCCTGATTATATCAGCTGGACCAGTCAGGAAACCAAAACCTGGATTGAATTAGTGGAGGGGGAACTACCAGTCCTTTCCATGCTGATCACTAAGGAAACCAGGACTGGATTACAGTGAAATAAACCGGCTTCATCATCAGTACAGGGAGACATATTAAATGAAACGGGGAGAAACATATCTGTTTTCTAGTACCTCTCCCCTTGGCACCTCACACAGTACAAACACAGAGGGCTAATGGATGCATAAAGCATGTGGGAACATGATGCGGGAAATCTGGTTATGGTAAAACTTTTGGCTGTGCCACACAGGGATAGATTAGGTTAATGTGGAGAGGCGATAGGCCAGTCTGAATAAATGCGTTTTCAGGGCACGCTTAAAATTGTGGGGATTGGGGACTAATCGTATTGACCTGGGAAGTGCATTCCAAAGAATTGGCGCGGCACGTGTAAAGTCTTGGAGACGGGAGTGGGAGGTTCTGACTATTGAGGATGCTAACCTCAGGTCATCAGCAGAACGGAGGGCGCGGGTAGGGTGGTTTACTGAAACAAGGGAGGAGATGTAGGGTGGTGCTGAGCCATGGAGGGCTTTGTGGGTGAGGGTAATAAGTTTATACTGAATTCTGGAGTGGATGGGTAGCCAGTGTAATGACTGGCACAAGGTAGAGGCATCGGTGTAACGATTGGTGAGGAATATGATCCTGGCTGCAGCATTCAAGACAGATTGGAGAAGGGAGAGTTTGGTAAGAGGGAGACCGATTAGAAGAGAGTTACAATAGTCGAGACGAGAATGAATAAGAGAAACAGTAAGAGTTTTTGCAGAGTCAAAAGTAAGAAAAGGTCGAATTCTAGAAATGTTTTTGAGGTGCAGATGACAAGAGCGAGCCAGTGATCAAATGTGGGGGGCAAAGGAAAGCTCGGAATCAAGTATGACCCCAAGACAGCGGGCCTTTTGCTGGGGAGTAATAGTGGAACCACACACAGAAATGGCAATGTCGGGTATAGGTACATTAGTAGAGGGAGGAAACACCAGAAGTTCAGTCTTTGACAGGTTCAGTTTCAGATATAGTGAGGACATGATGTTAGACACAGCGTTTAGACAATCGCCGGTGTTTTCTAGAAAGGCTGGCGTGATGTCAGGAGAAGAAGCGTATAATTGGGTGTCATCAGCATAGAGATGGTACTGGAAACCAAATCTACTGATTGTTTGACCAATAGGGGCAGTGTACAAGGAGAAGAGGAGGGGGCCAAGAACCGATCCTTGAGGGACCCCAACAGTAAGGGGAAGGTGAGAGGAGGAGGAACCGGCAAAAGATACAGTAAAGGAGCGGTCAGAGAGATTGGAGGAGAACCATGAGAGAACGGTGTCCTTGAGGCCAATGGAACGGAGCATAGTGAGCAGGATCTGATGATCCACAGTGTCGAATGCTGCAGAGAGATCCAAGAGAATTAGCATGGAGTAATGACCATTTGATTTAGCTGTTAGCAGATCATTAGAGACTTTAGTGAGGGCAGTTTCAGTGGAGTGTAAAGAGCGGAAACCGGATTGGAGAGGGTCGAGAACAGAGTTTTCTGAGAGATAGCAGATAAGACGGGAGTGGACCAGGCGTTCCAAGAGTTTAGAGATGAAGGGAAGATTAGAGACAGGTCTATAGTTAGCGGCACAGTTTTGGTCGAGGGATGGTTTTTTAAGTAGTGGATGTATGATGGCATGTTTAAATGAGGAGGGAAAAATATCTTCATAGGTCTTGGAGAAAACAATGACATCATCCAGGTACAACAGGACCATCTCAAAGTTCCTGTGTCCCAGGCAGCACTCCATCAGCTGTTGAAATGTTCCTGGAGTAGTGCAGAGCCCAAACGGCATATAATTGAACTCACAGAGACCCATTGGAGTGGTAAATGCGGTTTTCTCTTTGTCTGCCTCTGCCACGGGAACCTGCCAATACCCACTAGTGAGATCCAAGGTGGAAAAGTAGTTAGCAGTTTTAAGTGCAGCTAAGGACTCTTCAATTCTAGGTAAGGGGTAGGCATTTTTATGTGTAATGCTGTAAATTTTCCTGTAATCAACACACATTCTCATGGTACCATCCTTTTTCTTTACAAACACTATGGGAGCTGCCCATGGGCTACAACTGTCTCTGGTAACCCCTGCTTCCTTCATCTCTTTCAACATACTCTTAGCACATTGGTACTGTGTTGGGGGTATAGGTCTGTACCTTTATGGGTGGATGGTCTCCAGTGGGGATATGATGTTGGACCCCTTTTGCCTGCCTGAAATCTAGTGGGTGTTTGCTGAACACCCGCTTATACTCTGTAAACCCCATTTCTCTGGTATGAAGGTGTAGAGTCAGTTCCCACCTGCAGTTGCTGGCACCACTCCTCTGGCTGCTTCACGGAGCCATTGTCCTCCACCTGATCGGATGAGACCAAGGGCTCTGCTGCCTGCAATGAGTTGTTATTAACAGTGAGCAGCTTAGCAACTGTGGCGTACCGAGGTATTGTGGCCTCCTCTTCCCCACAATTCAAAAGGCGCACAGGTACTCTCCCTTTTCGTACATCAACCACCCCACTGGCTGTCAGGACAGTAGGCCTGCTATCAGAATATACTGGTTCTACCAATGCCTGGTAATCTCTCCCTCTGAGACCTATAGCTGCCCGACACCATTTCAACATTTCACACCTGGGGGGTATTGCAATGGGGAAGGGATCACTCACTCTGACACTGCCAATTTCTCCGCCAGAGAGTTCTACCTGCTGTCTTTGCATCAGGGCTTGGATCTCCTTCTGCAGGACTCGTTGTTCTCCGGAACCAGCAGTCTCAGCCACCTGTTGCAACAAGGCAATAACCTCGGACAGACAGTTTTCAATTACATTGGTACCAAGAGTCATCATGGGATTACATTCACGTCGATCAATATCAACAACTATCAGGCCCTGAGATTTCAGCTCTACCCGACCCACTTTAACAGTAACCTCTTTACATCCAATCTGCGGCAAAGTCTGACCGTTACTGGCAACTACTGTTAGCTCATCAGTTGGGCCTCGGGTGAGTTCAGAATCAGCCCAATACCTCTTATACAAAATATATGGCATAGTAGTCACCTGGGAGCCAGTGTCCTGCAAAGCGTTCATGGGGATGCCGTCAATCATCACAGGAAGGATCGGCCTCCTTCCCACATACTTGGCTCGCCAGTTCCTTGGGCCTGCTGGTCCTACTCCTGGGGGTTGGCCCTCTGCCCCAGGGGTTGCTCGTTTAAAGGACAGTACCTTGCAAGATTACCTGCCTTGTAACAGCGACGACAGATGGGACGTCCGTCCTGGTCATAGCGATCGTTTTTCCTTCCTCGAAGTGGCAGGGTTCTCCTCCTCCGGAGCCACGGGACATCCTCTGGACTGGAAGCAAGCTGGAACTTTTCTTTGGAAGACACCAGCAGGGACTGCACGGTTTTAGTAAGTGCAGCCATTCCTCTGGTCAACTCCTGGACCTGAAGACGCAGTGCCTCAGTTGGATCATTATCCAGAGTCTGGGCATCAGCCTCCACAGGGAGGGAAGGGAATGACGTGGCTTCCTGGTGGTAGGTGATCGCTGGGCGCCTCAGGGGCGCAGGATGGCTGTCAGCAGGTTCCTGCAGTACCCGTATAGCCCTGTCCTTAAAATCAGAAAAGTCCAGATCAGGGTCTTGCAGGTTTAGGATGCGCAACTGTCCTCGGTGGGTACTGGACAGGAGTCCCTCTATGAACTGTTCCTTTAACAGTTTATCTTCCTCTTTTACACTCTTAGGATCAACTTGCTTAACTGCTCACAGTGCCTCCTACAGGTTGAATGCATAGTCCCTGATACTGTCTTGCGCCTTCTGTTTACAGCCAAAGAACCTCATCTTGATTTCAGCTGCAGTGCGAGTGTGAAAGGTGCTTCTCAGCTTGGCCAGGATTTTTTTAACAGTCTCTCTATCAGTGTCCTGCCAGGCTTTCACTTCTCTCTGTGCTGCACCCGTTAGCTGTCAGGATATTCACTTTCTGGCTTTCAGACAGAGGGGATACTTTAAACAAACTGCACAGTCTCTCTTTAAATTCACTCAGGGTATGCGACTCACCCGAGTACTGCGGTAGCCAGGCCGCTCCTGGTATGTAGGGCATAGACAGGCATTATTGGGACCGCTGCTGCAGGCGCTCCTCCTTGCGGTGCTGCGGGGTTGGTGGCGGCGTCCGCCGCTGCATTGCCTTGTGGCGCGGACATCCTCTTCCCCCCTAGTTAACACTAGCCAGGGTTGGGGGTTGTGTGAGCTCACCGGCGGCCACTTTGCAGGCCCAATGCTCCGGGCTGTAGGCCTCAGCTCCTCCTCCTCTTCTCGCGCGCTGTCCTCTCTTCCCGCGCGGCACTTCACTTCTTCGCGCTCTGTGGCAGGCTCCGCCCATGAAGGCCCGCCCCTCTTCTTTCCCGCGCGCCAAGCAGCGCGGCAATTGACGCCAATTTCACACAGTCTTTTTTCACAAACACAGTCTATGGCACACAGGACCTGGAGGGTACTGGGCTCCATAATCCTGTTCGTGACGCCAAATTGGGTCGCCCTCCCAGGGCTGTGGGGTACTCGGTACTGGGCCGATGTCAGGGGGATGTGTCACAGCAGCGGTGACCCGATCCGTGGCCCTGGGCGCCCAAGTAATAGGGTGGTGGAATGTAGTTAATGGAATAGTTCGTGACGCCACCTGTGCTGTTCGGCAAGGGAGATGTTAAGCCGACGCTGTATGCAGATCTGCTGGGACTGATGGTATGGTGCAGCAAAGATGTAAAAGCTCCCCACAGGTGAAACTATAGTCCCAGGGCAGTGTAGAGGTGGTTGGCACGGGGATGTAGCAGTGCCGGAAGGGTAGAAAGCAGACAAGACACAGCGGGGTGCAATTTCTGTACCTTTACTTGATAACTGCAGTCCAGGGTCCTGATTACAGATGGTATTGGAGCAGGATAGCCTGGAAGCAACTCAGGAATTCTCTCTCAGCAGAAGCGCTGTGCAGTCTCCTTCCTAGTGCCTCTATATGTGAAGATCTCCTAGTACTCAGTTCACTGGAGTTCCTCCTGTCAGATGTTCCCAAGAACCTTACTTGCACGGCAGACAGCTGTAGCCTATCTCGGGGACTCCTCTCTTCTGAATCCCGGCTCTCTATCCAAGCTGCTGTTGTGCCCTCAAGTCTTAGATGGGAGCAGGGCATGTACAGCCTTCTACTCCTCTGGTGTCTGTTGCAGGACCGTTAGTATCCGTACAACTGTGGAGACCAGGCTCCAGCTCATTCGCTCACACCGCGAGGGAGCTCTCCAGCCGGAGCTCAACCTTAGTGCTCTTTCCACACGTCTACACACTTCACCCTCCGCAGACTGACTGACCACCCCTTCTCTTGGCCCACAGAGAGCACTCCTCCCCTTAATCCTGGTTCAGAGTTCCCCCTGCTGGCCTGGAGTGGAACTGTGTTGCATGTATAGGTAAACTGCTGGAGAGACCCATCATTGCCTCCAAGCCTGGCATTACCCTCCCCTGGAGGAAGGCAAAGCCAGGGTGGCGACCATACTCCTGGGGGCGCCACAACTGTGTACCAGATGATCACGTAAATTACGTTAGCGTCTGGCCACCATAGAAGGATAGGGATCAAGAATCTTATTCAAAGTCGGATCACTCAATAAAACATTCCAATGTTTTTTCAAAATATCTCTGAATTCATTCCACTGATTATGGAATGTAGCTATGAATCTCACCTTATTCGCACTAGGGCGGCTATTTTGTGTCCTACATAACAGAGAGTCTCTCAATGTTTGCTTCGCTCTGCTATATCCCTTACAAATACTTTTATGGCTGTAATCCCGTTCTTCAAACCGCTGTGATAGTTCCTTGGCTTGCAGTTCAA
Source organism: Dendrobates tinctorius (assembly GCF_039654945.1). NCBI lineage: Eukaryota > Metazoa > Chordata > Amphibia > Anura > Dendrobatidae > Dendrobates > Dendrobates tinctorius. Next base: position 67,765,632 of record NW_027361703.1, read on the forward strand.
ATTGATGATCATCTGAATAAATGCGTTTGATACGCAAAAACTGTCCTATCAGAATACCTTGGATCAAGGTTTTTGGATGAAAAGATCCCGCATGCAACAGAGAATTAGTGGCAGTCTCTTTACGAAACACAGTTGTAGAAAGAGACCCATCCTCAGATGCTGAAATAAAAATGTCCAGAAATTCATTGCTCCGACCAAATTTATGCGTCAGATGAATGTTATACGGGTTATCATTAAGGATCTTCATTGTGTCATTCAATTCTTCAATTGGACCCTCCCAGATGAATAGAACATCATCTATGAACCTAGTCCAATTGTGGACTCGGTTCATCCCCGGTATTGTATCATTCAAAAATATTTCCCGCTCCCCAAACCCCAAAAATAAATTGGCATATGAGGGGGCACATGAAGCCCCCATCGCAGTCCCTTGTAATTGTAAGAAAATCTTCTTATTAAATGTAAACACATTATGTTTTAAAACAAAATCAAGCAATTGAATTAACAATTCCGCCAGAGGTTTTGGTATGTTGCTAGATTTCAAAAACCCTTGGACCGCCCTAATGCCATCATCATGTCGAATAGACGAGTAAAGTGCCTCCACATCAGCTGTTACAAGCACCATGTCTTCATTAAGTTGTACCTGGTTTAGATGATTTAAAGCCGCAGTTGTGTCTTTAATGCAGGAGGGTAATTCCTGGACCAATGATTTTAAAAAATAATCAACAATATCACAAATCATCTCACACAGACCTTCTTTGCTGGAGACGATTGGTCTCCCAGGGGGATCTTGAATGTTTTTGTGGACTTTTGGAATTAAATAAAAAGTTGGTAATTTTGGTTTTAAAATTCTTAAAAATATCCACCAGTCTTTTAGGGATGATGTGGTGTTCAAGTGCCAATGCCAAAATCTCAATTAATTCTTGCTGAAATTTTACAGTAGGATTGAAAATCAGTTGTTTATAACAATCACTATTATTCAACAATTTATCAGCCTGCAATATATACATATGATTAGGCCAAATCACAATATTGCCGCTTTGTCGGACATCTTGAACACCACATCATCCCTTTGTTCCATCTCCAACAAGGCTTTTTTCTCATGCATTGTAATATTGGACTAGATTAAGGCCCGATGCTATCGCATCAGGAGGATAGTGACACACCTCTTGCCATGTTAACCCTCAACACACACACCTCCTCAACACACACTCCTCTCACCTTTCACCATCTCCACTCACGTCCCCCCCTCTTTCACTCCACATACGACCCTTTCTCTCACTCCGTCTCTCATACTCACGCCGTCATCACCGCTGCTCTACGATCCCCGACATCTTCTTCCGCCGGCGCCATCCTGGATCCAGACGTTGTCCACGCCGGCAACATGTTCTTTCAGCGACGTCATCTTGAGTATCGCGAAATCCTGCGATACTCAAGATGGCGTCACCGCAAGAACATGTCGCCGGCGTGGACAACGTCGGGATCCAGGATGACGTCGGCGAAATCTCGCGAGATTTCGCCGAAGCCATTTTGGATCCCGACGTCGTCCATGCCAGAGACATGTTCTTGCGGCGACGCCATCTTGAGTATCGTAAAATCCCGCGATACTCAAGATGGCATCGCCGCAAGAACATGTTGCTGGCGTGGACAATGTCGGGATCCAAAATGACGTCGGCGAAATCTCGCGAGATTTCGCCAACGCCATTTTGGATCCCGACGTCATCCACGCCAGCAACATGTTCTTGCAGCGACACCATCTTGAGTATCGCGGGATTTCACGATACTCATGATGGCGTCACCGCAAGAACATGTCGCCGGCGTGGACAGCGTCTGGATCCAGGATGGCGCCGGCGGAAGAAGATGTCGGGGATCGTGGAGCAGCGGCGATGATGGCGTGAATATGAGAGACGGAGTGAGAGAAAGGGTCGTATGTGGAGTGAAAGAGTGAGTGGACGTGAGTGGAGATGGTAAAGGGTGAGAGGAGTGTGTGTTGAGGAGGTGTGTGTTGAGGAGGAGTGGTGTGTTGAGGGTTAACATGGCAAGAGGTGTGCTGTGACGTCACCAGTTACAACTGGACGGAAGTTGTTACAACCCGGAAGCTGCTTAGCGCATTTATTATTATAGACGTTCCATACCATTTTGAAGACAAAGAGGCTATATCATTAGCCACCAGCTTGGTGAAAACTTCCACCGCTGGAACTAAGGATAATGGAGGAAACTTTTTTGATTTACCAATCAAATGTGTGGGGAAATGACTAAGGCCGGTTTCACATTAGCGCTTTTTAAGCGCACGCACGGCCGGGGGTAGCTCCGCCCCCGAGCCGGCTCTCGGCCCGGCGTGCCCGCCCCTTGCTTGTAGTGCCGCCTCCTAGTGGACAGCGGCGCCTGCGATCGGCGCACCCTATCTTTAGCATAGGGTGCGCAGATCGTGCGCAGGCCGTGCGCTAGTTGCGCTTTGACCTGCGCTGCGCACTTTTGACGGTGCGCCGTGCGCGCCAAAATCCAACTTTTCGGATTTTGGCGCGCACGGCGCACCGTCAAAAGTGCGCAGCGCAGGTCAAAGCGCAACTAGCGCACGGCCTGCGCACGATCTGCGCACCCTATGCTAAAGATAGGGTGCGCCGATCGCAGGCGCCGCTGTCCGCTAGGAGGCGGCGCTACAAGCAAGGGGTGGGCACGCCGGGCCGAGAGCCGGCTCGGGGGCGGAGCTACCCCCGGCCGTGCGTGCGCTTAAAAAGCGCTAATGTGAAACCGGCCTTACTTCTGAGATCTGCTCATCCATTAGAGACTGGAGGTTAGACAATGCTTCCTGTTCTTCTCTTGTTGGGAAAAGATCAAATTGTTCTGATTTGAATTGAATTTTTTGCAGAATTAGTTTTCTCGAAAACAGATGTAAATCTTTTGTTAACGTGAACGGGTCTGAATGAGATGAAATTGAGAAAGTTAACCCTTTCTGTAACAATGAAATTTGTGTAGTTGAAAATTCGTGCTGAGACAGATTTATTACCTTCAGATGGTCATCACGTCGGTTTCTGTTAGAGGTCTGTTGTATTTTCTTTCCATACTGTCTAGTCCGTGGACCAAAGTCCTGTTCCGGTATTTGACTCTCACTGACTGAGGAAATTGAGTGAACAGAAGAACTACGAGAAAAAGCTCTTTTGGTGGAAGTTTTTTTTATCTGCCACCTAAATATTTTTCCAGTTGCAAAATCAGAGCTATCTCATTCAAACTTACTAAATTTATCAGAACTAATGGTCTTCTCCCACTTTTCCATATCTTTTTCCAAACTAGCAATAGCTTCTTGAAAATTTGCCGCTGTCATTTCTGATTGCAATTTTTTCTGTAACTCAGAAATTTCTTCCTCAAGTTTAGCCAGTGTTAGAGTGTTTTTTTCAATTATTATATGAATAAACTCCAAAGAGCAGGTATTCGCTGCTTTGATCCACCTTTGGGTTAAATTCTCATCCTCAAGGTCATAAGTCGGATAGACCTAGATTCTCAATCCTCGTGGAATAATTTTCTGATCCCAATAATTTTGTAATGCCGTTTTTGTCCACCACAATTTGTTTTTTTTATGTAATGCATTTCTGTATTTTTTTTAAAAAACTCTTGACTGGTGATTGAAATTGAACTTGTACTAGAACTTGCACCTTTCTTGAAAACATCACCAGCCTTTGCTAGCCAGGAACTTTCTCTGGGTTTGAAATCCATTATAAAGAGGCACACTGTTAGAACAACAGTAAATCACAATTAATCACTCCCAAATATGCCAAAAATTGTCAGTACACTATGCTCCTACAATCAACAATGGAACACCAGATCCTAATGCTAATTTAAGCCAAGATCAATAACAGAGCATTCAATGGTAAAATCACTTTGATTAATTCACATATAAAATCTAAAAAGACTTTTATGTTTACAAGAGAGGTACAAGAAAAAGAAGAACACACGACTCCCATTAACATAAAGTTTGCTGCATGGCTATGGGCCATATGACTGCAATTCATGACAAGTAACACCCAAGATATAACTAGTTAAACAGACAAATGTGTGCTGGTGAACGCCATGAATAATAATGGCTACAGCCGTCAAATAAGTTTGCAAAGAAAGGCACCAGGCACAACTACTATGCTGACTGAAAGCACCCACTACGTCCTAGCAGCCACCAATGATTAGCTATAGTACTCAGCCAAAGTTATAAGAGCTGCATGTTTATGAGGACTACTGTCATAACCAGCCTTAAAAAGGAAAATCTACTGAATATAATTCATGATTGGAGCCACAGGGGCCATTACTTGGATCCTAGCAGTGTTCTGTGTGTATACGGTGGGAGCCCCGTCCTTCTGCCCCGACTCGCATGTTTCGCCCTGCTTCCTTGGGGGGCGTGTCTAGGCAGAGGGTGTGTATGGTTTAAATATGAGCCTCATCCAATTAGCAAGGTTCTTTGATTAGTGCAGCCTGGGATAGCACCACGGCGCATGCGTTGGCCGCGCGGCACTCACACTAATAAAGACATGTAACCGCGGTCACGGTGACTCACCCACCGCCCTCCACGTTCAGTCACGTGGTAGGGAGTGAGTGAAGTCAGCGTGTGAGACCGCAATTAACATGTCGAGACAATCCAATAATGGGTCAGCCATTTTATATGTGCTTTATATTATTATTTTTTTGTCAAAATATTCACGGCATTTTTTTACCTGAATAATATTATGTACTGCACGAGGGCACTGGGCACTATACCTATGTTTTATTCTCTCAAGATGAATAACTAAGTGTAATAACCATTATGATATTCACACTGTTTAGTTATTCTGGCCTTTAGACACTATCAGCTCTGTGGATCGCTGTGCACATGCGCGGGCCGGTGCACTCTCGACATGTTAATTGCGGTCTCACACGCTGACTTCACTCACTCCCTACCACGTGACTGAACATGGAGGGCGGCGGGTGAGTCACCGTGACCGTGGTTACATGTTTTTATTAGTGTGAGACCCGCGCGGCCGACGCATGCACCGTGGTGCTATCCCAGGCTGTACTAATCAAAGAACCTTGCTGATTGGATGAGGCTCATATTTAAACCACACGCACCCTCTGCCTAGACACGCCCCCGAGGAAGCAGGGCGAAACGTGCGCGTCGGAGCAGAAGAACGGGGCTCCCACCATATACACACAGAACGCTGCTAGAATCCAGGTAATGGCCCCAGTGGCTCCAGTCATGAATTATATTCAGTTGATTTTCCTTTTTTAGGCTGGTTATGACAGTAGTCCTCATAAACATGCAGCCCTTATAACTTTGGCTGAGTACTATAGCTAATCCTTGGTGGCTGCTAGGACGTAGTGGGTGCTTTCAGTCAGCATAGTAGTTGTGCCTGGTGCCTTTCTTTGTAAACTTATTTGACTGTAGCCATTATTATTCATGGGGTTCACCAGCACACATTTGCCTGTTTAACTAGTTATATCTTGGGTGTTACTTGTCATGAATTGCAGTCATATGGCCCATAGCCATGCAGCAAACTTTATGTTAATGGGAGTCGTGTGTTCTTCTTTTTCTTGTACCTCTCTTGAAAACATAAAAGTCTTTTTACATTTTATATGTGTATTAATAAAAGTGATTATACCATTGAATGCTCTGTTATTGATCTTGGCTTTAATTAGCATTAGGATCTGGTGTTCCATTTTTGATTGTAGGAGCATAGTGTATTGACAATTTTTGGCATATTTGGGAGTGATGCATAGTAAGGTAGTATATAGTTATTGTATAGTTATAGGATAGATCAGAGGGCCAGAGGCGCACACGGGCAATAAGCCCAGGACTCATCAGCAGTCTCACAACATTACTAGTGAGAAGCCCAGCCTTCCTCGGCACCAGCACAGCACAGCAATGGGCTACTACAGCAAAATGTGGCAACTCATTGCTTGGGCACACACCTTTAAGACCAGGGCAAAACGGTCAGGGGAACCCACAGAAGCAGTAAGTACAGATGGAGAAGAAGCGGGACCAGCACATAGAGCAGTACATCAGATCATGGCTCATCCTCAGTGGCTACTGACTCCGGCGACTAATGATCTTGTGTCTGGGGAGAAACTGACCGAGGGATGCTTGGCCGTGGAAGAGCGGAACAGAGAGGAAACTGGGAATCCGTCAGGGACGGTTCGACCAGGACCCGTGCAGAGTAACCGTGGAATCAGCGCAGGCAAAGAGAAGGAACCTTGTTATGTGAAGCCTGTTGTAAACACTGTAAAGTCTATGGAAATGTTGTGTAATGAACCAAGTAAAGATGTCTTTGTTGAAGTTATGATAGACTGTGTCTCATTTGATGTGAATTTTCCTGGAAACGGTCTGACACAGGTATGGTGACTAGTGAGCATGATTTTTCTGTGAGGAGAGGTCAGGACACCAGAGCCTCGGTGTCCTCGGCTACGACTACTGTCCTGGACCTCCCTTTCACAAAATTCTTTGTTCTCAGCCGCACATTGCCTGGTGTAAACTGCAGATGTGCTGCAGATTTGATGCTGTATGGGGACAGATTGATCTACTATTGATTGTTTTGTGCCCATCATTCTTCCTCAGCCAGGGGAAAAGAGACCGGTAAGCAAACGCCAAGAGTCTTCAATATTGTTGATTTCTCTCATTAACTACCTAAACTTAGCCCTTATAAGTGCAACTGAGATTCTTCTTTGTGATGGTGTAATATGTGAGCATTTGGGACCCAGTTTAAACTTTTGCCCAGGGCCCCACTGTCTAAAACCATCCCTGCAGGCTGCCCATTTGTGAAGCAGCAACTAAAGACTGCTTTGTTCTAAGTAGCCCTGTAGTAGGGTGTGGGTCGCTCACTGTGGGTGTCTTAAAATGCATTATTTCATTAAAAAAACGCAGCTCATTGGAGGCAGTGCTGACGTATAATACAGGCAATAGCCGATTCGCGCTGGATTATTCTGTCCATAGTTTACATTTGGCTGGACCCCATTGTAAGGCTACTTTCACACATCAGGTTTTCGGCGTCAGGCGCGATCCGGCGTCGTGCCGGAACGCCGGATCCGGCAAATGTTTTGTAAAACCTGATGTGCCGGATCCGGTTTTCTGCTGGATCCGTCTTGTTCTTGACAGACAAAACCGGATCCGTCTCATCCGGTTCATCCGTTTTTCTATCCGTTTTTCGACGGATTACGCCGGATCCGGTTTTTAAAATTGACCCTTGTGGCCTTCCAACGGGATTGGCTACTGGAAAACTATACATAGCGTGTTCCTACAGCCCTTCTTTGACAGGTTGTAGAGGAGAAAGTGCAGGTTGGAGAGAAGAGCAAGTTACTGGCGAAGATGGATGTTGTCATTGGAAATATTTTGAAGAATTTGGCGGATTTTATAGCGGAGGCGAATCGTTTGAGGGTGATTGTTCTGGAGAAGGAGAGAGCGAGACAGCAGCGCATCAGGCATCGTAGACGACGTTTGTGGATCCACTACATCACAGCCAAGAGAATGAAGCGTGGGGTCTATTCTACACTCTGCATGGACCTTCGACGAAACCCGGATAAATTTTTTGGATATGTTCGGATGAAAATGGAGAATTTTGATTACTTGGTGGAGCGCATTGCACACCTCATAAGAAAAGCGGACACCTATTGCCGCTTCTCTGTTTCACCCGCAGAGCGTCTGATGGTGACTTTAAGGTAAGCCACATTTATTGGATGTGATCGCATCAGAGCACACTTTCACTGCAATCTTGTTGGTGGTAGTTTGTATCTCCAAGTGTTATAGCTGAGTTTTGGTATGTAATGCTGTGATTTAAAACTAATTTATTGTTTTTTAATTCCCCACAGATTTCTTGCAACTGAGAATCCCTTTCGTCACTGCATTTCCAGTACAGACTCGGGATTTCCACCATATCTGGAATAGTGAAGTACACATGCCGTGCACTGTGGGACTCCTTAGCTGAAGAGTTTTTACCAGAGCCCACAACAGAGAGGTGGATTGAAATTGCTGACAAGTTTCAACAGATATGTCAGTTTCCCACCTGCTTGGGCACTGTGGACGGGAAACATATCCGCATTGTAAAGCCAGCCGGATCGGGATCGGAATATTTCAATTACAAGAAATATTTTTCAATTGTCCTCATGGCCATCGCTGACGCGGAATACAAATTTATTGCTGTTGATATTGGGGCCTATGGCCGCTCCAATGACTCTCAAGTTTTCAAACTGTCTGCCATGGGGCGTAAACTGTATGGAAACACCTTCCAGTTCCCACCACCTAGACCGCTGTCGCAAACATCTGGTCCACCTATGCCATTTGTCTGTGTAGGGGATGAAGCCTTCCAGCTGTCAGAACACCTTTTGAAACCGTACTCTAGCAGAGGATTGACAAGACCAAAACGCATTTTTAATTACCGCCTCACAAGAGCAAGAAGAATGGTTGAATGTACCTTTGGTATTCTGACAGCCAAATGGCGGGTCCTATTGACTGCGATCAACCTCAAGACAGAAACTGTTGACGAGGTGATCAAAGCTTGCATGGTACTCCACAATTTTGTTATCTGCAAGGAACCCATTTCCATTGAGGACACCTCTGAAGAAACCACCTTGCAAGATTACCATGACATTACCACTAGAAGTTCTGTGACGGTTTCAGTAATGAGGGACAATTTTGCACTATACTTTATGTCACCTCAAGGCAGAGTACACTGGCAGGATGACAGAGTGTGAAAGATTTGTGCCCTAACCAAACTTGTGTACCTTCTGTACCAACAGTATATACCTTTGCCAACCAAAGTTGGCTATCTTGTCATGGTCTCTATTTTTAGCTTTAGGCCACAGGTGTGTACCTGGTTGTGTTTTATGCAAAGTATTTTACCTTTTAACAAAAGTTGTGTACATTGTTAGGAAATCACCAACAATAAACACAACTTTTTAGGTGAAATACTTTGCTTCAAACACAACCAGGAACACAACTGTGGCAAAAAGCTAAAATTTACCCACAGTTATATACCTGGTTTTGAATACCTTTTTACCTTTTAAATACCCTGTATTTAACCTTTTTTTTAAACATATTTCGCCGCAGAAAGAAATGACAGACAACCAGTGTAAACAATAATTTAACTTTTATTTAAAATATTTTTTTTTTGTAAACTGTTTTTAAAGTTAAAAAAACTTTTTTAATAAAGGTTTGAAACCAACTGGGCATTTTTATTACAAAACACATCATAAATCTGTGTAGTGTGGGGTGGAAATACTGCTGGAGGGGCTGCGGGACACTTCGACAATGGGAGTGTGGAGAGAGGACTGGGATCGTGGTGGGGAAGGAACAGTTAGAGGTGATGGTGTGGAAAAAGCTACAGAATGGGTGGACATGTGGGAGGCAGAAGAGGTGGTGGGCGGTGGAGTTGGAGGGTTGGGCAGGGACTGTAGGAGCAGATGATGTTGATGGAAAGTTGTATGGGGAAGGAGTTTGGTACGGGGAAGGAGTTTGGTACGGGGAAGGAGTTTGGTACGGGGCAGGTTGCTGGAAGTGGGGAGATGTCTGGTACTGGGGAGATTGCTGGTACTGGGGAGGTTGCTGGTATGTAATAGGAGGGGGAGGATGGAAAGTGGCTGGAGGGGGTGCAGATGTAATAGGAGGGGGAGGATGGAAAGTGGCTGGAGGGGGTGCAGGTGGAGGAACTACAGTGGTGGGAGGTGGAGGTTGGGAGGTAACCTGCTGTAGAGCACCGTGGCACGAATGCATTACATGCATCTGCTGGGTAGGAGATAGTGTTGCCATGCGCTCCACAACAGACCTGAAAAAGGTGTGGTTTGGCGAAGATCTTGCTTCTGAATGCATGGTTTGCAGAAGTGTCTTCACCTCCAGAATGCTGGAGTTGATCTGCTGAAAGCCTGCGGAGATTTGCTCTGACAAGACTTTTAGACAGTTCTGGAAAGATGCATTCAGATGCAAGAACTCTGGCGCATAACTCTTTTCCTGACCACTCTGCCGCTGCCGCCCAGTATCCGCAGGTGTACTAGAGGTGGCAGGGGCAGAAGGGTCGGGTTAAAGGGAAAGCGATCTCCTCACCAGCAGCTTCATGTAATGTAGGCGGCCACGATGCTCCTGTGCTGGTGGATGGGACAGATGGGTCGAATGTGTGGGAAGGCTGGGAAGGTGCAGATGTACCGGGGCGGTCGAAGTGTCCCTCGGTGCCGGTCTCCTCAGGGATCGCCTCAGAAGGGTCCAATCGTGCAGGCTCCCGAGTGCTGCTCACCGTGCTGTGGAATAAAGAGGAAAAAAAAACAATTAAAATAGTGACATGGTATGGCCCTGGCTGAAAAAAAAAAGTTACATCTAAACATTTTTTTGTCACATGTGGTGTGTAATATTTACCTTCTGGTGAGCATTGTCTCCCGGAGGAACGACAGGGCTCGTGCGTACTTGTACTTGCTCCTGCGTCCTCCAGATCCACTCGGGGCCCGCATCTCTTTATTGAACTCCTTCTTGAAACGATCCCTCACAGACCGCCACCGCTTCACAATTCTCTCCCCTGAAACGAGAAAGGACAAAGTGGTTAGTATACAACATCAGTGTTTCCCAAACTCCAGTCCTCATGGTCCCCAGGGGTCATGTTTTCAGGATTTCCAAAGTAAATAGAAATCCTGAACACATGATCCGTGGGGACCACGAGGACTGGAGTTCGGGAAACACTGGTTTAAATCAAGCAACCGGTACTGTATATACTTACGCTCTTTATTCTGGGCCCGAGCTTCGAGGTCCTCCCAGCGGTCCACAAGGAGCGAACAGATTTCCTCCCAGAGTCGTCGGGTAACGATAAGGTCAGCGTGGCGGCGGTCAGCCATATTCCAGAGCGGCTCCCTTTCTCTGACGAGATCGATGAGGTGGTCCACATCGATTCCTCCATCCTCACCGTCAGAGTCGGGAGCACGCTGTGAAGGCTGTTAAAGAAAAAGACAAAAATAACATAATTAGCCTCCACAAAAGAAATGAAATAAAAAGTGCAAAAAAACAAAGCAAAAATATTTATACTTACACGCTGGTGACCGCCGCGTTGCTGTCGCCGACGACCCTGGGAGGCACTGCGAGGACCTCTTGGCCGAGCACCAGATTGGGAAGACTAGAGACATCTTTGGATGTAGGCATTTGTTTGCTGTGTGTGGTCTGCAGAACATTGTTTTCTATGTGTTGTGTGTAGTGTGATGTTGTGTTTCTGCATTTGATGCAAAAAACTTACCAATTGTGAGCCCACTCCAAGTGTCTGTCCACCCCTTCCTTCTTCTTCTGGGAGCTCCTCTTCATCTTGTGATTCCTGTTTTGAAATAAAAGGCAATGAATAGACATATATTACAGAGATGATGGATTTTGGAAATAAAAACTTACCGTCAAACGCTGACGATGCGAGGGAGGGCTCCCAGAAGAAGATGTGCTGTCTTCCTGATGGCCAGACTCCATGGCTGTGGGTGGTGTTCCTGCTGCTGCCATTGCTGCTGCTGCTGCATCTATTGGGCGGCTGTTGAATAAAGAGAAACAAAGGGCCAATGAATATCTTGATATTCCATAGCCCTAGTTTGGAGGAATGGGGGATTTGATAATTACCGTCTCTCATCTGCTGCTGGACTCCCCTCCCGTTGTTCAGCATGCTGCTCCATTTGGGGTGGTGCTGATGGTGCTGCTGCAGATGTCTGCTGCCTTCTCCTGCTCCTTGTTCTTGGCTTGGGTGGCATGTTGGGTGTGGCTGAGGGTCCCACTGTCTTGCTTTTATATATGTCTTGTGGGCAGAGCTACTGAGCATGCTCAGACCAAAAAAACCGGATCAGGCGCATTGCGGCGCTCATAGGCTTTCATTGTATGAAAAAGCCGGACACGCCGGATCCGGCGTGTCCGGCTTTTTCGCCGGAGACAAAAAAACGTTACAGTAGCCGTTTTTTCCAGACGCCGGATCGCGTCACATTGCCGGATCCGGCGAAAATCGGATGAAACGCATGGCCATCCGGCTCGATCCGGATATAATGCAAGTCAATGGGGGGGAAACCGGATCCGGCATTGCATTTCGCCGGATCCGGTTTTTGTCAAAAGCGCCGGATCGCGCCTGACGGCGAAAACCTGATGTGTGAAAGAGGCCTTAGGGATATACAAATATACAGCTCTTGCAAAAATTAAGAGACCACTGCAAAATGTTCAGTTTGTCTGATTTTTCTCTTTATAGGTATATTTTTTAGTAAAATGTAAATTGCTCTTTTATTCTATAAATTACTGACAACATGTCTCCGAATTTCCAAGCAATAAATTTTGTTTGTACTTTTTTCTAAAAAGGAGAAATGATCAAAATTTAAAAAAATACAGTGCTTTCAGACCTCAAATAATGCTAAGAAAACAAATTCATAATCATTTAGAAACAACAATACTAGTGTTTTAACTCAGAAAGAGTTCAGAAAACAATATTTTGTGGAATAACCATGATTTTTAATCACAGCTTTCATGAGTCTTGGCATGCTTTCCACCAGTCTTACACACTGCTTCTGGCGCAAAACTTTAAGCTGTTGTTCTTTGTTTGATGGCTTGTTGTGACTATCCATCTTCCTCTTGATTACATTCGAGAAGTTTACAATGGGGTTCAGGTCTGGAGAATGGGCTGCCCATGACAGGGTTTTGATGTGGTGGTCTCTTAATTTTTGCCAGAGCTGTACTTACTTGGATGGCACTGCAGTTAATGTAGTTCACAAACTAGTGTGCTGTAGGTAAATGTATTTATATTCTATGACATCTTAGTGTTATTCAGTCTCTGAGGTGGTGAATTATTTTTCTTATTTTTATGCTGCTAAGCACCTCAACCAAGCACCTGTCTATCGGCTCTTGTAAACATGCCTGGGAACACCAGAAGAAGAAAGAAGCAAAATGCCCCTTCATCAGGTGTATGGATCATTTATGCTGGCTGAAAAAATTATTGTCAGCAGCATATTGCCTCATGTCACTGGAATGTGCTTCTGATCCCATGATACTTTATGGGGACAGAATGATAGTAACGATCATTCTCCCCCATAACTGGACAATGAGCGTTAATGAAAATCTGTATATTGAATTGTCATTCATTATAGGTCCACTGACAGTCCAAAATCAACACCTCTCAATGCTCCATAAGTGGTTGATGTTCTGTGACTTTGCACATCTACCTTACACCAGTTGAGTCTGTGATTCTATCCTCACGGTCTTAATGTTTTAAGTCTTAATTGTTCCTATTATGGTCTAGACTCTAGAGCTGCACTCACAATTTTGTTGGTTGTCTTTGAAAACAGTTGACACACTAAGCATCAGGCATATCTTCAACAGCTTAGTTGAAGTTCGATTTTAGTTACTTTTCCTACGTCAAATTACCGTACAGTTCCTAGTGTGAAGAATACATTACGCAGAATGGAAATTGCATTAAGCTTGGAAGAAATGTTGGAAGATTTCAGCTGTGAAGTTTACAGCGATGTTAAAGCAGCTCTTGTTTTATTCCATATGTTAAGAATAACATTTAATGCAAAGTGGAACTGCTTTACTCTGTAAATTTGCATCATTATCAATAAAGTAACAAAACAGTAATATTCCTCACAATCCATGTCCATATAAATCACCAAAGTTCCTGTTACAAGTAGCATAATACAAAGTAAAAAAGCTGGACGTAGTTAACGTAGCTGCATGCCAAGGAAGAAAATCAACAATGACTACATTCTCATTTGTGAGTTTGCACTGTATACTCCTTGTCTGTAGGAAGTTATTTTTCTAAATGCAATAGTCTGTGAAAACATATAACCCATAAATCAGAAAGGCGTGTGTCCTTTCTTCTGTGTGGTGTGAGAGCATGATGAGTTTAGCCGTGCAAACAAAGGTTGGTCAAGGACGTCATGCTGCAAATAGCTGTAGCATGGTTACTATCAAAGTATCAGCTCATCCATGGTAACACGTTGATTTTTTTAAACTGGTGGCATGTACCGGCTAGAAGTACAGAATTACACAATTATTCAATTGGGAGTGATACAGTTAAGTCCAGAGATATTTAGACAGTGACCAAATACACGTTATTTGGGCTCTGCATGTCGCTATTTTGGATTTACAATGAGATGCAGTTGAAGTGTAAACGTTAATGTTTAATTAAATGAGTTTTGCAAAAATATCCCGGCAAACGTTTAGGATTTAAGAAGAAAGAGATATGCAAAAACAGCGATCACCAAAGAAATTTTATATATGTATGCTAGGAATTTTATTACAACATAATGGACAACATATGAAGAAACAAATAGATTAAAACTTTAAAAAAGAAGGACCAAATATGGCCTACCTACTACCTACCAAAACCACACCCAAAATAACCTATGATATGGTTGTTAGTGAACCCAGAGATGGATAGTGGGGCATATATCAATAAGGAACATAACATGTCAACATGGACAAAAAGTGCAGTGGTGTTAGATAATGGAATCCATGAGCAAGTTTGATATCAGTAAAGCACAAATTACAATAGTGCTAGATAATGGCCTCCATAGACAAGTTTAAGCTTAATAAACCACAAGATAAAGAAAACACAAAATGCATAATAACATAGGAGAGATGAAAGTGCCGATGTGTCCCATATCTCATAAACACACTGTGTTGAACGCACAAGGTCCTCAAACCACACGTCCATGCAAAATATCGTAAAGATAGCAATAGTGCAAAAGGAAAAAGGTAAGATAAGTAATAGCTGGCAAGATAGCAAGTCAGAGAACAGCTATAAGCAATACTTAGCACTAAGCATGGTGAATGTCCCACGATGGATTGTACTCTGTGTGCATAGGGACAATCACCACGCTTAGTGCTTCAAAAGCTCCTCAAGAATAGAGAGTTTTATGAAGTAGTTTGTGATTGAAAACTCATGGTTCTTGAACGTTTGAAAAAAATATCAGTGTGGACTTAGCTTTTGATATACAAATACACAATCTGAAAAAGTAACATCTCAATATTGCACCACTTTATTTGGATATTAAGACAAACAGCCCAAAATATTGTTTTAAGCCAGCTGAGTAAAGGCCCCTTTACATTTAACGATGCACCAGAGATCCCAACCACGATACGACCCGGTCAGGATCGCTGGTGCATCGATAAATGGTCGCTAGTGAGTTGCCACACAGGCAGATCTCACAGCGATGCAGCAGCGATGCAGCGGTCGTTACTTAACTTTCACATGCAGCAATCCTGACGTCCTCTCGTCCGCGTCCACGCGTCGCTCGTCGGTGCCAGCAGGAAGCCCAGCAGGAAGCGCCCGATGAGAAATGGAGCTGCGCAATCTCGCGTGATCAGAGACAGACAGCGGGGGAGCCGGTAAGTATCACACATAGCGATATCGCTAGCAATATCGCTGCTGCGTCACCAAATCAGTGATGCTTTAGCGATATCGCTAGCGATATCGCTATGTGTAAAACCCCCTTAATTCAGAACTGGAAGTCTGAGCAGAGACAGGGGCATACATAGAAATCATGGAGCCCCATAGCAGAAGCTCTAATTGCTCTCCCACCTAAAAAAAATAATTACTTGGGTCACAGAAAAGCATATCTCATAACTTTGCTACCTCTACAAAGTAATTTTCTTCCTACTGAAGCACTAAATTCCCTTTTCATTGCACTCACAGTATGATGCCAACAAAAGTGCCCCACAAACACTATATGATACTCTCACAGTGAATTCCTCACCAGTAACCTCCACACGCACAGTATAATGACCCTACTATACTCCACCTTAACTCCCCAGGCAAAGTTACCCCCCAATACAGTATGATCCCCCAACTGTGTCCCCCACAGAGCCCTCCATTCAGTATAATGGACCCACACCTCTCCAAGAAATATAATCGCCCCCACACAGCCCAGAAGACAATATAATGTACCCCACACAAACCTTCTCACTGTATAATTGCTTGCATACAGTATACTGAACTCACCATAGCCCTCCATACAGTATACTGCACTCGCCATAGCCCTCCATACAGTATACCGCACTTCCCGTTGTCCTCCATACAGTATAATGCACTCCCCATAGCTCTCAATACAGTATACTGCACTCCCCATAATTCTCCATACAGTCTACTGCACTCCCCATAGTCCGCCATATAGCATAAGTTCCCCGCTGTCGTCCATACAGTATACTGCACTCCCCATAGTCCACCATATAGCATAAGCTCAGCGTTGTCATCCATACAGCATACTGCACTCCCCATAGTCTTCCATACAGTATTATGGCCACTACAATTTAAATAAATGACTAAATAAATATATATATATATATATATATATATATATATATATATATATATATATATATATATAGACACTGGTTGGGCCGTTTATATGGATACACCTAAATAAAATGGGAATGGTTGGTGATATCAACTTCCTGTTTGTGGCACATTAGTATATGGGAGGGGGAAAACTTTTCAAGATGGGTGGCGACCATGGTGGTCATTTTGAAGTCGGTCATTTTTGATTCAACTTTATTTTTTTCAATGGGAAGAGGGTCATGTGACACATCATACTTATTGAGAATTTCACAAGAAAATCAATGGTGTGCTTGGTTTTAACGTAACATTATTCTTTCATGAGTTATTTATAAAGTTTCTCTTTGTTTACAGCCATTGACATGTTGCAGTCGTTAACACGTGAGGTGCTGATAGAAAATGTGTTGATGTCTGTTAAACGCAGTACCCGGGTCATTGCAGCGGATTTCAATGCAAGACACCCTATGCAAGAAAACTGTAACCATTCCCATTTTATTTAGGTGTATCCATATAAATGGCCCACCCAAAAAAGTTTGCCTCATTACTGAAGATAATGTTCTGTGTAAACTGAGGGGCCTGTCTCAATTTTTGTTTTGCCCATTCCGCAAACTCAGGGCGCCGATCTGGGTCACCAACCATTCCCATTTTATTTAGGTGTATCCATATAAATGGCCCACTATATATATATGTATATATATATCTACAGTACAGACCAAAAGTTTAGACACACCATCTCATTCAAAGAGTTTTCTTTATTTTCATGACTATGAAAATTGTAGATTCACTCTGAAGGCATCAAAACTATGAATTAACACATGTGGAATTATATAATTAACAAAAAAGTGTGAAACAACTGAAAATACATCTTATATTCTAGCTTCTTCAAAGTAGCCACCTTTTGCTTTGATTACTGCTTTGCACACTCTTGGCACTCTCTTGATGAGCTTCAAGAGGTAGGCACCGGAAATGGTTTTCACTTCACAGGTGTGCCCTGTCAGGTTTAATAAGTGGGATTTCTTGCCTTATAAATGGGGTTGGGACCATCAGTTGTGTTGTGCAGAAGTCTGGTGGATACACAGCTGATAGTCCTACTGAATAGACTGTTAGGATTTGTATTATGGCAAGAAAAAAGCAGCTAAAGTAAAGAAAAACAAGTGGCCATCATTACTTTAAGAAATGAAGGTCAGTCAGTCCGAAAAATTGGGAAAACTTTGAAAGTGCCCCCAAGTGCAGTGGCAAAAACCATCAAGCGCTACAAAGAAAGTGGCCCAGGAAAGGAAGACCAAGAGTCACCTTTGCTGCGGAGGATAAGTTCATCCGAGTCACCAGCCTCAGAAATCGCAGGTTAACAGCAGCTCAGATTAAAGACCAGGTCAATGCCACACAGAGTTCTAGCAGCAGACACATCTCTGCAACAACTGTTAAGAGGAGACTTTGTGCAGCAGGCCTTCATGGTAAAATAGCTGCTAGGAAACCACTGCTATGCATAGGCAACAAGCAGAAGAGACTTGTTTGGGCTAAAGAACACATGGAATGGACCTTAGACCAGTGGAAATCTGTGCTTTGGTCTGATAAGTCCAAATTTGAGATCTTTGGTTCCAACCACCGTGTCTTTGTGCGACGCAGAAAAGGTGAACCGATGGACTCTACATGCCTGGTTCCCACCGTGAAGCATGGAGGAGGAGGAGGTATGATGGTGTGGGGGTGCTTTGCTGGTGACTCTGTTGGGGATTTATTCAAAATTGAAGGCATACTGAATCAGCATGACTACCACAGCATCTTGCAGCGGCATGCTATTCCATCCGGTTTGCGTTTAGTTGGACCATCATTTCTTTTTCAACAGGACAATGACCCCAAACACACCTCCAGGCTGTGTAAGGGCTATTTGACCAAGAAGGAGAGTGATGAGGTGCTACGCCAAATGACCTGACCTCCACAGTCACCAGACCTGAACCCAATCGAGATGGTTTGGGGTGAGCTGGACCGCAGAGTGAAGACAAAAGGGCCAACAAGTGCTAAGCATTTCTGGGAACTCCTTCAAGACTGTTGGAAGACCATTTCCAGTGCCTACCTCTTGAAGCTCATCAAGAGAATGCAAGAGTGTGCAAAGTAGTAATCAATGCAAAAGGTGGCTACTTTGAAGAACCTAGAATATAAGACATATTTTCAGTTGTTTCACACTTTTTTGTTAATTTTATAATTCCACATGTGTCAATTCATAGTTTTGATGCCTTCAGAGTGAATCTACAATTTTCATAGTCATGAAAATAAAGAAAATTCTTTGAATGAGAAGGTGTGTCCAAACGTTTGGTCTGTACTGTATATATATATATACAGTATATATATAATATATATATATATATATATATATATATATACATATACACTGCTCAAAAAAATAAAGGGAACACTGAGATGTGGTCTGTAGTCCCCACCTGCAGAACCACTCATTTATTGAGGGTGTCTTGATAATTGCCAATAATTTCCATCTGTTGTCTATTCCTTTTGCACAACAGCCTGTGAAATTGATTGTCAATCAGTGCTGCTTCCTAAGTGGACAGTTTGATTTCACAGAAATTTGACTTACCTGGAGTTATATTCTGTTGTTCAAGTGTTCCCTTTATATATGCAATACTCACCTCTCAAACTTGTTCACCCACTTCTCTGGTCTCTGCAGTGAGGGTTCTGAAGCGCCACATACCTAAGTGCATCGAGCGCAATGTGTTGACATCATCTTGACCGCTCAGATGTCAGACACTGGGGCAGAATGATGGAGGTGGAAAAACCACAAAAAGAGGACTAAAAATCCTCCAAAAATTGAAGAATAAAATACTGTTTTTCCTTTGTGCTGTATTAATTCTAGAACGATAGAGGTGGAAGCATCAGCTAACGCTCCCTCCTCCAGCATTGATTTCAACTGTATTGGCATCCAGTTGAACGTGTGATGACGGGTGGGCGCTGGCACCCGGCCCCTATGATGGTACACCACTGAACAGAACTATGCTGTGATTTTCATACCTTGGTGCCATTTTTTTTCTTTTTGCAAAAGATAATTTTGAAGAAAACAAAAACAAACCACTCCTTCTTGTCTTTGCTTACATGCAGCCAGAACATAACGGCTGCTGCCACATCAGTGTCATGCCATATTACTGTAAACATGGCTTCCATTGCTGAGCGGTGATGCCAATAATATAATACATGACCACTGATTGATTGGCTAGAGTTGTCATGTCAAGGCTATTTTAAATGGTGTTTTTAAGTTTGAAACTTATCTCCCACTCAAATGATAAGACATAACTTTCCGATCGCTGGGGGTCCAATTGCTGTGGTCCCCACCGATACTGAGGACTCTAAAGAGCTCTAAATTCAAATGGATGAAAGAATAGCCAGAATGGCAAAGGCTCAGCCAATGATCAGCTCCAGGATGATCAAAGACAGTCTCAAGTCTCAAGTTACTTGTGAGTACTGTGACAGAAGATGCTTTTGTGAAGCTAATCTCTTAGCAAGACTCCACTGCAAAGTGCCACTGTTAAAAAAAAACAAACACATGTACTGAAGCGGATACAGCGAACACATCAACTGGTCTAAAAGAGAAATGGAGAAACATTTTGTGGACTGATGACAGTAAAATTGTTCTTTTTGGGTCCAAGGGCCCCAGACAGTTCATGAGTCAACCCCAAACTCTGAATTCAGCCACAGTACACTCTGAAGACAGTGAAGCATGGTGGTGCAAGCATCATGATATGGGCAAGGTTCTCTCACTATGGTGCTGGACCTATTTACCTCATACCAGGGATCATGGACCAGTTTGCATATATTAAAATACTTGAAGAGCTTGAAGAGGTCATGTTGCCTTACGCTGAAACAAAATTGATATTATGGATCGGACAGCCCAATCCCCAGACCTTAATCCGAAAGAACACTCAAACATATTTTTCGAGCACGCCGAAGTCACTGGGTTAGCACCCAATCATGCTCAGAAAAGACCTTATCCCAGAAAGTCCTCTCATCACTATTTGGTTATCACATCTGCTGGAGTTTTTACATTAGTTTTTCAAATATTAGGTAGGCCTAATTAAAAATACCAATTTTGTATATTACCTCCCTTTTTTAATTTTGTCTTCTCCTTTTGTAATTGAATATGTTCCATGTAAAACTAAATGTAAAAATCCTGAAACCAAATGAGCAGTTTTCAGCGGTACCACTGAGGATACAAATAGTCATCACCAGTAAGGTTCACATATAAAACCTACTGGTGACAAAAGAAAGTCCCATAGTGTTTGCTCTCAGTGTCTGGGCCTGTCTGTAGTAGAACGCTGCATTCATTTAGGTACATGGCACGGGATCAAAAGCATTAGTGTTAAGTCTCACGTACTTCAAATAGACTCGCATGTCTTTAAAGTCTAGAAGAGGCAGAACTGGATAGGCCTGTCCCGAGAGGCGCAGTTCTGCGCTAGCAACTCGCTGAAAAGGTTCTGTTTGGTAATTTGATTCCGTTATTACTTGTTTCTTCTTTTCTTCTGGAAAATGCCATCACTCCACTTATTATTGTGCTATCCGCTGAATATTTCCAAATAGCAAACACCAAGCTTAGGTTTACAAGATGGCAAGACAAACTAGATGATTAAGATAATAATAGGATGATAAAATGTCAGCAGACTCTCCAATTACTGGCCAATTACTAATGCACCCCATGTTTATTTAGTTATTATAGAGACATGACTTTAAAGTATATACACAAACAACAGAACAAACTGCACAAAACACATTAGCTTTATTCCAATGACAAAGGAGGGATTTACAATGAAATAATATTGGTGTCCAAACACAAATCACATGAGCAATCTCGAAGCTGTCTCTCATTAACAAGAGCTCCCCATCTAGTGTAAGTGTATCCTATGGTATCAGGCAGATGCCACTATATTTCCCAATTCACAGAATATTGCTACCATCTCAAACATTTAGCATTGTTATTTGCAATTGGAAATGCACAGAATGATCAATAACCAAAGCATGTTTGATTTTTTTCATGAAAATTAATTTATAAACATTATTATTATTATTATTTTGTACTATCTAATTATATGTCTCCAACATTCTGTACTAGTGCAACTGAATATACAAACAAAATAACTGCAAGGTCATGCTGGAAACCTCCATTTAATCGTCCCAACAATTTCAGGGGCCGGTCGTTGCTAGGAATTAAAGGGCTTGGCCAATTTCTCTTGTTAGTTTAGCTTTCGCACACAATCTGCGCACGTGACAAAACCAGCCAATCAGGATCCTCTAAAAATGGTTTTTCTATTGGAGGAGGCTGATGGACCGGTCTGGTCACATGTTTATCCATCAACAGCCATTTAGTCAGTTTGCATGGACAGCTGGCCTAACTAAAGGAAGACTAGCTTTAAAAAAGTTTTAGGCAAGATTAGAGAAAATTACTTTTTTATCACGAATACCAGACACATGGAGTGCGGTGCTATTTTATCCAAATCCTGGCTAGAAGAACAGACATCCCAATCTAGACACAGATCCTAGATATGTCCTGTATTTCCTTTTTTTCAAGAGAAATGTGATTTGAACCAAGCAGAAGGAAGGAGAAACTTTCACAACAAAATCCCATTGATGTAAAAATAAAAGTGTAATGGAAAAGTCCCCTTATATTTGAGCAAGTCTTTCAAAAGCATGTCATTTACTACAGTGCTGGAAAATAGTGCGGCGTCCAACGCTGTTTTATAGGTGCATGGGCTCTATTGGGCGCTGTGATGGCCGACATGCGACACTCTTTAATTTCATTGGCTCCTTTGCCTGAGCCGAGCAGTAGAACTGGTAAACCCAGTATCTCTATGTAGAAAATCTGTAATTAAGAAATCAGCCAACCGAAATAGATAGCGGCTAGGTAAATAATGTGCAGTAATGTCCTCCTGATGTCTAGATTTAGTTCTATTAGTCTTTGTACATTGCACAATAGCCAGTACCAGGATTTGGGTCACAAAGAACATAAATGTGTCTGTTTATATTTGACCTACCCCCACACACTCAGACAACCACACACCAAGGCTACTCTACAGTAGAACATTGTCATATTGGACAGATTAGTTTATCTATTTATTAGAACTAGCTTTCTGCCCAAATCCAAATTTGATTATATACATAATAAAATATAATTCATATTATCTATGAGTTGCATATATGTCTGTAAACGCCTGTAAACAAAAGCAAATACAGGTTAAAAAAGTAAAAGATGGTTAAGTTCCTACAATAAGTTATGGGTGCATTTTTGACGCAAAGTAACGCAGCGTCTTAGGGCCCTTTTACATTGCGTTCTTCCCCACATTCAGTGGTCCTGTCGGGGGCTTACGTCTGAATCTCCAACAAAACGAGAATTGGGCATATGTACCGTTGGGGTCATTGATTATAAGGTCACCGTGTGCTATGTCATGTGTTATGATTGAGTCACCGTAGGAGGCAAAAACAGAAATGCTAGCTAAGTCCAGAAAACCAGAGAAGTTGGCAACTATCAGATTGCAGACCCCTGAACCTATAAACACAACTAGCAGTAGCCGTGGGGGGTTCCTACGATGACCTAGACCCCTCGATCACAGCCGGAGAGATACATAGGCCTAAAGAAGGAAAGGGGAAATCTAACTGCCCCAGAGCAGACCCCAAAGCAATAGGCAGCCCCCCACATATAATGATGGTGAAGCAAGATGAAAACACTTACACAGACAGAAAGACAGACTGAGCAAAGAAGGGGCCCAAAAACTACCTAGATAGGAACGGATAGGAAGGCTGCTGTCTGCAATCTGCCAAAACCCTATCAGAGACAAAAGCCAACAAGCTGATATAAAAATGGCCCTGAAGCAACTAAGCTTCAAAAACTAAATCAGCACTTAGGTACTTTCAGGAGACAGAGCTAACGGAACACTGCACACTCCAGCAGGGAGTGGCAGAATCCAAAAAGCAAGAAAAACAAAAACAAATCTTAAATGCAAAAAGGCAAAACAGAAAACTTAGCTTTAGGAGAGCAGGAATCAGACTGGTGTCCAAGAGTCCACAGAGAAATCACCCGCAGGGCAGAAAGGGCGTAGGCTGCCTTAAATCCAGTCAGTGACTCCACTCAGCCAATCGTCTTCATTAGTACCAGGTGCCTGATAATCAGGCTCACTACCTTCCTTCACTAGAATAGGGAGTTCACCAGGCCTCAGTGACGGAGGGGAAAATGAACTCACAACAGTCATGCATCATTTTCTACCTTTTACGCTTATAGGAGGTGGACATCCAGCTGCAGTCTACTATGTTTGGTTGTCCGCCTCAAGTAGGCATATACACTCGAAAATGAGGCTCAGCAGAGCAAATGGTGGCTCTGTCAGCACCATTATAATCAATTGCCTCATGGGCGCACAATGCATATGACCAAATCCCATTTTGCAGAGGATTTGAACATAACCCCCGACATGACCAATGAACATGGAAAAGAACAATGAAAGGGGCATTACAGTTCCAGCAAAGTGGATGAGATGTATAGAAATTTCATACCACAGCCACAGTGCTATATTTTTTTTTTACTCAGCATAAACTGACCTGTGGTGCATATTTGAAATTCACAAAATGTTAATTTCCCTTGCAGGTACACTGAAATTTATGTGCAGATTTCTCCAAAAGACTTGCCATAGATGCAGAAAATCCGCATATAAAAATCACGTGTGTTTTTAGTGCATTTCCATGCATGAAACATGCATATCATACACACATGACTGTATCATTAAAGTTTTAGCATAGCCAAATACCAGGAAGTATCAAAAACAAAGCAGATTTATTTAAAACATAACATACCAAAAAATGACAAAAACCGCAGCATCAAAAATGTGATAAAAATGCATGTAAAAAAACGCACTCAAAAGCTAAATAAAAAGGCCATAAGTAACTCAATTTCTCTAATAATTGCAGAAAATCTTCATAATCAAAAACTCATTATGTGAATTTAGCCTAATGCCACAAAGTGCTGGATAGAACGCAAAGCTTTCACATATAGTTTTGTAAAATATAATATAATACGCAAGGTTCAGCACGCCAGCGGTTAAAGACGTATTCCATTCAGTGCTCAGCCGATACATGAAGTTAAAAGAGATTACAATTTGTTAAGATGGAGTTTTGGGTATCTTAGGAGATACTTTAGGGGAACGTCTTGGTGACAATGGAGATCTGCTAGAAGGACTCTTCTTCTCAGGCTCTATATTAGTTGCAGTTTGTGAAGGACTTTGCAGCCTATTTGGTGTTCCCGGCACTGCAGTATTCGTCACATCTTCTGCTTTAGCTCCACCACTCGGTGTTTTCACCTTTTTATTTGGTGTTCCATTTGTTAGAACGGGTAAGGATGTTTGCTCCGCAGGATTTACTGGCAATTGCTGTGGGACTGGCACAGGGACTACTGGCTGGTTTGGGTCTTTCCATCTTCTGGCCCCAGACTTTGAATTGTACTCATAGACACTTCCTGTAACTACAAGCATGAACCACAGACATGAGTGACAATGTTATAGTAGATGTGAGGAATGAGAATTATAGCTTTTGTTTCCGTGCATTAAATTACTTATAATTTCAAAAATACAGTAAAGAGAAAAACACAAAAACATATAGCTTAGCTGTAGTTATTCTTTATACAAATTAAATCACACATCTCCTTTTCTGGGCGTTCTTCTAGTCCCAGTCGCTAGTGGTGGCTGGAAGCAGGAGAAATCCCTAATCCCAGGGTCACCTACTCATGCTTTCGTCTTTTCACCTACCACCTACAGAATCACCTTTTGTGTCATTATCATTACCTCTTTTGATACACTTCCTATCCCTTTAAATATTAGCATTAAAATTATAGTCTAAGGCTACTTTCACACTTGCGTCGGTACGGGCCCGTCGCAATGCGTCGGGCCGACGTACCGACGCACGTTGTGAAAGATTTGCACAACTGGGGCAGCGGATGCAGTTTTTCAACGCATCCGCTGGCCCATTGTAATGTCCAGGGAGGAGGGGGCGGAGTTTCGGCCGCGTATGTGCGGTCAAAAATGGCGGACACGACACACAAAAAAAGTTACATGTAACTTTTTTTGTGCGTCGCGGCCGCCAAAACACGACGCATCCGTCGCACGATGGATGCATGGATGCGACGTGTGGCCATACGTCGCAATGCGTCGCTAATGCAAGTCTATGGAGAAAAAACGCATCCTGCGGGCAACTTTGCAGGATGCGTTTTTTCTCCAAAATGGCGCATTGCAACGTACGTCACACGACGCTAGTGTGAAAGTAGCCTTAGAGTACTATGCAAAAGTTCTTAGGCAGGTGTGGAAAAATGCATCAAAGTAAGAATAGTTTAAAAAATAGAGTCTGAGACAGAAGGAATTGCACAAGCTTACATCCACGATCTGTGTCAAGCTCTCCAAGATGATTGGAATAACCTCACGGCCGAGACCCATCAAAAACTGTGTGCAGGTATATCTAAAAGAACCAGTGCTTTGATGCTGTTTTGAAATATTGATTTGATTTAGTTGTTCATTCACTTTGCATTTTTTTAATTAAAAGAAATAAACTAGGATCCAAGGGGTAACGTTTCTCCTTGCGGAGAATGACAAGTCAAGCCTGACATGCCAAGGTGAGGAGACTTTTCAGCCTTGCAATGCTCCTCTGGCAAATATGCACATTGTCTCTTCAGTGAGGACGAGTATTAAAACTCTAGTGCCACCTATAAAAAGTAGCAATCGTAAAAGTCAATATTGACCCTCTCACGAGCCTTGTTACATGCCTTAGGTTAAAAGCCCAAACCACAATCTCAATTTTCAAATTGAGATTTTGGCTTTGGTTTTTATCCTAATTCATATGACAACGCTCTTTAGAGGGTCGATATTTACTTTTAGGATTGCTACTTCCAATAGGTGACAGTACAGTTCTAGTCATTTCCTCGCTGAAGAGGCAATTTAGAAATAAACTATTAACACTTTTATTTTTGTAAACATTCTTGCTTTGCATCACTTTTTACACACGTGCCAAGAAATTTTGCACAGTGCTGTATATTTACAAACTTCTATAGGTCCATGATGTCCAGTAAGTATTTTAGACTCACTACACCTATTGTCTCTAAAACACACACCTATCGCATGACAATAAATTAAAGAGACTGTCTTTGGAAAACAGATGTCTCCCATCAGATGAATGCTGCAAGTCTGGTTTCTTTAATCCCTAGTGATAAGCTACTGCTGTCTGCCCCAACATCCCTGCAGAGCCTAGTGATTGCCTGCAGTGGTCATATGCTATTGTTGTGACATCAATGCTACATCCTATCAACAAAGACTGTGGATAGCAGCAGACAATTGGCATGGAGCAGTGGTAGGTGAATAAAGCACAGTTCGTTATTTTTACACTGGGTAATCCAATAACAATAAAAAGGTAATCTTTGAAAAACCCCTTAAGATCACCTAATATATTTGTCTCTACCATTATTAAAACACTAACACATGCACTTTTAATTTCTCACTATGACTACTGCACCACATCTCTAATTAGGCCATGTGCACACGTTGCAGATTCTGCTGCGGATCCGCAGCGTTTCAGGCTCTGCGGGTCCGCAGCAGATTTAGCTGCGTTGTACAGTACCATTGTTTTCAATGGTAATCTGAAAAAAGCTGTGCACATGCTGCGGATTTTTCCGTGCAGATTTTCTGCGGGTTACAATCCGCAGCATGTCAATTCTTTGTGCGGAATCCGCAGCGGTTTCACACCTTCTCCATTGTAGAGGTGTGAAACCGTAGGCTAATCCGCAGGTAAGCCGAAGGTCTTTTGACCTGAGAATTTACCTGCAGATTTTTCCAAATCCGAGCGGAAAAATCCGCAGGACCTAAAACTACGTGTGCACATAGCCTTACCGGTTCCATTATAAAAGCTGCACCAGATGAAGGATCCATGTAACACTAAAGTTTACCAAACATAATAAGGTCAAAGATACAGTAGTGTCAGGGACATACAGGTAATCGTTTTCTAAAGGTATATTTTTGTGAAACAGGGTCTCTCATGTCTTTGGGCTATATCTCGTATGGCAGTTCAGCTACATTCAATTAAGTATGACTTAGCTGCAGTACCATACAGAACCTGTGTACTACAGAGGCGCTGTTTCAGGAAAAATTATGGGGATAATGTGTCTTGGTCATACAGAATACTGCACACCATGGGGCTCTGATCTTTCTAAAACAATATACTGAAACACCAGTGGGAAAAAAACAACTGTGAACATTTTATTTATATCTTACTTGGATCTACAGCTTCTCCATCAAAGACAGTGTTCAACTTGGTCATTTCCTGTAAAAAAAAAAATACAATGGCTGCTGTAATGGTAATGATTCTCTCCCCCAAAGGCCCATTCCGAGTCATTTACTGCAGTGGTTAAAGTAGAATGTTGTCTATTCCTGTGGTACAGTCTATCCTCCGTTGTATTATTGTATTTTAATTGTGGGGAATAAATTCTACTTTTCCTATCGCAGCTAATAAAGCAGTTTTACAATGTCCTCCTTTATTACATGCTACACAATAGTGTTGCGTTTTGTCATTTATACCAGGCATTTGAAACCATTAACTATCTGCCATTCAGTGGTGTTGCTACAAAGCCATTGTGAGAAAATAAATGAATACATTTTTGGTAACTCATTAATAGAAGTGTGTTGCAATTAAAACACTCCCCCACCCCCAAACATAAGCCACTATAGATCTAATTATTTAAGAGCCATTTCTGGTATTGGGTTTGGCTCAAAATGATAGAATTGGGTAAAAATGTGTCAGAGACATATTACCATAACTCCATATTTTCACTGTGTTGACCAAATCCCAGAAAAATGTATACATCGATAAAATACCCTATTATTTAATGTTAAGTATATAATCTTATTTTAAATATTTATATAAAATTATCATTGAACTTACCCAAACAACATCCTGCTTAACCTTCTTTTCTATAAAAAATAAATAAAATAAATTATTTGCTGTTAGTGATTACATCAAACTACTGTAAAGTTTCTGCAGTAGTCAGTTCTACAACTGCAAAGTCCAGACTGCCACTTTGCGAATCTATCGAACTAAGCTTCGCTTTACATAGAACTCTAGTATGATGTACTTTTGGTTCAGTTTGGCTATGTGAATAAATCCTATATAACCTGCCTTTTATTCACCGATTGGTATATGTGTTTGTTTACAGACTTTTTGACGTGGATTTTTCTGATTGAAAAATCCATGTAATAAAAAATAAACGTTTTTAATGTGACTTTTGATTTATCATTTTGTGAATGGTGCATGTTATTGCCTATAATTCAGTGAGTAAAAACATCTCAGAAATCTACATTTTACCATTTTTCCACATTTAAAATAAATGTATAAAAAAAGGAGCACAATGTTTCCGGTTTAAAATTCATATAAAACTTGATCAGAGGACTTGAAGCAATGTTTGGGTTTTGTGTTCTATCACATTTTTATTTAAAATGTTATTAATTATAACATAACATTCAAACAAATGACTGCCCAAATTTGCGTCTTGCCATTGGATTTTATTTGGTTATCTTTTTTGTTTTTGGATGTCATATGTAGAAAATCTTTCCACTACCTAGTAGAATTGGGCAGATCGATTCACGGAACTCGGGTCCATTGGCCAGGTCAGTAGTCTCTGGCCACTGGATGGGAGGTCCATGCATCTCATAGCTTGCAGGATTCCCTGTGCAGCTTTTGATTAGCCGGGCTGGTGCGATGTCACCATTGCGGCATGATACACAGATGACGTTGTGCCAGCCTGGCTAATTAAATGCCGTGTCAGTGATCCCAAAAGTTAAGATAACCACAAGCCTCCTGTCTCGCAGACAGAGACTACTGACCTGATAAATGGACCAAAGTACCACAAATCAATCCTCCCATGTCTACTAGCTACCTCTTTAGAATGCACAAAAATGTGGGCCATCTATACATAACATGCTTTTTCAACCAGAAAATTTATAAATCACATTTATGGTTTGTGTAACTTTTTACTGCTCTCTTGTAGTGGTAATTACTGCTATTGAATTAAAGGATCATAGCTGGATGTCCCCACCATGGTCAACATCTGCAAGGAATCATTAAGTTCTCCCATGTTTCCATGGGTTTCCTTCAGGTTCTCCAGTTTTTTCAGACTTTGTAAAGACATTCAGGTAGAGAATCTAGATGTGAGCCCCAATGGGAACAAGGATGTTAATGTTTATAAAGTACTGTGGAATATGATGCTGCTATATGAGCAAAGCATGATAAATGGTTAGACTTATTCAGCTTTGCATAAAATATAATTAACATAAATGCCATTTGTACATACCTGCTGGTTTTATTCTGGAAAAGAATAAAGAAATATGTTATCATAAGAAAGTGTATGTAAAAGTGATAGCAACACACAACAGATATACCCTGGTGATTATAAAATGAAAGTTCTGTCCACTGTATATACAGTATCCATATATATATATATATATATATATATATATATAATCGTCTTATGGTGTCTGTCTGTCTGTAACCGAAATCCTGTGGCGGGCGCGACCAATCAGCGACAGGCGCAGCTGTTTGTAATGGTAAGCTGCACCTGCCGCAGATTGGTCGCGGCCGCCAGGCGCAGCGCTCAATCTGCAAAAAAGAGAATTAAAATAAAAAAAGGTTATACTCACCTTCCGACGGTCTCCGATCTCCTTTCCACGTGCCCGGCCTCGCAGTCCCAGTAATGCTTTGCGCCTTAGACTGGAGATGAAGTCACTCTCGCGAGCGCGACATCATCAGCGGTGTTTCGCGCAAAGCATTACTGGGACCGCAAGGCCGGGCGCGTGGAGCGTGGAGTGAAGATCGCGGGCAGTCTGATGGTGAGTATATAACTATTTTTTATTTTGACAGAGACCAGGCATATCAGGAAAGGGGGGAGACGGGACCATGCATACCATGAAAGGGGGGTGACGGGACCATGCATACCAGGAAAGGGGGGTGAGGGGACCATGCATACCAGGATAGGGGGAGGGGACCATGCATACCAGGAAAGGGGGGTAAGGGGACCATGCATACCAGGAAAGGGGGGTGAGGGGACCATACATACCGGGAAAGGGGGGTGAGGGTGACCATGCATACCAGGAAAAGGAGGTGAGGGAACCATGCATACCAGGAAAGGGGGGTGACGGGACCATGTATACCAGGAAAGAGGGGTGAGGGGGACCATACATACCAGAAAAGGGGGTAAGGGGACCATGTACACCAGGAAAGGGGGGTGAGGGTGACCATGCATACCAGGAAAGGGAGGTGAGGGGACCATGCATACCAGGAAAGGGGGGTGACGGGACCATGCAAACCAGGAAAGGGGGGGGTGAGGGGACCATGCTTACCAGGAAAGAGGGGTGAGAGGACCATGCATTCCAGGGTTGAAGGGTGAGGGGACCATGCTTACCAGGATTGGGGGGTGAGGGGACCATGCTTACCAGGATTGGGGGGGTGAGGGGTACCATGCATATCAGGATTTGGGGGGGTGAGGGGTACCATGCATATCAGGATTGGGGGGTGAGAAGACCATGCATATCAGGATTGGGGGGTGAGGGGACCATGCATATCAGGATTGGGGGGTGAGGGGACCATGCATACCAGGAAAGGGGGGTGACGGGACCATGCATACCAGGAAAGGGGGTGAGGGAGACCATGCATACCAGGAAAGGGAGGTGAGGGGACCATGTATACCAGGATTGGGGGGTGAGGGGACCATGCTTACCAGGAAAGAGGGGTGAGAGTATCATGCATACCAGGATTGGGGGGTGAGGGGTACATGCATATGAGGATTGGGTTTGAGGGGGTACCATGCATATCAGGATTGGGGAGTGAGGGGTACCATGCATATCAGGATTGGGAGGTGAGGGGTACCATGCATATCAGGATTGGGGGGTGAGGGGTATCATGCATATCAGGATTGAGGGGTGAGGGGACCATGCATATCAGGATCGGGGGGTGAGGGGACCATGCATACCAGGATGGGGGGGAGGGGTACCATGCATAGCAGGATAGGGGGGAGGGGTACCATGCATATCAGGATTGGGGGGTGAGAGGTCGATGCATATCAGGATTGGGGGGTGCATTATTGCATTATTATTAAAACTTCATAAATAAACTACATACTGTACATATTCTAGAATACCCGATGCGTTAGAATCGGGCCACCATCTAGTATATATATATATATATATATATATATATATATATACACACACACATATACACATACAGTATATCTGAAACACAAAAAAAGCATTTTTTCTCTACTGTCATATTACAAGAATTATAGTAAACATATTTCCACATATTGCCATTCTATCTGACATAGTAAAAGACTTAAATCTAAAGCTAGTCCAGTCTAAAACGATAAGTCTGCAGTGACTCTGTATGACTTAAGATTTTTTAATCTCCACAATGCACACACTGCGCACTGCGAGGATTCGTCGATATATGACCTGGGAACTGCGGTGATGTGTGCGATATGCACACTCCTGGGCAGAAGCCGTTTAGTGGCTGTGGCCTCGTTCCATTCAAGTGTATTAATTGAGGCTACACTCACAGTACAGCTGTAAGGGAGGGACAGGACTGTAGTCGTGACCTGAACAACCGCAATATTTATGTCCAGTCCTTCCCCTACAGAAAACTGTACTCTTCTCTTCAGCATACCTGCATCTCCAGATTCAGCTTCCTCTGGGCACTTCCCAGGTGACGGCAGTCCCTCTTTCAGGCGACCCCCCATCAATGGAGACACAGTCCAAGTTAACTTTAACACTTTCTTTACTGAGTACTTCACACGTTACATTCACAGTTGGTACATCGTGACAATTACTGGTTTCCTCATCTTTCCCTTTCTGGCTGTCGCTTCTGTGCAGTACACGCCCAGACCGAACCATCCTAGACTGCTACCCAGTTCCTGAGACAAATTAGAACGAGATACATTATGTCTGCATCATATAAGATCCTCAGAGTTCAATAACACTGGGACCAGGAAAACATATCTTTGGAAGCCAACGCGAAACGCGCGTTGGGGCTGCGTGTTCCGGGATCCTGGGAAGGGGGACTATGGGTAAGAGTGGCTCTGCCAGTATTTTTTGACACTACTGTGCACTTTTTTGGATTTTTTTTGCTCTCAGCGGCTCTACATAGCCATTAGGATATTTCTATAATTATCTAGCACTGGTCTTTTTCTTTTTGACCTGGGTGTTTATTTGAATGTGATTTCATCTTGCACCTTATTACTTTTTTGTTAACTGAGCGCATCCATTTATATTTTCTGCACTGTTTGATGATTATTATGATTGATTTGTATTAGCTGCTACTCTCCCACTTCTATATATTTATAATGCCTGGCCCGGTGTAACATACTTATTTGTCTGTCTCTCCCCTCTATTCATGAACTTTATCACTATGTATTCATGACATCATGTGATATTATATTGTATTTCACAAATAAAGTTTTGTATTTTTATATTCAGGATGTACACTCTGTGTTTCTTGTTATCATGCTACCCAGTTCCTTCCTGACCTGACCTTGCCATAATGACAATTCCATCTGCCTGTTTTGCCCCAAACTCGAAATCATCAGTCACCAAGTTTGGATGCCTCTGGTAAAGCATCCGGCCCATCTGCACTGATCTCGTCGAAGCTCCAACTTCCTTCATTTCCTCAGTCCAACTGACTCCTGCCCTAAAAGCATCTGCCCAGGCAATAAGTCGCCTCAACTTTCCTTTCTTGTCTGGCCCACTGCTATGACACATAGTGGCCGTGCGTAACGTGGGCTGCAGCATTTTAACGTTACGTGGCTGCCAAGCTATCCGGGCCTATAGCCCATGTGGACGCTAGGGCACCCTGGCGCTGTCTGACTTAACTTCCTACAAACTTCTCTCTTACTACCCGGCAGTCCCTCCTACAATTATCCCTCTAAATTCGTCCTATCAGCTATACCTATGAGGTCCACTAGTATGCCCCCATCTAGTGGAACACAACAGAACTACACTTACCCTATGTATAAAAACTATCTACTAAAGTACCCTCCTCTAATGTCCCCCCCAAAAGGATGCACTGACTTACCCTAAACTGTACATAAATATCAATGTACATTACTTTACAATATATACAATATAACATTAAGAAACACTATCTCAAGAGCATGGTAATACATATACAAATGTGGCAGTACCAGTTAAATGAGCGGTAATACATCTTCATATGTAGCAGTACCGCAAACATTCAACATATACATTATCAATATTAGCAAAATATAAACATTAACAAATCAACAGCAATTAGAGGAAGGGAAGCAAGAAGGACATTATATCTCATCCCCTTACACAGCCACGCCCTCACTCCATACACTTGTATGGAGCTAGGCCGTGCCCAATAGACAGCTTCTGGCCGTATGCATATCACACATAACCGCCGTTCCCGGTTCAGAAACCAACCAATCCTCGCAGCACACAGTCCATACTCTTGCATGGAGCAAGACTGCTCACACAAGCTGGCTTCTACTAGGGAGTATACATATGAGACATACATAACATTATATACAGTATGTCTAATAGTTGGCACATTCAACCTGCAATAAAATCCACCACAAAAATCATGCAACTTTTTCATAATACTCACAGTGGGTCTGTGTCTGGTTTAGTACGTCCTTTGCATGGACAGTACTTAGCAAGAAGATAAATCAGTAATCCTAGGAGCCCAAGTAGAAGCAAAGCACCAATTGTGCACACAAGTGGTATATACCATGCCAATGGGGAATACACATTTTTAGATGTAGTCACATACACTGCACCAGGCTGTAAAAGACAAGATATTTTCAATAAAAGTGCAACAAATAAAAAACGTCAGTTTGTCATTTCAATTTTTTTTAGTTTTGGCATTTACTGTATAGTTTAAATAATGTTACATTTTCATAAATTGGACTTCTACAGACACATAACCAAATAAGTTGTTTATTTTACTTTTTTTTAATTTCTTTATTTTTGAACAGGGAAATGTAAACGTTTAGATTTTTCTATATTATTTTTTATTTTATTTTTCCAACATTTTTGACTCCTCTTCATCCCCCAGGCCATTTTCCGGGTTTTCATTTTTGTTTTTTCCTCTCCTTCCAAGAGCCGTGTGAGGGCTTGTTTTTTGCAGGATGAGTTGTACTTTTGAATGACACCACTGATTTTACAGCACAAGTGTTCTGGAAAATGGGGAGAAAAAGCAAAGTGCGGTGAAACTGCAAAAAAAAGTGCAATTTCACAATTTTTTTCTGGGTTTTTTTATTTACCATCTTCACCATATGGTAAAACTAACCTGTCGATATAATTTCTCAGGTCAGTATGAGCACAAAGAACCCAATAATTATAGTTTATTTTTTATGTAAATAGTGAAAAAAAATTTAAAATTTGTATTGAAAAATGTTTTGTGTTTGTCGCCATTTATCAAGACCCATAGCGTCTCCATTTTTCAGGATCTGGTGTTGGGTGAGGGCTTTTTTTTTTTTTGCGCGCTGAGCTGACGTTTTTATCGATACCATTTTGATGGTAGATACAATGTCTCTTGGTGCATTTTATTGCAATGTTGCGTAGGCCAAAAAAAAGTTATTCTGTCGTTTCATTTTTTTTTCTTGTAAGGGTGGTTTCACATTAGCGCTTTTTAAGCGCACGCACGGCCGGGGGTAGCTCCGCCCCCGAGCCGGCTCTCTGCCCGGCGTGCCCGCCCCTTGCTTGTAGCGCCGCCTCCTAGCGCACAGCGGCGCCTGCGATCGGCGCACCCTATCTTTAGCATAGGGTGCGCAGATCGTGCGCAGGCCGTGCGCTAGTTGCGCTTTGACCTGCGCTGCGCACTTTTGACGGTGCGCCGTGCGCGCCAAAATCAAACTTTTCGGATTTTGGCGCGCACCGTCAAAATTGACAGTGGAATTTAATTGGTTAACAGCCACAGATGCAGTTCCGATCTACCTGCAGCTGTTAAAGGCACATGACGGTTGATTAAATCAGCCGTCATGTGCGGGGAAAGATGTGGGCTCAGCGTCGGAGCCTGCATGAAAGTAAGGGTCCTAACACATATATATATATATATATATATACACAGTGTATGTCATATGTTGTAAAGAGGTTAAGGAACTTGATTGCTCATACTATATATAGCAATACTTCAGCATATTGCAGTAAATAGTGTAAATGACTAACAAGGCAGCCATGGGGGCATATAGGAGGTCCTGAACTGCCATGGAAACCCACCAAGTCCCCACATTTGTGCATGCACCAGTAATCATGACATTGAAATGCCCAGTTATTAACAATGGCATTTAATTGGTTAAACAGCAGTGATCTGAGTAAGATCCAGTTGCTGCTGCTGCAGGAAGATGCTGGCTACATAAGGCCGGTTTCACACGTCCTGATATTTCCGGTACTGGAGAAAACTGTACCGGAGATATCTGTGTCCGTGTGTCAATTTTTCACATGTGTGGCATCCGTGTGCTATCCGTGTGTCCTTGTGTACCATCCGTTTGCTGTCCGTGTGTCCATGTCCGTGTATTGAAACAATTTGTTACAATGTTAACCCTGTGACTTTAAAAACGCACACGGATGGCACATAGACGGCACATGTAGCTCAAAAACGGACATGTCGGCGTGTTTTGCACACGGACACACGGTCTGTGAAAACACGCTGACATGTACATAGACCCATTCATTTGAATGAGTCTACGTGTGTCAGTGTCTCCGGTATGAGAAAAAACTGTGACCACACATACAGGAGACACTGACGTATGAATCCGGCCTAGATGACCCGTAATGAAAATATAAATGACAGCTCATTAAGGGATTAATGGCCTATTCAGCAAATAAAAGTTATCTTTGTGTAATGAAAAATGCATGCAATTTCCCAATATACAGTAACTTTCTATATAATTTCTTCTTGGCTTACAAGATCTCTGCTTGTTTTCATTCTATTAGAACCTGAATGTGCATCATATGGCATGGCTGATTTATTCTTACTAGAAGTAATCATTGAATGTTCCGATAGAATAATGAGAAGCAGAGATCCACAAGCAACTGATGGACTATGTCCATAGGAGCCACTAGTTTCTCACAGAAACTGCTTCAAGAAACTCTCCTTCTTTTTGAAGTTTTGGAGTTTTTCCATTTCCAGAATCAGTTTGGAAGAGTTTAGTTTTTGAAACGTTTTGAAGACGTTTATTTTTTTCCTGAAATGTTTTCTTCACAGCCTTCTGATTTTTCCAGCGCCTAGTTTGGAGCGGATTCCATCAGAATCCAATCGAATGAAGTAACATGAATTTTCTTTCCTCCCAACAAATGTTTTTCAAAACCTATAGTAGATTAAAAAAAAACACTGAACATACAGGATGATCAGCAAAGCAGCTTCATGATAGACCTCGGGACAGTATGGGAAATGTAATCCTGCCCATATTCACACTAGACATGCATGATGGATTAGTTCCATCGTTTCAATAGAGCCATGTTGTGGACTTGTGGTATGTGGAATAAACAGAATTATCTTTGTCACCTAGAGAGCTCAGTAACAAATACAGTGTATTAGGTTTCAATAAAAGCAAGCATTACACATCCTAAAAGCGTTAATCTATCTTCAGATAAAATGGGATTGTGCTAGACTGTGAACGCTAATCCTCAAAGGCAAATATAAGCAAGCATCGCTGCCATTAAAAACATCCAGCGGTATCAGTGTGAAAAATACCCTTTCGGTCACGTATTTACTCTCACTGTGCAAATAGAAGGACGTGAGCTACTCTCTAACTTTACATCTTGCTACTTATAATGACATTGTTATCACCGATCCATACTGCCGGAAATCCTATGCTGGGGCCTAAGACGAGCTGCTTCAACTATGACAATGAGAACAAGCTGGTTCAGTAATTTCCATCATGACTGCTGCTGGAGAACCACCCAAAATGCTTTCATACCCGGGGAACATCTAATGCCTTAATCCCTTCATGACGGTGCCAATTTCCATTTTATGTTTTCGTTTTTTCTTCCCCTTATTCCCAGAGCCATGACTCTTATTTTTCTGTCCACATAGATATATGAGAGTGTGTTTTTTGCAGGATGAGGTGTACTTTTGAATGACAGCTTTCATTTTATCATGAAGTGCACTGGAAAACGGGAAAAAAAATCCAGGCGTGGTGAAATTGTGAAAAAAAAAAAAAAAAAAAAAAAAAATCACAATTCTGACATTGTTTTTTGGAATTGTTTATATGGTGCACATTTTGTGGTAAAAATGACCCTGCAATATGGTTTTTCTCACCAGTAGAATTATGGCGATTCCAAACATGTCAAGTTTTTTTTATTATTATAATGGTGAAAAAAAATCTAGTTTCCCACCAAAATTTTTTGGGTCTGTGTCGCCATTTTCCGAGATCTGTAACGTTTTTATCTCTTGGACGATGGAGCTGTGTGATGGCTTATTTTTTGTGGGATAATGTTTTTGCAGATATCATTTTGGGATAGATGTGACGTTTTTATCGCTTATTATAGCATTTTTGTGGAATTGCAGAGCCAAAATCATGATTTTGGCAACCGTGATTTTCTTTTGTTTACGGTGTTTACTGATGCAGATCAGTGTCCGGCCCAGAGATATTAACAGCTTCTATGCATGTAAGAAAAATGTGGATTTCTCTGGAATAAGACAACATCTCATATATCACTGTATCATTTTATACAGCTTGCTATGACCTACATGCCCATATAGACGGCTTAGGAAGGTTGATCCTACTGACAGATTAGTTTAATAAAAAAAAAATACAAACATCTCTTCATGGACACCATGTCATGTGATCTCCACTTTGCAACTCAATTGAGGATGAGATTTTTCAATCAGCTTTAAAAAACCTCACTGGCAGGGCTGGCATCACCACCCGGCTCACCCGGGCAAGTGCAGGCTCCCTGGACAAATGGGGGGACCTACTCGCTGTCAGGGCTTGGGGTAGGCAGCGCACGCTCTGTGGGCATTCATTTGTATTTGCATCTTTACAGACGCAAATGTAAATGAAGATGCGAGCACCGGTATTTCCGGAAACTTCTCTCTGCCCGATGTGCACCATGATGAGGTCATCTCATCACGCTGCAGATGTTATGAAAGCACCACAGGCGACCGGACAATGTGGGTTCAGCAGCCGGAAGATGGTAAGCACCCCCAGATCTGATGACATGGAATTATAATACACAGAGGGGCTTAATATAGAAAGGGGCTACTATGGGAATGCGGCAGTACAGCTGGGTTTTATGGAGATGCTTCAGTATAAGGGGCCCAATATCTGAGATATGGCAGTATAGGGCAGTTTCATATAAAAATGGAGCAGTACAGGGGGCTCTATAAAAAGATGGGGCACTATGGAAGGGCTCTAGATAGAGATGGGGCATTATAGGGGAGCTTAATATAAAGATGGCTCAGTATAGGGTGGCTTTATATAGAAAAGGGACAGTATAGGGGATTCTTATGGAGATGGGGCAGTATAGGGGGATTCTGTATGGAGATGGGGCAGCATAGGGGGATTCTATATGGAGATGGATCAGAATTGGTAGATTCTGTATGGAGATGGAGCAGTATAGGGGGTTCTATATGGATATGGAGCAGTATAGGGTGATTATGTATGGAAATGGGGCATTATAGGGGTTCTGTATGGAGATGGGGCAGTATAGGAGGGGTCTGTTTGGAGATCGGGCTGTATAAGAGAGGTCTGCATCGAGATGGGGCAGTATAGAAGAATTCTGTAAGGAGATAGGGCAGGATAGGGGGCTCTATATGGAAATGGGGAAGTAGAGGGGGACTCTGTGTGGAGATGCGGCAGTATAAGGGCTTAGTATGGCGAATGGACAGCAAAGGGGGCTTTATATAGAGAATGGTCAGTGATG
Source organism: Dendrobates tinctorius (assembly GCF_039654945.1). Lineage (NCBI taxonomy): Eukaryota > Metazoa > Chordata > Amphibia > Anura > Dendrobatidae > Dendrobates > Dendrobates tinctorius. The sequence continues at coordinate 67,804,837 of NW_027361703.1, forward strand.
GAGTCTTTGTGTGGAGATAGTGCAGCATTGGAGCTCTATATAGAGATGGGCAGTATGGGGGACTATGGAGGTGAGGTAGTATAGGGGGCTCTACATGAAGATGGGGCAGTGTTGGGGTAGTGAAATAAGACAGTATGGGTGGCTCTGTAAGGAGTTGGGGAAAAATAGAGGGAACTCTGTGCAGATGGATCAATATGGGGAATCTGTGACTGGAAACGGGGCAGGATGGGAAGCTGTCTATGAAGGAGGGGCAGTATAGGGATCAGAATGGAGAAGGGGCAGTATTGGAAGGACAATGTAAAGAGGAGGCTCAGTAAGAGGGATGAGACAGTGTGACGAGGGAGCTCAATATGGAGTGAAGACATAGAGGGGGAGTCAACATTGTGGGAAAACAATGTAGAGGATCATGACAGATAAAATGCACTAGTAACTTTTTTTTTCTTGCACTGTGGTGGTTTCAGTTCTAGTTTTGCCCCCGGTGGCCGTTAGGGTCATTGCACTTGATGTTTTCTTTGCTTTGCCTTTTGCCCCCGGTGGTCACTGGGATTATAGCAGCCTTTAGCCACTGATCATTTGACCATTCCCTTTTCCTATATAGGGTCACATGGTCTATGAGCAGGTTTTGGTAATAGCGTCTTTTTGGGATTCCAACCACGGTGAAGGGAGCAGCTGGCTGAGGTCTGAAGCCACTGCAGAAACCTGGTGAAGTTAGCAGCTGGCTTGAAGGTTGGAGCCACTGCTGAAACTGGTGTTGAACTCTGGCTGCCCGGTGTCCGCAGCAGAGTGAGATGGTGAAGATGGCAGCTGGCTCTGAGGTGTCGAGCCACTGCGAAAAGTTAATCCGGTGATGCACTCTGCTGCCTGGTGCTGCAGCAGAGCAAGATAAGTCTTTTTGTGTTTCCCCTGTTTGTATTTTTCCCTGGTGTGTATTAGTACAGCGGTGGGGCCAGTGCCTGCACCACCCAGCTCCCTAGCAAGGGATAGGTGTAGGGTGTGCTAGGGTGACAGGTATCCGGATCAGCGACAGGTGAGGAGCCTGTATAGGGAACGTTAGGAGTGTGAGGGACACTGACTCAGGGGAGTGCAGAAGGTCTCCACATCCCCATTCCCTATCGCAGGGCCCACCGTTGTAATTGTTTCCCCTTCCCCCGTGTCTTGTTGTTTTAGTACCGGCCTGTAGGCCGTGTCACACAGGACAGTTACACGTGCCATGTCTTGCTGTCTGAGTTACCGGCCTACAGGTCGTGTCACACAGGACGGGTCCACGTGACATTATCACCAACCATAAAATTTTTCTCTGCTGAGCCATGGGCCAAGTGCAGACCGATGAGCAGTTGCTGTTGGCCCTCACTGAGGTTAGTGGGGAGCTGAATGATGTGTTTCAGCAGCACCTGCAGTGGAATTATGGGTCTGAGGCCTATCCTCTGCCTGAACTAGAGGGTCCATATACGGCTTTGGCTAGCATGTGCCGTGGAGTCCCTGCTGGGGAGCAGGACTTGCTTATACAGGCGGACATACTCAGGCAGGTGGGTGGAGTCTGGTGTTCCCCAAGGTGAAGGGGTACGTCCCTGTAGTGAGCAGACTAATGATTTAGTCCTTGGCACTGATGCTGAAATTTCTGTACTATCAGAGAAGCCGTGCCCCCCTGGTCGTGTGGAGGAAGACGACCTGTGAGTGTATATTTCCTCCTCGCCCGCAGAAGGTACTATGTCAGCAGAGGTGATGGTTGGCGAGGTACCTGAGGGCATACCGATGCTTGTTAACAGTGGAGCAGAAGTCAGTCTGGTGGATGCTCAGGTTGTCCAGACTCATAGTCTGAGGTGTAAGATGCTGGACAAACCCATAATCGTCCAGGCCATTAACTCTGTCCCACTGAGCTGGGGGGGGTTAAACCAAGTCGTAGAAGACATTTTGCTGCATAGCGGACATCAGGATGTGTCCCAGCCATACTACGTCTTGGAGGGAAATCCAGCACCTATCGTTGTGGGCCCCCCTTGGTCTAAAAAACACAACCCGGTTTCAGATTGGCAGACTAGGGAAGTAGTCAGCTGGGAGCAGTCGTGTGAGGGCTGCTGCCTAGGGGCTACTGTCTCTGCTGTCTCTCTACAAACGTCCCCTTCCTCTCCAGTGGTAGCAGCTGAGGTGCTGCAGGAGAGTAGGGGCAAGGCTCAACCCTCGCCATTAGCCAACCCTGAGAGGCACAGACCTCGTGGTGGAAGGGGTTGGAGGGTGGTGTTTCCCTTGGTGAATTGCGGGGGTGTGAGTGTGGTGACACAGGGGGACACCTCTGTTGTCAGTGCCAGAATGAGTTCACTGAATTTTGACAAACGAATGTGTGGCAATAAACATTCAGGTCCGGACCTGTGTGTGAGCGAGGATGTATGGGTGGCCACCAAAAACATCCAGTGGAAGTGTATTGCGGGAGTCTGGAATTCTCAGGTGATCGGGCCATATCTGGTGTCGGCTATCCAGGGCCCGGAGACTTACCAGCTTGAGTTACCCACATACTCGCCCATACACCTCTCGTTCCCCAGATCGGCGCTTTGGAGATGGGTGGTGCCTCCGGAACATACATTGCCAATACCAGCGGTGCTCGTTTGTCATAAACCTGAAGTGCAGGTAGTTGCTGGGGTGAACTCTGGACCTGGGCGTCCCCGTTGTAGGTGGTTCCCTGATGAGGAGTGGTCTTGAGGGTCCAGAGGCCCCTCATTAAGGGGAGGGTACTGTCATGATCCATGCTGGATCATGACAGATAAAATGCACTAGTAACCTTTTTTTTCTTGCACTGTGGTGGTTTCAGTTCTAGTTTTGCCCCCGGTGGCCGTTAGGGTCATTGCACTTGATGTTTTCTTTGCTTTGCCTTTTGCTCCCGGTGGTTACTGAGATTATAGCAGCCTTTAGCCACTGATCATTTGACCATTCCCTTTTCCTATATAGGGTCACATGGTCTATGAGCAGGTTTTGGTAATAGCGTCTTTTTGGGATTCCAACCACGGTGAAGGGAGCAGCTGGCTGAGGTCTGAAGCCACTGCAGAAACCTGGTGAAGTTAGCAGCTGGCTTGAAGGTTGGAGCCACTGCTGAAACTGGTGTTGAACTCTGGCTGCCCGGTGTCCGCAGCAGAGTGAGATGGTGAAGATGACAGCTGGCTCTGAGGTGTTGAGCCACTGCGAAAAGTTAACCCGGTGATGCACTCTGCTGCCTGGTGCTGCAGCAGAGCAAGATAAGTCTTTTTGTGCTTCCCCTGTTTGTATTTTTCCCTGGTGTGTATTAGTACAGCGGTGGGGCCAGTGCCTGCACCACCCAGCTCCCTAGCAAGGGATAGGTGTAGGGTGTGCTAGGGTGACAGGTATCCGGATCGGCGACAGGTGAGGAGCCTGTACAGGGAATGTTAGAAGTGTGAGGGACACTGACTCAGGGGAGTGCAGAAGGTCTCCACATCCCCGTTCCCTATCGCAGGGCCCACCATTGTAATTGTTTCCCCTTCCCCCGTGTCTTGTTGTTTTAGTACCAGCCTGCGGGCCATGTCACACAGGACAGTTACACGTGCCGTGTCTTGCTGTCTGAGTTACCGGCCTACAGATCGTGTCACACAGGACGGGTCCACGTGACAACAGTATGACAGTAGTGATAGGAATGATAGGAATATTTTATAGGAGACAGTGTGGACACTATGTGAAATAAGAGAGACAATGTGGGGTCAGTTTTGTGCAAAGAGCATAATGTGGGGCAATAATTTATTCCGGGGCACAGTGTAGGGCTTATTTAGGGCACAGCATGAGTGGTCATATTTATTCCACACAGTACTACACCTACAGTATATTTCTATGCCTTATCTTATCTGTGCATCAGGAATTGTGGTATATGTTAAAGGGGCCCACTGAGACTTTCACCCGGGGCCCACGAAAACCTGGAGCCGGCCCTGCTCTACATACTTACCGTGGTAGTTGTTGTGGTGGTTGTCAGTCCAGGAATATAGACATTAATAGTTAGAGACACAGTTCCGGTTTGAACAAGTATAGATGACTTTGAAGAAATTAAATTGTCATCAGTAATTAAAACCCTCATGTTGTATTTCCATGTTGTGTCTCCACCTTTAGAGTAATCAAAAGGGATGGCAAGGATTAAGCTGCTAACGTTAGAGCCAGATGATGGCGAAAAAGCAAAATGGTTGTTTATATTGCCTAGAATATAAGAATAAGAATAAACATTGTCAAAATCTTTTGAATAGTTTTGAAGGTTCTATTTGGAGCTCTGGTCCTTCAATGTATTTTTTGTATATTCTTTATGTATTATATAAAGCAAATAAGCAAGACATTCTTAGAGAAATAAAAAACAATATACGGTATGTATAATATTTACTATTTTCCTTAAATTTTATCAAAAATGCATAGCCACTTAAACAATAATTAATGAAAAGAGAAGGGAAAGATAAACTCATATCTAGCATATAATTACTGCATATGATCAATATAAAAGAGTGATGTTCCTGATGAGATGTTGGTACCAAATTTTGCCTCATGTAGTCAAGGGCAAATCATGAGAACATCAAGAAGTAAATAATCCAAGATGCTTCTCGTTTAAAAATTATATCTATCTGTTCTAAAATTTGATATGCTTATTTTACTCTAGTTCTGATGCTAATATGCCTATTGCAGGTGCAGTATCTCTTTTCTGGAATTTGGTCATATGGACAGATCAATAAACCTTGGGGGCCCAGGACATTGTGATGAATTCAATGGTTGTAGTTCTTTGAACATCTGTTTGTAGGTAACAAGCAATGCATAATGCAGACACCCAATCAGACATGTTGTTTTGAAGATGCTTTTACCCAGCTTTGTTCAAAGTCCTCACATACTTTAAGTGGTTTTCTCATGAGCAAAGTTAATTGTAAAGTTGATTTTAATTAATACATCTTGGAATAATAATAATAATTTCCACAATTGGATGTGTTTAATAAAATGTTTCTGTTCTGAGATAATCTTATAAATGTGTTCCTGCTGTGCACTGCCGTTTTGCTGTGCTTTTGAATTTTTTGAGGATTTTCAAGTCCTCTTTTTGTGCTCTTGCTGTTTAGTGGTAGGACTCGTAAGCATGGGGACCCGTGACGCGGGTTACGAAATTGCATATTTTGGTCAAAATATTAACTAATACCTCACAGTTCTATATGTGTTCTTTGCACTTTATTTTTCAGGGTGCAGTTGGGCCCATTTGGTCTTGTAAACTGTGGTGTCTGTTCACATGGGATGCAATTGGATAGTGCTAGGCAGCCCACCTGATCTAAAAGTATAGGCGTGACTAATAGGCTGTTAACCTGGATTCTGTGCATTACCATTGGGTGAACAGTGCCGCATACAAGTCTTCATTGTGCATTAATATACCAAACAACCGCCCCCTCCATGCATTGATAGGTGGTGAATGGTTGTCTCTTCAGTATACTGGCACCTGCGTTGCCGTCATCTTAACTATATGGGTCCACTGCACCCTGATAGTGAATTTGTTTGGAGGCCTGGGCAGGTAAGCATCTCTGCCTTTTTGCTGTGTTTTTGAATTTTTGGAGGATTTTCAAGTCCTCTTTTTGTGCTCTTGCTGTTTAGTGTTAGGACTAGCAAAAGTGAGGCCCCGTGACGTGGGTTATGAGCTTGCATATTTTGCCAAAATATTAACTAATACGTCACATTTTTATATGTGTTTTTTGCACTTTATTTTTCAGGGTGCAGTTGGGCCCATTCGATCTTGTGAACTGTGGTTTTTGTTCATATGGGATGCATTTGGATAGGGCTAAGCAGCCCGCTTGATCTAATACAAGGGCGTCACTAATAGGCTGTTAACCTGGATGCTGTGCATTACCATTGGGTGAACAGTGCCGCATACAAGTCATCATTGTGCATTAATATACCAAACAACCGCCCCCTCCATGCATTGGTAGGTGGTGAATGGTTGTCTCTTCGGTATACTGGCACTTGTGTTGCCGCCATCTTAACTATATGGGTCCACTGCACCCTGATAGTGAATTTGTTTGGAGGCCTGGACAGGTAAGCATCTCTGCCTTTTTGCTGTGTTTTTGAATTTTTGGAGGATTTTCAAGTCCTCTTTTTGTGCTATTGCTGTTTCCTGCTGTGTACTGTGTAATGGCTGTGTCTAACCGTGCAGGAACATGGTCTGATCATACCACAGCTCCTGGGCAGGGGAGGATGCAAAGGAGAGTATACAGACAGGACAACAGAGGATCACAGCTGATTCATTTTGTGAGGTAAATCATTTCCCTGCCTGTTTTGAAAAAATGTTTCACAGTAAAGATTTGTGATCTCGTGCTGTAATTTCATAGAATTATAGAATGTTAGAGTTGGAAGGGACCTCAATATCCATCATGTACAACCCCCTGCTCAATGCATTTCAGGATTCACTAAACCATCTCAGACAGATGTCTGTCCAGCCTCTGTCTGAAGACTTCCATTGAAGGAGAACTCACCAAATCTCGTGGCAGCCTATTACACTCATTGATCACCCTCATTGCCAATTTTTTTTCTAATATCTAATCTGTATCTTCTCCTTTTTAGTTTAATTCTGTTGCTTCTCATATTTCCATGTACAGATGAGAATAAGGATGATCCCTTTTCACTGTCAGCCCTTCAGATATTTGCAGACAGCTGTTAAGTCTCCTCTTGGCCTTCTTTTATGCAAGCTAAACATTCCCAGGTCCTTTAATATACCCTCATAGCATATACTTTGCTGTCTGCTCACCATCCTGGTAGCTCTTCACTGAACTTTCTCCAGTTTTTCAATGTCTTTTTAAGATGTGGTGCCCAGAACTGGACACAGTATTCCAGATGAGGCCTGACCAAGGAGGAATAGGGAGGGATAATTACTTCACATGATCTAGAATTTATGCTTCTCTTAATATATCCTAGAACTGTGTTTGCCTTAATTGCTGCTACATCACACTGTTGATTCATGTGCAGTCTTTGATCTATTAGTATACCCAAGTCTTTTTTACATGTGCTGTTGCTTAGTTCCATTCCTCCCATTCTGTAGATGTAATTTTTGTTTTTCTTGCCCAGATGTAGAATCTTTCATTTCTCCCTGTTAAACACAATTCTATTAGTCGCTGCCTATTTTTCAAGCTTATCTAGATCATTCTGAATCCTTTCTCTGTCTTCTCTAGTGTTAGCTATCCCTCCTAGCTTTGCATCATCTGCAAATGTGATCAGTTTACCTTCAGTTCCCTTATCTATATCATTTATAAAAATGTTGAAAAACACTGGAGCGAGGACAGAGCCTTGTGGTATCCCATTTGAAACATTCTTCCAATTGGATGTGCAAACAGTTTTTTTCACTCTTTGAGTATGATCACTGAGCCAGTTATGAATTCACCTAACAGTAGCCTTGTCAATCCCATACTTGTTCATTTTTTCAATAATGATAATGTAGTACATATCGACTTCAGCAAAGCTTTTGATAAAGTATCTCATATCTACCGCATTTCCCTGATCCACCCAGTCAGTGATTCCATCATAGAAGGAAATTAGATTAGTCTTGCATGACTTATTTGCTACAAACTCATGCTGGCTCTGGTTAATTACTGTATTCTTATTCAAGTACTTAAAAACACGTTGTTTAATAATTTGTTCAAATATCTTTCCTGGTATAGAAGTAAGACTCACTGGTCTGTAATTTCCTGGCTCCATCTTCAATCCTTTTTTGAAGATAGGAGCAACATTTGCCTTTCTCCAATCTTCTGTCTTACTTCCTCCCCTACCCAGAAGATGTGGTATGATCCGAACGTGTTCTGTGCACTGTCAGATTCAGACATTACACAGCACATAGCAGGGGGCACAATTATAAGATTATCTCAGCACAGGAATTTATTTTTAAACACATCTAATTATGGAAAATTCTGATTATTCCAACATCTACTGATTAAAATGAACTTTGTTTGTGGGACAACCCCTTAGTTTTGTTGCTTCCAAAACATCAGCATCAATAACTGACTGTTCACTTGCTGCCAAATATGTTCCACCTTGTCACAGGATCCATTGAAACAAAATAGTTAACATTATTCATGTCATCTATCAGTTGGGTAGTGGTTTAAGTGCCAGCAGTACCTTTTGCATTTGACAACCAATGACGTCCCTGATATGCTCAATGGGAGATGAGTCTAGAGATGCTGCAGGCCATGGTAGCACATTTAGGCCATGCAGGCTGCCCACAGTAGCACTAGCAACATGCAAACTTGTGTTCTTGCACTGAGAACGACTATTGGGACATTTTGAAAAAATGGCCCTACCACTAGTTCAAAAACTAAATCAATGTTATGCTGAGCTGTTAGTGCAGTGGTAATGAAGGCTAGGGGGGTCCAGCTAAGATACCATATACCTCCCCGTACTATAATCTTAGGAGTAGGACCAGTGTAATGTTCCCTCATGAAAGTCTCTTTATGGAGGTGTTCATGTGGTCTCTAGACCAATTGTTACGGATCTGCAGCACAGGACTATGGAAGAAGGGGGATAACCGACCCTGCACTACGACTAGGTTGACACCCTACGATGGAGTGGGCGACCCATTCCTTGCGAATAGACCCACCGACGATCCCAGGTTAATCTCAAGCGAAGACCTATAGATAGGGGGAAGGGGGTCCCTGAAAGATCTAAGGACTGGGTATAAAAACGGTAACCTCCTAATAGAAAACAAAGAGAAGGCTGCAGAAGCAAACTGAAGACAGAAACAAAGACTAGCAGAACCAGAGGTCCCAGCACTGAACTAATTTAACACACAGAAGGCAAAGCTCCAAGACAGAACTCAAGCGGATTAACACTGTTGCCCAGCAAGGATTGAAAGATGGGTGCAGGTTAATAAAGGGTGATACAATCACCTGACCCAAGACAAACCCAGCACCAGAGGAAAAAGACCAGCAGCAGAACACTACAAGAAAATAGCGGATAGTCACAAACTAAGCAGGTTCTACCAGTACCTCCCCTTTAACGAGGATTCCCCGGATCCTCTAGGCTGGGCCTTATTCGGAAATATCCTGTGAAAAGCCTTAATTAATCTTGAGGCTGAGACGTCCACAGCTTTCACCCAGGAATTGTCCTCGGGACCGAAACCCTTCCAGGACACGAGATACTGTAACCCTCCTCTGCGCCACATGGAATCAAGAATGCGTGAAATCTCAAACTCGCAGTCCTCATCAATGGGAGGAGCAGACGGCATAGCCACCTTATCTGGCATGTCAACTTTCTTCAGCAAAGATACATGAAAAACTGAATTAATTTTCCAGGACGAAGGAATGTCCAATCTCACCGCTGCCGAGTTGACAATCTGAACCACTTTGAAGGGTCCTAAAAACTTAGGCCACAACTTTTTAGAAGGGATCTTTAAAAGCAGATCCCTAGAGGACAATCAAACCATGTCCCCAATAACAAACCTCACCTCCCTTCTTCTCTTGTCAAAATATTTCATAGACCTCCTATTAACCTGATTCAGATTATGGTGTACACTGGTCCAAATCCTTTCCAAATTTCCAGAAAAACTCTCTTCTTCAGGCACCGACGCCCCAATCCTAGAAAAAGGATCGAATGATGGATGCTTCCCAGTACAACAAAAAAAAGGAGAACACCGAGCTGAAGAAGACTTATGATTATTGAGAGCAAACTCAGCTAATGGTAGATATTCCAACCACATCTCCTGATTGTCTGCTACAAAACATCTCAAAAACTTCTCAACGTCTGGTTCTTCCTCTCGGTCTGTCCATTGGACTCCGGATGATAAGCCGACGAAAATGACAAATAAACCTTAAGTCTGTCACAAAAGGCACGCCAAAATCGAGCCACAAACTGTGGTCTCCTATCGGAGACAATGTCCGTGGGAACACCATGGAGTCTGACAATCTCTTTCACAAATGCCCTGGCAAGTGTCTCAGCACAGGGTAATTTATTGAATGGGACCAGATGACACATCTTACTAAACCGGTCCACTACAACCCAGATGACAGAAAAACCCTCAGAGACCAGCAGGTTGGTGATAAAATCCATTGCAAGATGCGTCCATGGGGAATTAGGAACCTCTAACGGGCACAGCAACCCTGCCGCTGGAGCATGAGAAGCCTTAGACCTAGCGCACACGGTACACTGACGCACCCACTTGACGATTTCTCTTAGACACCCCGGCCACCAGAAACTCCGACCGATCGACTTTCTAGTCTCGGCAATCCCTGGATGACCCGCCAAACGAGACTAATGACATTCTGTAAACAAAGCTCTCCTCAGGGCTTTAGGCACAAATAATTTCCCATATGGAGTGCTAGTTGGAGCCGCATCCTGGGCTTTAAGAATGCTATTTTCCAACTCAGAACCTAATGCTGCCACCACCACCCCTCTCTGCAGAATAGATTCCTCCTTTTCAGTATTAACCGCTGGGGAGAAACTTCGAGACAAAGCATCAGCTTTAACATTCTTTGTCCCAGGGATATATGTCACAGAAAAATGGAACCGGGCAAAAAACAAAGCCCACCTAGCCCGACGGGCATTCAAACGTTTAGCAGCATCCAGATAGATCAGATTCTTATGATCAGTAAAGACTTGTATAGGATGTCTAACGCCCTCCAAAAAATGTCGCCAATGCTCAAACGCAAGCTTAATAGCCAGCAATTCTCGGTTCCCAACATCGTAGTTGAGCTCCGCCTCCGAAAATTTCTTAGAAAAGAATGCACAGGGATGTACCACATCCTCTCCCTCCTGTGACAGAATAGCCTCCACTCCTACTGAGGAGGCATCCACCTCTACCAGAAAGGGCTTAGTCTCATCTGTCTGGATCAAAACAGGAGCAGAGCTAAACTTCTCCTTGAGATGCTCAAAGGCCTTAACAGCCTCAGGGGACCATTGGACAGTATTGGAACCCTTCTTAGTCAGATCAGTAAGGGGTTTTGCGATAACAGAAAAATTCTTTATGAATTTTCTATAATAATTAGCAAACCCCAAGAACCTCTGAATCGACTTCAAGCATTCAGGTCTAGGCCACTCCAATACCGCCTGAACCTTCATCGAGTCCATCTTAAACCCATCAATGCAAACAAAGTACCCCCAAAAACTGATTTTCTGTACCGCAAACTCGCATTTCTCCAGTTTAGCAAAGAGAGTGTTTTCTCTCAGAATCTGCAGAACCTCTCGGACTCTCTGCCAATGCGACTCCAGATCGGGCGAGTAGATCAAAATATCATCCAAATAAACAATAACACTCCTACCGATAAACAGCCTCAGAATGTCGTTAATTCAATTTTGAAAGAACGCCGGGGCATTTGTAAGGCCGAAAGGCATTATCAGACACTCAAAATGACCTTCCGGGGTATTAAAGGCTGTCTTCTATTCATCGCCTTCTTTTACCTGCAGCAAATTATATGCCCCAAAGAGATCAATCTTAGAGAACCACTTGGCTCCAACTAATTGATTAAACAATTCCGGAATTAGCGGCAAGGGGTAAGGATTGCGCACAGTGATCTTATTAATCTCTCTGAAATCCAGGCACGGTCTAAGACCCCCATCTTTTTTTTTGACAAAATAGAATCCCACGGCCACAGGGGACTTAGAGAGTCTTATATGACCTGCAGCAAGACTAGTCTGCAGGTATTCCTTTAAGACCTCCCTCTCGGGAATCGTCAGATTAAATAAATGACTCTTAGGGAGATTAGCACCTGGAACGAACTCAATAGCGCAATCGTAATCTCTATGAGGCAGTAGAGCTTGTGACTCCACTTCTGAAAATACTTTCCAGTATTCCTGAATGGCTTCAGGTAGCTCATTTTTCACCAAAGCAGCAATGTGCACATCACAACATTTCCCATAACAACCCTGACTCCAGGATCTTATCGTACTTGCCAACCAGTCCAGTACAGGATTGTGCATCTTTAACCAGGGTAACCCCAGGACAACTGGAAAAGGCAATTTATCAAGTACAAACAAATCTAAAGATTCCTGGTGTTCCATATTCACAGTGAGTGGAAACCCGGTGATCTTTCGAGAAACGCACCCATGCTCTAGAGCAGTGGTCCCCAACCTTTCTGACCTAGAGAGCCACCTTCAGCTCTGAGAGAGAGTCACGAACCACATTCAGCTCCCTCCCCCCTCACCGTAGTGGTAACCAGAGCCCCCATTACGGGTATAATGATAACCAAAGCTTTTCCTCAGAAATCCCCCAGAAGCCATATAACAAGATCCAGTGGTCCCCACAATTCCCTCATTCAGTAGTCTCCCATCCAGCACTTCCAACATACTGTCACATCTAGCTTCAGGCACCTCCTCGGACAGGTAGTATCATCCTGTATCCAGCATACCATACTTAAAAAAACATTGAAACCTCTAAGACCAGTATATGTGCATCCAGATCTGCTCTTCTGTGCAGGGCTAGTCACAAAATTCATCATTTTGAGATGTGCTCCTCATACCTGTTAGCTAGACCTGGAGCTAATGCACCAAGCGGGAAGACAGCCGCGAGCCACAATTCATGGGACCGCGAGCCACATGTGGCTCCCAAGCTACAGGTTGGGGTGCCCTGCTCTAGAGGAGTGTTATCAATCGCCACTACAGGAAAAGGGGATGATAAAGGTACAGAATCAATCTTATACTTGTCCAGAAATTGCTGATCAATCAAATTAAGTGCAGAACCACAGTCCACCATCACTTGAAAATCAATAGAATGACCACAACAAGTAGAACTACCAGAAAAAGAAACTCCTGTGGACCGTAAAAATGCAATACGAACGGGAGGATTACTCTGATTGACCTTTTTTTTTCTCTTTTCCTGATTTATGCGTCCTTCACATTGCTTAATAAAATGGCCAGTCTTACCACAATAAAGGCATAGCCGCTCAGAGAACCTTCTCTCCCTTTCCTTGGAATGAGAGGACATCGCCCCAAGTTGCATCGGTTCCCCATAGTTCATGGGGGGGTCTCTTGAGAGACAGGGTCCAGCACAATTGAAACCTTCTCCTCATTCTGTCCATCTCTCAATCTTCTATCCACCCAGATAGCTAACTGCATGGCAGCCTCAAGTGTAGCAGGTGCAGGGTAAGCAATGAATAAATCTTTAACCCTGTCATTCAAACCTGCTAAAAACTGACTCTTGAGTGCTGGATCATTCCAGCTGACTTCTGCAGACCATCGTATGAACTGGGTACAATATCTCTCAGCGTCGTCAGAACCCTGTTTCAGCCATCTGAGTTTTGCCTCGGCTGTAGTGACCCGATCAGGGTCGTCATACAGTTGTGGCCAAAAGTATTGACACCCCTGCAATTCTGTCTGATAATACTCAGTTTCTTCCTGAAAATGATTGCAAACACAAATTCTTTGGTATTATTATCTTCATTTAATTTGTCTTAAATGAAAAAAACACAAAAAGAATTGTCCTAAAGCCAAATTGGATATAATTCCACACCAAACATGAAAAAGAGGGTGGACAAAAGTATTGGCACTGTTCGAAAAATCATGTGATGCTTCTCTAATTTGTGTAATTAACAGCACCTGTAACTTACCTGTGGCACCTAACAGGTGTTGGCAATAACTAAATCACACTTGCAGCCAGTTGACATGGATTAAAGTTGACTCAACCTCTGTCCTTTGTCCTTGTGTGTACCACATTGAGCATGGAGAAAAGAAAGAAGACCAAAGAACTGTCTGAGGACTTGAGAAACCAAATTGTGAGGAAGCATGAGCAATCTCAAGGCTAAAAGTCCATCTCCAAAGACCTGAATGTTCCTGTGTCTACTGTGCGCAGTGTCATCAAGAAGTTTAAAGCCCATGGCACTGTGGCTAACCTCCCTAGATGTGGACGGAAAAGAAAAATTGACAAGAGATTGTGCGGATGTTGGATAAAGAACCTCGACTAACATCCAAGCAAGTTCAAGCTTCCCTGCAGTCCGAGGGTACAACAGTGTCAACCCGTACTATCCGTCGGCGTCTGAATGAAAAGGGACTGTATGGTAGGAGACCCAGGAAGACCCCACTTCTTACCCCGAGACATAAAAAAGCCAGGCTGGAGTTTGCCAAAACTTACCTGAAAAAGCCTAAAACGTTTTGGAAGAATGTTCTCTGGTCAGATGAGACAAAAGTAGAGCTTTTTGGGCAAAGGCATCAACATAGAGTTTACAGGAGAAAAAAAGAGGCATTCAAAGAAAAGAACATGGTCCCTACAGTCAAACATGGCGGAGGTTCCCTGATGTTTTGGGGTTGCTTTGCTGCCTCTGGCACTGGACTGCTTGACCGTGCGCATGGCATTATGAAGTCAGAAGACTACCAACAAATTTTGCAGCATAATGTAGGGCCCAGTGTGAGAAAGCTGAGTCTCCCTCAGAGGTCATGGGTCTTCCAGCAGGACAATGACCCATAGCACACTTCAAAAAGCACTAGAAAATGGTTTGAGAGAAAGCACTGGAGACTTCTAAGGTGGCCAGCAATGAGTCCAGACCTGAATCCCATAGAACACCTGTGGACAGATCTAAAAATGGCAGTTTGGAGAAGGCACCCTTCAAATATCGGGGACCTGGAGCAGTTTGCCAAAGAAGAATGGTCTAAAATTCCAGCAGAGCATTGTAAGAAACTCATTGATGGTTACCGGAAGCGGTTGGTCGCAGTTATTTTGGCTAAAGGTTGTGCAACCAAGTATTAGGCTGAGGGTGCCAATACTTTTGTCTGGCCCATTTTTGGAGTTTTGTGTGAAATGATCAATGTTTTGCTTTTTGCTTCATTCTCTTTTGTGTTTTTTCATTTAAGACAAATTAAATGAAGATAATAATACCAAAGAATTTGTGTTTGCAATCATTTTCAGGAAGAAACTGAGTATTATCTGACAGAATTGCAGGGGTATCAATACTTTTGGCCACAACTGTATAATACCCCCATAGCAGAAAAAAACGCTTCTACTGACATCAAACAAGGGTCATCCGGACGCAATGAAAATGCCCAAACTTCCGGCTCACCTCGCAATAACGACCTAATAATCCCCACACGCAGCAATTCAGCCCCAGAAGACCTGGGTCTAAGCTGAAAATAAAGCAAACATGCATTTTTTAATGAAAAAATACCTGCCGTTTACCAGAAAAACATTCAGGCAAACCAACCGTAGGTTCCTCAGGGTGGATTCCAGGGCAATTACGTGCTGTTGTAAGCTGGCATTGAGAAAGATCCTGAACGCTGTTCATATTGCAAAAATCTTTTTTTTTTATATATAATTTCTAAGGCTGGACAAACTGTTATGGATCTGCAGCACAGGACTAGGGAAGAAGGGGGATAACCGACCCTGCACTATGACTAGGCTGACACCCTACGATGGAGTGGGCGACCCATTTCTTGCGAATAGACCCACTGACTATCCTAGGTTAATCTCAAGCGAAGACTGTTGTGAATTCGCTTTCTAACCTCCCTCTGGTTATTACTGAAGGTAGTGGAGCTGGTCAGATCGACAGAGGGGTTGCGAGTTCACTTTCTGGGCTCCCTCTGGTGGTTACTGGAGGTAATGGAGCTAATCTGATTGACAGAGGCTTGCCACCTGATAATGATGATGACGATTGGAGATCTGGGGTTTCAGATTGGGATTTAAGACAGCCGACTTCCTCTATCACTGCTGGTGATTTGCTTCCTGTTCCTCCTGAGGTCTGATTTCTCCAGCTCTGTCCCTACATGTTCAGCTAAGTGGTTTATTTGCTATTCTGTTTGCATTTGATCTGGTTTTGTCTATCTCTTCTTGGTGCGGGTCAGCCAGCTGCGGCTGGGACTGTGCTGAATCACCGCCCATATGTTACTGCTTGTGCCAGTTTGTTTTATCCCCAGTTAGATTGGTCTCTTTTTGCTCTGCTTTCAGAATATACCAGAGTGCTGATATAGTGGGGGGCGAAGTCGTGTGACTTCAGTGTTTTTTGCATCAGACGTGTTGGACTTTTTGCAGGGTTTTTTGCGTGATTGCAGACAGTGTCTTTCCTTTCCTGTCCTGTCTAGTGAGAGTGGGCCCCATCATTTACACAGTCTATTTTCCTGCCTGTGTTTGTGTTTTTATCTCATCTCACAGTCAATATATGTTTGGGGGCTATCTATTCCTTTAGGGTCTGCTCTGGGGCAGTTTAGATTTCCCCTTTCTTGCTTTAGGCTTACTTAGCTCTCCGGCTGTGCCGAGGCATCTAGGATCATCGTAGGTACGCTTCACGGCTACTGCTAGTTGTGTGGATAGGATCAGGGGTCTGCAATCCACTTAGGTATCAACCTCTCTGGTTTTCTGTGGCTTAGCCTGGACCTGCTCTCCTCCTCGGTGACCCATTCATAACAGAAGACCTATAGATAGGGGGAAGGGGGTCCCTGAAAGATCTAAGGACAGGGTACAAAACCGGGTAACCTCCTAATAGAAAACAAAGAGAAGGCTGCAGAAACAAACTGAAAACAGAAACTAAGACTAGCAGAACCAGAGGTCCCAGCACTGAACTAATTAAACACACAGAAGGCAAAGCTCCAAGCCAGAACTCAAGCGGATTAACACTGTTGTCCAGCAAGGACTGAGAGACAGGTGCAGGTTAATAAAGGGTGGTACAATCACCTGACCCAAGACAAACCCAGCAGCAAAGGAAAAAGACCAGCAGCAGAACACTATAAGAGAATGGTGGATAGTCACAAACTAAACAGATTCTAACACCAATCTCTGTCTATCAATGCATCAAGACAAAAACAGCACTTACAAGTTATTCTCACTATATTAGAATATAATTAAAAAGTTAATTTATTTCAGCTTTTCAATACAAAAAGTGAAACTCATATCATATAGTCATTACAAACAGAATGATCTATTTCAAGTGTATTATTTATGTTAATGTTGATGATTATGGCTTACAGCCATTGAAAACCCAAAAGTCATTATCTCAGTAAATTAGAATAATTAACAAAAAAGCACCTGCAAAGGCTTCCAAAGCATTTAGAAAGGTCTATTTCAGTAGGCTCCACAATCATGGGGAAGACTGCTGACTTGACAGATGTCCAGAAGGCAGTCATTGCCACACTTCACAAGGAGGGTAAGCAGGGCTGTATTTAGAGTTTATGCTGCCCTAGGCACTTTTAGTGCTGCCTCCCCCATTGGTGAGTACGACTAATACAGACACTTTGGCAAAAATCGCTGATGTGAAAGTAGCCTTTCTCCCTAGGGCAGCCGTTTCACCAGTGCAGCCATCTCCCCAGTGCAGCCATCTCCCCAGTGCAGCCATCTCCCCAGTGCAGCCATCTCCCCGATGCACCCATCTTCCCGATGCACCCATCTCCCTAGTGCAGCCATCTCCCTAGTGCAGCCATCTCCCTAGTGCAGCCATCTCCCTAGTGCAGCCATCTCCCTAGTGCAGCCATCTCCCTAGTGCAGCCATCTCTCCAGTTCACCCATCTCCCTAGTGCAGCCATCTCCCCAGTGTACCCATCTCCCTAGTGCAGTCATTTCCCCAGTGTACCCATCTCCCTAGTGCACCCATCTCCCTAGTGCACCCATCTCCCTAGTGCACCCATCTCCCCAGTGCACCCATCTCCCCAGTGCACCCATCTCCCCAGTGTACCCATCTCCTCAGTGCAGCCGTCTCCCCAGTGCAGCCGTCTCCCCAGTGCAGCCGTCTCCCCAGTGCAGCCGTCTCCCCAGTGCAGCCGTCTCCCCAGTGCAGCCGTCTCCTCAGTGTACCCATCTCCCTAGTGCAGCCATCTTCTCAGTGCAACTGTTTCCCCAGTGCAGCCATCCCCCCAGTGCAGCCATCTCCCTAGTGCAGCCATCTCCTCAGCGTACCCATCTCCCTAGTGCAGCCATCTCCTCAGCGCACCCATCTCCCTAGTGCAGCCATCTCCTCAGCGTACCCATCTCCCTAGTGCAGCCATCTCCTCAGCGCACCCATCTCCCTAGTGCAGCCATCTCCTCAGCGCACCCATCTCCTCAGTGCACCCATCTCCTCAGTGCACCCATCTCCTCAGTGCAGCCATCTCCCCAGTGCAGCCATCTCCCCAGTGCAGCCATCTCCCCAGTGTACCCATCTCCCTAGTGCAGCCATCTCCTCAGTGTACCCGTCTCCCTAGTGCAGCCGTCTCCCCAGTGCAGCCGTCTCCCCAGTGCAGCCGTCTCCCCAGTGCAGCCGTCTCCCCAGTGCAGCCTTCTCCTCAGTGCACCCATCTACCTTGTGCAGCCATCTCCTCAGTGTACCCATCTCCCTAGTGCAGCCATCTCCTCAGTGTACCCATGTCCCTAGTGCAGCTGTCTCCCTAGTGCACCCATCTCCTCAGTGCACTCGTCTCCCCAGTGCACCCATCTCCCCAGTGCACCCATCTCCCCAGTGCACCCATCTCCCCAGTGCACCCATCTCCCTAGTGCACCCATCTCCCTAGTGCACCCATCTCCCTAGTGCACCCATCTCCCCAGTGTACCCATCTCCCTAGTGCAGCCATTTCCCCAGTACACCCGTCTCCTCAGTGCACCCGTTTCCCAAGTTCAGCCATCTCCTCAGTGCAGCCATCTCCCCAGTGCAGCCATCTCCCCAGTGCAGCCGTCTCCCCAGTGCAGCCGTCTCCCCAGTGCAGCCGTCTCCCCAGTGCAGCCGTCTCCCCAGTGCAGCCGTCTCCCCAGTGCAGCCGTCTCCCCAGTGCAGCCGTCTCCCTAGTGTACCCGTCTCCCCAGTGCAGCCGTCTCCTCAGTCTACCCGTCTTCCCAGGGCAGCCATTTCCCCAGTGCAGCCATCTCCTCAGTGCACCCATCTCCCCCCTCTCTCCCCGCTGGGCTCATTCTCATCTCCACCCCTGCTCATACTCATCTCCCCCCTCTGGGCTCATACTCATCTCCCCCTCTGGGCTCATACTCATCTTTTCATCTCCCCCCTCTGGGCTCATACTCATCTCCTCATCTCCCCCCTCTGGGCTCATACTCATCTCCCATCCCCCCCCACGCAAACTCATCTTCCCCTCCCTCCCCTCTGGGCTCATACTCATCTCCCCCCCGCTCATACTCACCCACCCCGGGCTCATACTCATCTCCCCACCCCGGGTTCATACTCATCTCCCCCTCCCTATATCATATAGGTGTGCATAGGGCTGCCATATTCCCAACCCTGAGGCGATGCGCCGGTGTCCATAGGGCTGCCATATTCCCACCCTTGAGGCGATGCGCCGGTGTCCATAGGTGTGCCCATACTTTCTCCATCCTACAAGGAGCAGCATCTTCCTCCACGTCCAGTCATGGCTGCTGGCATGCATTCCTCCCAGCCTGTACATATGGCTGAGGGGAGCAGCCGCCTCTCCTCATGAACTTGCCCTGTGGCTGGAGACAGGACTAGGCCTGAGGCACAATGTAAAACACTTCAGGCAAACTCCAGAGCCTGCAGCATCTCTGTGTCATGTCCTCCTTCCTCATGAGCTCAGCCCTGTCTGCAGAGACCTGGCACTACCATGCGAGCCATTGCTGCCTCTAGGCCACTCCATGGAGAAGTTCCTCGGTGCGCAGCAGCCACTTTTCCGGCACAGGGAGGGGAGAAGCAGAGCTGAGATCCGGTGGCCACAGCACGAACTCCATGCAGCAGCTAGGGAGGAGGCAATGCTGCAGAGGAATGAGAGCAGCAGTCTCACAGTCCCTCCATGAACTAGTCTGAGCACATCCACTGCAGTCCAGCCTCACAAGGGATTAACGCAGCCCCCTCCCCGGTGCCGCACTGTAAGCACATATGCACAGGGTAATAACGCTCATCACAGGCTGTAAACATGGCGGGCTCACCTCGCGCAGTCCCTGCATGCATCACGTTTACCGCTCCAGGCGCCGGCATTCTTCCTGAGTTCCTGTGTGTGTGTGTGAGCGGTCACGTGATACCGCTCATTAAGTTCATGAATATGGATGCCACCCCTATGGGAGAGGAGTGGCGTCCATATTCATTACTGTAATGAGCGGTATCATGTGAATGCCGGTCAGGAGACCATCGGAACTGCAGGCACCGCTGGAGCAGAGGAGGTGAGTATGATGTCTTCAAGAGGGGAGGGGAGGATCGGACCCGGACTTCTATTATAAAAAAAAAAAAAAACTTTGCCCAGGTGCCGCCCTACCGCATCGTCCCGCCCTAGGCACGTGCCCGCGGGTGCCTAGTGGCAAATACAGCCCTGAGTGTAAGCCACAAATGGTCATTGCTAAAGAAGCTGGATGTTCACAAAGTGCTGTATCCAAGAAATTAATGGAAAGTTGAGTGGAAGGAAAAAATGTGGTAGAAAAAGGTGCACATGCAACCGAGATAATCACAGCCTTGAAAGGATTGTTAAGAAAAGGCAATTCAAAAATTTGGGGGAGATACAGAAGGAGAGGACTGCTGCTGGAGTCATTACTTAAAGAGCCACCACACACAGACGTATCCAGAACATGGGCTACAAATGACGCATTCCTTATGTCAAGCCACTCATGACCAATAGACAATGCCAGAAGTATCTTACCTGGGCCAAGAAGAAAAAGAACTGAACTGTTGCTCAGTGGTATAAGGTGTTGTTTTCAGATGAAAGTAAATTTTGCATTTCATTTGGAAATCGAGGTCCCAGAGTCTGGAGGAAGAGTGGAGAGGCACACAATCCAAGCTGCTTGAGGTCTAGTATGAAGTTTCCACAATCAGTGATAGTTTTGGGGAGCCATGTCATCTTCTGGTGTAGGACCAAAGTCAGCATAGCCGTCAACCAGGAAATTTTAGAGCACTTCATGCTTCCCTCTGCTGACAAACTTTTTGGAGATGGAAATTTCAGTCTCCAGCAGGACTTGGCACCTCTCCATACTGCCAAAAGTACCAGTACCTTGTTTAAAAACAATAGTATCATTGTGCTTAACTGGCCAGCAAACTCGCCTGACCTTAACCCCATAGATATGGGGTATTGTCAAGAGGAAGATGAGAGATACCAGACCCAACAATGCATACGAGCTGAAGGCTGCTATGAAAGCAACCTAGGCTTCCATAACACCTCAGCAGTTCCACAGGCTGATTGCCTCCATGCCATGCCGCATTGATGCAGTAATTGATTCAAAAGGAGCCCCGACCAAGTATTGAGTGCATTTACTGAGCATACATTTCAGTAGGCCAATATTTTAAAATCATTTTTCAAGCTGGTGTTATAAAGTATTCTAATTTACTAAGATAATGACTTTTGGGTTTTCACTGGCTGTAAGCCATATTCATCAACATCAACAGAAATAAACACTTGAAATAGATCAATCTGTTTGTAATGACTCTATATAATATACGAGTTTCACTTTTTGTATTGAACAACTGAAATAAATTAACTTTTTGATGATATTCTAATTTAGTGAGAAGCAATTGTATGACTGAAGAAGATGCACCTCCATTCCAGGCATGATTGCCATCTTGCTCTGCACCATTATAGCCTTTGAGAGCTGTGGCATGAGGTCAATGGAGCACGCGTACCTGGCTGTCTGGCTTGTAGCCCAATGTCGTACAAATGCCTTCTAACAGTTTATGTTGACACTGTTTGATGCCTTAGGCTTGGTATGTGATGGCCAATTTCACTTAAAGTACAGAATTAATCAATCATGTAATCAGCAGTGCAGCCATTTTTCCAAAGTGTCCTAGGAACAGTTTTTCAACACAACACCAAGCTGCATATTGCACGTGCTCCTGTGAGCAGCCTACATGGCTTAAATGTTTAACCAAGACCTGCAGCATCAATGGACATGTCTCCCATCAAGCACATCTGTAACATCATTGGTCTGCAATTCCAAAAAAATACTGCCAATAGTGGATCTTGGTGATCTGCGTGCTGAAGTGTTCAGAGTCACAGAAACATTTTCAGATAACCTTGTTGATAGCATGCCAAGTTGTGCAAGTGCATGCACTTCTTCAGGTGGTGTGATGAGTGGATAAATATATATATAAATATTTGCATATCCCCTCTAGACTGTGAGCCCTCGAGGGCAGGGGCCTCTCTCCTTCTGTAGTTGTGTGCCCTGTATTGCTCATGTTTATTGTACTTGTCTATGTGTGCCCCTTTTTTTCACATTTAAAGCGCCATGGAATAAATGGCGCTATAAAAATGAATAATAATAATATCCGAGTTGCAAGGTGGCTGATAGACATGCAGTGCATGGGAGATAAACCTGGAGTAATGCTTTAATACATATAGGGTGTAAGGTAGCACTTGTTATTCAGGTAGGGGACACTCGCTAGGCAGCCAAATAACCAGGTCCTGCACGGGTTTCTCATATAACTCCAACAGTCCATGCGGTTTATTAAGCATCATAAACCGTGAACAGCAATAGAAAGTTCATATACAACAGCATAGCATCCATGACAGAGCTCCACTCTGTTAACCCTGTAGTCACACAGGCTAGGCAATGTCCAATATGCAGGCTCTCTAGCCTCACTGTTATCTCACCCCGTGGCCGGGTTACCTCATGGTTGCTTCACCACACTGCCGACGTTCATTCCATCCAGGGAACTCTCACACACACCTCTCCACGTGTACAGGAAGGCAGACACGTCGTAATCATTCGGTCTCACATCAGCCCAGATGAGACCTTCCATACGGACCAACCGGGTCCAAGCATTCACTCATGTGACCTCCCCTGGCCACCTTATATGGCCCATAGCCACGCCCACCAGATCACATGGCTATGACCTCATCACAGGTCCTACAAGCATTCATACACTTTACTATGGCGTTCTAGACACCGCCCCTAGGTGGGTTTGTAGGTAGCTGGTCTCACCAGCTACCTGGAAAGCTCTCCCTGACACAGTGTAACGAAAGCTCAGCAGTACCTCTGCTGATCAACACACATGTTCAAGCTTCCATCCCAAGGCCACCTACCTTGGGATACATAACGATCATTCAGCATCCTGCCACTCATCCTCTCTCCTGGGACACCCACACAGCGCCCTCTAGCGGGCACAGTGGTCACTACACCACAAGGGCTAAAAGGAATTAGTTGACCATGACAGATTGATTATGAGCAGCTGAATTACTGCTCACCATATCCCCACCCTTATGTGTGGTTCGCTTTGTAAAATGATGTCTGTTTGTCTCCTGAAGTCAGTGTGTGCTGAGGTTGCAGACCTCCTGCATTGTGTGGCTTTGCTAAAGGACTAAGAAGCTAGACTTTGTGCCAAGTGGGCAAGCCAGCACTAGGGATGAGCGAGTACTGAAGTATTCAGACTCGCTATACTCGTACCGAGTATACCTTAATACTTGGGTATGCGGTACAAGTAGCAAGTCCAATGATAGTCAAAGGAAAATGCGAGTAATTGTCTGCTGGACCCTACAAAGCGGTCTGGGGGCTGAGGAAAAGGCTAAAAAATGTGTAAATGTTAAAAAAGATATGCTGTAAACAAATGTATATAACATGGGGGCACCTGGTCACGGGCTGCACGAGTGGTTTTACATCACTGCTTCACTAGAATGTACAAGCACTATTTGAAGTCCTGTCATTTTTTTCCGGCAGAGCGGGACTCGTACGCCACTTACGCAGTGCCAGTGATATATCAAAAGTGCTGTAAGAGCGAGTGATGATGGAGGTGATCTTCTGACAGCTAAGTGTGTAAGTGGTGTAAGGAGAGCGATCTGCCCTAGGGGCTATGTGATGGTTAACGCAGGAAGAAGTCACCCATCATCATCATCACAAGGGATTCACAATTATAAAGCTTGGACTACTGGCCTTGTTGTTCCACTACCCAATGTGTAGGCACAGACATAGTGTCTTCAAAACATTTGCCCTAGGGGCTGTCTCATGGTTGATGAAGGAAGCATGGCAGGTCTGAAGGGCCAAACAATTCTGATGAAGCCAGGACTACTAGCACAGTAGTTGCAGTGCCCATTGTCCAGGCATAGCCATAGTGTCTCCAAAAATTAGCCCAAGGGGCTGTATCATAGTTGATGAAGGAAGCAAGGCAGGTCTGAAGGGCCAAACAATTATGATTAAGCTAGCACTACTATCACAGTAGTTACAGTGCCCAGTGTCCAGGCGTAGCCATAGTGTCTCCAAAAATTAGCTCAAGGGGCTTGATACTATGTTTGATGAAGGAAGCAAGGCAGGTCTGAAGGGCCAAATAATTATGATGAAGCTAGGACTACTAGCACAGTAGTTGCAGTGCTCAGTGTGCAGGCATAGCCATAGTGTCTCCAAAAATTAGCCCAAGGGGCTGTATCATAGTTGATGAAGAAAGCAAGGCAGGTCTGAAGGGCCAAACAATTATGACGAAGCTAGGACTACTAGCATAGAGGTTGCAGTGATGAGTGTCCAGGCATAGCCATAGTGTCTCCAAAAATTAGCCCAAGGGGCTGTATCATAGTTGATGAAGAAAGCAAGGCAGGCCTGAAGGACCAAACAATTATGATGAAGCAGCTAGGACTACTAGCAGTGTAGTTGCAGTGCCCAGTGTCCAGGCATAGCCATAGTGTCTCCAAAAATTAGCCCAAGGGGCAAGAGACCATGGTTGATGAAGGAAGAAGGGTCTCACTCTCATCACAAGAGCCTCCGATGGGATATATTAATTAACGTAACATTGTTTTTAGCTTACTGTTATGGACCATGATGTACATGTGGCAGAAGCAGGATTTGAAAACATGTGTAAGAAGAAGAAAAGGGGCTTGTATGGGAAAGGATGGACGTGAGCACCAATTTTTAAAAAAATAACATTTTGGGTGACTTTAGGTTGGGATACTGTCATCTGAAGGGATTAAATACTGTTGCAAAATCCAGTCTTTGTTAAATTTTATCAGTCAGCCTGTCTGCATTCTTTGTAGTCAACCGTGTGCGTGTATCTGTGATGATTGCCCCAGCGGCACTGAAAACACACTCTGACATCACACTAGCTGCAGGGCAAGTCAGCATCTCCAAGGCATATAAGGAGAGGTCTGGCCAACTATGCAGCTGGGATACCCAGTAATTAAACGGAATTGAAGCTTCAGGAAGGACGCAGGTATGGTCACTTAGATAGTCGTTGACCATCTTGTTCAACTTCTCCCTCCTTGACATTGTTACTGTTCCAGCTAGTCCTTGGTGATGAGCCGGTTTAATAAAGATGGCCCAGTTTGTGGACATTTTATCATCACCTCTTTTGGACCTGCTGGCGTGTCTCTCCCCATTAATGCATGCTGTTGCACAGAGCTGGTACCTCTGCTAGCAGTGGTGTCTGAGGGTGCTGTTACCATCAAATGATCGACAATGGCCTTCTTGAAGGATTCCATTGTGAAACCCCTTGGTGACTGCAACAATAGCAAAGGAAATTTGTCCTTGTACCGTGGGTCTGGAAAGGTGGTCAACCAGTATAGGTTGCTATTGAAAATGTGGATTACGCGAGGGTCTTGGCACAGACAGACAGATATGAAGTGTTCCATGTGTGCCAAGCTGCAAAGAGGCAAATCTTCTGTGACCCCAGAAGGAGGAACAATACCCATCCTCTCCTCACACTGACTTTCCTCCTCCACCTCCTCCTCTGCAACCCATCCATGCTGGACAGACATGAAGCTGGGGTTGGGATTCCCCTCTGTAGAATAAGGTGTCCCCTCGGTACCACGGAAAAAGAAGCCCTCTCACTCCTCATTTTCATCATCTTCATCCCCCAATCTTACCTGATGATATTGGCTGGGCTGGGTAGATTCACCCATTGTGAAATCTTGCTCCATACCCAGCTGCTGGGCACGCAAAGATTCCATTTTTTGATTCTGCAGCGATTTTTTTCAGCAGACATAGCATAGGGATGGATACGCTGATAATAGCCTGATCACCACTCACTAGCTTGGTGCAGTACTCAAAGTTATCAAGCTCCTCACAAATATCAGCGATCCACACCCACTCGACAGTTGTTATGTGTCTTGGCTGAGTCTCCGTGTGACAGGTATGTTTAAGCAGGTATTCAGCAAGTGCCCTCTGCTGCTCACTTACCCTTGCCAACATATGATATGATGAGTTTCATCGTGTTGGCAGGTCGCAAATGAGTCTGTGGTTTGGCAAATTAAATTGCTTTTGAAGCACTGCAAGACCGGCAACAGCGGTTGAGGAATGGCGGAAATGGGAGCAAATACGGCGCACCTTCTTAAGTAGGTACGGCAAGTAAGGGTATGTTTTTATAAATTTCTGCACCACTAGGTTCAGCATGGCACGTGTACCAGCTTCCCGAGCTTTAAAGCCACCACCAGGTTACGCCCATTGTCGCAGATAACCAGACCAGGTTGGAGTTTCAGTGGGGAGAGCTACTGATCAGTCTGTTGTTTTAGTCCTTGCCACAGCTTTTTTGGATTTTTCTGCCATAGTTTCAGATGTTCAGATGCAGATATTGGGGAACAAGGAGCAGTTAGCGCTTTGTGGAAGGTAGCACTACAGCCTAGTACTGCTTTATGTTTTACAAACAGCATCGCAACAGCACAAAAAATTGCCCTGAGGTCTAAGGCGAGATTACGCACCACAGTCACCACACAAGACAGCAGTGCTGCCACTAAAAAATTGCCCTGAGGTTTAAGGCAAGATTACACACCCAAGTCACCACACAAGACAGTGGTGCTGCCACTAAAAAATTGCCCTGAGGTTTAAGGCGAGATTCCGCACCCCAGTCACCACACAAGACAGCGGTGCTGCCACTAAAAAATTGCACTGAGGTTTAAGGTGAGATTTCACACCCTAGTCACCACAAAAGACAGTAGTGCTGCCACTAAAAAATTGCCCTGAGGTTTAAGGCAAGATTACGCACCTCAGTCACAACACAAGACAGCGGTGCTGCCACTAAAATATTGCCCTGAGGTTTAAGGTGAGATTACGCACCCCAGTCACCACACAAGACATCGGTGTTGCCACTAAAAAATTGCCCTGAGGTTTAAGGCGAGATTACACACCCCAGTCACCACACAAGACAGTGGTGCTACCACTAAAAAATTGCCCTGATGTTTAAGGCGAGATTATGCACCACAGTCACCACACAAGACAGCAGTGCTGCCACTAAAAAATTGCCCTGAGGTTTAAGGAGAGATTACGCATCCCAGTAACCACACAAGACAGTGGTGCTGCCACTAAAAAATTTCCCTGAGGTTTAAGGCGAGATTACGCACCCCAGTCACCACACAAGACAGCGGTGCTGGCTGCGTGTCAGTTATGCATTACCGTGCGTGCGTCCCATTCACTGTGAACACAGCACCGTAACAGCACAAAAAAACTGCCCTGCAGGGGTAAATGAGACCCCAAAAATAGCTGGGAAAACTGTTACTACTCAGTCCCTGACCTTATACTTTCAGCTCTGAAAAGAGCTTTTGGGTTTTACAGAGGATTTCTGGATGATTTGCAGAAACAAACACAACTCTTCCTAGCAGTTGCTCACACCCTCCCTACACTAGCTGTGTTCTGCATGCAATGTGCAGAAAATGGCAGCGGCAGGACTTAGAGCCAGGCTATGATGACTAATAGGCTAGGATGCTGGGCGGCCAGCCAATCATAGTAATGCCGCCCACAACCAAGAAGGCTGTCATTACTGTGATTGGCAAATGCTGGGCGGGAGATCAGAGTAGTGCGAGGCAAGTAGTGAAATACTCACTATGTTATGAGTACCACGAGTACTTCACTACTCACCGAGTACCGAATACCCACGATTATGCTCGCTCATCCCTAGCCAGAACTATTGTATGGACTTTTTACCTTATGTTTCACTTTGTGCCGGACAGAGGCTGTATTTGAGATTTCCTGTGATGTGGTTTATGAGGACTGCAATAAACCAGCTGGACTTTTAAATAGAAATGGTTCCTGTGATACCTCATATCACTCCCAAATGAGTAACATTGTTACACAGTACATATATCTATATCTACAGTTGTGCTCCAAAGTTTGCATACCCCGGCAGAATTTTTCCTTTCTTGGCCTTTTTTCATATAATATAAATGATAACACCAAAACTTTTTCTCCACTCATGGTTAGTGGTTGACTGAAGCCATTTACTGTCAAACTAATGTGTTTAACGGTAGTTTGACAATAAATGGCTTCACCCAACCACTAACCATGAGTGGAGAAAAAGATTTGATGTTATCACTCATATTCTCTGGAAAAAGGCCAAGAAAGCAAAAATTCTGCCAGGGAATGTAAACTTTTGAGAACACTTGTAGCTAGATAGATAGATAGATAGATAGATATGAAACAGCAATAACCCACAAGAGGCGCAATGATCCAATCAAGGTAAATCACTAAAAAGAAACCTTTAAAAGATTATTTTAAAACTGCAGCTATATACCGTATGCACCACACAGTGGTGTAGTATATAGAGGATCTGTCGGCTCTCCTGTGTGGTGTAGTATATAGAGGATCTGACAGCTCTCCTGTGTGGTGTAGTATATAGAGGATCTGTCAGCTCTCCTGTGTGGTGTAGTATATAGAGGATCTGTAAGCTCTCCTGTGTGATGTAGTATATAGAGGATTTGTCAGCTCTCCTGAGTAGTGTAGAATATAGAAGATCTGTCAGCTCTCGTGTGTGGTGTAGCATATAGAGGATCTGTCAGATCTCCTGTGTGGTGTAGTATATAGAGGATCTGTCAGTTCTCCGGTGTGGTGTAGCAGATAGAGTGCAGTATATAGAGGATCTCTCCTGTGTGGTGTAGTATATAGAGGATCTGTCAGCTATCCCGTGCGGAGGATGAGATAGATAGAGGATGTGTCCCGTGTGGTGTTGTATATAGAGAATGTGTCCTGTGTGGTGCAGTATATGGAGGATGTGTCCTGTGTGGTGCATTACATAGATGATGTGTCCCGCGCAGTGTGGTATATAGAGGATGTGGTATTATCCCATTTTACAACAGAATTGATGACCTTGTATTATTTCTATATAACTGCATGGTGGGCCCCGGTCCCCATGAATGATTTTCCTCTGGTGATCCCAAAGTACTTCAGTTCGATGCTGTGAATGCATTATACTTATGTATAAACTATTATGAAAGACAAACAGATATTGTACAGTTTCTACTCTATGATTGGATTGATGTACCTGAATTAATAGAGTATTTAAAAGAAGTGGGTCCGGAATCCCGATCTGTACAGCTGAGCTTGAAATTCTGAATGTTTGTACCTGTTGCTTGATTTACAGGTACAAAAATTGTGTATGAATTTGGAGTACATACTGGCTTTTCATCATTAGCTTCTAGTATGTTTATGGTGACCTGAGGAAACAATAAAAAAATTACTTGAAATAAGATGGAGTTGTAGACTAAGATCTCTTATTGCTGACAACATTAAAATGACACTACCAATTTTCATAATTAGTAAATAGGAACTACTAAGGCAATGTAACATACTAG
Organism: Dendrobates tinctorius; assembly: GCF_039654945.1. Taxonomy (NCBI): domain Eukaryota; kingdom Metazoa; phylum Chordata; class Amphibia; order Anura; family Dendrobatidae; genus Dendrobates; species Dendrobates tinctorius. The sequence continues at coordinate 67,834,111 of NW_027361703.1, forward strand.
GGCCATTAATTCTCTCAGCAATATAAATGTCAAACTACTGGGGAATTACACTAGGCAGACACCCACCAATCACTGAAGCGAGGGTCTTGAGCCTCTTCTTTAGGCCGGAGTCACACTACCGTAGAATACTCAGTGTTAATCTATGGGGCAGCTCACATCTCCGTTTATTTTCTCGGGCATATTCAGCGTGCGTGTAAAATCGCAGCATGCTGTGATTGTCACCGAGACTCGGACGAGACTCGCCAATGCAAGCCTATGGGTGAAAGAAAACAATCGCACAGCACTCAGACCATGCGAGTGCTGTCCGATTTTTATGCACAGGTGTCCTTTGAAAAGCCAGCAATTCATGTGCCGCATACCGTAAAATCACACTGACAGGTTAGAATAGAATAGAATATACAGTTCCTGCGAGTTCACGGTCAATGAACTCACTTCACCTATGTGACGTTGACGCGAGCACCATGGGAAATTTTAGATAAATTTAGATAAATTTTCCCACAGCACTCACGCTGACATCAGAAAGGTGAAGTGAGTTAATTGGCCGTGAAATCGCAGGACTTGTCAGATGGCACCAAGAGAACTTTCTCACGCTCACGGTGCCCTCAGACAGGGAATAGCAGTTCACATAGACACTGAGCACACTCTGCTCAGTTTCTCCGCTGGATGACAGGCTGCATGGTCGCACCATGCAACCTGCCATCTAGATGTAGCAGAGCTGAACCTGTCGGGGGGCTAATGGATTAAAAGCATCTCTATGGAAAGGTGAGGAATTTTGTTGTTTTTTTTACCTCTTTTGCAGATGACGAGGGCATCAAAGGAATGGGCAAGGTCCTAAGTATGGTTTAATTAAGAATATTAAAAGAGTCTGTGTCTTTCTTTCAATTAAAGGACTTTTTTCTGGGTGTCTGTGTTTTCTTGCAGTGTGACTATGGGGTTAGAAATGGGGGCGTCTTATTGATGCTTCTCCATTATCAACTTCAGGCCTTGATGTCACCAGATAATACAAAGGTGACAGCACGCCCCCCAATAATTACTCCACTTGCCATTGCTACAGGGCAAGTGAGAAGAGTGAGGCTAAGTGCGGGCAGCAGTCACTGCACTGATGGGTAATTAACCCTTTTATTTCTTGTATACAAGCATAGCAGGCACAGTATTTTTTATATCTATTCAGATTGCTGATATTATAGTGGTGTGTTTTTGACCAGGGATGATCCGGTCAGTCCTACTGATTCGGAGTCGGCTGCCTGGATCTATCCCACTTATTCACTTGGCTGCCATTGATTAGCTATTGTATTGAATATACCATTTATATAGCCTTGTTATGTTTTTCTGCCCTTAGTCTGCGGCCACTATTCTTGTGGATCATTATGTCCTATATCCATACATATTACATGAAAAAATCTTTTAAATATTGTACTTTTTACTAATTAAGAAATAATTATTTTTGTACTAATAAATACTATATTTCATAATATATTGTGACTCAGGTTCTTCTCTTTTTTGCATTGTATTATTGGAGTCAATATATTTGTGAATGCTGTGATAATTGAGCACTGGTAATATTTTCATGACATAGGGAATTGCTGTATGTAAAAGCTCATGTTAAAAACGCATTGCAATCGCACTGCATTCGAAGGTCAAATGGATGCTAGGTGTGTGAGAATTTGGATTGTACTCGCATGACACTCCTACGACTCTTGACAGGGAGACTCGGACCGATTTTTCATACGTTTATTGTGACTCGGGCCTTATTCTCACTCCATGAAAAAGTGAGAAGAAAATTGAATGGGGGAGTGGGCTGAGTATGGGCCAAGTACAGTTCTCTACAGTTTGTTTCCGCTCCTTAGACATTGAATAGAGCAAAAGGGACCATATTCCCAGCCCCATTTACGTTCCAGAGGATGTGTAATGATTAATGAAGGACTCAGCAGAGAGTTGGCTCGCCCTACCAGGGCTGTGGGGTACTCGGTACCGGGCCGGTGTCAGCGGGATGTGTCACAGCAGCAGTGACCCGGTCCGTGGCCCTGGGCGCCCAAGTATTAGGGGAGATTGAAGGGTGGAATGTAGTTAATGGAATAGTTTGTGACGCCACCGGTGGTGTTCGGCAAGTGAGATGTTAAGCCGACGCTGCATGCAGATCCACTGGGACTGATGGTATGGAGCAGCAAAGATGTAAAAGCTCCCCACTGGTGAAGCTGTAGTCCCAGGGCAGTGTAGATGTGGTTGGCACGGGGATGTAGCAGTGCCGGAAGGGTAGGAAGCAGACAAAGACACACTGGGATTCAATTTCTGTACCTTTACTTGATAAATGCAGTCCAGGGTCCTGATTACAGATGGTACCGGAGCAGGCTAGCCTGGAAGCAGCTCAGTACTTATTTGAGTGAAGTACTCCTAGTACTGAGTTACACTGAAGTTCCTCCTAATTCTCTTCTGCTAGCACTCCTCGTATGGCATACAGCTGTAGCCGCTATTCCTCTCTTGGCTCACTCCGTGCTATTGTGCCTCCGAGTCTTAGATGGGGTAGGGCATTTACAGCCTCCTACTTCTCTGGTGTCTGTTGCAGGACCATTAGTATCCGTACAACCGTGGAGACCAGGCTCCAGTTCATGCACGCTCACTGGAGATGAGCCTTTCCTCTCCACTCGATCTCTGCGCTTCTTCCTCACACTAACTGACCACTCCTTCCTCTTGGCCCTCTGAGAGCACTCCTCCCTTCAATTCCGGTTCAGAGTCCCCCCTGCTGGCCTGGAGTGGAACTGTGTTGCATGTATAGGTTAACTGCAAGAGAGACCCTTCACTGCTTCCAAGCCTGGCATTACCCTCCCTGGAGGAAGGCAAAGCCACTGTGGCGGCCATACTCCTGGTGGCGCCACAGAGTCACTAAGCAATAATACAAGTATAAATATAAATATGCAAATAAAGTCTGGCTAGGTGGGAGCAATGCCTAGTAGACCAACATCACGAAACAATCACTGAAATCAGGGAGACCAGTCAAAGAAAACACTGTGGCAGCTGGCAAAGGCGCTCAATCACAGTGAAATCCTAGGTGCAATGCTCCCTGGGAAATACGAATATGCAAATAAAGTCCGTGGAGCCTCATTTTAGAGTCTCAAACACGGGACTAGCCAGATCTTCCTCCGTGGAAGGACCCAGCCAAGGAGTGGCTCCTTTTGGAAACCACCATATTAAGTGGCCCTTTAAGTCAATATCCAGCTCTTTACGAGTTTACAGATATGACAAGGGAAATACCAAGGCAAGTATAAATATAAGTAATGTCCATTATGGGACAACACTTCAAAACAGCAGGGCAAAGCGGGAGTTACCAAAACGTCACACCATTCTACCATCCATTCCTGGTCTACAGCTATTGAGTGAACCTGAACCTCCCCGATATTCTGCAGTCTCACTCCCTGAATGCAGTCTGTTCTAAAGACAGATAATTGCTTTTGATGGACTGAAGTGAAAGGATCATTTCCCTGGTATGTCATATAACCTTAATACATTCATTTTACTAATTATTAGAAGGTGCCTGGTGTTTAATAATGTCTCACAAATAGTGTTGAGCATTCCGATACTGCAAATATCGGGTATCGGCCGATATTCGCTGTATCGGAATTCCGATACCGAGTACCGATATTTTTTCAATATGGGATACCGGAATCGGAAGTCCCCATAATGCAATGAGCCACTGTTGTGGCTGTGATTTGCTGCTGAAATGATGTCATCATGATGCGCGGTCTGTGCACATCATGATGAGCGGTCTGTGCCGACTGCGGGGCGTCTGTGCCGACTGTTGGGGGTCTGTGCCGGCTTCCGGTGGTCTGTACGGGCCTCTCGGGGGTCTGTACAGACCTGTCGGGGGCCTGTGCCGGCTGCCGGTGGTCTGTACGGGCCTCTTGGGGGTCTGTACAGGCCTGTCGGGGGCCTGTGGCGGCTGACAGTGGTCTGTACGGGCCTCTCGGGGGGCCTGTGTCGGCTGTCGGTGGTCTGTACCGGCCTCTCGGGGGCCTGTGCCAGCTGCCGGTGGTCTGTACGGGCCTCTCGGGGGTCTGTACAGGCCTGTCAGGGGCCTATGCCGGCTACCGGTGGTCTGTACGGGCCTCTCGGGTGCCTGTGCCGGCTGCCGGTGGTCTGTACGGGCCTCTCGGGGGCCTGTGCCGGCTGCCGGTGGTCTGTGCGGGCCTGCCGGGGGTCTTGATTGTGTGCAGGCATCGTCCGATGCCTGCTACAATGACAGTGATTGATACATTAGCCAATGATGGGACAGTAGTAGTCCCATCATCCGGCTAATGTGTTGAATGTAAAAAAAAAACAAAAAACAACATACTACATACATACTACATTCATACAACATACATACATACATACTACATACATACTTCATATATACTACATTCATACAACATACATATATACTACATACTACATACATGCTACATATATACTACATTCATACAACATAAATACATGCTAAATATATACTACATTCATACAACATACATATATACTACATACATGCTACATATATACTACATTCATACAACATACATACATACTACATACATACATATATACTACATTCATACAAGATGCATACATACAGGCTACATATATACTACATTCATACAACATACATACTACATATATACTACATTCATACAATATACATACATACTACATGTATACTACATTCATACAACATACATACTACATTCATACAACATACATACTACATACATGCTACATATATACTACATTCATACAACATACATACATACTACATTCATACAACATACATACATACTACATACTACATACATACTACATATATGCTACATTCATACAACATACATACATACTGCATACATACTACATATATACTACATTCATACAACATACATACTACATACATGCTACATATATACTACATTCATACAACATACATACATACTACATACTACATACATGCTACATATATACTACATTCATACAACATACTACATATATGCTACATTCATACAACATACATACATACTACATACATACTACATATATGCTACATTCATACAACATACATACATACATACTACATACATACTACATATATGCTACATTCATACAACATACATACTACATATATACTACATATATGCTACATTCATACAACATGCATACATACTACATATATACTACATTCATACAACATACATACTACATATATACTACATTCATACAACATACATACATATATACTACATTCATACAACATACATACATACTACATACATACTTCATATATACTACATTCATACAACATACATATATACTACATACATGCTACATATATACTACATTCATACAACATACATACATGCTACATATATACTACATTCATACAACATACATACATACTACATACATGCTACATATATACTACATTCATACTACATTCATACAACATACATGCATACTACGTACTACATACATGCTACATATATACTACATTCATACAACATACATACTACATGTATACTACATTCATACTACATACTACATATATACTACATGTATACTACATTCATACTACATACATACAACATGTTACATACTGCATACATACTACATACATACTACATACATACTGCATACAATACATTCATACAATACATACATAGACATACAGTACATATAACATAGAGAACATACTCACCATCACTTGTCACTTTGATTCCCGAAGCCAGTGTCATCTATGAAAAAACATGAAAATAACAAACAAGCCATATACTCCCTGATCTGCAGAAATCCACGAGGGTCCCACGCCGATCTCCCGTGGAGAACAGCAGCATCAGCTGATGCGACCGCTCTCTAGGGACTTCAATAATCCCATGACGGGAGGTAGGTATCCTTCCGCACTGTATTCCTCCGCCACTGTAAAAAAATAGTCCCTAGTCTCACTTTTGGCATTGCTGTGTGAGAAAGTTCCCACGCAGCTTTTGCCATAAAGTGAGACCAGGGACTATTTTTTTACAGTGGCGGAGGAATACAGTGCGTAAGGATACCTACCTCCCGTCACTGGATTCCTGGAGCCCCATAGAGAGCGGTCGCATCAGCTGATGCTGCTGTTCTCCACGGGAGATCGGCGTGGGACACGCGTGGATTTCTGCGGATCAGGGAGTATTTTGTTTGTTATTTTCATATTTTTCCACAGATGACACTGGCTTCGGGGATCAAAGTGACAAGTGATGGTGAGTATGTACTCTATGTTATATGTACTGTATGTCTATATGTATGTATTGTATGAATGTATTGTATGTAGTATGTATGCAGTATGTAGTATGTAGTATGTGTGTTGTATGAATGTAGTATATATGTAGCAAGTATGTAGTATGTATGTTGTATGAATGTAGTATATATGTAGCATGTATGTAGTATGTAGTATTTATGTATGTTGTATGAATGTAGTATGTAGTATGTATGTTGTAAGAATGTAGTATATATGTAGCATGTATGTAGTATTTATGTATGTTGTATGAATGTAGTATATATGTAGCATGTATGTAGTATGAATGTAGTATTTATGTATGTTGTATGAATGTAGTATATATGTAGCATGTATGTAGTATGAATGTAGTATGTATGTATGTTGTATGAATGTAGTATATATGTAGTATGTATGTAGTATTTTTTTTGTTTTGTTTTGTTTCTACATTCAACACATTAGCCGGATGATGGGACTACTACTGTCCCATCATTGGCTAATGTGTCAATCACTGTCATTGTAGCAGGCATCGCCCGATGGGGTTTGTAGTCCCATTGGACGATGCCTGCACACACACAAGACCACCAGCAGGCCCGCACAGACCACCGACAGCCGGCACAGGCCCCCAGCAGCCGGCACAGACCACTGACAGCCGGCACAGGTCCCCGAGAGGCCCGTACAGACCACCGACAGCCGGCACAGGCCCCCGAGAGGCCCGTACAGACCACCGGCAACCGGCACAGGCCCCCAAGAGGCCCGTACAGACCACCGGCAGCCGGCACAGGCCCCCGACAGGCCTGTACAGACCCCCCGAGAGGCCCGTACAGACCACCAGCAGCCAGCACAGGCCCCCGACAGTCGGCACAGACCCCCGAGAGGCCTGTACAGACCACCGGCAGCCGGCACAGGCCCCCGACAGTCGGCACAGACCCCCGAGAGGCCCGCACAGACCCCGCACACACAGACACGCACAGTGTCCGCCCACGCACCGCCCACACTCTTGCCCCCTCCTGAGCAGGATGTACAAGGCAAGAAAGGGGTTTTTTTAATTCCGATATTTCTGTCCCATTGACTTGAATGGGACTTCCGGTATCGGAATCGGCGATACCCGATACTCTTTGTGTATCGGGCCAATCCGATCCGATATTTCTGAATATCGGAGGGTATCGCTCAACACTACTCACAAAGAAAACCTCATCCATTAAAAATTATATAATATATTAATACCTTATTAAAAAGGAACTACCAGATATGTTCCCGATCAAACATGAAATTTAATAAAGTGACACTACACAAATAAGTAAACAATAAGTCCTTGGCCATATACAGTGGCATGTAAAAGTCTGGGCACCCCTGGTCAAAATTACTGTTGTTGTGACCAGTTAAGCAAGTTGAAGATGGAATGATCTCTAAAAGGGCTAAAGTTAAAGATGACACATTTTCTCTGTATTTTAGGCCAAAAAAATTATATATTGTCATTTTTTACATTTTAAAAATTACAATAAGGAAAATAGGCCAATGCAAAAGTTTGGGCACCCTGCATAGTTAGTACCTAGTAGCACTCCCTTTTAAAAAATATCACAGCTTGTAAACGCTTTTAGTAGCCAGCCAAGAGTCTTTCAATTCTTGTTTGATGGATTTTCATCCATTCTTCCTTGGAAAATTCTTCCATTTCTGTGAGATTCCTGGGTCGTCTTGCATGCACTGCTATTTTGAGGACTCGCCACAGATTTTCAATGATGATTGAAAAACCTCTAGCTATCGCCTTTTGAGGTAGTCTATTGTGGATTTTGATGCGTGTGATCATTATCCATTTGTAGAAGCCATCCTGTTTTCAAATTCAGCTTTTTTACACATGGTGTTATGTTTGCATCAAGAATTTGTTGAAATTTCATTGAATCCATTCTTCGCTCTACCCATAAAATGTTTCCTGTGCCATTGTCTGCAACACAACTCCAAAGCATGATTGACCCATCCCCATGCTTAATGGTTGGAGAGATGTTCTTTTCCTGAAATTCTATGCAATTTTTTCTCTGCACATACCTTTGATCATTGCGACCAAAGAGTTTTATTTTAACTTCAACGATTCACAGGACTTGTTTCTAAAATGCATTGGGCTTGTTTAGATGTTCTTTTTATACCTCTGATGCTGAATTTTATGGTGAGGGTGCAGGAGAGGTTTTCTTCTGATGACTCTTGCATGAAGGCCATATTTGATAAGGTGTCTCTGAACAGTAGAACAATTACCACAACTCCAGAATCTGCCAAATCTTTCTGAAGGTCTTTTGCAGTCAAGTGGGGGGTTCTAATATGCCTTTCTAGCAATCCTACGAGCAGCTCTCTCTGAAATTTTGCTTGGTACAAAGAGAAGGCTGGTAGTGCAATAAGAGACTGCGCTGCTGTGGTAGAATTCAAGGTATCTTTATTGCCAACGCGTTTCCTGAGCCAGTCCCAGCTCACTTCATCAGGGCATGATGAAGTGAGCTGGGACTGGCTCAGGAAATGCGTTGGCAATAAAGATACCTTGAATTCTACCACAGCAGCGCAGTCTCTTATTGCACTACCAGCCTTCTCTTTGTACCAAGTCCTTGGACCTTGTGCAGACTGCTGCAGCTGTTTTATGCGATTATAGGTGTTGTGACTCTCACAACCCTATCAGGTGAGCCTAACACTTGCTGTGCACTCATCTACTTTCCATACAGACCTACGCATTGGAAGCGGCCTGTCTCCCCCTTTTCCGAAATTTTGCTTGGCCTTCCAGACCTTATCTTGACCTCCACTGTTTCTGTAAACTGCCATTTCTGAATTACATATTGAACTGAGGTAAGGACAACTTGAAAACGCTTTGCCATCTTCTTATAGCCTTCTCCTGCTTTGTGGGCCTCCACCATTTTCATTTTCAGAGTGCTAGGCAGCTGCTTAAAAGAACCCATGGTGGCTGTTTTTTCGCACAAGGTTAGAGGAGGCTATGTGTTTCTAAACCTGTGGAATCTGCATCAGCTGGCCTTTCTTAACATTGAGGGTGAACAAGCCATAACCCTTACAGGCTAATTAAGGTCTGAAACCTTGGTCAAAGTTATCTGAGCACACAAATCTCCAAAGGTGCCCACACTTTAGCATCAGACCATTTTTCTTTTTGTAATTTTTAAAATGTGAAAAAATGATAATGTGTATTACTTTTTAGCCTAAAATACAAAACAAATGTGTCATCTTTAACTTTAGGCCTTTTAGAGATCATTTTATCTTCAACTTGCTTAACTGTTCACAATAACAGTAATTTTGATCATGGGTGCCTAAACTTTTACATGCCACTGTATATCAAATCCAGGATTATAGGTAGGTGCGGGGGATTCAATCCTTTCCCTATAAATTTTCCTTCATGAATTTGGCTTCCTAACTGCGGAGGTTGGCACCCTAAATTAGGGTATTTGCACATGTAGTGAAATCTGCTGCGTTTCTGCAGCGGTTTTGGCTCTGCAGAAACGCAGCAGATTCTGCTGCATTGTATAATACCTTTATTTTCAGTGGAAAAAAAAAACGCTGTGCACATGCTGCGGATTTTTCCGCGCGGTTTTGCTGCGGTTTACAATCCGCAGCATGTCAATGGTTTGGTGCAGAAACGCTGCAGTTTTACACCTCTTCCATTATGAGGTGTAAAACCGCAGGGCAAAACCGCAAGCAAAACCGCAGATAGAAGTCCTGCGGATTTACCTGCGGTCTTGTCTCCAAAATCCGCACACCCAAAAAACTACGTGTGCACATAGCCTTAAGCACGCAAGTTGTGGAGCACCCACTCACCATGGTCTCACCTTGTTAAACCCTACATGATCCTAGGCACTACAGCCCCTCACAGTAGAAAAAAACAAAAGTAGTTTTGGCAAATAATGTAGCAATCAGCCAAGATATCCGTAAATAAAGCGTCAATGCATAAAACTCAAATATAGCTTATACTAGACATTAAGGCTTCTTCAATAATTTGCAGAGGTTTAATTCAAATATTTACAAAACAAACTGATAAAGTGTCTGTGCCTTTAATATAGTGCCAATAGCGCTACAGTGTTGTCCCTGAAAAAAAAACCTCTTAACTCTGAAAATAGCGAGTCCATTCAAAATGTTGTAGATCCAACTTGTCACAAAATACATCGAAACCCCACATAGCTACCATTTTATACAGTGGCATGTAAAAGTTTGGGCACCCTGGTCAAAATTACTGTTATTGTGAACAGTTAAGCAAGTTGAAGATAAAATGATCTGTAAAAGGTCAAAAGTTAACGTTGACACGTTTCCTATGTATTTTTGTCCAAAAAAAATTGTCATTTTTACATTTTAAAAATTACAAAAAGGAAAATGGGCCTATGAAAAGTTTGGGCACCCTGTATGGTTAGTACCTACACAAAAAAAGAATGGAGTACAGAAACACAACCAAAAAAATAATAAAAAATATCATATTTTATTTATATAACATTAACATCAATATTGGGAGATATCATGCCAAATAGCACAAACAGGAGGGCAAAAGAGGAGACATGCTGATATAGCTGAGAGACAGTGGGCACCAAAGTAACCAAGGGTATAAATTAGCCCTGCTTTCCCATATAAAGTATAATGGCGGTGTCCATGTGTCTCCCTACTGGCCCCTTGACGCGCGTTTCGTGTAAACTGTTTCTTCAAAAAGGGGGAAGCATGTTATGCCGTGCCTCAGAGGCTTTAAATAGATATGTGGCCACTAATGCTGGTAAATGCGGTGCACGAGTCCCAGAAGTCAGACGTCGGAAATGTCCTCTTCTCCCGGAGTCGTCGGCATGCTGTGCACATGCGGGCGAAAGCTCACCTGATGACATCACTGGGCATGCGCACATCGTGCATTTTAGAACCACAGGCAAAGCAGGATGGCGCCAGAATCCGAGTGCACGTGCACACCACGGCAACCACCTTTAAGAAGACCAAGAGTGCAGCCATCACTAGGAATACACAGAAAAATCTCATATGCACCCAACAATGGTAAAAATATACATAGTCAATTTATAAAATCGATGTAATTTCAGATCCAATGGGAACACAATAAATAACTAGATGTGTATTTCCTGAAGGAAGTACAGATAGTGCTTTGAAATGGTGCCCGGGCTGCCCCTTTAAGAGAGACTTGCATGCTGCCCCTGCAAGACTTTCAACTCAGGATCCGTTTTAACTGTGGGTGCCTCTCAGGGGCCACTTTGGCCTGTGGATCCCACAGGGTCTGATTTGGTGGGTGGGGCCCCTCAGGATCTGATTCGGTGGCCTGGGCTCCTCAGGGCTTGAATTGGTGGATGGGATCCCTCAGGGTCTGATTTTGTGGCTGGGGCCTCTCAGGGTCCGATTTTGTGGGCGGAGCCCCTCTGGGTCCAATTTGGTGGGTGGGGCCCCTCTGGGTCCGATTTGGTGGATGGGGCTCCTCAGGGTCCGATTTGGTGGGCGGGGCCCCTCAGAGTCTGATTTGGTGGGCGGGGTCACTCTGGGTCCAATTTGGTGGGCGGGGCTACTCTGGGTCTTATTTGGTGGGCGGGGCCACTCTGGGTCCAATTTGTTGGGTGGGGACCCATAGTGTCCGACTTGGTGGGCGAGGCAACGGGGTCTGATTTCATGGGCAGGGCCACTCTGGGTCTGATTTGGTGGGCGGGGCCACTCTGGGTCCAAATTGGTGGGCGGGGCCACTCTGGGTTCAATTTGGTGGGGGGCTCCATAGGGTCCAATTTGGTGGGCGGGGCCACTCTGGGTCCGATTTGGTGGGCAGGGCCCCACAGAGTCCGATTTGGTAGGCGGGGCCCATTGGGTCCGATTTGGTGGACAGGGCCACTCTGGGTCCGATTTGGAGGCCGGGGTGGCTCAGCCTCCGATTTGGACGCCGGGTGGCTCAGCCTCCGATTTGGAGGCCGGGGTGGCTCAGCCTCCGATTTGGAGGCCGGGGTGGCTCAGCCTCCGATTTGGAGGCCGGGGTGGCTCAGCCTCCGATTTGGAGGCCGGGGTGGCTCAGCCTCCGATTTGGAGGCCGGGGTGGCTCAGCCTCCGATTTGGAGGCCGGGGTGGCTCAGCCTCCGATTTGGAGGCCGGGGTGGCTCAGCCTCCGATTTGGAGGCCGGGGTGGCTCAGCCTCCGATTTGGAGGCCGGGGTGGCTCAGCCTCCGATTTGGAGGCCGGGGTGGCTCAGCCTCCGATTTGGAGGCCGGGGTCAATCAGCCTCCGATTTGGAGGCCGGGGTGGCTCAGCCTCCGATTTGGAGGCCGGGGTCAATCAGCCTCCGATTTGGAGGCCGGGGTCAATCAGCCTCCGATTTGGAGGCCGGGGTGGCTCAGCCTCCGATTTGGAGGCAGGGGTCAATCAGCCTCCGATTTGGAGCCTGGGGTCACTCAGCTTTCGATTTGGCGCACCGGTCCTTTATGAGCTAGTTTGGCGCACTGGGCTTCTAAATCCACTTTGGCGCACATTCTCTCTCAGGGGCATGCGTCATGTGATGAAGCTAGATTTGCATTTGTGCTGTGAGTTTCGCTTTAAGAGCTGAAATTATCTGGCAGAAACTGTGTCCTGGTGGGGTCATGTAAAGTTCGTAGGCTTTTGAATAGTAACTGGGTCTGCCTGGGCATATCAATGAGCTTAACTGCCGCAACTGGTCCTCAAATTTGAATCGCCTCACGACTGCCCCATGTATTCCTATGGCAAAATTTTCCCATTGAAATGCATTGAGGCAATGCATTCCAATGATGGGGAAAAAAATTTTCAAACGCAAATTGTGCAAAAACTACAAATCCGATCGACATGAAAAATACTTAGCACACCACTCGTGGATGCTGGCTTCGAAACGACACCTCAACGGAGTCTGTGCGTGTAGCGGTTCGGGACGCATTAATTGCAGAAATCAACTGAATAACTAGAAGTGTATTTCCTGAAGGAAGTACAGATAGTGCTTTGAAATGGTGTCCAGGGTGCCCCTTTAAGAGAGACTTGCCTGCTGCCCCTGCAAGACTTTCAACTCAGGATTCATTTTAACTGTGGGTCCGATTTGGTGGGCGGGGCCCCCTGGGTCTGATTTGGTGGGCGGGGCCCCTCGGGTCTGATTTGGTGGGCGGGGCCCCTCAGGGTCTAATTTGGTGGGTGGGGCCCTTCAGGGTCCGATTTGGTGGGCGGGGCCACTCTGGGTCCTATTTGGAGGCCAGGGTCGATCAGCCTCCGATTTGGAGGCCGGGTGGCTCAGCCTCCGATTTGGAGCCTGGGGTCACTCAGCTTTCAATTTGGAGCGCCGACCCTTTAAGACTCATTTCGGTGCGCCGGCCCTTTAAGAATCACTTTGGCGCGTCGGCCCTTTAAGAGCCAGTTTGGCTCACTGGGCTTCTAAATCCACTACGCCTCCAAGCTACTGGAACAACACGTCTACCTTGAACTGTCCTCCCATCTCTCTTCTTGCTCCCTCTTCGACCGCTTATAATCTGGCTTCCGGTCACACCACTCCACTGAAACTGCCCTTACTAAGGTCACCAATGACCTCTTAACCGCCAAGAGCAAGCGACACTACTCTGTCCTCCTTCTCCTGGACCTGTCGGCTGCCTTTGACACAGTGGACCATTCCCTATTATTACAGACCCTCTCATCCCTCGGCATCACAGACTTGGCCCTATCCTGGATCTCATCATACCTAACAGAACGGACATTCAGCGTCTCCCACTCACACACCACCTCCTCACCTCGCCCCCTATCTGTCGGAGTCCCACAAGGTTCAGTCCTTGGGCCCCTGCTGTTCTCTATTTACACCTTTGGCCTGGGACAGCTCATAGAATCTCATGGCTTTCAGTATCATCTCTACGCTGATGACACACAGATCTACATCTCTGGACCAGATATCACCTCCCTACTAACCAGAATCTCTCAATGTCTGTCCACTATTTCATCCTTCTTTTCCGCTAGATTTCTGAAACTCAACATGGACAAAACAGAATTCATCATCTTTCCCCCATCTCACGTGGCCCCCCCTACGAACCTATCAATTACAGTAAATGACTGCCCACTCTCCCCAGTCCCACAAGCTCGCTGTCTCGGAGTAATCCTTGACGCTGATCTCTCCTTCAAACCACATATCCAAGCCCTTTCCACTTCCTGCCGACTTCAACTCAAAAATATTTCACGAACCCGTTCATTCCTCACCCAAGAATCTGCAAAAACCCTAGTCCATGCCCTCATCATCTCTCGCCTTGACTACTGCAACCTCCTGCTCAGTGGCCTCCCCTCAAACACTCTCGCACCCCTCCAATCTATTCTAAACTCTGCTGCCCGACTAATCCACCTGTCCCCCCACTATTCCCCAGCTTCTCCCCTCTGTCAATCCCTTCACTGGCTCCCAATTGCCCAGAGACTCAATTACAAAACACTAACCATGACATACAAAGCCATCCACAACCTGTCTCCTCCATACATCTGTGACCTCGTCTCCAGGTACTTTCCCGCACGCAACCTCCGATCCTCACAAGATCTCCTTCTCTACTCCCCTCTTATCTCCTCTTCCCACAATCGCATACAAGATTTCTCTCGCGCATCACCCCTACTCTGGAACTCTCTACCACAACATATCAGACTCTCACCTACCATTGAAACCTTCAAAAAGAGCCTGAAGACCCACCTCTTCCAACAAGCCTACAACCTGCAGTAACCACCGATCGACCAAACCGCTGCACGACCAGCTCTACCCTCGCCTACTGTATTATCACCCATCCCTTGTAGATTGTGAGCCCTCGCGGGCAGGGTCCTCTCTTCTCCTGTACCAGTTATGACTTGTATTGTTTAAGATTATTGTACTTGTTTTTATGTATACCCCTCCTTACATGTAAAGCGCCATGGAATAAATGGCGCTATAACAATAAATAATAATAATAATAATAATACTTTGGCGCACATTCTCTCTCAGGGGCATGCGTCATGTGATGAAGCTAGATTTGCATTTGTGCTGTGAGTTTCGCTTTAAGAGCTGAAATTATCTGGCAGAAACTGTGTCCTGGTGGGGTCATGTAAAGTTCGTAGGCGTTGGCATAGTAACTGGGTCTGCCTGCGCATATCAATGAGCTTAACTGCCATTTGAATCGCCTCAGGGCATGTTTTCCCTGTGGCAACATTTTCCCATTGAAATGCATTGAGGAAAATGTTTTTTCAAACGCAAATTGCGCAAAAACTACAAATCCGATCGACATGAAAATTACGTAGCACACCTCACGTGGACGCTGGCTTCGAAACGACACCTCAACGGAGTCTGTGCGTGTAGCGGTTTGGGCCGCTTTAATTGCAGAAAATCAACTGAATAATAATAAGAAGAAGAAGCAGAAGAAGAAGTTAGCAGCGTTCGGATTACAATATAGTGCTTTTTCAAGCACTATAATAAGTTAGAAGTGTTCAGATTACATGATAGTGCTTTCTTCAAAGCACTATAATAATACTATGGAAAAAATAAATAAGAAAAGGGTGAAAAATAACCAGCAAAAAAATAATTGTAAATGGCTTAATGATGATACTGTACACTTATGCATCTCCTGAGGAAGACGTCTCATAGAAATTAAAGAAGAATAAAATACCATCGCTGCATTACCAAAAACTTGGATCGTTATTTCTACAGCAGCGCAGGTAACATCCACGTTTTTTTCTCTCCAAACTGATGTCTAGCAATCCTACTCACAACTCTCACTGAAATTTTGCTTGGTCTTCCAGACCTTATCTTAACCTCCCCTGTTTTTGTTAACTGCAATTTCTTAAATACATTTCAAACTGAGGAAATGGCAACTTGAAAACGCTTTGCTATCTTCTTATAGCTTTCTCCTGCTTTGTGGGCCTCCTCCATTTTCATTTTCAGAGTGCTAGGCAGCATCTTAGAGCAACATATGGCTCCTGCTTTTATGCACAAGGTTAGAGAAAGCTGGATTTTTATAAAGCTGCGAAATTTGAATCACCTGGCCTTTCCCAACTATGATAGTGAGCAAACCATAAACCTAACAGGCTAATTAAGGTCTGAAAATATTGTCAAAGTTATCTGAGAACACATATATAAATATATTCTTTTTACATAACGTACAAAGGAAATATGTCATCTTTAACTTTAGCCCTTTTAGAGATCATTTCATCTTTAACTTGTTTAACTGTTCAGAATAACAGTAATTTTGACCAGGGGTGCCCAAACTTTTACCGTATATATAAGTAAGGTTGTTATGACATTGGAGCTCTGCTCCTAATCAAAGCTGGTGTAACTGTCCCTGCCTTCAGACAAATTGAACATCAAGACGAAGTCAGAGAGCAGTGGCAGCCCTGACTTCCTGTTGATGCTCAATACGCCTGATGGCGGGGACAGTTACAGCACTGATTGGGTGCAGGGCTCGTGTGACATCACAACCTCACAGGTGTCCCGAAAAATGTGAGCACCAAAACCACTGCAACAGCATTGGCATGGCAGAAGAGTATAAATGTTTTAATTTTATCGCTGCCAAACATTCAGATCAAGAAGGGGTTGTCCTAGTAGCGGACAACTCCTTTGATTAATTTTTAAAATACAAACATAATAAATGGCTTCATAAAGTAACATGGGCTCCATGCTTTTCACCTATATATATATATATATATATATATACAGTATATATTACATATACATATACAGTTGTGCTCAAAAGTTTACATACCCCGCAGAATTTTTGCTTTCTTGACCTTTTTTCAGGGAATGTGAATGATAACCCATTTGTGTCAACTTCTGTGCATGTTATCAGGCCAAAATCACCAGGGTATGCAAGCTTTTGATCAGGGTTATTTGGATGTTTTGGGTTGTCATTATGATTTAAATCAAGAAAACACAGTAGTTTGACAATGAATGGCTTCACCCAACCACTAACCATGAGTGGAGAAAAAGTTTTGGTGTTTATATTCTCTGAAAAAAGGCCAAGAAAGCAAAAGGTGGGATGGGGCATGGTGAAGCCCGCCCGATATAATCATAATTTATGCTGCAAAAGTCGATTACACTAGAAATGTATGCCAACTCCCTGCTGGAGTAACATTTTTGGGTAGGCACACAGCAGTTGTAAGATGCATCTAATTCATTAAGTGGCGTATGCTTCTACCAATTTGGTGCATCGTACTCCAACACTTCATAAATCAAGACTGATGTGCCATGTACCAGTCTTAATCAATCAGGTCTTTACTGCTTTTAGAAATATGCTCTTAAATACTTCATTCGTCAAAGATCATTTAAAAATGAAAGATTTGTCTAGGCAATTTTCCAATTTTCCTTTGAATAATACTAGATTTCATAAGTTCCCAAACATCTTTATTTCAAATGAGTTTACTTAAAATCGAATTATTCTTACTGAAACTGTAGTAAATTTCAATCCGGAATCTGTTGCTTGCACAATAAGCGTGTATTTCGTTTGAGTTTCATAATCCGCATTCTTAGTAAGCTTCAATTCTCCAGTATTTGGATCTATCCAAAAAATGCTGGTGGCACCCAAAGTGCTACCACCACTTACAATAGTGTAAGTGATCTTATCGAGGTAGTCATTATCTGTAGCATATATGTAACCAATTATTGATAAAGCTGTAAAGACAATAACATATACACTATTATTTTATATCAATACTGAGCTTACCTCTGATAATAAAAATTAAAATATTTAGTTGGAGTGGTAAATAAAGTAGCCTTTGATTCCTACATTAGACATTACCATCTGATAACTACAGTAGAGCTGTAGTAGGGTTGGGGAAGTCATCCTGAACCCCTAAGCATGTTCCGAGGTATAATGTATATTCAGATATATACATATATAACGTTGATTCGTAATGTCGTTAAAATGTGTAAATAATGTTCCTAAATATGTGTTTTATGCAGGGCGAGTGCAGCATTAGTAATTGGCCACTAGATGGTGATATATTTACGTAGTGTAGATAGTTAATGTAGGAGGGGTTACTTAGGTTAGAGGAAGGGATCTTCCTGGATTTTGAGGAGAGAGAGCTGAGCGCCCATAGGGCTCAGATGGGCTTAAGTGCCCACGTATAGAATAGATACTCCGTAACATTCTATTTAAGGAAAGAGCCCAGCGTTCCCAGAGTGAGGAAAATAACATCGTCACAACTGCAGCAGACACAGAAGTTAGAGCGACAGGAGTGAGCGTTAAAGAACAAGTCACGGCAGGGCAGACTGGCAGGTCACTCACAATGTGGCAGGTGATCGCATGGGCTGATGCCCTCAAAGCTAGGGTGAAATGGCTTAGGGAACCCTGAAAGCAGAACATCTGACCGGGGAGGATGCTGGAAAACTGTACACTACGATGGGGCCCAGTCTCGAGCTATGTGACAGGGAGATGAGTACAGGGAACGCTGAAATGACATATGATATGAAACCTGTTGTTAATGCTGTAGCGGATCTGGAAGTGCTGAGAAAATAGGAGAGTAAAGTTTTGTGTTTTGAGTTGCACCTGGACTGTGTCTCTGTTTATTCAGAAGTGGCCGGAGATAACCCTAGGGACCAGAGTGAAGACCCTGATGACACAGGGCATGACCAGGAAAGTACGTTGCCAGAATAATGTAATTTTCATGTAGGGGAAAGCCAGGGCAGGCGAAGCCCGCTAAACTGCGCCACGACTACTGTCCTGGCTAACTCCTACAGAACCACAAAGTGTCATCCACAGGGGGATTCATCTTTAAAGAGCGTTAGAGAGCAGATGATTGTAGCGCGCCCCCCGGATGGGACCCAGTTTGTGCAAGCTGATTTTAGCATTAGCAAGGTTCTTTACAAAACCCCAGTATTAACTCCAAATGAACTTTCCCTTGTTAAGTGAAAATGCATCAAGTAGAGGTGTGCTGATTTAAGATAAGTGGTTCTCGGTTTTACATGGATGCTCACATTGGGTATAAGTGTACCGTTTATATGTATATGTAAGTGGCCCTATGTTTTGTATACACACTATCATTACTTGCACTTATTTAGAGATACTGTATATCTTGTCTTATTGTCTTATACATGTATATGTTTTTAGATTTTTGGGTGGCTTATGTTATGGATTTAAGGGATATGTAGGGGACATCAGGATGATAATAATAAATAATAATAATAAATTTTATTTCTATAGTGCCGACATATTCCGCAGCACTTTACACTTCAGAGGGGATTTGTACAGACAATAGACATTACAGCATAACAATAATCACATACAGTAGATTATAACAAATACCAAGAGGAAAGAGGGCCCTGCTCGCAAGCTTACAGTCTATGAGGAAAGAGGTAGACACGAAAGGTGGGTGGTAACAGTTGCACTGATTGTATGGACCAGCCATAATGTTAAGTGTGTAACAGTACAAACACAGAGGGCTAATGGATGCATAAAGCATGTGGGAACATGATGCGAGAAATCTGGTTATGGTAAAACTTTTGGCTGTGCCACACAGGGATAGATTAGGTTAATGTGTTGAGGCGGTAGGCCAGTCTGAATAAATGCGTTTTCAGGGCACGCTCAAAATTGTGGGGAGTGGGGACTAATTGTATTGACCTGGGAAGTGCATTCCAAAGAATATACAAAGGATATACAAGGACCAGCCTTTTTAGGTTTCCAACATCTGTGGTAAGGTAGGGGTGTTTGTAGGGGTAATATATGTAGGGATTATTAGGGAATTTTTGGTGTATATGGCACTAGTGTACTATCGCTAGGGACTTTCTTTGATCTCCAAGATATTTATAGCCTTTCATGCTTATTTGAGTGTGATTGTGGATCCCTCCCTAACACATTTTGTAGTTTCATATCTTTGGAGATTGCACCTCTATTGGCAGCCAATCCTTCTCAATGGACAATTACCCATAATTTATACAGATGTGAGATGTGTGCAATGGCTACCTTGTTATGCATATTTTTTATGGCCTTTTTTATTAACTTATCGAATATCTTATAAATTATGGATGTTGAAGGTATATTTCTGTGAGCTAACTGTTGTTCAAAAAATGTACCTTTGTGTATATTTAAATTATGGTGAATTTTTCATCCATAGAAATATAACATCTATCACAGCTACTGCAAGGATGTTCATCAGAAAGCGATAACACATGGTGGAACAAAGGAGAATTTTTAAAGGGTAAATATTTTGTAAAGTTTTGGTTGTATTTTTCCTATTTTTAGTAGAGAAGGTTCACCTTTGCTCAACTTATAGTTTGAAATTTGGAAGCAAAACAACATAAATGAAAATTATTAAGTTATTGTACAAGCTGATAGTTTGTAAATCCATCTGTAGAATATAGGCAGCTGAAAACGGTCTGTGTCAGAGAAGACACACCATTCAGTTCTACTGTATCTCTGGCAATTATTATTATACAGTTGGTCTGAATTCACATTAGCATTTGGAGTTTAGTTTTTTTGTTCTGTTAAAGGAGTTATCCAGGACTATTAATTTTATTTACTATGGGCCTAAGAACTAACAGGAAAATAGTTGATAACTATCTACCTGTTCTGCCCACTGCCAATCTCAACACAGAGTGGTCACAGACTGCTCCTGCCAGCAACTCAGTGGCTTCCACTGATGTCACATCGATATAGCAGTGGCTTCTCATCCGCTATGCTCTGTTGACAGGGCGTGACTGCCAATGTTATGATTATTGACAGCCAGCTCCCTGCTGCCTAACTGTAAGGAGCTGATTGTCATTGAAGTTGACATCGGCAGTCATGCCTCATCAACAGTGCAGCTCAGAAGAAGAAGAGCTATAGTACTCTGTTGATGTTGAGCAGCTGAATCGCTGGCATGGGCAGTTAGAGACCGTTCTGTGCTGGGGTTGGGTTAAACAGGTAGGTAGTAACCTCTGTTAAGTACCTGCCTGTTAGATTTAGGCCCATAGTAGAAAAAAATTAAATGTCCTGGATAACCCCTTTACAGGGCAGATAACAGGACTATTAAAGGAAATTGATTCATCACATGACTAACAGTAGCAGCGCCAAACGTACCCCATTAACTATAGTGAGGGACACTTTTTCTTCCAATAAAACTGATATGACTAACAACGGAGCCTCCTAACAGTGGATCAAATGCAACTATAGACCTAACCTAAGTTCACGTTACTGTATGTTATGTACAGAAGCAGTACTGCGATACTCACTTGGAGAGAGCTCAGACACATTGAACACATAAGAGGAACTGTTGAATACTGGAGAAAATTCATTGACTGGAAGTGTTTTGACATACACATACAGTTTCTCTGAAAATAAAGAAGCAGAGCATGGATTATGTTGCAAATTTTTCAGAAAATATACTCTGCCCAGAAAATCACATTACTTACTCTTGTAATTTGGAGGAGCAATGTCCTCCACTTCAATTTCTAAACTATATTCATTGCCCACACCTATATTACTGAGATCTTCAAAGTTCAGATCACCTGTCAGCTAAACAGAGTATACAGTTATTAGATGGATTATACAGAGGATACAAAATAAAATTAATTATCAATATTCCAAACACGCAAACAACCATCAACTAATTCACTAGCAGTTTGTCCAATGCGTATTGTTCTATAGAAAAATATAACTTGTCTACACCTGAAGAACATTTAGTGATAAATATAAAATTAGAAAATTACCTATTCTGTCAAATTGTTAAAATTCTGCTATTTCTAAATTCCATTTTTGGTGAAACCGTGGGACAACTTTTATGACTGAGAGGCTCACTAGAGGATCAATTACTTACCATAGAAGAGAAAAAGCAGGACAAAGGCACAGCTGTATGACCTCGGGTTAATGAAGCTGCACACACATCAAGGAGCACGGGTGACACTTCCAAGTAAATTAGTCTGTATATCCATAGAGAAGAAAGTGGATAGGCACATTCCGTCCCGTGCAAAATAATCCTTTATTGTGGCATCAAGTTACCAACAGCAGGCAGATAAAAGCATGGAGCAAGTACAGACGGCGATCATTTCGCGCTTACATTGCGCTGCTGTTAAAGCGCAATGTAAGCGCGAAACGATCGTCGTCTGTTCTTGCTCCATGGTTTTATCTGCCTGCTGTTGGTAACTTGATGCCACAATAAAGGATTATTTTGCACAGGACCGAATGTGCCTATCCAATTTCTTCTCTAGAGGATCAATTACTCCCCATTTGGGAGTTTAGAAAAGCTGGGTGCCAACCCTTTTGCCCTCTGTAATGATGACAAATTAGTAGTCACATGCTTTTATGTGCCAGAGAAATACATTATACAAAATACACCAACCACTATTCTTCCAGATCCTGCTGGAATGACTCGGAATCGCTCATTGCTCCCAAGCCCAGAAAGTCCTGTAAAGTTTAATGCTTTGTTTATGGGGTCAACATCAATGTCGCTGCAAAAAGGGCTGAGATCCGTAATGAGAGCGCCGTTTACTTCAGTTTCAGGTACAGCAAAGCTGTAAAACATTGAATTACCATATGTTGCAATGGAATGTGATATACACAATAGTAAGGATAAATGACATTTTTAATATAAAACATCTTTTATAATCATTGCGTAATTAGAAAGTGACCTATTGTTTATAACAAAATACGTTTAGTATTAAAATGAGCTTTCTTTTATCTTTCTGCTATTTATAAAGAAAAAAAATTCTCAAAACTCATTCTGAAAGTCATTTAATTTTCACTCCGACTATGTCTCATTTTACCCTTACACTTCCTGCCCTGTACTGATCACTGTCCAGTTGTCATCACATTATCCTCACAAACAGGATTACAATGAAAAGTGAGATAGATAGATAGATAGATAGATAGATAGATAGATAGATAGATAGATAGAGCGCAGCACTTCCCATTCTAATGAATTTCTGGTTTAGAGCTCTGGTGGTCTCGCTGCTGAGCTATGTAAGGGGGTGAGATAGAAAAAGGGAAGCAAGGAGGTAATTCTAATTGTCTTTTATCTGTTGATGTTTACATATGCTAATGTTGATAATGTCTATGATAAATGCTTGCGGTATTGCTACATAGTAATATGTATTATCGCTCACATTTATGGTACTGTCACATTTATACATGTGTTACCATTCTTTGGAGAACTGTATTGTGTTGTGTTTTAGTGTCATACTGTATATAATGTAATGTGATGATGTGTACTGATGTTCATGTACAGTTTAGGGTAAGTAAAGTGCATCCTTCTGGAACATTAGAGGAGGGCCCTTTAGTATTATAGTTCTTATATATACTGTAGGGTAGGTGTAGTTCTTTTGTGGGCTACTAGATGGGGGCATACTAGTGTGCACTGTAGGTATAGCTTATAGGATGTTTATAGGGGTTAAGTGTAGGGCTGCCGGGTGGTAAGACAGGAGTTTCAAGGAAGTTAGGTCAGATGGGGCCAGGGTGCCCAAGTGTCCACATGGGCTATAGGCCTGGTCATCTCGGCAGCCACATAACGTTAAATCGCTGCAGCCCACGTTACCCACGGCCACTGTGTATCAAAGCAGAGGGCCAGCACAGGAAAGGAAAGATGTGGCGACTTATCGCCTGGGTGGATGTCTTTAGGGCAGGAGTCAGTTGGACTGAGCAGATGAAGGAAGTTGGAGCTTCGACGAGAATGGTACAAATGGGCTGGATGCTTTACCAGAGGCAACCAAACCTGGTGACTGATTATACCGAGTCTGGGGCAAAACAGGCAGAAGGAATTGTCATCATGGCGAGGTCAGGCCAGGAATGAACTGGGGAGCAGTCTAGGATGGGCCTGTCCAGGCGTGTACTGCACAGAAGCGACAGCCAAGCAGGGAAAGATGAGGAAACAAGTGGATATCATGAAGTGCCAACTGTGGATGTAACGTGTGAAGTATTAAGTAAAGAGAATGTTCAAGTTATCCTGCACTGTGTCTCCATTACTGGGGGTCGCCTGAAAAAGGGACCGTTGTTGCCTGGGAAGTGCCCAGGGAAGTCTGAATTTGAAGATGCAGTTATGCTGAAGAGAGGAATACAGTTTTCTGTAGAGGAAGGACTGGATATAGATGTTACAGTATCTCAGGTCACGACTACAGTCCTGTCCTCCCCTTACAGCTACACTGTGCATTCGTGATGCTGCTTTAAGAATGGAGCTGATTAAAGCATGTGCCACTATCTACTGGTCTCAGTGCAGTGCTTACAAGATCAAGTGGAAAGATCTTGTAAGCATAGCACATCTTTGGCCATCAGAGATGGTCTCCTTGACAATAAGCAAAGAAAGGAAGTAGGAATTGGAGGAAGATTGAGGCAGATAGAAATAGAAAGTAAAGCTTGTAAAGCTTGCAAGCTTGCAAGGGGTTGTATAGTAAAAACAAGTTAGCATCTATCCCCAGGATAAGTAATAATTTACAGATCAGTATAGATCTGACTTCTAGGATCAGTACTGATTGGTAGAACTGGAAGTTTTTATCCCTTAGGCCTTTTTCACACTTCAGTTTTTTGCCGTCAGTCAAAACCCGCCAGTTTTAGAAAAAAACGGATCTGCCCCTTTTTTGGCGAATCCGTTTTTTCCCCCGTAGACTTGTATTAGCGGCGGATTTTGACTGCTGATCGTCCGTTGCATCCGTTTTTTGACGGATCCGTTTGAATTGTGGCGTCTCCCAGGCGGAACAGATGGACTCTGTAACTTTTTTTGTAGCAGTGGGAAGCACCATGAAAATCTCTCTCTCTCTGGCTATCTGTGTCTCTCTCTCCAAACCGCGGTTCCTTTAAATTTCATCCACTTGCCGGCTACAGCGGATCCGTCCAAAAATTGGTGAGGCATCCGTTTGGGCCAAGACGGAACCGGATCCGTTTTTTGACAATCTGGCGGATTTTGACTGACATGAAATGACTGAAATGTGAAAAAGGCCTTACATGACACGTTTATCATAGTAACAAAATGGGGAGGCAGGTGAAATTTCCAACTGCCGCTCTATTCGTTCTCTATGGGGGTTCGTTCTCTATGGAGGTTCTGGAGCACATCACTCGGCAGGGAGTGACTGGAGCAGCGGTTGAGCACATGCACTGCCTCTTCATTGTAACAGAGATAAAGTTTGCCATGCTGCAGATTGGTGTGGGTTTTAGCAGTAGGACCCCAATGAACAACAAGTTATCACTTTTCCCGTGGATAGGTAATAACTTGTTTTCACTTTATCAATCACGATAATTTCTGTACTAAAAATGCTGCTGGAAAGCATGAAGCCCTTCGGATTATATTTGGTTCTATGTGAAGAAATTTGTGCTGTGTGTTTTGGACTGGTGCTAGATTCTATGCAAATATATAATCTACATCAAATATATGATGTTTATATACCGTATATACTGTATATTATGAAAGTCAAATGTGAATAGGAGATTGATAGGTTATAATATAGCTTGCAACATACCTGAATGCATACTGGATGCACGTTGGAGGATTATCATTTAGATCCTGAATCTTTATGGTTATAGTTGTGAGGTTTGAGTGACCAGCGCTTGGAAGGTCGCTGACTTTGATTTCTAGCGCTATAGTACTGCTAATCCCGAGGGTTGCAACATCAATATCTATTCTCTTGGCTACCTGAATCACTCCAGTCACTAAAATGTAAAGCAAATAAGGCAAGAAGAAAAAAAAAATGTAAAACATGATATTTTAATAGAATTGATCTACCATTGTTTATATTTTAATCTGATTAAAATAGTACTGGAGAAACACAAACCTAGACACAGATAAAGCGTAAAATATGACAATAGGACTAGAGCTCTACAAAAGACACCAGCTGAATTAAAACTGAATTATTGAGACTCTGGGCTCTAAAGGGTAACATTTCTCCTTATGAAAAGTGACAAGCCAGGCTTGGCATGTCAGAGTGAAGAGACATATACGCCATGCAATGTTTCTCTGGGAAATTAAATATGCAGATTCTTTTTTTAGAGAGGAAGAGGACTAGAACTCTAGTGCCTACTATTGGAAGTAGCAATCCTACAAGTCAATATTGACCCTTTATCGAGTGTCACAATATCCACTCTGTTTCTGTCTGATATGTTACTTTGTGTAGGGGTTGTGCTGGGTTTGTGCTGCATCAGCTGTGTTCACTTTCCTTGATTAGTCTTCTACATAACCATGCTAGCTCCTTCACTCTGTGTCAATCGTACACTTGCTGTTGTCTGTGTAATATTGATCCCTCTGCGTTCTGTGCCTGACCCTGCTTGACTTGATTCTCTTCCCGGACTCAGAACCTTTGCTTGTGACCTGACTTCTCTTGTACCTGTGTAAGGGGGTGAAGAGGAAGAAGTGCGCAAAAGGGGTTACCTCTCCTGCTCCATGTCCGGAACCAACTAGTCAGGCAGCAGGATTGCCGGGTGGAAGACTTTCTGACCTGGACCGACTGGACCATGTGACGGTGGGGGCCAGTGACCGGGAAAAAGAGAGGGCGGACAGGAAACTGTGCAGTGTCAGAGCGGGAAAACAGCACACGCAGAAGAGAGAGCAGGCTTCTACACCACGCACCCAGAGAGACAGAGTTCCCCGTCTGAGGACTGAGTATGAAGGACAAAGTGTTGCGGGCGCCATATGTGAGTACGTGGACCCGGTAGCCTCTGTGACCAGAGGAGACTTTCCCCCTGACAGTATTGAGACAGTAACACAAGCATGCAGTCCCGGGGACCGCAGTGACAAGCCGGAGCGCAGTGACAAGCCAGAGCCCCTGATTGTGGTGAAGAGACTTAACAGCGTACGCAGCATTGCTCCTGCAGTGAGAAAGGCGGGGTATTACACCGAGACTCAGAGCAGGGAGACCCAGGTTTCTCATCAGCTCCCAGCTTCCTACTTTAACCCCTGGAGGTCCCAGCTTCAACTTGAGCAGAGACTGTAGAAACTGCACGCGCTGCTGTGGCCGGTGCCGACGTGGGAGAAGTAGACCCTTCAATCAAGCTTTCCCTGGACTGATAAGTTATAATTATCTGAGTTTAATCGTTTAACGCTGCATAATTGTTTAACTGCTTTCTTCAGCTCCATTGTTCTGCTTTACTGTTTTACTCTGTCTCAGTTATCCCCCTACTGCTCCTCCCTGCATGGAGAGAGAAATAACTGTAAATAAACCTTTAGCTCTTGGTCTGTCTCGGATCCGTGGTGACATCCTCTGTACCTGCAGGTTATTACAAGTGGCATAGTCAGCAGGCTATCGCACAACGGCATCTCCATGGGAGCCTTGTTAAATAATTCCTCAAAATTCTCTGGGAACAATGTTATGTTGTGGAGTTGGACAGAGCGCATCCGAGGGATGATGCAGATGCATCCCATGATGCTGGCCCTGGAGGCAGAGATAGCAGTGATGGCACTAGAGGGGGAGGCACGGGATTCTGTTATGCTTAGACCCCCCCAAGGCAAGCGACACCTTGGATAAAGTTCTACTTATACTTGAGGAGACACATGGGGACCCCACTGACGTAGGGGAGCTGCGCATGCGACTGTTCCACCGGGTTCAAAGAGAGGGGGAGACCGTAACGCAGTTTATGAATGCCCTGCAGGAACTCCATACTGCCATTGTCCGGAAAGGTGGCATAGGCGTAGGGCCGATTGAGGTTGTGCTGCCACACCACCTGGTCATGGGCTTGAGTGATGTGATGATGAAGCAGGCCCTACAAGAGCGCATGCAGGTAAAGCCAGGCATGACTTTCTCGGAGGTCGGGAGTGAGGCGCGCACGCATGAGCAGGAGCAGGGAGTGATAGTGCTGGTGGGGAAGGTACAGAGCGGGGAGGTAGCTGCCACCATAGCCTCTGCCCCCCAATGGGTGGAAGACTTGTGGAGGGAGATTAAACAGATCCATGAAGAATTGGCTGAATCCAAGAAAACCCCTGTCGTAGAGTCCAGTTCACCGGTGCGAGAAAGGGAGACCGCCCCCCACCGTGAGACTAGTGTCACCCGGTGAAGAGGACCACCCACATGTTACAACTGCGGAGAACTTGGCCATATTGCTCAGTGGTGCAGCCGGCGGAGCCGACCTTCCTAGCGTCAGCCATTAAACTAGACTGCTCCGAGCGCTGGGGGTGCCGACCGGAGCCTTAACATTTGAGGAGTATTGAAAGTCCCACCAGCCTCGTTTCCACGTGTCCCTTGGTCTGGGCCGAGATTAACAGACGAGCAGTATGTTGCCTAGTAGACACTGTCTCTCAGGTCACCACCATGCCTGAGGGATATTTCCGCCGACACTTCATGGAGGCGATACAGCCAGAATGGGGGCCGGTGATTAAGCTCACGGCGGCTAACCACTTATCCATCCCGGTCGCAGGGGTGGTATGGATGAACATAGTGGTCTGCGGTAAGGATGTAGGGAGAAGAGGAGTAGTGCTGGTGGATGGAGAACTGGCCAAAGACCATACCGTAATCTTGGGCATGAATTTGCTTAAAGATCTCGGGAGCCTTATCATCAACGAGTCCCCAGACCAGTTCCTACGACAATGAAGTGTCTATACCCCTCAAAGGAGGGTCTTCTAGCAACTGATATGGACAGCTGAGGCCCAGGAAACAAACAGTGATGGGAAGTCGCTCGGCAAAATAATCGTGCCCGCCTCTGTCAACCAAGTGTTGCCCCCTGGACAGACCGTGCTCCCCTTGCCCATCTGGGCTGGTATCCCTCTGGAGGGGGTTGAAGTACAAGTTGAACCTAGCAAGGCCAATCAGCTACCAACGGGAATATTAGTTGCACAGACACTGGCTACGGTGCAGAATGGAACTGTCTACATGCGCTGTGTAAATTTGGGAGAGAATGACTTGACCTTGCCTCCCAGGAGTGAAGTGGCCCACATCATCCTAGGCATGCCCAATGAATTAGTTCCATCTGAAGCTGTACAGCTGACTGTGAAGCCGGAAGATCCATGGATGGTGACTGTAGGTGCTGAAGTCATCCCCGGACCCCCAATTGCTGAAGGAGGGGCGACGGATACTGGAACACATGCAGGCAGAACTCTCAGAACTGACCCCCCAACAGGTTCCCCGGGTGGAGTCCCTGCTAGGAAAATACCAGGATGTGTTTGCAAAACATGAGGACGATTTTGGGCGCACCTCAGCAATAACCCACGAGATACCCACCGGGGATGTGGCGCCTATCAGAGAACGATACCGTCAGATACCCCCACAAATATAAAAGGAGGTGAAGGGGATGCTGTCGCAAATGTTGAAGAAGGGGGTAATACGTGAGAGTCATAGTCCGTGGGCCGCCCCCATTGTCCCGGTGCGGAAGAAGGACGGGACTTTACACTTCTGTGTGGACTACCATCAGTTCAACGCCTGTACCATGCAGGATTCGTATCCGTTGCTGAGAATAGAGGAGTCCCTGTCCACATTAGGAAATGCCAGATACTTTTCTACACTAGACCTGGCCAGCGGTTATTGGCAGGTACCAATGTCCGAGCAATTGAAGTTCTAGCCCTTCTAAGTTTTCCCTATAAGAGGAAAAGCTGCACTTAACCTTGTTACCATCAAAGACAGTCAGATTATAAAGAAAAATGGAAAGGAATTCTTTAGAGAATCCCTACTTGGTTAGAAGGATCCATTAATAATCAACTGATAACAGAGTATCTATCACCTGAGATTCCTGGCAATCAATTTCAGTCTATGGCTATACCTGCAATAAGTGTTTAATGTGTGCATCTCCACTGTACAGAAATGATGGAATACACATCTTTATGTCAAGTGCCTTCCAGTAAAATAGACTAAGCGAGATGCTGTGAACAGTCAGTGCTCAGTACACAGATAGTGTGCTCACTTTCCTTGATCCTTGACTGACATCCTGCTCCTCAACTTGTGTGCAAAGAAGGATGTCAGTGGGCATCATTATAGTGTTCTCACTCTATTGAGAGCGTTGATTGTTCAAGCGCTGCCACAATAACTAAAATTGAGCATTTGCAGGGAGAATATACTTTAATTTTTTTCCCTGCAGCTGAACTTCCAATTAGATAGCCACATATTGTTCTGTCTCCAACATTTAATACATAATTCCTGATT
This sequence comes from Dendrobates tinctorius, assembly GCF_039654945.1. Taxonomy (NCBI): domain Eukaryota; kingdom Metazoa; phylum Chordata; class Amphibia; order Anura; family Dendrobatidae; genus Dendrobates; species Dendrobates tinctorius. The sequence continues at coordinate 67,864,296 of NW_027361703.1, forward strand.
ATCTCCTTGTTAATATTTTCAGTGTTTTCTGGCTCCATCTAGTGACCAGAGTCATAAGCGCAGTGTTATTGTGTGTTTACTTTCACTTTCTATTTCCCTTGGTTTGCAGTGCGTTCTGGTAAGGTTGCAATGCACAATGGTAGCCTTTTGCAAAGGATTATGGTTAGTTCAGCCCCCATTTTCCCTCCAGTCCACCATTTTCCTTCTGCCTGCATTCAGGAAGCATCTCATTTCTCTTCTCCCCTTATGACAGCATCGCTGGTATGTACTTATGTTTCCTGTATCTAATTCCTGTCTCATATCAGCCTGCTTAGTTAGTTCTCCCCTGCTCAGCTAGTAGTGCAGATGATGATTTATTATGTATATATGTATTCCTATGTACTCTGTACTGACTGAGTGTATCTATGTTTGTATTGTAGTTTCACCCTGCCAATATACCATCACGTTCAATAAAGCACAGATTCAACCTACAGTCTCCTCATTGGACCCCAGTATAGCGGTTTAGCTGCCTGTATAAGCTACATGAATTCTGCTTCATTTAGTGAGGACAGAACACATATTTAGAATGCTATTTATCTGCAGATCAGCACCATGGATGCAGGTTAATATTGTTGTTGGCTGATCTGTTGCTTTTAAAAGAATTGAATGATTGGAGTATAAAATTGCTCATTGATCTGATTGATCATACTTGCCTACTAATGCAATAAGCTGTATAATAACTTTAATGCATAGTCAGAGTATTTGGTAATAACAAGTTACAAAGTCATTATAAGTATACAATGTGACTGTTCTCATCATACATTGATTTATTGAGAAGTACTGGTTTGGTGTATTGATGCTGTAGTAAAGTGTGCTTATAAATCCAGCATCATCAGGATCCTTAGCAGTTATTGTGCCAACAGGGTACCCTGGGTTCTGCTCCTCAGGAATGGTAAATGTTGTGGTTGTCCTAAAATAAAATACATTTCACTTTAAAAATACTTGTGATTTTTATTAGTCTTTAATTAGTTTGAAGGAGATGGCAACTGAAGTTCCCAACAAAGTTTTGAACATAGCAATAGTAAATACTAGATACATTTATTGTACATTAGAAAATTGTCTAAATTCCTGATTATGGTAGAAAACCATTTATCGTCACATAATCTCTAATTGTTCCACACAAAACTTTAGCTTTAACTTTTTTAGACGTAAAATGGAATAGCTAAGTATAGCAGTAATGAAATATTGATTACTTACCCAAAACTTAAAAATGGCCACATATGAAAATTCTACATTAGTGGGGTAGGCAAAGATGTGGTGGCCATTTTTTTTTACATGATAATCAGTGAATACATGGACTACAAAGAAATAATTCTCAGTCTGATACTGTATGGTGAAACTTATTATAGGGACCTTTCCCTTGTAGTAGCCTTCTAGCAGGAATTGTAATGTTTGTGGCTGTTGCATTACAACTAACTATTGTTCTGAGTCGTCAGTCTACAATAGTTCCAGAAACTGGCAGCTATTGGTCTGATAGGTATGGTATGATGCTCTAATGGGCTGCAACATTATGATGCAACTAACGATTTTTTCATATTACTAAATGCAACAGTCTTTTCAATTTACTCGTAGTCTGTTAACAAAACTATAGAATCCTTTGAATAAAATATACTCAATGTAAGATGGATTTCGATTTTTTGACATTGTAACATCCAGCTAAAATGAACCTACATACATAGCAAAGTATGGTTCTACATGATTGATATTTATACATACATAGTAAAGTATGGTGTTTCATCATTGATGTTTGTTATCCTGACTTCCAAGCTTCCATTTACAGACAACCCTCCTGAATCTGTTACTTTCAAAATAAGTGAATAACTAATAAAAGGAAATAAAATATTATTAGCTTTGGTCTGTGTTCTTTTATAAATAATACATCATTCACAATGATTTGCATTTTGCATTCACCAATCTGTGCATTTTCTTATTTAAGCTACTCTATCAGTAGTAAAGATTGTTCACTCTGCTTTGGCTGCACAAATTGACTTCTTTATTTTCAGATTTTGTCTTGTGAGGGTGTAAGGAGATAGACATATTGCTATGTTCCCCCTTGAAGACTTCAGTGCTGAGTATAATGTAAAGTGTAGTGTGTATAATATCATGCATTGTTGTGATGTGGTGTACTATAATGTTTTCCACTGTACTGTGAGGAAGCTGAGTTCTGCCCAGCAACAGTGAGTAAGGTAAGAGAGTTAATTGTTGTGACCAGCCCAGAGAGTGAGGGGCTATGTAGCAGGATTAGTAAGGACATCCTCTTAGTGAATCAGACAGGGCCTAGCCTGCAGCTAGAGCAGATGTTTGGTCTGAGTACTCAGCAGCGCCGTATGCAGTGGGTGTTCTGTTGTGGGAGTGAAAGGAGATCGAGACAGAGAGAGCGTGATTCTGAGGAATAGACTGAGACAGAGAGCTACAGAGTTGCAGAGAGAAGGACAGCACCAGCTCCGAGGACTGACCAGAGAGCAGAGTGACCAAGTGAAATGGGTCTAGTGAAGGTACGCCTAGCAGCACGGCCCCGGGTAGCTTACAACTCTTAAAGGTAAAGGGCCATGACGGAATAGAATGTGAGACAAAGTGACTGTCCCAGGCAGGAGTTCCCTAAGCATCAGAGAGCTTGAAGCTTAGTCCGGCCATATTTTCAAACCCTCTCCTCTTCAAGTAGATTCAAACATAGAACTGCAGGAAGTGGAAACCCCTTTCATGGACCGTACTGTGGTGGTGAAGGAAATGAGATTAGTGGAGGCAGAAATTTGTGAGGCTGGAGGTTTAACGAGAATGTGTATGGATATGCTCTGTATTAATGAAGAAGCGTGCAAGAAGTTGTGTACCCGCTATCGTATATATATATATAGTTGCCACGCAATGGCTATTTAGTAAAGCTCCGTTTGTTGAGAACTGGTGATTTCCTTTCAAGAACAGGTTAACATGTTGTCCTGGCAAACCAGCTTCATCGGTTACATGTGGTCTGCACGGGTGTAGCATCCTCACAGCACAAGTCCACACACCCAGCCAGGACCCCCACCTTCATGTAGCATGCTGGGGCACAACAGACGAATACCTCGCCCACAGCTACCCCCGTGCCATGTTACAAGGGTAATACGGGAGTATTTTTGCATTCATGTTTCAGCTGCAAATCCGGGTCTGACTGTGGGTCTAATTACCAGGAGCAACAGCATTATAAGGAGGACTTATGATGTGGGGGTATGATTCAGGGTGGTAATTTGTAGAGAAATTAGTCTGCATTACATTCATGTAGAATTGGTCTTAGATTGCTGTTATTCCTAGCTGATTAGAAACTAAAATAATACATTTTTATATATTTGTGCTTTTGGATTAAATACACATAATATAAATATTTACATACACCCAATCCCTTTTGGGCTTCTAAGTCTTTAAAGTTAAATTCCTTAGAGCAATTAATTAGCATGTTTTCAAGGTGCCAATCATAGACTGCAAAGTTTCTTCTAGTTTAACTTCTCCTACATAGGAGTAATGTGCAGATGAATTCAAGCAACAAGATAGGCCTAGATAAATGGCACTTCCAATACAATATATCATCCAAAAAGATCACGGAAGCATGTAGCCATAAAAATAACACCGCTTTATTAGAATCAATACAAAACACAAACATTAACACAATCTTAAAAGGAGATGAATATCCAATAAAACACCATAGGGTGCATATGCGATGCTAAGGTAGTGCGCCTAATGCTAATAATAGAAAAATCCCCTGGGAGACATCAACAAACTAGTTTGTTCAAAAATGTGACTGCATCATAAGAGTGTCAAATGCAAAAATCTACAATACATGTATAAATACACTCACACCACAATGATATAATACCCAAATGGTATGATCCATAAATGAATGGACAGGGCCTATATACTTCAAGAATTGCAGGGACAGTGTTCAAATATTGTATAGAAGATGCCTCCATAAATATATATCTAACTAGTATTATATCACAATGGTATGGTTAAGATTTTACATCCATCACAAAAAGAAACTGATGGGTAGGATGAATTTTCAAACCAGTAGGTAAAGCAACTCAAATTTCAATGCACAATACACAAATAACATCATAGTAGAATGAGCTGCTATTGAAGTCAGAAAACAGCACACAAGTAGTTAATGGTAGCAATGTCATAGAGTTAGATAAGAATACTGCACGTGCAATGTAACCAAAGTGGACTCCATGGAGGTCCTGCATAGCATGGCTCCCATTTCCTAAGTGAATAATGCCAGCCCAGGGAGACACAGAGTAACTAAAGCATACGACCTTTAGGCGTGAATGATCCCCGACGCGCATTTCGCGTGAGCTTCGTCCTGGGGGGTGAGTATGGTTACTTGACCACTATGACCTTTTATAGGAAGCCCCTGATGTGAGTGTCCCTTAGGCTAGTTTCACATTAGCGTTTTTTTGCGCAGCGCATCGTGCGCATAAAAAACGCAAAGAAAAACGCAAAACAAACGCGCGTTTTTTTAACGTCATGCGCACGCTGATGCGTAAAAAAACCGCAGCGTTGCTTGCGTTTTACATGCGTTTTTGCATGCGTTTGCGTTTTTTTATGCACATGCGTTTTTAGGTGTGACATTTTTTCCATTGTCTAGAGAACATTCTAGACTTGTTTCACTCAAAAAACGCATGCGCAAAAAAACGCAACCGTGCGCAAGACCATGCGCACACATGCGTTCCCATAGACTTCAATGTGTTGTTTTTGCGCATTCCGTGCGCAAGCGTGCGCATCCGTTTTTTTGCCGAGACAGGGCGCACCAAAAAATGCAACATGTTGCGTCTGGCGCGCCTGGCGCAAAAGACAAAAAAACGCATGCGCACGAAAACGCAAGTGTGCGCAAGGCCATGCGCACGTCATGTTAAACATAGGTGCGCAGTGCGCATGCGCACGGTGCGCTGCACACAAAAGCGCAAATGTGAAACCAGCCTTACACGTGTGTGCGAATGGAGCCGCAACTCCCAGCGTGTGACGTAAGCCCAGGTCGTGCCTCCCAGCTGCCCAGCCACTCCCCCATCCAGACGTCATGGTGAGGAGGCGGCTGGAGCGCGCCAGGAAGGACGCGTTACCAGGGCGACGCTCAACACTGTGCTGAATCAACCAAATAGTCAGGCCACATCCCCATCCAGCATCTCAGCCTTTGGTGGGAGCATTTCTTCCCATATGTGCTACCAGGGCCAGGACTCCCAGCGCGTGACGTTAACCCAGGACGCGCCTCCCGGCCGCCCAGCCACTCCCCCACCCGACACACGCAAGTTTGTTAGATATGCATCATGCTGAGGAGGCACGCTCCAGCCGCCTCCTCACCATGACTCATATCGAACAAATTTGCATATCGAACAAATACGTAAGTCCCAGCTGTACGGGTTCTTGCATTCTCAATGGCACTGAACTGTCCCAATTGATTCTGTTGTCCAAAAATACGCATTCAATCACTTCCGGAAGCAATTTTCTTTATTCATGAATAGATGTTAAGTTGATTGTAGAGGTCATCACCCGTACAACTGGGACTTACGTATTTCTTCGATATGCAAATTGGTAGATTAGTAGGTGATCTGATGGATTATGGATCACCTTCTTTAGTAGTTGTAGTCACATGTGTATCCATACCTCTTCCCTTTATGTATGTTCTCTACACACTTTCTGTATGTCCCTTAATATTTTTAAGATTTAAATATCTTGTTGTACTATATGCCGCGTTTTGTATATCTTTGCAGTAATTTATATTGCATAAGGTTAACATCTTTTATAGTGTGCTGATTTCTGGAGGACATCTCTAAGTTGCAATATACATCCAGATAGTAAAGTCTATTAGCACACTATTATGTACTATGGCTTATTGCACTTCTTGCAAATATCTTCCTAGTTAGTGCATTCATTAATCTTTCCATCCAGCTCCTCCTGCAAACTCTGTGTCATATTCGTTCGCAGACTCAGCTAGAGTGGCTTCTCTGTCCTGACACGCCGGACGGGGCTGCTACCTGGCTGTCTGTTACGGTTGGCACGGTGTAGTGTGTTGCCTTGGGAACGCGTCCTTCCTGGTCTGCTCTAGCCGCCCCTCACCATGACGTGTCGGGTGGGGGAGTGGCTGGGCCGCCGGGAGGCGCGTCCTGGGTTAACATCACGTGCTGGGAGTCCAGGCCCTGGTAGCACATATGGGAAGAAATGCTCCCACCAATGGCTGAGATGCTGGATGGGGATGTGGCCTGACTATTTGGTTGATTCAGCACAGTGTTGAGCATCGCCCTGGTAACGCGTCCTTCCTGGGGCCCTCCAGCTGCCTCCACACCATGACGTCTGGATGGGGGAGTGGCTGGGCGGCTGGGAGGCGCGACCTGGGCTTACGTCACACGCTGGGAGTTGCGGCTCCGTTCGCACACACGTGTAAGGGACACTCACATCAGGGGCTTCCTATATAAGGTCATAGTGGTCACATAACCATACTCACTTACCCCCCAGGATGAAGCTCATGTGAAACGCGCGTCGGGGATCATTCACACCTAAAGGTCGTATGCTTTAGTTACTCTGTGTCTCTCTGGGCTGGCATTATTCACTTAGGAAATGGGAGCCATGCTATGCAGGACCTCCATGGAGTCCACTTTGGTTACATTGCACGTGCAGTATTCTTATCTAACTTTATGACATTGCTACCATTAACTACTTGTGTGCTGTTTTCTGACTTCAATAGCAGCTCATTCTACTATGATGTTATTTGTGTATTGTGCATTGAAATTTGAGTTGCTTTACCTACTGGTTTGAAAATTCATCCTACCCATCAGTTTCTTTTTGTGATGGATGTTAAATCTTAACCATACCATTGTGATATAATACTAGTTAGATATATATTTATGGAGGCATCTTCTATACAATATTTGAGCACTGTCCCTGCAATTCTTGAAGTATTAAAAACACACATATGACATGAACAAATGTGAACATGTCGATCAGACAATACTCACACCACCCACTAACTGAGATACAACAAGAAAACACAGAATGACAGATTTGCAAAAACACTCTGCAATAAAAAAGGCAGTAATCAGTAAGTACTGGATAATAATTACAGGGTATTTAGTCGATACGTTTTTTTGTGCAAAAAAATGTACACCAAGCTGCTCCACCACGTCCAGGTAACCCCTATTGAAGCAGTCCCTATCTAATGTATTAAAAACCTGAACATGTGAACAGTGTCTAATATGAACAGGATTCAGACAGACCGCTCCCTAGTATGGGCTTGTGGTCTGAGACAGCTCTTATGTGCACATCACACAAGAGAGGGGTGAGGTCTCCCAAACCATGCTAAGGAGAAAAAACGGATTAAAAACACACGTGACATGCACAAATGTGAACATGTCGATCAAACAATGCTCACACCACCCACTAACTGAGATACAACAAGAAAGACCCCACCCCTCTCTTGTGTGACGTGCACAAAAGATCTGTCTCAGACCACAAGCCCATACTAGGGAGCGGCCTGTCTGAATCCTGTTCATATTAGACACTGTTCACATGTTCAGGTTTTTAATACATTAGATAGGGACTGCTTCAATAGGGTTTACCTTGACATGGTGGAGCAGCTTGGTGTACATTTTTTTGCGCAAAAAAAGTATCGACTAAATACCCTGTATGTGTTATCCAGCACTTGCTGATTAATGCCTTTTTTATTGCAGAGTGTTTTTGCAAATCTGTCATTCTGTGTTTTCTTGTTGTATCTCAGTTAGTGGGTGGTGTGAGCATTGTCTGATCGACGTGTTCACATTTGTGTATGTCACATGTGTGTTTTTAATCCATTTTTTTCCCTGTTTAGCATGGTTTGGGAGACCCCACCCCTCTCTTGTGTGACGTGCACATAAGAGCTGTCTCAGACCACAAGCCCATACTAGGGAGTGGCCTGTCTGAATCCTGTTCATATTAGACACTGTTCACATGCTCAGGTTTTTAATACATTAGATAGGGACTGCTTCAATAGGGGTTACCTTTACGTGGTGGAGCAGCTTGGTGTACATTTTTTTGTGCAAAAAAAAAGTATCGACTAAATACCCTGTATTTGTTATCCAGCACTTGCTGATTACTGCCTTTTTTATTGCAGAGTGTTTTTGCAAATCTGTGTTTTCTTGTTTTCTGTGTTTTCTGTTCTGTGTTTTCTTGTTGTGTCTCAATTCTTGAAGTATATGGGCCCTGTCCATTCATTTATGGATCATACCATTTGGGTCTTATATCATTGTGGTGTGAGTGTATTTATACATGTATTGTAGATTTTTGCATTTGACACTCTTATGATGCAGTCACATTTTTGAACAAGCTAGTTTGTTAATGTGTCCCAGGGGATTTTTCTATTATTATCATTAGGCGCACTACCTTAGCATTGAATATGCACCCTATGGTGTTTTATTGTATATTCATCTCCTTTTAAGTTTGTGTTATTGTTCGTGTTTTGTATTGATTCTAATAAAGCGGTGTTATTTTTATGGCTACATGCTTCCGTCATCTCTTTGGATGATGTAATGTGCAGATGAGTAGCAACCACTGATAAGGGTATGTCCATTCAGGACAGATTTCCAGATCATGCGTTATTTCTTATTACAAAATTTATTGTGGACATGCTGCGAATTGCCTGAAATTTTACCGATTACATTTCATCTCTGCACTGAAAATATGCAACAACATAAACTTTTATATTGCGCTTTGTCACAATGGACTCAAGGTGCATTGTAAATTGATATGCTGCAGATTAAACATCCACACTGCAGGTCAATTTACAATGTACAGTAAATTTTTAATCACTGCTCGTCAATGAGAGTTACTAAAATTTCATTCACAATGATGCTACTGTAATACTAGCCATTGTTCCATCAAGACATAGATTATCCAACCTGTATTTGGGGGGGGGGGTGCAAATTGTCCACATAACCTAAACTACTTAAAATCATGCCTATAGTATTTACTATTTTCTTAATGCCTGGGCCCCAAAATCTAAAATATTACATTAATTTATTTAGTTAATATTATATATTGAAATATTTGTAGCACAGATCGCCGCATTACTGCACTGAGTGATGTACCTTGAGTTTTCAGAAAAAAAAGAATACATTTATGGTCTTTAATTAGTAAGTACAAGCAAGTGCAATTTACTAATTGTTTTCCATTGTCAGCACATTAACAGAACAGTGAGTGTTTTTTCAATAACTAAGCCAGCCCCCTACTATGAGATGTTTGCATGTTTCAGTGATCATATGGATGGAATTTAATATTGTGCAGACAAGATCAGATAGCCATCTGCTACTATCAGGGTGCATACTTATAGAGCTTTACCTTTGTGGATCCGTCTCATAGTCAAATATTTTTGTAGACTGTATTACACCAGTAGGAGAGATTGTGAATGGAGCTGAGGAGGGGATCAGTGAGAACTGCAAAATATATTCAGTGTCACATATGCAAGTCATATTAGTTTGCACACTATACAGATCATTTACTATTCAGCAATACAAAAAACAATGCTGTTTACCTAATGTGGTTATACAATACTTTGACATAGGTTAATACCTTAAGGGACAGACACCCCATTTTTTCCTCCCCTTTTTCCAAGAACCATAACTTTTTTATTTTTGCTTCTCCATAACCACATGTTTGTTTGTGAAACAAGTCCTACTTTTAAAAGACACCATACATTTTACCATATAATGTACTGGGAAATGGAGAAAATATTCCAACTGAGCTGAATTTACAAAAAAATACAACTCCACATTTGTTTTTTTAACTTTTGTAATTATGGCATTCTTTATTCAGCAAAAAATTGACCTGTAAATATGACGGTATGATTGCGCGAATAGCAAACTTGGTTATTTCTTTTTATTTAAAAAATCAAAATGTTTATGTAAAAAATTTGACAATTCATAAAAAAAAATTGTATGTGTGGGCATTTTCCATGACCAGTAATGTTTTTATGTTTCAGTCAATAGAGCTATGTGAGCTTGTGTTTTGCTGTTTTATGTGGCAAGCTGGCGTTTTTACTTATACCATTTTGTCGTAGATGTGATGCTTTGATCTTTTCTTTTTGCATTTTTATCTTAGTTTTGGTAACTATAAAACCGCAATTCTGGCTTTCCAATTTTTTTTCTCTTTACAGTTTTGACAAATCAGGTTAATGTTTAGCTTCAGAGTGGGCAGAGACTAGCTACTATAAAGTTTTTTATACACAGTACACAGAGAAAAGCGATGATCCTGCTCACCTATATTTGTCGTTCACATACGTGATGTGTAGCAGCATAACAGAAAATAATGAACAAGGATGGTGAATCCAGCATTTCGGTAAGGCCGGGATCACACATGCGAGAAACACGGCCAAGTCTCGAATGTTAATACCCAGCACTGCCACCGGCACTCGGACTGAAGTGTGCGGACGCATAGCAATACATGGAGGGCAGCATGGTGTGGTTAGCACTGCAGCCTTGCAGCGCTGGGGTCCTGGGATTCAAATCCCACCAAGGACAACATCTGCAAGGAGTTTGTATGTTCTCCCCGTGTTTGCGTGGGTTTCCTCCCACACTCCAAAGACATACTGATAGGGAATTTAGATTGTGAGCCCCATCGGGACAGCGATGATAATGTGTGCAAAACTGTAAAGCGCTGCGGAATATGTTAGCGCTATATAAAAATAAAGATTATTATTATTATTATTACATGGAGCCGCATGCTCTGCTCCCGAGTGCTGGTGGCCGTGCCATGTATTAACTCGGCCGTGTTTCTCGCATGTGTGATCCTGGCCTAAAATGCAGACACACATACAGCTGCAAAAGCACCGTTATGTGTGCCTGTATCTCTTTTTCTCTCTCTCTCTCTCTTAATTTTTCATTTTCCATTAAGAATTAAATTGCTACATATTTCTTCTCTTCACTTGTGTTGATGAGTTATATAAGCTTTGTTAGACAGTATAAATGTAAGGCTGTCATGTACAACAATTAACACACATTCTCTGTTTCAGCTCCTCATGTATAGTTTTAAAGGTTTACAAAACTAACCTTTAGTGCACTTATGGCATCCTCAGGATCAGATACTAGAGTTGTATAAATGACTCCATTCGGAGTTCCCTCTTCAATATAAATTGTCACAACTACAGAATATAAAATTTACAATTATATTTTTTGCTAATATAGTAGTACTTTAGTTTTTTAGTATTTTTTCAACAATTTAACCAAAAGAATATTCCATAACCAATAGGAAGGAAAGGAACAAGCAGAGATTAATTGTCTGTGCTCTACTCCCAGCACTTTCTAATCATGCAGGAGGATAGCCCAGGCGATCAGGACTGTCAGTTATACTGTATATCTAACACACTTAAACTTGCTCTAAGCTATGGTGGGGTGTGTTCTTCTTTCTTGTGAGCATTGCTGTCTTCTTATGATTAGGCAACACTATACAGGGAGAAGAAGTACACAGCCCATGTGAAAACTATCCGATATCACACACTTGGAATTAAAAAGAATAACTGATTTACACAAAGCAGAATTGAAAAAATAAAAAATAGAAATGTTTTATTATGCTCTTCAGCCACTATTACATGGTGTGCCCAATTCAAAGTGAAAAGTCTCCTTTAAGCTTGACACAAGACTGTGTTGGTGTGAAGGTAAAGCGGCTGAAAAGAGTGCATGGAGGCAACAAAAGCGTTGCAAGTGCAGTCCCACTGTTGTTGTGTTTCCAGACTAACTGTTCAACCATTGCCCATTGAAAGAACATCTGTAACTGTCAAGCCAGTTGCCTCGTTATGAGAAAAAGCCATTTCTGAACTGTCTCCTGTATACATCTGTATTCCTTCTGTCAATCCTGAATGAGGATAGTCCTACTAGGGTGAGTGCACAATTATATCTGCCCCATGCAAGAGATGTATTTATTTAGAAATTATTTGACCCTATAGACACACTCTACACAAACTTATCTAATGAGTTATGCCTTGTTTAGAGCCTGAGAAGGTATACAATGAAGAATACAATAAAGAATAATCTATGTTTTATGTTCTGCCTATTCAAGTCTCGAATTAGGCTAAACACATTATATCAAATTTGGTAAAGAAAGCAAAAGTGTATCAATACCGCATCTACAGTGAAGTAAATGCACTATGAATAAATACTCCCTGTCATCATAACATGCTCCACATGCATGAATTTCTGACCACATTTTATTTTTAGCAAATGTGTGCATTAATATGATAATAATACTTTGATTATAGCTGATACTCACCTTGATTTGCTAGGTTATCGAGAAACACTGGAGGCTCATTAATATTAGTGAGCTGCACAGTTAAAGTTTGCAACTCAGTGGCCATTTTGTCATCCTCCATGTAAATCTGTATATCAAAGCTACTGGGTGTAGTTTCAAAATCAAGTACAGGACTCCCTGTGGTTACTACCTGTAAGAAGTACAATATTTACACTTTCAGATGATATTACATGAAAACACATACAACTCCAATTCCAAAAAAGTTGGGACGCTGTGTAAAATGTAAAGAAAACAAGAACTGAATTATTTGGAAACCTCTTATAGACATATTTTATTCACGGCTTAACATAGATCACAGATCATAAACTTAGATATTTTTCCTTTTCATTTGAATAAAATAACTAATTAAGCAATTGGTGGTGGCAGCAACGCATCTTCAAAAAGTTGGGACAGGGCCATGTCTACCATTGTGTAGAATCCCCTCTGTTTACAGCAGTCGGTAAACTTCTGGGAACGGAGGAGACCGATTGCTGGAGTTTTGGAAGATGAATGTTGTCCTAATCTTGCCTGATGTAGGGTTCTAGCTACTCAACAGTCCTGCAGTGATTTACATGACCAAATCACATCACGGCACGAAATCATGTTTTTAATACAGTGCCCAAAGTTCACAAACCTCCTACTTTGATCGTAGGCCTTGTCCCTTGTGCACATGGATTTCTCCATAAAACTCTGAATATTTTGATGATATTATGTGATGTAGATGGTGAGATATTCAAAGTCTTAACAATTTTACTTCTGGGAACATTTTCCTTAAAATGTTTCACAATTTTTAGACGCAGTTCTTCTCAGATTGATGAACCTCTGACCATCTTTGCTTCTGAGAGACTCTGCCTCTCTAACATGCTCTTTTATACACAATATTGTGGCTTAGATGAAAATTATTTACCTGCTAGCTAATTTCCAGTAGTATCACTTACTTTTCCTGCCTGTTGTTAACCCTGTCCCACATTTTTTTTAGATGCTTAGATGTGTTGCCGCTATCAATTTCTAAATGAGGTTTTTTTTTCAAATCAAATTGAAAAATGTCTAAGTCTCAACTTCTGATCCATGGTTCTATGTTCTATTTTGAATAAAATATGGCTATAAAGTCATATGGCTATAAGAGATTTCTAAATCACTGCATTCCTGTGTACTTTACATTTTACCAATGATTTTGGAATTGGGGGTTGTACAATAATCATGTAAATGTAGATACATATAAATATCACCACAACTATTACAGATAATACATGCTTGTATATTGTGTTAAGCCAATGAAATAATTAGCAAACCAGAGTATATTATAGAATGTTGTGACATGTTCAAGCTAACCCTTCAGGCTGGGAAGTGTGGGCACTGAAGCTTTACGTAAATGGGCACCTTGTGTGAAATGCCTAACTGAAGCCTTTGAAACACTAACTAGGGTCAGACAGGTTGGCTAATACTTTTATTATATGTAAATAAGTTTAAAGCAGGCACTGGCCTTTATTGTATAATTATGATTTATTGTTACAACTTTTTAAAAGGGGCAGTCCAGAACTTAAGTATTAATGACCAATCAACAGGATTGGTCATTAATTGGAAATCATTAGGGGTCCAGATACCCTATCTATCAAGCTGAAAACTACAACAGCTGAACCTAATGGTCCCGTTTCACTTAGCGACGCACCAGTGATCCCGACAATGATACTACCTGGTAAGAATCGCTGGTGCGTCACTAAATGGTCACTAGTAAGATGCCAAACAGGCAGATCTCTTCAGCGACCGAGCAACCATCCAGCGATCCTCGGCAGTCGTTGGTACCTTGTCACACAGCAGCTTTTCTGAATGATTCCAGCCTGCACCCCTGAGTTCTGCGTCGCCAACAAGGTCGCTCATCGGGTCAAACACAGCGAAGAGCGCTGACCAGCGGGACACCGACGATGAAAAAATGGCCCAGGACATTCGAGGACGATTACCGATATCCAGCGGGGGAGGGGGGTCGCCGCTGCGTGTCACATGTAGCGAGATCGCTGTTGCGTCACAAAATCGGTGACGCTTCAGCGATCTCGCTATGTGAGACGGGGGCTTAAGAGACGTACATCAATTGGAACTAAAGAGCCATATTCGGCTTCATCTGAATGGGAGATAAAGTACAGTACTCAGCAGTGTCCACTAAGCACTAGATGAGGCTGTGTTGTTCTGCCTAGTATATCACTTACTTCAAATTGCCGCTGGTGCAGTTTTCAGCTTCTCAGTGGAGGTATCAGATATCGCACCCCCACTGATCTCCAATTTATGACTTATCTTATACAGTATATAGGTCATCAATACTTGAGTTCTTGACAAACTCTAAAAGTTAGCCCACAGTTCTTGGCATTGACCATTAAACAATACATGGAGCTGCTGCGTTCCGCCCTGTTCATTATTTAGGTTCTGACAATGCTGGTGCAGTTTTCAGCTGCTAAATGGGGGTACCAGCTTTCACTCTCCCTAAGGTTCTCCTATAGATCAGACATTAATATTTCTGGACAATTTCCTAATGTAATTGTAAGTTTTAGCAGTATAAGGATTTTCCAGACTATAACTTGTAAGAATAATCGGTAACTATAAAAACTGTTGTTAACATTTGTCTATTAAAAAAAAATTACCAAATAATTTGGGGGCTGTTCATCAATTCTGAAGGCACGGGTAAGTGGATTGCTGTTTATAATTCTGGGAGTTACCAATAAGGAAGTCGAGGTTACAGAAAATGTGTAGACGACTATTCCAGCTGGTTGGTTTTCCTCCAGTGAAGTCGTATTAGGCAGTCCAATAAACAGTGATGTGCCTCCTCCTTTTAACAAAAAAAGATGCAATATGAAAATAACAATTTTAGAAAAAATCAACCATAATATATATGAAATATGGTAGAAAGGAATTAGATAAATCCACCATGTCTGCTTATCCTGTCACTGGGTGAGTAAAGACAGGATATATATCCAATATAAACCACTCACCTATCCAGTCAGTTTAAATCCTCATTTAGAAGTTCATTATCCTCATGTTTTTCACAGATACAACACATACTTTAGTTTATGGGCATATTCACAAGCCCAGACACATGTCCATTTATTATCTACTTTACAGATCTGCCCTCTTCTATTTTTAGGGCACCTGACACATAATGAGAACTACAAGAATTAAGTACCATCCCGAGTAGGATCACCTTGTCGTGGTGGGGATAGCTTTTACATTTTTTTGATCAAAACAATGTTAATTAAGTATTCTATGTTATTTACATGTACTATTACTATTTATTTAGTATATGGTATTTTCTCATTTTGTTTTCATCTTAGGTTCATACAGACAGGATATGTATCCAATGTCAACTACCCACCTATCCTGTCAGTTTCTGTCAGTTTAAAACCTAATTTAGATGTTCGTTATTCTCATCTGTGATATACTTATATTTTTCAAAGATATAACACGTATCTATTATAACTTTTGTGCATGTTCACATGATTAGAGGCATGCCCATTTTTTATCCACTTTGCAGATCACATTTTTATATTCAAATGAATGCATTATTGAAAAAATGAATGACATTCGGGATGCCATCCATGTGTCATATGAGTCCGTTTTTCACTGAGCAATTAATCTTTTTTAATCCTCTATTAAGCTGTGTGTAGACAGGGATTTTGGAGTGAAAACGGAGCACAAACTCTCCCAACACCTTCAAGTCTCAAAATTCCTCAAACACTTTGAGTTTCCACTCAGTGTCTATGTTCATATGGAGGTTTTTTCTTGAGTTCTGGAGCAAAATCTGAGTGGAAACTCAATGGTTTTGAGGAGTTTTGAAATTTGGAGGAGGATTTGAAGAGTTTCCACTCAGTTTCACAAATTTCTAGAAAAACTCTGTGGGCACATGGCCAGTCTCTGTTCGGACAACTTATGAAAAAGACTCCATGTGCACATGGCATAATTGCTTTTATTTTCAGATAAAATAACACACGAATTATAAAAATTGACACTTGGAACAAAATTGGATTCTGCACACTAAAAAATGGCTTCTTTTTTACATTAGGAAAGTGAAGACATCTGAGTGAGACCCTACAGTGTGAGGAATTAGATGTTATTTTGTAACCATGTTTCATACAGGATATTTCACCACATTTTACAGTACATACATACATTAGTAAACAGATCTGGACAAGATGAGGCTGTGCACTTATCTAAAATGACAGTATAATCCTTCTCGTAATCATTCCGACCTGGTAACAAAATTAGCAGCTCGAGCTGGACTCATAAAAAACTCATTTTATTTGGCTGGAAAACTTTAAATATAAAGCTATTCTGACATGCATTTTCAAATAAAGTACATCAACATAATCAGGTTTAATAGATCAATTTTATAATATTTGGACTTGTTTTTGGTAAATCTGATGACAGATTGTATTTAAAACAAAACCAGAAGTGCTTCAAAAAATAAATATTTGATTTTACTTTAAAATTTAGCATTCAGAAAACATATTATGGTACTTAAAAAAGTTTGTCCGGTGTCTACATTGATGACCTATTCACTGAACAGGTCATCAATATGAGATTGGTGGTGGTCTGACACCTGACACATCACTGATCAGCTTTTATCTGCCATGGTGGTTGTCGGCTATAAGCAATGTATGGGACGGAACACAGCAGCTCCGTATATTGTTTAGTGGCCACTGCTGTTGTGGAATTGGAGATAAGGTGAAATACCCAGTAGTGACAAATAAATGTATGGGGCTATTATGCTCCGCTCTATATGTAGCTTAACCTGCCAGAGTAGCTGATAGCAATGGCGGATGATCAGTGTCTTCAGCGGTACATCCAGCAGCTTGACAGCAGGTTGACCACTCTCAAGCGGGCGTCTTCAGCTGTGGATCTTGCCGCATTGGTAGCACAAGCAGCCACCGAAGCCACTACTAAGGTTACTGCTGCGGTTCCTGTTTCCTCTGTGCCAAGTTTTTCACTGCCCGAAAAATTTTCTGGGGACAGCAAGGCTTGTAGAGGGTTTGTGAATCAGTGCTCAATCCACCTGGAGTTCCTGGCTTCGTGATTCCTAACAGAGAGTACCAAAGTGAGATTTATAATTTCCTTTTTGTCAGGCAGGGCGTTGGAGTGCGCTATGCCATTATGGGAACGAGATGATCACCTGATCCTTAGCGCCTCTCGTTTTCAGGGTGCCCTGAAAGAGGTTTTTTTGGGGCCACAAGTAACTCATGATGCAGCGCTCCAACTCCTGACTGTCAGGAAGTGACTGGCCCTGGGTGATGCGACAATCGGTCAGTCACAAAACCAACAAAGACAAACCAGGGGACACCACGGACACAATTAAAATGGTGGGCCCTGCAATAGGGACCGGGGAAATGGACACCTCCTGCACTCTCCTAAGGAAGTGCCCTGAACTCTCCTGACATTCCCTATACAGGTTCTTTCAACCTGTCGCCGAACAGGATACCTTGGTCCCTCACTTGCCCTGCACCCTTCCCTTACTAGGGAACTGGCAAGTGCGGACACTGATCCCACCGCTGTACTAATAAAACACCAAGGAAAAATAACAGACAGGGAAAGACAAACAACACGTAGCTTCCTCTGCTGTCATGCACCAGACAGCAGAGTAAGGCACCCGAACACCGCTTTCAGCTGTACGGGCAGTGCACCAGGTAAGCTGCTAACACCACTGCTCCAGATAACTCCTCTCTTTAGAATGGATGGTTTCCAAAGGACCTGTGTTATCAACAGTCAGCTGGTGTACCATTCGACCTTATATAGGAAGGAGGGAGTGGTCACCACCAGCAATAACAGACTTACAAAACATGTAGTAACACCAGCGGCCACGGTATGCCCTCAGGTACCCCGCCAACCAACCGTTCTAAAGATGATATATATAAAACATCACATTTATGTCTTGACGACTTCAAGACTAAAAGCTTCGAACGCTCTAAATGCGTAGACCTGATCTCCATCATGCTATTTTATATTATATTCATTTTTTCTTTGTTTTTAACCATATAGAAATAAATGTGATGTTTTATATATAAAAAATATTTTTTTGTGTGGTTGCTAGATTTTTCCACTATTTCTTCCATGGTTTCAGCTCAGGAGCCGGCCTGATCCCTCTGTGCACCGTGCCCTAATTCAATATACGGTATCTTCTACATCGGTAAGCTGATGAACTGTTCATTTTTCTAATAGTATTTTTAATACCTAGTAAATTACAAACTAGCTTGTGTTACAAGCACTTTGCAATATTACCCCTTAAAGAACATGAGACAACCCCTTTTAAGCGCTGAATACTGTAAATACTATAATGTGCAGTATAGTGTGCACATTAAGTTTATATTCAGTCAGCACCTTTATGGACTTCTTAGAGGACCAAGCTTTTTTATAGTAAGGTACTTAGATCCCTGTAAATATTGAAATGGAGAATGAATGACACATGACATTAGCATAAATAGAAACACAATTACTTTTGCAGTACAGATTACAGTTACATACATTCTCTATCTAAGCCATGACTGGTAACATGCTGTTTAAACTAATCCTTAAAACCCATTTTAAAAAAAAATTGACAATACACAAATGTATTCACTTCGGTTTTGATGATCATTTTTGATCATTGAAAAAACTTTTTCTTTTAATAAGATGTTTTCATTACTCTTGCTGTTTTACGTTCCAATGTGTTCACGAGATAGCCCAATGGTGATCTCTTACACTTCCCAGGACTCCCTTTATTGGCCAAAATTAGTGATGAGTGAATAGCATCGTTGCTCGGGTGATCTCCGAGTATTTTGGCGTGCTCGGGTGATCGAGTATTTTGGCGTGCTCGGAGATTTAGTTTTCGTCGTCTCAGCTGCATGATATGTGGCTGCTAGCCAACCTGAATACATGAGGGAATTCCCTAACAAACAGGCATTCCACACATGTATTCAAGCTGTCTAGCAGTCACAAATCAGACCACCCGAGCAACGAGTATACTCGCTCATCACTAGCCAAAATGAATGGCAGACATGTTTCCCTAGTGTAGTGCATAGATACCTATACATTTAATTAGGTGGAATCTAATGTCGTACATTGGTATACGAGACCTGCTGCTGCATCAGCAAAAATAACTAATTGCTATTAGTACCAGCAGCTAGATCCCCTGAGCTCAGCTGATTCCGGTATTTTTAGCTGCCAAACCTATGGTGATCCGCTGAGGACCAGGGGAACTTGCTATTGAAGTCTGTTATGGTTGCCTTAAGTGTTTAGAACAAGTAGGAGCATGCCTGTACTTACACTTTACATGTGTAGAATATTCATGTGTAATGATGTGTAAGTGATCACTAAGAAGTGATTTATGAAATAGCTGAAGCTGCTCCATACAAACAAAGCTCCTCTTGTGTCTAACACTGTGTAAACTAGCAAATCAACCAACCATGTCAGTATTTGAAATCTCCTAGAAATGTCCTTAAAGCGTGAATCGCTTCTTTGACACAAGGAGGAAAATCTGTGACATCAGAACACGAATCTCTGGGGTATTGGAGGTGCTAGAGCTTCTCAATGGCACATGAGGGTATGTCTACATTATATGTGGAAGTGGTAAATGATAAGGAATCCCAGGGGAGGATATTAGCATGAGATGATGTGTATTGTGTCTAATCACTGTGTATAAAATTTCAGCCATTTCATATTGAGAGATTTTGATTTTTTTGTCAAGCACAATAAACAATATTTTGCATCCTATAGCTAATGCTGCTCCATTGTCTTTATTGCCATGTAGTACTCTGTTTTCTAAACCAAATGCCTCTGTAATAGAATTGGAGAATAAAGTAACAGGAATCAAACACAGATACAACTAGGTCAACAAGGATGCATTTGGAATATCAGTAGGAAATGGGCATTGATACAGTAGATAAAGGGAAAATAATAATATATCTTCAGGGGACAGACCAAGTAAATACTAAATTGTTACA
Source organism: Dendrobates tinctorius (assembly GCF_039654945.1). Classification (NCBI taxonomy): domain Eukaryota; kingdom Metazoa; phylum Chordata; class Amphibia; order Anura; family Dendrobatidae; genus Dendrobates; species Dendrobates tinctorius. The sequence continues at coordinate 67,884,557 of NW_027361703.1, forward strand.
ACTGACTGTTGTAGACAGCCTTGATATTAATGAAACTTATGGATTGTACAAAGTACATAGCAATAAGTATATATACCATTGGTGAAAGGGGCCCAAGAGCTAAGGGGGCCACTACCACCTCCAAAGCAGGTGGAATTGTGCATTAGGATGAGCTATTGGACTGCAAAATTTTTTATTAGACTATTAAAGCATTAAAATATCAGTAATTACAAAATATGAGTCGGTACATTGGTGAAAGACAACATGGCCAGAACACCCGGTAAGATATAGTAATCAGGTGAGTGGGGGCTAGCAAAAGGGGTTTACAGGAGAAATACTAAACTAACCACTATGGGTAAGAAATAGTTCTTTTTTTGATATGTACTGACGTTTTATTTTGGGGAGCTTCGCAATATACTGTGGGATTTATAAGGTTGGTTACTGAGCAGTGCAAATGGCATATAAAGGCAATTACCCCAGTCAGGGCATTATTTGTATTTACTTTGACACATAGTTTTTGACTATATGCCCATTTTTGGACTTGGGGTCACCTATTTCTCCTGTAAACCCCTTTTGCTAGCCCCCACTCACCTGATTACTATATCTTACCGGGTGTTCTGGCCATGTTGTCTTTCACCAATGTACCGACTCATATTTTGTAATTACTGATATTTTAATGCTTTAATAGTCTAATAAAAAATTTTGATATTTTTGCACAAGATATTACTCTGTGTGTATTTCATGATGTAGTTCTTACTTATTGGGCATTTTCTGAACTCAATTGTGTCTCTGTTGTATGCCTTTATATCGAGTTGCCCACTTCCCTTGGACTTAAGTCCATTTGTGATTAAATTTAGGCATGATTTTCTATATTCACTTCTATGGCGGTGGTAGTGGACCCCTTTGAGATATGGGTCCCTGTGCAGCTGTCCAAATAGCACCAATGATTTGTCTGCCTCTGCTATAGAGGCCACTGTCATTGAGGATCTACACTATATTGTGTTATTATTTGGGAATTGTATGATATTGTACTTGGTCACTGTATATAATTGTTATTTGGGTACCACATGGCGGTATTATTTGGGCAATGTATAATACTTTGTTTGCTCTCCTTATGGTTTATTTTGTAGGACTACAGCCGTTATTGTCCTACTATATTGATGTGCAATTTGTATCTTTCACAAGTAGCCTGAGCTTGCATGCTATTGTTGTTAAGGAGTATCCACTGACCTAAATAAAACCTACTATTATTACTAATAAAAAGTTGTTACCTGCCGGCATTCCTCTTGTAGGAACTGTCTGAAATAGTAAGCACTTAGAAAAAATTGTCTGTGCACATGGATGACCCAAAAGATGCACCAAATGTATGAGGAGATGGGTGCCTTTTAATACATCTGTTGCTCTTTACTCCTGTGGGTTTCTAGACTGATGAATGGACTCCAGTCTTGGTAACTTCCCTGGAGGATACGCATTCTGCTGCCAATTGTAATGGCTGTGTGATTTTGCAAGTGAAATAGAGTTCCCACTTCAAATTTAAAAAATAAAAAATACAGCAGTTATGGTTTGTGATGCATCACAGCTATGAGAGGATAGGAGGACTACTCTGTCTGGCCTTACGTCTTACCCTAAGTATGTTTTTTTGACACTAAGATTATGTTCCCATGATGAATTTTTGGTGAGTTTATGACTCTGCATAATTTCATTGAGCAAAAAACACAGCCTATTACAATTCCAGCAATGTGAATGGGATTTATAGAAATCTCTTGACCTCTGTGTTTAACACAGAGTAAACTGACCTGCAGTGCATTTTTGAAACATGCAATATGTCAATTGCTGTTGCAGTAAATATTCATTTTATTTACAGATTTTCCCAATAGACATAAATGAGACGAAGAAAACCCACAGGTAGAAAACTGTGTTCTTAATGCATTTCCACTGTGGGAACACACTAATAATGCATGTAATTCTCACATGACTAATCAATAAAATTTTATCAAGGTAACAGGAAGTTTCCAAAACAAAGTAATTTTTTTTAACCCCTTAGAATCATAGAATCATAGAATCATAGAATCGTAGAGTTGGAAGGGACCTCCTGGGCCATCTGGTCCAACCCCCTGCTCAAAGCAGGATTCGCTAAATCATCCCAGTCAGATGTCTGTCCAGCCTCTGATTGAAGACTTCCATTGAAGGAGAACTCACCACTTCTCGTGGCAGCCTGTTCCACTCATTGATCACTCTAACTGTCAAAAAGTTTTTTTTAATATCTAATCTGTGTCTCCTCCCCTTCAGTTTCATCCCATTGCTTCTAGTCTTTCCTTGTGCAAATGAGAATAAAGATGATCCTTCTACAATGTGACAGCCCTTTAGATATTTGTAGACAGCTATTAAGTCTCCTCTCAGTCTTCTCTTTTGCAAACTAAACATTCCCAAATCCTGCAACCTTTCCTCATAAGACAGGGTTTGCAGACCGGTCACCATTCTGGTCGCTCTTTTCTGAACTTGCTCCAGTTTGTTGATGTCCTTTTTAAAATGTGGTGCCCAAAGCTGGACACAATATTCCAGATGAGGTCTGACCAAAGAGGAGTAGAGGGAAATAACGACTTCACGTGATCTAGACTGTATGCTTCTGTTAATACATCCTAAACTTGCATTTGCCTTTTTTGCTGCTGCATCACACTGTTGACTCATATTCAGTCTGTAACGTCCTTAACGTCCAATGATGGATATATCCTTCATTGGGCGCCTTCCCCTCTTTGGTGCGGGCTCATCATGATCTGATCAGCTGTCTTGTGCCCCTAACAGTCTCGTGTGGAATCTTGATCCACCCGCGGCTGTTAACATGTTAAATGCCACTGTCAAACTCCGACAGCGGCATTTAACATATACGCGTTGGAAGCGCTTCACTAATCCCATCCATTGGCGCCTGCGTCACATGACCACGGGTCGCCAGTGGGTTGGCATGACAAGTCGGGGTCTGCAGGAGACCCCTGTGGTTGTCATTACCAAATACCTATGAGCGCTGCCCGCTGGTCGGCGCTTATAGCAAGTGAACGTTTCTGCTACCATGGAGACTCTTGAAGCAGGTAAAAAGTAAAAAAAAGTTTCTGGAAATATAAAAAAAAATAAAAAATATGAAAGTTCAAATCACCCCCCCTTTCGCCTCATTCAAAATAAAGCAATAAAAAAAATACACATATTTGGTATTGCCGCGTTCAGAGGCACCCGATCTATCAATATATAAAAAGAATTAATCCAATTGGTAAACGGCATAGCGAGAAAAAAAATCAAAACACCAGAACTGCGTTATTTGGTTACTGCAACTTTGCAATAAAATGTAATAACGGACGATCAAAAGATCGTATCTGCACCAAAATGGTATCAATAAAAATGTCAGCTCGGCGCACAAAAAATAAACCCCCACCCAACCCCAGATCCACAAAAATGGAGATAAGACGATATTGGTCTCGGAAAATGGCAACTTTTTTTTTTTTTTTTTTTTTTTACAAACTTTGGATTTTTTTTTCACCACTTAAATAAAAAAGAACCTAGACATGTTTGGTATCTACGAACTCACTACAAACTGGAGAATCATAATGGCAGATCAGTTTTAGCATTTAATGAATATGGTAAAAAAAAATCCAAAAAATTGTGGAATTGCGCTTTTTTTTGCAATTTCACCACACTTAAATTTTTTTCCCATTTTCCAGTACAATATATGGTAAAATTATTGGTAACGTTCCAAAGTACAACTGTCCCGCAAAAAGCAAGCCATCAGATTGCCATATTGATGGAAAAAAAACAAACTTATGGCTTTGGGAAGAAGGGAAGCGTAAAATGGAAACACAAAAAAGGAAATACCCCTGGTCCTTAAGGGGTTAAAACTTGACATACCAAAAGGAGACAAGCTGAGAAAAATGTGATAAAAACATGTTAAAAAAATACTAAAAACACAATGAAATAACGCAAGGAACCTATTAAGTGCAGAAATGCTGCAGAAAATCTGCAAAATCAAAAATGCACCAAATACTCATCTACTCATACTAAAAAAACAAGTATTTTATTTTACATTTCCCAATATTGCATCTGTTGGAAAGATAAGATCAGAGTAGATTGTATATCAAGTCATAGTATTTAAACATATGTATTCTCATAGTAGTAGAGCCCCATAAATAATTGCTAAATTTGATGAACCCTTCACAATCCAGAATAAAGCTGTTTGCATAGAGGGTCTTATTCTTTAAATAAAAAAACATTATTTTGAATAGAAATATAGAGTGAATGGGAACAAATGCTGGAGGTAAACACGTGTTTGCCTGACAGATAAAGAATTTTTTAAAGATATAAAACAAGCATTCAACTAACAACAGCCGTGTGACAATAGAATCAGCAGAAGCCATCTCCTGACCACCGCAAGGAAAAGAAAAGTATTCTGTTCTACTGTATAAAAGTTAAAAAAGAAAAAACCTCAATAAACCTCTATGTTCCTGTTGTATTTAAAAAGATGTCAACAATCTCATTTTCAGATCATTTTGGACCAATTTTGACAAGACCGCTTTAAATAAATCTCAATAAAAACTTAGCAAACTATTTTACATTTTGTTCTGTATTAGAAAACCGTAAAAATAATCCCTAATAAATGTCAATATCTACATGAAAAACCTAGTCACGATATGTATTACATAAAACTATTGCATGTAAGCATAATATATAGCTTGATCAGGATTTTTTTGCATTTTTTTTAAAGCAATATTCAATAACAGATATGACAATTAAAATTAGAGAACATACCAGGGCCTATTACACCCAGCAGGAAAAAAAGGAGCCGGAGTTTCTCCATCTTCAGATCAGAGGCTGTGTTATGAGTGATCGTCCGTGCACTAGTGGAATGTCTGGCTTTACCTGCCCTGCTAATAACTAATCTCCTCCTCTGCCTTGAGAGCAAGTTGTCCTGAAGAATCAAACAGATGAGAAAAGCGGTCTCTAAGGGAGTACCCAAACACCATTACTGTGCTTGCTTAACTCCTCTGCTCCAACTACAGCACTCAGTAATTATCCCCCTAAGAGCGTGCTCACACTAGCGTATAACTCGGATGAGTGCTACCGGTGTTTTATCAGATAACACTTGGACCAATGTTAGTCTATGGAGATCTGTGTTTTTTTTCTGCAGATCAAATTGGTCATGCTTCAAGTGGCTCTGCAAATCGGATCAGGTGCAAGTCTATTGGTGCGTGTAAAATAAGGGACTGCACCCGACAATGGAGAAGATGGAGAAATTAAGTTCTCTGTCTCCTCCGCACCTGTGAAATGATCACAGTAAACTAACACTGAAATCAGAGTTTGAGCCAAGTGCCTGAACCATAACCAATCTGATACTCTCAGAAAAGAGAATCATTGCTTGTGTGAGAGAACACTTAAAGTAAAATCAGCATTTGATATACGAGAGATAATTAAAACAATTAACATTTCTTAATGAGCCAATAACCACATACAAAAAATGCAATTAACCAATCTACTGTAGCAAAAATTATAATGTACATTGTTCCTATAAGCTAAGACAGCTTTTGAAGAGGTTGCTTAACACATTCACGACATGTGCCATATATGAATGGTGCATGTTGGGTGATGAACAGTTGACATGTACCCCTAACAGCCGTGGATGGAACCATGATCCACCTGCGACGGTTAACCTGGTAAATGCCGCTGTAAGTCTCTGACAGCAGCAATTAACACACTCACACTGGAAGCGCATCGGCACCCGAGTCACATGACCATGTGTCACCGATGGGTTGGCATGACAACCCGGGATCTGCAGCAGACCCCTGTGGTTGCCATTGCCGGATTGCCAAGAGCGCTGTCCAGTGGTCAGTGCTCATAGCAAGAGATCCTTTCTGCTACAGAGAGTGGGGCTGAAGCCCTGCTCTGTGTAGCAAAAGCGAACAGATGATTGCTGCTTCTAGTCTCCCATGGAGACTATTAAAGCAAGTGAAAAGTAAAAAACATGTTTTGAAAAAAATAAAAAATAATACAAGTTTAAATCACCCCCCTTTCGCCCTATTCAAAATAAAACAATTAAAAATAATTTAAAAATACACATATTTGGTATTGCCGCATTCAGAATCACTCTATCAATATATAACACTAATTAAGCCTATCAGTAAATGACGTAACAAGAAAAAAAGTTAAAACGTCAGAATTACATTTTTTTGGTTGCCGCAACATTGCATTAAAATGCAATAACGGGTGATCAAATTGCACTAAAATGGTATTATTAAAAATGTCAGCTCGGGACACAAAAAATAAGCCCTCAACCAACCCGAGATCACGAAAAATGGAAACGCTATGGGTATCAGAAAATGGCACAATTTTTTTTTTTTTGACAAAATTGGATTTTTTTTTCATCACTTAATTCAAAAAGAACCCAGACATGTTTGGTATCTACAAACTCATAAAGACCTGGAGAATCATAATGGCAGGTCAGTTTTGGCATTTGGTGACCATGGAAAAAAAAAACAATTGTGGAATTGCACTTTTTTTGCAATTTCACCACACTTGGAATTTTTATTCCGTTGTTCCTGTACACTATATGGTAAAACCAATGGTGTCATTCAAGAGTAGAACCTTGTCCCCCAAATAATAAGTCCTAACATGGACATAGTGATGGTAAAATTAAAAAGTTTTTGCTCTGGGAAGAAGGGGAGCAAAAAACAGAAATGCAAAAACAAAAATGGGCTGTGGCGTGAAGGTGTTAAAACTGGACTAAGGCTGTGTGCCCACGTAGCGATTTTTAAGCGTTTTTGCCGCGATTTTTGGTGCAAAAACGTTTAAAAATCTTGTACATGACGCACCCCATGCATTCCTATGGCATTCCGCACATGCTGTGCTAATGCTGTGCTTTTTTCCGCGGCGGAATCGCATCACGGAAAAAATTGCAGCATGGTCATTCTTTTGTGCGGAATCGCAAAGAATTGCCGCGATTCCGCACCCATAGGAATGCATGAGAATCGCTTACTTCCCGCATGTGGCTATGCCCACCATGCGGGAAGTTAAGCGTCTCATGTGCGGTTGGTACCCACGGTGTGGAGGTGAGGAGACTGTCCTCCAGGCCCTGGGTACCATACCCCTGTAAAAAAAAAAAATAAATAAATAAAAAAATCGGGGTATATTTACCTTCTGGCGTCACGCGCTGCATTCCCGGGCCTCAGCGTTCCCAGTAATGCCTTGCGGCACGGTCCTGTGATGACGTGGTCTCTCGAGATCGCTATAGCAACGCGAGACCAACGTCATCACAGGTCTCCCAAGGCATTACTGGGAACGCTGAGGCCAGGAATGCAGCGCGGGATGCCGGAAGGTAAATATACCCCGATTTTTTTTATTTTTTTTAGCATTCTATCTTTTACTATTGATGCCGCATAGGCGGCCTCAATAGTAAAAACCTGGTCACACTTGTCAAACACTATGTTTGACGAGTGTGACCAACCTGTCAATCACTTTCCAAACGATGCTTCAAATCGCTTGGAAAGTGCTTGAATATCGCACGCGAAAATCGCGAACAGAATCGGGTTAAATCGCGCGGAAAAAAACGCGTGATTTCTGGGAAGGAGTCCGGTTTTTAGTGTCCGGAATAAAACGCTACGTGGGCACATAGCCTAAAGCTGATCTGACATGAACAAAAATTTTGATTAAAGCCTGGTGTACACAATCCGGAACTAGCAGTGCTTTGGATGCAGTGCATGTTCGCTGCGTCCAAAGCACTGCCATCTATTGAATGAAGGTAAATCTGCATGTATTCACTGAACCGTGCGGATTCACCGCATCCAATACATTCTATTGGTGAAATTTATCTCGCGAAGGCTCGCATCTCCGCAAGAGAAATTAACATGCTGCGGTCTGGAAAGACGCACCGCATTTCTGTCTCCGCGGGTGATCCACGGGCATCTGTGGATGCATGCACGGTGGACATTGGATTTCTTGTTTTCCCATCCACTATGTTGTAACATTTGGCCGCTGCGGGTTTTACGCTGCATAAGTACGCAGGATCAAAGCCACAGCAACTCCAGATTGTGGGCTCCTACCCTGATTTAAAAAAAAAGAGAAGGAAATGTTCTAAAAGGAAAAAGCTTGCATACCAAATATATCCTTCGCCACTTCAATTCCATAGCTTGGCAATGTGATTTTACAGGTCGGTTATTCTGGCGATATTCAGTATTGAAAAAGAATTCAGAAATTTGTAAACAAAAAAAAACAACAAACAATAAAATAAAGTGTTATTTTTATTTTTTTAATGGACCAAAAGTGGAATGAATTGAATTTGTATATGTTTTAAAAATGTAATTTTTATAATAATAATAATTTTATTTGTATAGTGCCAACATATTCCGCAGCACTTTACATTTTAGAGGGGACTTGTACGTAGAATAGACATTACAGCATACCAATAAACACATAGATCAAAACAGATACCAAGAGGAATGAGGGCCCTGCTCGCAAGCTTACAATCTATAAGGAAAAAGGGGAGACACGAAAGGTGGATGGTAACAATTGCTTTTATTGTTCGGACCAGCCATAGTGTAAGAATCGGGTGTTCCTGTGATGCTGCATGAACCAGTTAACAGTCTAAATATGTAACAGTACAGACACAGAGGGCTATTAAATGCATAAAGCAGGTGAGAACATGATGTGAGGAACCTGATTATGGTAAAAATTTAGAATGGGACACACAAGGATATTTAGGTTAATGCGTTGAGGCGGTAGGCCAGTCTGAACGATTGCGATTTTAGGGCACGCTGAAAACTGTGGGGCTTGGGGATTAATTGTATTAACCTGGGTAGTGCATTCCAAAGAATTGAAGCAGCACGTGAAAAGTCTTGGAGATGGGAGTGGGAGGTTCTGATTATTGAGGATGTTAACCTCAGGTCATTAGCAGACCGGAGTGCACGGGGAAGGGTGGTAGGCTGAGAAGAGGGAGGAGATGTAGAGTGGTGCTGGGCCATGGATTGCTTTGCGGGTGAGGGTAATAAGTTTATACTGAATTCTGGAGTGGATGGGTAACTAGTGTAAGGACTGGCACAAGGTAGAGGCATCGGTATAACGATTGGTGAGGAATACGATCCTGGCTGCAGCATTCAGGACAGATTGGAGAGGGGAGAGTTTGGTTAGAGGGAGACCGGTTAGTAGAGAGTAACAAAAGTCCAAACGAGAATGATGGAGGACTTGAACCTGATAGATTGATTTATATTATCCAATACCATGGTATTGCAATAGAAAATCGCAGACTCTTGTGAAGCCCAGCCAAAGGCTTAGGGGCGATCTCACTGCAATGTACCACTATAAAGAGACAGTACAGAGATCTTTCTAATGATATTTTTTACAACTAGGCCTGGTCCAATGACAAGGGACATCCTCTGTCGGAAGGAGAGAAATTTTAAGCATATCACAAACTACAATTCTTTCCTTTACGGTGTGGAACCCACATACCATGTTATTGTGTGTGTTTCATTATAAAAAAGTTTAAGAGGGACCTAAGTGGCCTTCTTAGAAAAAAATACAAATTAAAGGTACGTAAAGGGATTTTAGAAACTCTTGGTCCCTGGCTGCAGTTTCTTTATTCACCATCTCCGGATACAATGCTGAGTTTCTGGCTCTGCTCCAATTGTCCAGTATTGTGTGCCGAGCTCACTGATTGACAGCCACACTGTTGATGTGACGTCGGCGCTGAAGGCAATACTCGACCACTGGCAGCAGCGCCACAGACTCAACACTAATCCAGGGTTTTTTTTCTGACTGTTATATTTGGAAATGGGAAAAATATTTCCCTAAAGTGGGAAAATTTGTTGGACTTGATAGATCTTAGTTTTTCTTTAACCCCTTTACAACTGGGCCAGTTTCTGATTTGCGGCTTTGTTTTTTCCTCCTCTTCTTCCCAGGGCCGTAATTTTTTTATTTTTCTGTCCACACAAATGTATGAGGGCTGTTTTTTTTTTTGCAAAACAAGTTGTTCTTTTGAAAGACACCATTCATTTTGCTACATAGGGTACTGGAAAATGGGGGGAAAAAATCCAAGTGTGGAGAAATTGTGAAAAAAAGCAATTCTAAAATTTGTTTTTAGGGAATTGTCTTCACGGTGTACATTTTGTGGCAAAAATGACCCTGCAATATGATTCTTCTCATCAGTATACCAAACATGTCCAGTTTGTTTTATTATTTTTGTGGTGAAAAAAAAAAAGTGAGACGTTTAAAAAAAAAAAAAAAAAAAAAATTGTGGGGGGGGTTGTGTTGCGATTGTTCGAAGACCAATAACGTTTTAATTTTTCGGTCAATGGAGCTGTGTGATGGCTTAATATTTTTATTGATACCATTTTAGGATAGATGTGACATTTTGATCGCTTGTTACAGAATTTTTTATGGAATTGCAGCAAGCAAAAAAATGTAATTTTATCGTTCTTGAATTTTTTTTCTTTTATGGTGTTTACCAATCAGGTGAATTATTTTTAAATTTTGATAGATTGGACTTTACTGAACGTGGTGATACCATATATGTGTATTTTTGTTCAGAATCTTTAAAACTTCTTTTTTTTTACTTTCCAGTGTACTTGTTAGTCCCCTTAAAGCAGGGGTGGGGAACCTCTGACCCGCGGGCAGGTCCCTGGAGTCCCCAATGCTCAGGCGGCAGCTGTATCCTGTCAGCTGCCGGCCCTTTAACCCCTTCATTACAAAACGCTGCCTGCCCTGCACATGAATGATGACGTCGTCTAGGTGGGTGGGGTTAGCATCTGGGTGGGCGGGATTAGCGTCCAATGCTCTCCCGTCCACATGTCCCGGAAGAGGAGATGCTGCCAGAGAGTCCACAGCGATCTCTGTGCATGCCCGCAGCTCTGTGCCTCCCCGGGGATCTCTCTGCTGGCAATTGTGTGCTTTTCTACTTGTAATCTGTGCCCCTCAGCTATGTGCCCCCCCCAGCTATGCAGCTATGTGCCCCCCATGATCTCTGTGCCCCCCAGTTTCCACATGTGATCTGTGCTCCCCACCTTTATATACAGTTGTGGCCAAAAGTTTTGACACCCCTGCAATTCTGTCAGATAATACTCAGTTTCTTCCTGAAAATAATTGCAAACACAAATTCTTTGTTATTATTATCTTCATTTAATTTGTCTTAAATGAAAAAACACAAAAAGAATTGTCCTAAAGCTAAATTGGATATAATTCCACACCAAACATAAAAAAAGAGGGTGGACAAAAGTATTGGCACTGTTCGAAAAATCATGTGATGCTTCTCTAATTTGTGTAATTAACAGCACCTGTAACTTACCTGTGGCACCTAACAGGTGTTGGCAATAACTAAATCACACTTGCAGCCAGTTGACATGGATTAAAGTTGACTCAACCTCGGTCCTGTGTTCTTGTGTGTACCACATTGAGCATGGAGAAAAGAAAGAAGACCAAAGAACTGTCTGAGGACTTGAGAAACCAAATTGTGAGGAAGCATGAGCAATCTCAAGACTACAAGTCCATCTCCAAAGACCTGAATGTTCCTGTGTCTACCGTGCACAGTGTCATCAAGAAGTTTAAAGCCCATGGCACTGTGGCTATCCTCCCTAGATATGGACGGAAAAGAAAAATTGACAAGAGATTTCAACGCAAGATTGTGCGGATGTTGGATAAAGAACCTCGACTAACATCCAAACAAGTTCAAGCTGCCCCGCAGTCCGAGGGTACAACAGTGTCAACCTGTACTATCCATCGGCATCTGAATGAAAAGGGACTGTATGGTAGGAGACCCAGGAAGACCCCACTTCTTACCCCGAGACATAAAAAAGCCAGGCTGGAGTTTGCCAAAACTTACCTGAAAAAGCCTAAAATGTTTTGAAAGAATGTTCTCTGGTCAGATGAGACAAAAGTAGAGCTTTTTGGGCAAAGGCATCAACATAGAGTTTACAGGAAAAAAAGAGGCATTCAAAGAAAAGAACACGGTCCCTACAGTCAAACATGGCGGAGGTTCCCTGATGTTTTGGGGTTGCTTTGCTGCCTCTGGCACTGGACTGCTTGACCGTGTGCATGGCATTATGAAGTCTGAAGACTACCAACAAATTTTGCAGCATAATGTAGGGCCCAGTGTGAGAAAGTTGGGTCTCCCTCAGAGGTCATGGGTCTTCCAGCAGGACAAGACCCAAAACACACTTCAAAAAGCACTAGAAAATGGTTTGAGAGAAAGCACTGGAGACTTCTAAGGTGGCCAGCAATGAGTCCAGACCTGAATCCCATAGAACACCTGTGGAGAGATCTAAAAATGGCAGTTTGGAGAAGGCACCCTTCAAATATCAGGGACCTGGAGCAGTTTGCCAAAGAAGAATGGTCTAAAATTCCAGCAGAGCATTGTAAGAAACTCATTGATGATTACCGGAAGCGGTTGGTCGCAGTTATTTTGGCTAAAGGTTGTGCAACCAAGTATTAAGCTGAGGGTGCCAATACTTTTGTCTGGCCCATTTTTGGAGTTTTGTGTGAAATGATCAACGTTTTGCTTTTTGCTTCATCCTCTTTTGTGTTTTTTTCATTTAAGACAAATTAAATGAAGATAATAATACCAAAGAATTTGTATTTGCAATCATTTTCAGGAAGAAACTGAGTATTATCTGACAGAATTGCAGGGGTGTTAATACTTTTGGCCACAACTGTACCCCCTGTGATCTGTGCCCTCCAACTATGTGCCCCCTGTGATCTGTGGCACCCCAGCTATATGCCCCCCTGTGATCTCTGTGCCCTTCATTTATGTGCCCCCCAGCTGTTTCCCCATGTGATATCTATGCCCCCTGTGATCTGTGCCCTCCAGCTATATTCCCCCATGATCTCTGTGCCCCAGCTATGTTTCCACATGTGATCTGTGCCCCCCACCTATATATACCCCCTGTGATCTGTGCCCTCCAGCTATGTGCCCCCTGTGATCTGTGCCACCCCAGCTATATGTCCCCTGTGATCTCTGTGCCCTCCATCTATGTGCCCCCCCAGCTGTTTCCCCATGTGATATCTATGCCCCCTGTGATCTGTGCCCTCCAACTATAAGCCCCCCGTGATCTCTGTGCCCCCAGCTTTGTGTCCCCTGTGACCTATGTGCCCCCTATGATTTTTTTCCCGTGATCTGTGCCCCCTAGCTATATGCCCCCTGTGATCTCTGTGCCCCCAGCTATGTGCACCCCGTGATATCTTTGGCTCCCAGCTTTGTGTCCCCTGTGATCTATGTGCCCCCTGTGATTTTTTTTCCCATGATCTGTGCCCCCTAGCTATATGTCCCCCTGTGATCTCTGTGCCCCCAGCTATGTGCACCCCTGTGATATCTGTGGCTCCCAGCTTTGTGCACCGTTATCTATGTGCCCCCTGCTATGTACCCCCTGTGATGTTTGTGCTCCCATGTGCCCCCTGTGATCTATCACCCAAAGCTATGTGCCCCCCAGCTATATGCACCTCTGGGATCTCTGTGCCCCACCCCTGTGATCTTCGTGTCACCCCTCTGTGATCTGTCCCCCCCGGTGATCTATGAGCCTCCCTGACGATCCCTGTCCCCCCCAGTGCTGTATATCCCGCCACAGCTGTATGTGCCCCCCAAATGATGTGTATATTTCCCAGTGCTGTGTTTACCCCGAAAGTGCTGTATATCCTCCCGAGTACTGTATATCCTACCACCTGTGATATACTGTATATAGCCCCCAGTGATGGAGAAGCAGCTACAGCCGTCACATTAAGGGTGAGTTTCCGTAATTAATTGTTTGATTAAATATACCGGGGTAATTTTCAAGGTGATCATTTTTGTGCGGCCCTCGAATGATGATTAAAATTTCCAAATGGCCCCCGGATGGAAAAAGGTTCCCCACTCCTGCCTTAAGGTCTCCTTTGAAGCATGGGCACAGGCTGGGTTTCAGTGGACCTCCATAATGATAGGCACAGAGGTCTGCAACAGACCCCCTGGTGACATAGCAACTCATTTGTGACCTACGATCAGGGCCGGTTTTAAGCCCCCGTTACACACTGCGATATCGCTAGCAATATCGCTGTAAAGTCACCGATTTTGTGACGTTACAGCGATATTGCTAGCGATATCGCTGCATGTGATACTTACCTCCGACCGGCTCCCCCGCTGGTTATCGCTGATCGCGCGAGAAGCTGCTGGATCATTTCTCATCGGCCACTTCCTGCGGCGCTTCCTGCTGTGACGACGAGCGACGCGTGGAGCCGGGCGGGAGGACGCAGGATCGCCGCGTCTGACAGGCAAGTAGTGATCCCCGTCCCCAGCGATGTCTCTAGTGAGATCTGCCTGTGTGGCAGCTCACTAGCGACCACCTAGCGATGCACCAGCGATCCTGACCGCGTCATATCGCTGGTCGGGATCGCTGGTGAGTCGCTAGGTGTAACGGTACCCTTAGGCAAAATGGGACCCTAGGCAAAAGTTTAAAATTGGGCCTCAAATGCTAACATATTGGACATCAAACAGAAGCATTTCGATTGTATTTACATGCGCTCAGTTCAGGGCGCTAAATGAGTGTGATCGACAATATTGAAGTTGTTCACTTGTTTCCCAGCCTCTTTACACCAACTGAGAAAGAATGATGGGAACAGAAAAATCACTATTAGTTCAATCTGTTCCCATACAGTATCATGTTATCAGCACCATATCTATAGTTTACACCGGCGAAGTGCTGCTGATAACAATGATTTTTGTTCCGGCATAAACAATCCAATCGCTCGATGAATATGCATCATTTTCCTTGTTTAGTATAATACACCCCATAAGCCTCCACATAGTATAATGTGCACCATAGTCCCCCATATTGTAAAATGCACACCCCATAGTCCTCCATATAATATAATATGCCTCATAGTCCTCCATAGAGTATAATACACTCCCTATAGTCCTCCATATATTAAAATACACTCCTCAGTCCTCCATATAGTATTATACACTATCCATAGTCATCCATATAGTATAATACACTCCTCATAGACCTCCACATATTAAAATACACTCCTCATGGTCCTCCATATATTAAAATACACTGCTCATTCCTCCATATAGTATAATACACACCTCATAGTGCTCCATATAGTATAACACACTCCCCATAGTCCTCCATATATTATAATACACTAATCAGTCCACCATATAGTATAATACACTCCGCATAGTCCTCCATATATAGTATAATACACTCCTCATAGTCGTCCATATATTAAAATACAATGCTCAGTCCTCCATATAGTATAATACACTCCTCAGTAGTGATGAGTGATTATACTCGTTGCTCGGGTTTTCCCGAGCATGCTCGGGTGTCCTCCAAGTATTTTGGCGCGATCGGAGATTTAGTTTTCGTCGTCTAATCTGCATGATTTGGCCAAAAGATCAGCTAATACCTCACTAATTGTGTACTTTTTGCACTATATTAATTTTCAGGGTGCATGAGGGGTGTTCACACTGGGATGTATTGAGGGTGTGCTGGCCAGCCCGCCTAGTCGAACAGTAGGGGCGTGATTAATAGGCTGTGAGCCAGGCACTGTGTAGTTCCCTTGTGTGAACAGCGCCCTATACGGGCCTTTATTGTGCAATTTTATACTGGGCAGTCACCCCCTCCAGGAATGGGTATGTGGAGAGTGGCTGTTAATCTGGTATTTTGCACCTGTGTTGCTAACATCTTGTTTTATGGGCTGGCTGCACCCTGCAGTGCATTTGTTCTTAGACCTGGGCAGGTAAGTGTTGCTGCCTTTTTCTCTGCTGTTTAAAAATGATTTGTGACTTGTAGACAGGCTGAATACATGTGGGAATTCCCTAACAAACAGGCATTCTACACATGTATTCAATGTGACGAGTGTCAGCTTACACTGAGTCATTTTCCTTTTTAGAGTGGACCCTCTAGGCCGTGGCACCCACCCACCTAGGGCGAGCAGACCAAGTGAGAACCCACCCCCTGAGTCAGGGGCAAGACCAAGGGGGTGAGCCACCACGGCAGCTGGACCAGACGGCCGGCTCAAGGAGACACTATTGAGTGTCTGACAACAGGACGGACAGGATACCAAACATAAAGCGAAGTCACACAGTTTCTTCCTCAAACGTGGATTCACACTTTATTCAGGTGCAAGGCATAACAGGGAATCAGGTGCAGGGCACAAACAGTGAAACACGGCAGGATGCGTGCAAGGGCACGCCAAATGTTCCAGGCATAACACGTGCACGAAAACATACCAGGGTCCTGGACAGGATACGTGATAGGGATCACACAAGAGTTCCTAGAAGGGATGCATGCTAGGACACGCCAGGATCCAAGACGGGGTGCAAAGGGATCGGGCTCCGGAGTACTGGCAACGACCGACAGGGTCCAGGCATCAGGCTGCGGACATCAGCTCCGGACATCAGGCCGCAGTCATCTGGTTCCGGACCTCTGGCAACGGTCAGCAGGTTTCGGGAATCCGGCAGGCAAGCCAAGGTTCAAGGCAGGGTGCGTGCTTGGAGCCATGCCAGGGTTCAAGGCAGGGTGCATGCTTGGAGACACACCAGGGTTCAAGGCAGGGTGCGTGCTTGGAGACACGCCAGGATCAGGTTCCCAGGACGGAGGCCTGTGCATGCCAAGGGGCATGCCAGGGTTCAAGGCAGGGGGCGTGCTTGGAGCCACGCCAGGGTTCAAGGCAGGGTGCGTGCTTGGAGACAAGCCAGGGTTCAAGGCAGGGTGCGTGCTTGGAGACACGCCAGGGTTCAAGGCAGGGTGCATGCTTGGAGACACGTCAGGATCAGGTTCCCAGGACGGAGGCCTGCGCATACCAAGGGCATGCCAGGGTTCAAGGCAGGGTGCGTGCTTGGAACCACGCCAGGGTTCAAGGCAGGGTGCGTGCTTGGAGACACGCCAGGATCAGGTTCCCAGGACGGAGGCCTGCGCGTGCAGAGAGGCACGCCAGGGACAGAGTACGAGAACAGGGTTAGCGCCTGTGCATGCAAGAGGGCACGACAGGATACATGGCAAAACCTGCGCGTACTTTTATAGAAGCACGGGGAGGTAAGCCATGGACAGGCGAGGGCCTGCACGTGCTTTAGAGAACACGGAAAGCACAGTGCAGAAACAGCGTGAAGTGCAAGGAAGCACAGAGAGCACGGCTGGGGCACTAGCTAGATGATCGGGCTGCGGCACTGACAGACGGGCAAGACTCCAGCGAACCCAACTGAGGCATGGCAGGCGACACAGCAGTCACTGACCGACGATCACGGCTGAGGCACAAGCAGGCGGGCACGGCTAGGGCGGGCACGGCTGAAGCACAAACAGGAGGCTAGAAAGGCCAGGCGCATGCAAAGGGCACACGAAGCAGCAAGGGAAGACAAGACAAGAAACCAGGCAGAGCTTAGGCAGAGTACGGAACCAGAAACAGAAGCATAGGCAGAAACACGGAATCAGGTCAGAGCAAGAACAGAGCTAGCAGCGGAGCGTAGGCCGAAGCCCAGAGCCGGGCCAAGGGAGCGCCTTGGGACCAGCCTAGAAACGTGAAAGAGAGCACATAAGGAAAGAGTCTAGCAGCGGAGCGTAGGCCGAAGCCCAGAGCCGGGCCAAGGCATAGCCTTGGGACTAGACATGGAAAAGAGCACAAAAGGAAAGAGAGGAGGAATGGTGCGTGTGCCAGGGAGAACTACAGAGCACCATAGAAGAAAGCGAGGCAGAGCAAGCAAAGACTGAGACCATAGGGAGGAACAAGCCAGAGCAAGGCAAGGTACGGAACAAGGAACGGAAGCTAGACTGGAGCACAGAACGGAATCAGAGGCAAGGAAGGACTACAAAGCAAAGCAGAGCAGAGACAAAACACGGCACGAAGGACAAACACTAGACAAGGCACGAGACGGAATATGAGCACTGAGCTTGTGCAGAGACGCACTACAGAGCTAGGTGCAAGGGCACAGAATAGAGGGAGCGCCCCACAGACCAAGCAGCCATGCAGGGACACAACACAATACTCAGGCCCTGGGCATAGGAAGGGGCAGTCTGATATAGGGCATAGCACCTCCTCTTCCGGGTCAGGACCAGGGGAGAACTTCCAGTTCAGATGCCCCCGAATCACAGAACGTGGTCACATGATCAGGGTTTCAGACATGATGAGATGACTGCAGAACCAGACACTGCAGGATCCTAGGAGAGATCACATGATCAGAGTTTCAGACATGACGAGATGATTGCAGAACCAGACAGTGCAGGATCCTTGGAAAGGTCACATGATCGGAATTTCAGACATGATGAGATGATTGCAGAACCAGACAGTGCAGGATCCTTGGAAAGGTCACATGATCAGGGTTTCAGACATGACGGGAAGATCACAGAAGGCAAAGCAGAAACGCAGGCATCATGCAGCTCAGCAGACATGAGGAGAGTGTGCACACTGCTCTAGGGAACAAGCAGGATAGCAGACAAGATATGCGCATGCACACCGCTCCAGGGGTTCGTGAGGCAAAACAGACATGGCGGACATGACAGACATGGCGGACATGACATTCAAGCTGTCTATCAGTTGCAAATCATGCAGATGAGACGTCAAAAACAATCTCCAAGCATGCCAAAATACTCGGAGGACACCCAAGCATGCTCGGAAAAACCCGAGCAATGAGTATAGCCACTCATCACTACTCCTCAGTCTTCCATATAGCATAATACATGCCTCAGTCCTTCATATAGTATAATACACTCCTCAGTTCCCCATATAGTATAATACTGTCTTCCATATAGTATAATACACTCCTCAGTCCTCCATATAGTATAATACACTCCTCATAGTCCTCTATATATTAAAATACACTGCTCAGTCCTCCATATAGTATAATACACTCCACATAGTGCTCCATATAGTATAATGCACCACCATAGTCATCCATGTAGTACAATTCACTTCCCATAGTATAATGCACCCCATAGTTCTTCATATAGTATAATGTATTCCCCATAGCCCTTGATACAGTATAATGCAGCCAACACATAGTATAATGCTGCCACCCCACAGAGTATAACGCAGCCACTCCCCAGAATATAATGTAGCCCCCTGAGTATCATGCAGCCCCGCCATACAATATAATGTAACCCCCATAGAATATAATGCTGCCCCCATATAGTATAATGCAGCCCCTCCATAGAATATATGGTAGCCCCCCATAGAGTATAATGCAACTCCCCATAGAATATAATGTAGCCCATCCATAGAATACAATGTAGCCCTCTTCATATAGTATAATGCAGCCTGCCATAGAATATAATGTAGCCCCCTTAGAGTATAATGAGGCCCCCCATACAATATAATGCAGCCCCCCATAGAATACAATGTAACCCCCTCATATAGTATAATGTAGCCCCCTCATAGAGTATGATGCAATCACCCCTCATAGAATATAATAAATTTAATACAGAGCCCCATAGAATATAATGTAGCCCCCCATAGAATATAATACAGCCCACCTCCCCATAGAATATAATGCACCCCCATAGAATATAACACAGCCCACCCTCCCCATAGAATATAATGTACCCACCATAGAATATAACACAGTCCACCTCCTCATAGAATATAATGTACCCACCATAGAATATAACACAGCCCACCTCCCCATAGAATATAATGTACCCTCATAGAATATAACAGCCCACCTCCCCATAGAATATAGTGTACCCTCATAGAATATAACAGCCCACCTCCCCTTAGAATATAATGTACCCCCATAGAATATAATACAGCCCACCTCCTCGTAGAATATAATGTACTCCCCATAGAATATAACAGAGCCCACCTCCCCATAGAATATAATGTAGCCCCCCCCAGAGAATGTCCCCACAGTCCAGTACTCTCTGATACATAAAAAAACACAATCCTCACCTCTCCTCTTGCCGCGCGCTACTCCCGGCTTGGCTCCCGTCTCAGCGGCTGCAGTGGGTACAGTGGGTATGTGATGAAGTGATGTCATCGCGCACCCGCAGTGTCAGAGGCATAGGGGAATGATGGGAGAGGGAGCACCAGCTGACGATCTCTCCTCCATCATTGCTTTGAACTGTACCTTGAACTGTTTGTTCTGTCCTTGTATTCTTACCCAATGGAAAGGACACCATTGTAGGCATTTACTACAGGCCGCCTGTGCAAGCTGAAGACATGGATGAACTCTTTATGCATCAAATGGCCAAGTTCTCCAAAAAATGTGACATAGTTGTCATGGGAGATTTCAACTATCCAGACATTTGTTGGGAATCTCTCTCAGGCAAAACTAACAGGTCAAGGAAATTCTTATCCTCTCTTGCAGACAACTTTATCTTCCAAAAGGTAGGGGAGAAAACAAGGGGAACTGCTACCTTGGATCTAATCCTTATAAACAGGGAGGAAATGGTTGAGGAGGTTAAAGTGGCTGGGACCCTAGGAGGTAGCGACCATGCTATTTTAAAATTTTGGATAACTAGAGGAGGAAGACCTGTGAAGACTCAGACGTCAAGGCTAGATTTCAGAAAGGCAGATTTTAAGGGATTCAGAAAGAGAATTGGAGGGATCCAATGGCTGGATATCCTTAAAGACAAAAATGTCCAGGAAGGATGGGAAATCTTGAAAAATGAAATTCTCAAAGCACAATTGTTAACAATTCTGAAAAGAGGGAAGAATAGGAAGCATTTAAGGAAACCAGGATGGATGAACACAGAACTTAAGCACATGCTAAAAAGGAAGAACGAAATGTTTATAAAATGGAAAGATGGAGGCATATCTAAAGAAGAATATAATGCTGTCTGCAGAACCTGCAGGGCACAAATCAGATTATCTAAAGCTGACAATGAATTGAGGCTTGCAAGAGACGTCAAAAGCAATAATAAAGGATTTTGGGGATATGTCAAAAGTAAAAGAAAAGTCAAAGATGCTATAGGATTTTTACAGGATGAAAATGATGAAATGGTAAGGCAGGATGTTGAGAAGGCCGAACTTTTAAATTCCTATTTTGCATCTGTTTTCTCTCAGAAAGGAAATGTAACATCAACTGTTCTTCACTGTCCTATTAAGGGAATAGAAGAATCCAGGCTATCTATAAACAGAAAGATAGTGAGGAAACACTTAGCTAACCTAAATGAATTCAAGTCTCCAGGTCCAGATGAATTACACCCCAGAGTACTGAAGGAGATAGCAGAAGAAATTTTTGAACCCCTCTCCATAATCTTTGAAAATTCTTGGAGAACAGGAGAAGTCCCAGAAGACTGGAGAAGAGCAAATCTTGTTCCTATCTTCAAAAAGAGGAAGAAGGTGGACCCAAGCAACTATAGGCCGGTGATTCTGACTTCTATACCAGGAAAGATCTTTGAACAAATTATTAAACAACATGTATGTCAGTACCTGAAGAATGAAGTTATTAAACAGAGTCAGCATGGGTTTGTAACTAATAAGTCATGTCAGACTAACTTAATTTCCTTCTATGACGGAAACACGGATTGGGTGGATCAGGTAAATGCTGTAGATATAGTATATCTTTGTCATGATCCAGGATGGGGTTTCACTTTGGCCCGTCCTGATCAGACTGGGGGTTAATTGTTCCGCCTCTCTCTTGCAGAGGGCAGCTATTTAATGCTCACTGGACCTAGGTCCGGTGTCAGTTATACTCCTGCCCTCGGCTGAGTTAGTTGACCTTGTGCGTACGTGTGCCTTGTGCCTGATATCTTGCTTGCTTGTTTGGTTTTGATCCGTTTCTGTCCCTGTTACGAGTTCTGCCTGGCCCTCTTGTACTGCGCTACCTCTCGTGTATGACTCTCTGCTTGTGACCCGACTTCTCTCTGCTCGTCCCCTTGGTACCACGTCGCCCTCTTGTGTATGACCTTTGGCTTTGTCTGACTACCCGTCTGTTTGTCCCTCCTGTGCCTCGTTTGCCCGTACTGTTGTGACCTCCGTTTTGCCTGACTCTGAGTTGTTGTATGGTGTCCTGTCATATCTGAAAGCAGGACGCTAAGCCCCGCCCCCTTGCAGTCACCTGACCATAGGTCCTGTACCAGCTTGCTAATTTCAGTGTCCGCAGGTCCTGTGCCTCTTTACTTTCCGGCGCTGACTGGACCCTGATACTAATAGTTTGAAGCACGCATTGTCACCTCTGCTGCCCTGCTCCACAGGTATCTTTTAGCACTGTTTCTGTACTCAGGACACGCGCACTGGCTCTGTGAGCGAGTGTAGTGCGGTGTCTCTGACAATCTTGACTTCAGCAAAGCATTTGACAAAGTATCTCACAATCCTTATTGAAAAAATGACTTGGTATGGAATGGACAAGGCAACTGTTAGGTGGATTCATAACTGGCTTAGTGATCGGACCCAAAGAGTGGTCGTAAATGGCTGCACATCCAGTTGGAAGAATGTTTCAAGTGGGGTACCACAGGGCTCTGTTCTGGGCCCTGTATTGTTCAACATCTTTATCAACCATTTAGATGAAGGAATTGAGGGTAAACTGATTAAATTTGCTGATGACACAAAGCTAGGAGGGATAGCTAATACTAGAGAAGAGAGAGAGAGGATTCAAAAAGATATAAATAAACTGGAGCAGTGGGCAGCAACTAACAGAATGGTTTTTAACAGGGAAAAATGCAAAGTACTACAGCTGAGCAATAAAAATGAAAAAAGCATATACAGAAAGGGAGGAATAGGGCTAAGCAACAGCACATCTGAAAAAGACTTGGGTATACTAATAGATCACAGACTGAATATGAGTCAACAGCAAAAAAGGCAAATTCAATTCTAGGATGTATTAACAGAAGCATAAAGTCTAGATCACGTGAAGTCATTATTGCCCTCTACTCCTCTTTGGTCAGACCTCATCTGGAATACTGTGTCCAGTTTTGGGCGCCACATTTTAAAAAAGACATCAACAAGCTGGAACAAGTTCAGAAAAGAGCGACCAGAATGGTGACCGGTCTGCAAACCCTGTCTTATGAGGAAAGGTTGCATGATTTGGGAATGTTTAGCTTGCAAAAGAGAAGCTTGAGAGGAGACTTAATAGCTGTCTACAAATATCTCAAGGACTGTCACATTGTAGAAGGATCATCTTTATTCTCATTTGCACAAGGAAAGACTAGAAGTAATGGGATGAAACTGAATGGGAGGAGACACAGATTAGATATTAGAAAAAACTTTTTGACAGTTAGAGTGATCAATGAGTGGAACAGGCTGCCACGAGAAGTGGTGAGTTCTCCTTCAATGGAAGTCTTCAAACAGAGGCTGGACAGACATCTGTCTGGGATGATTTAGCAAATCCTGCTTTGAGCAGGGGGTTGGACCAGATGGCCCAGGAGGTCCCTTCCAACTCTACGATTCTATGATTCTGCCAGCGTCTATGGTATAGTTGAATGCGCCGGCGCTGGCGAGAGGGGAATTGGCGCTGGTGGGGGGGAGTCAGCGCTGGCAGTAGGCAACTGTCTGGTCTGCCTGCCGCTAACTCCGGATTTGCCCACAATCCCATCACAGGTGCAGCGAAAGGCACATGGAATGATGCTGCCCACATGTTAAATACCACTGTCAAAGACTGACATCAGCATTTAACATGTTAACAATCGCGGGCAAGTTTTAACACACAGCATCATCTGCCTAGTATGGTGTGAACCTGCTTCCTAGTTGCGCTACACATGCACAGTGCATGTCGTGAAGGTGTTTAACCCAAACCCGTATGTAACTATGTAGCTAACTGATGCTATGTAACTCCATTGTGGACAGAATAATATTTTAATAATAGATCATTATGTAGGATAAAACTGTGTCGCTAGAGGAAGAAACCTGAAATGTGCCCAGTGCTTGTATATACAATCTATTCTGTGAGTGAATAAAAATGTATCACACAGCTAAAATATTTTCATGTGCAAATAGCTAAGCAAGTGAGACTACACTACAGCTGTATAACTTTCCTATATCTTGAAAGATATCCAATAGCGCCATCATGTGGACTTTTATATTCACAGCACTCATTCTGAGTATATCCAGAAGTTTGAGGCTTTTCTGAAATTGTTCCTGCACTGATTATAAGCATAATAATAAGAAAACTTTAGCCAAAGCTAATTGGCACCACCAGCCGCACAATTCTGAATTCTGTGATACAATTTTGTGTAACGTTTCCACCTAAAGGGAATCTGACAGGTCCCCCATGACACCTAAACAACCAGCAGCTGAATGTTCCTGTATAAAGTCCCTGCCTAACAAGCCCTTTATTTAATTAGACAAAAACAGTTCTATTAGAAAATTATTTGCAAATGGACCCTTTGACTAGTCAATGGGGCAGTAGTTTCCTCAGACTAGTAGCCCCTTTCCGCATGTTATCACGCACGCCCCTGTAGGCATGATAACATGATTTCTAAGAGCCGACGTCATCGCCAGCTCTCTGCAAATTTCGCACATGTGGTAATTTACCTGGATGATATTTTGATTTAATCACATTCTCAGGAGGAGCATCGTGAGCATGTCAGACAGATTCTCCACATTCTTCGTGATTCTACATGATAGCCATTTATTTGCTTACCTAGAGAAATGTCTTTTTGAAGTACCGCAGGTCCAGTTCTTAGAACTTTTGGCTTCTGCATCAGGATTTCAGATGAACCCGATCAAGGTCCAAGCTGTCCTTGATTGGGTTCCACCTGAAAGCATTGCACAGATTTCTGGGCTTTAGAAATGATCAGAAATTCATTAAGAACTTTTCGGTCATAGCCAAACCATTAACTAACATGACCAGGAAGGGAATAGATTTTTTTCTTGGTCTGCCAAGATAGTAAATGCTTTTTCTGCTCTCAAGACAGCTTTCTCTGTTTAACAGCTCACCAGCGATCATGTAGCGACACACCAACGATCCTGACAAGTTGATATCATTGTCGGGATCGCTGGTGACTTGCTATGTGTGACGGGGCCCTAAGGCTCTTTTTCTCAGTCAACCCAAGGTCGATCTAGACCTCTTCCTCTCTGAAGAGACAATTTGTATATTAAATTTCCCAGAGGAGCATTGCAAAGCTTAAAAGTCTCCTCACCTTATTATGTCAGGCTTGACATGTCACTCTCCGCAAGGAGAAACACTACCTGTTGCATCCCAGACAGACGCCTCTCACCCAGCATAACTAGATTTCACAAGTAAGAAATCCAATCTTCCTGATTTTCAGACACAAAACATCTAAAGCTATGTGCACACGCTGCGGATTCACCTGCGGTTTTTCCGAGCGGATCCGCAGGTAAAACCGCAGGTAAAGTGACCTGCTGTTTTCCTGCAGATTAGCCTGCGGTTTTGCCCTGCGGTTTCACACCTCTACTATGTTAAATGTGTGAAACCACTGCGGAATCTGCACAAAGAATTGACTGCATTTGTAAACTGCAGCAAAAGCACGTGGAAAAACCGCAGCGTGAGCACAGCAGATTTGAAATGCCATAGGCTATAGGCTTAGGCCATAGGCTAACATGTTACTGTACCATGTCTGCGGAACTGCTGCGTTTCTGCAGGGCCAAAAACGCTGCAGAAACGCAGCAGAATCCGCAGCGTATGCACATAGCCTTAGGCTATGTGCCCACGTATGCAGAAAATTTCTGCATGAAAAACGGACTCCTTCCCAGAAAATGAGCGTTTTTTTTCCGCGTTTTTGATGCGTTTTTTCCGCACGTCCCCAGACACATAGAAAATAGCTAAAAACGCTGACTTTTCCGCAAAATTAATGAGCATGCTGCGTTTTTTGCCGCGAAGTGTTTTTTTCGAGGAAAAAAAACGCATCAGCATGCACAAAAAGTGCAAAATGCATTCAAATGAATGGGATGCTTCTTTTGAGCGATTTTTAAGCGCTTTTGCTGGTAAAAAAAACACTTAAAAAACGTGAAAAAAAAAGCTTATGTGGGCACACATCCTTAAATATGTCTCAAGATTCTGGTTCACACATTCAGTTTGCCCATTAGACTGTGAATGAAAGCAGAAGAAAATGAAAGATGGACCCCCAAATGAGCACATAATGTTTTCCAAAATTTGGAAATAAATTGCACCCATTGGTCGGAAACAATATTAGAAGGATTCCCATGTAACTTCACGATTTCTATGGTAAAACTATGAGCCAATGTCATGGCATTAGTTAAAGTGGTAGCGCAATGACGACATTGGAGGGAGCTGCGACAATGTCGAGCCAGTATGGGTAAATGTACATAGGGATGGCAATAATGGAAAGCTGCTAATTGGAGTTTGCTACAAGCCTCCTAACATAGCTGAACAGGTAGGGGAGGAAATGCTGCAACAAATTAAAAAGGCAGCGTATAATAATAGGGTCCTTATTATGGGGGATTTTAACTATTCAGACATTCAATGAGACATATAATCTTCCGGTTGTGCGAAAAGCTGCAAGTTCTTATCAAAAGTTCAGGACAATTACCTCTCTCAGCTAATAGATGAACCAACCAAAGGAGGTAATCTGCTAGATCTGGGTCTGTCAAATAGACCAGATACAATTTCATATGTACAGGTCAAGGAGCATTTGGGAAGCAGGGACCATAATATGGTACGTTTCAATGTAATTTTCATTCAAACATTCAAAAGGGGAAATGCTAAAACTTGGAACTTTAGGAAAGCTGATTTCAATAAATTATGGGAAGAGTTTAATCGAGTAGACTGTGACCATTTCATGGTAACTGGGGATACCAAACATAAATGGGGCATGTTTCAGGAAATACTACTAGAATCTTGTAGAAAACGTATACCCTCTGGTAATAAAACATCAAGGAATAAAAAGAAACCTTTACAATGATCACCACGAAAAAAAATCATCAGCAAAGTTACTATGTCTGTTTTATGGAGTTTGATGTGCTGATTCCAAAATTATACGGTACTTAGTTTTGCTCTATCACAAGTTTTTGAGACAGAAGTATTTTTGTTATTGTTATTTCTGTATCTTCAATGTATGTGGTTTTTCCTATGTTATTCTCATTTCTTTGTTTGTCTTAATTGTGAATTTTCCTACAGGGACAACATCAGTAAAGGTTTTAGAGAGTTTTATGGGACGAAGTTACAGTGCAGTCAACCAATGATTGCTTCTCGGAAAGTCACATGTTAAGGGGAGGAGCTAACTGCTATGAGGCGGTAAGATTTGAGTCAGCCAGAAAAGTATGGTGATGGCAGCAAGGACTGGTGTGTGAGACTGGCAGGAGACAGGCCTCTACAGAGCTCTGAGCCCTGCCACAGGGAGATAGAAGGGAAGGCAGCAGACAGCCGCCATTGTGAGAGGATTTTCACTGCATTTCTGGGAGGGAAAGTGTGGCGCCCCTGAGGCTCAGTCGCCACAGAGGTACTGCACCTCCTCCTGAGGTGTGGTTCCCCAGCATCCAGGTAAGTTAGAGGCTCCTGACCACGCTCCAACACTCGCACCCCACACAACAGAGTAGTTCAGCAAAGCCACATTGTGGCTCCTTGCTTAGAGAGTAGCAGAGCACCTTTGGTGGTTCCCTGCTTGGAACACTAAACGAGCTGGGAGGTGGGTGGAGTTTAGAATACATAAAAGAGCGGGAATGTTTAGGATCACAGGACAGTCAGACGGGGAGTCTGAGGAAGGAAGCCACTCGGAGAGGAGTGGGGATCCCTGGAGAGAGGGATGCAGGAAAGAGGTGCTGCAGCAGACCTGAGTGACCCGGGTCTGCTGGCACGGGAAAGGAAAGAAGGAGAAAGAGATTGAACTGAAACCTGATCTTCCATAAGAAGGAAAGAATAGTACGGAACATAGGAGTAAAAGGGAACAGAGAGGACGTGGGTTAGAGGAAGAACCCTGCCTAGAAGATCTAAGTGCAAGGCCGGGGCCCGGTCCCCGAGGTTGTATGGACACTAATGGTTCTGCAGCAGATACCGGTGGAGTAGTGGGCTGTAAATGCACTACTCCCATCTAAGACTTGGGGGCACAACAGCAACTTGGATAGTGAGCCGGGACTCAGGAGTAGAGAGTCCCGGAAGCAGGCTACAGCTATCTGCCGTACAAGTAGAGTTCTTGGGAACATCTGTCAGGATGCACTCCAGTGTAACTCAGTACTGGGAGTACTTCACACTTAAAGGCGCTATAGAGGAGACATTCAGAAAGGCACATGTTGGTGGAGTGTTGGAAGGGAGCATTCCATCTTGCCTGGAGGTTGACTGAGTCCCGGACCCGGAGGACATGGCACGGAAGCAGGCACCTGTGTGTACTGCAGACTGTGAGTAAAGCTTTGGAACTACAAGCCCTGGTGTCCTCCATTCATTCTTGCGCCAACGCACCACTATATCTGGGTACCAGCTTCTACACTGCTTGTGCTTCCACTCTAATTCCACATCTACACTGCCCTGGGACTACAGCTCCACCTGTTGGGAGCTTCACCATCTTGGCTGCAACACACCATCAGTCCCAGAGGATCTGCATGCAGCGTCGGCCTAACACCTCACTTGCCGAACACCACAGGTGGCGTCACGAACTATTCATCTAGCTGCATTCAAATCATTACACTCCCCCATTACCTGGGCGCCCAGGGCCATGGACTGGGTCACCGCTGCTGTGACACATCCCACTGACTCCGGCCCGGTACCGAGTACCCCACAGTCCTGGGAGGGCGACCCAACTTGGCGTCACGAACAGGATGACGAGACCCGATGCCATCGGGTTCTGTGCGCCTAAGATTTGTTGGACTTAAAACTTTTCAGAATGTGCAGAAGACCCAATTTAATAGACTGTGAAATGAACATCAAAAATGGCCGCTGGCGTGGAGAAGAAGGGCGTGACGATATGGGAGGTCCTAGGAAAAGACCGCGAACAGTCTTGGGCCTCCCCTGCCTGAATTACTATGTGACAGTGACATGGCCCACCCCCCAAGGGGTTGGTATACTGGCTTGGTATGGAGGCGCTGGAAGAAGACGCCGCCCCAAGAAGGAGGGGCAGAAGCCAGTGGCGGGAAAGGGGCCGAGACAGGAAGAAGAACGCCATCTTGGAGAGAGACGGGAGGAGGCCTGCGGAGCGCAAGGAGGTTATGCTGAATCTCCCTGGCCCCATGGCTGAAGGCTCCAACCCAGTATCTGAGATGAACCGCCAGCAGCTGGAGGACGAAATTGCCCAGCTGACGCGCCGCCTGCAACTGAGGCAGGAAGTGCTATGGACATTGAATCTGCAGCACGCCCAGGAGGGGCCTACACCTGCGGTACCCGCGACACCGGTACCCGCCGCTGCTGCACCAGACTTTTCCAGGCAGACCCTGTGAAGCCTGCAACCGCTGCCATGCCACCAGCAGCGTACCTTGTTCCCTCCCTGCCGCTACTACCGGAGGAATTGTACACAGCACAGGGAGCTGAAGAGGAGGAAGAGAAGCCCCATCGAGACCTGACGCGGCTGCGCAGGTCCCTACAGAGACCCCTGTGGACCCAGAGCCGCCGTTAACTCCACTGCCGTCCCCGGTGTCTCACCGGGCAGAACCCACCGCCACTACGTCTGCATCGGAGCAGAGACCACGCTGCCAGGAGGCCCCAGATACGTCTGATGCCCTTACATCTGGGAAGGCCCTGGGGTGTACCATGGTTGCAGCGGCTGGCCAGGTCGTGCTAGATCTGGTCAGGGACCGGGATACCTGTTCCCGGGGGGAAACACCGGAACCCCTGACAGTGGCGCCGTGGTACAAAACCAGCCTGGATCGGTCCCGGGAGGAACGGGAGGATGATGAGAACTGGGCTAGTTGTCAAGCTACCATCCGGCAACTGGCAGCTGAACACCGGGAGAGGGAGCGGCGCCAGCTAGCGGTACTAGGTCCAGATTTGGACCAGAAGGAACAGGTCAGAGATGCGGCAGGTTGGGTCCATGACCCTAGCCGAATCTCCGACCTGTTTTTCAACCGGAGAGACGTGGAACCTCACTTGAGAAAAGGGCACCCTGCCAGGAATCTGAGCCCGGGAGATCATGTGACCTTCGCCAGACATGAAGGATTGAGAGGCTGGTACGCTATGAACATTAGGCAAGTCCCGGAGGATCTCATCAAGACCTACAGGCAGAGACCGCCCACTGCCCCCATGTGCCAAGCTGGAGCCATACCAGTCCCACAGCCAATAGTACGGAAAGCCACAAGCTTCACCCCACTGGAGGAAGAGTACCTGAGGACTGCCCATGCGTTTCTTTCATCTGGTAGCAGTTCCCAATCATCAGCTTCCAGAACCCCAGGAGGGAACAACAACCATTAGTCAAGATGTTTCTTTAATATAACTCTCATTACCCAGGAGGGTATTTGCACAGTTGTGCTTTGTTTTTCTATTATGTTTTAGTTTTGGTTTTTTCCCAGTGTTGCCCTGTTTTGTTGGCAGCCTTTCCATTTGAACTATAGAGATCATGAACGCTGAATGGTCCAGAACTGCTATTGTAAAGAGTTGCACCTCTTTAGGTGCCCTCTCTTGGTTTTACATAGACACTTTGCGAAGATAAGGTCTACCTCATCTGTTGTGTCACTCCAATCAAAGGACACTACAAGAGATCCCGGCTGGGAGTGGTGTCCAGCACTTACAAGAATTATTGAAAGTTTTAATGTGAATTCTTTGATAATGATGTGTCTTATGAGAGTATTGTTAACTAGGAAATGGCTTTTATATAGAATTAAGAATGTTTTGATAGAGAGATGAGAGATTTGAATAAAGAATAAAGAATTGGAAATGTAGGTGATGAACCAGGCACCACGGTTGTCACTCAGAGTTAAAAGAAAGTAGAAAATGTGCACTAAAGATGGAAAGAAATGTGTTGATGAAGAATACTGAAGTGATATTGAGTAACAGACAATAACACTTTGAATTACGTATTGTATTGAAAATTGCACTTTTGACTTAAGACTTTGGATAGTTAAATAAGAATTGTTTGCAACGTTCAAGAATGAGTGACTCTCACATTGGGAAGTTTAATATAAGAAATGTTTATTCAGCATTACAAAAATTTGTATGTTCCTTTGTTGTCAACGTTGCTTGCCTTGCAGACCGCGGACGTGCTGTGTTTAACAGGGAGGTATGTGGCGCCCCTAAGGCTCAGTCGCCACAGAGGTACTACACCTCCTCCTGAGGTGTGTTGCCCCACCATCCAGGTAAGTTGGAGGCTCCTGACCACGCTCCAACACTTGCACCCCACACAACAGAGTAGTTCAGCAAAGCCACATTGCGGCTCCTTGCTTAGAGAGTAGCAGAGTACCTTTGGTGGTTCCCTGCTTGGAACACTAAATGTGCTGGGAGGTGGGTGGAGTTTAGAATACAAAAAAGAGCGGGAATGTTTAGGATCTCAGGGGAGGTTGTATGGACACTAATGGTTCTGCAGCAGACACCGGTGGAGTAGTGGGCTGTAAATGCACTACTCCCATCTAAGACTTGGGGGCACAACAGCAACTTGGATAGTGAGCCAGGACTCAGGAGTAGAGAGTCCCCAAAGCAGGCTACAGCTGTCTGCCGTACAAGTAGAGTTCTTGGGAACATCTGTCAGGAGGCACTCCCGTGTAACTCAGTACTGGGAGTACTTCACACTTAAAGGCGCTATAGAGGAGACGTTCAGAAAGGCACATGTTGGCGGAGTGTTGGAAGGGAGCATTCCATCTTGCCTGGAGGTTGACTGAGTCCCGGACCCGGAGGACACGGCATGGAGGCAGGCACCTGTGTGTACTGCAGACTGTGAGTAAAGCTTTGGAACTACAAGCCCTTGTGTTCTCCATTCATTCTTGCGCCAACACACCCAGCACTGCTACATCTGGGTACCAGCTTCTACACCGCTTGTGTCTCCCCTCTAATTCCACATCTACACTGCCCTGGGACTACAGCTCCACCTGTGGGGAGCTTCACCATCTTGGCTGCAACACACCATCAGTCCCAGAGGATCTGCATGCAGCGTCGGCCTAACACCTCACTTGCCGAACACCACAGGTGGCGTCACGAACTATTCATCTAACTACATTCAAACCATTACATTCCCCCATTACCTGGGCGCCCAGGACCACGGACTGGGTCACCGCTGCTGTGACACATCCCACTGACACCGGCCCGGTACCGAGTACTCCACAGCCCTGGGAGGGCGACCCAAAAGTCACCTCAGAGGGAAGAAAACAGCTCAGCCACTGAGGTGTAACTGAGTGAGGGTCTCCACAGAGAGAGAGAACCTGAAAACATCCAATATCACACTGAGAAACTGCCTGTCTGCAAATGTTCATCTGTAAGGAAGAAGCTGACCCTTTTACCTCACAACTGTATATAGCTATCTACCAGATTTCCTCCAGTAAAATCAGTTCTAAATACAAGATGCCTCTGTCATCTCTGGGAAAATATCTACATATAGTCGGTCAGCTCATCAAATTTTTTTTTTAGTCACCACCATTGAAATGAACTTACTCTACTGTTTGATATGATTTAAAGGAGAAAAATGTCCCGACAGTTTATCAATCATCCAAACAGATTCTGCTATGTGTGTGGTTCTTTTACACCAAAAGGCCAAGTACATTCAGTCACTCATGATATTAAAAAGATGTACCAGATGTACTTTAAGTGTCCACTTGGTGATCAAGACAAAAGCTGGGCCCCTCATGTGATATGCTCAAGTTGTTCATATAGTCTTCGAGGCTGGTTGAATATGAGGAAAGTAGGTATGCTATTTGCTGTTCCCATGAATTGGAGAGAACCCAAAAATCATAGAGATGATTGCTACCTTTGTTTTGCCAAAGTGAAGGGCTTTTCTACAAAGAACAAACATAACACTAATTACCCTGAACTTGAATCTGCGATTAGGCCAGTTCCACATGATGGTACCTTGCCAGTTCCTGTACCACCGTTGTCTGGATTGGATGAAAATGAAATAGAATATGAAGACTATGGAGCAGAAGCTACTGGCGAAGACCTGGAGACCTCAAGTCAAGATGAGTATGTACTTGATGGAGCAGCCGAGCAGCCAGAACGCTTTACTCAACATGAATTAAATGATCTCATCAGAGACCATTCATTGTCAAAAGATAAAGCTTAACTTCTTGCATCTAGGCTGAAACAGAAATTCTTCTTCATGATGATGTAAAGGTGTGTTATTATGGAAACAGAAATAACACTTTAACACAATTTTTCACAGTTGATGGACCAATAGTGCACTGTAACAATGTGAATGGCCTCTTTGAAGAACTGAATCAAGAGTATTTTGTTGCAGATTGGCGATTGTTTATTGACTTATCTCAGAGAAGTTTGAATGCATTGTTGCTTCACAATGGAAATATGAAACCATCAATCCCTATTTCTCACTCATATCATCAAAAAATTGTTTTGCATGCTATACAATATAAGCATCAGCAATGGAATATCTGTGGAAATTTGAAAGTGATTGGTCTGCTTATGGGAGTGCAAGATTTCACAAAATATTGTTGCTTCTTGTGTTTATGGGACAGTAGAAATACAGTAGAGCATTATGTTCATTGCAATTGGGGACAGAGAAACATCTATGCTTCAGGTAGAGACAATGTTCAGCATAATCCTTTAGTTGCTCCAACAAAAATCTTTCTTCCTCCACTACATACATACATACATACATGGGCGGCACGGTGGCTCAGTGGTTAGCGCTGCAGCCTTGCAGCGCTGGGGTCCTGGGTTCGAATCCCACCAAGGACAACATCTGCAAGGAGTTTGTATGTTCTCCCCGTGTTTGCGTGGGTTTCCTCCGGGCACTCCGGTTTCCTCCCACATTCTAAAGACATACTAATAGGGAATTTAGATTGTGAGCCCCATCGGGGACAGTGATGATGTGTGCAAAAAGCGCTGCGGAATATGTTAGCGCTATATAAAAATAAAGATTATTATTATTATTATAAAGATTGGATTGATTAAAAATTTCAGTCACAATAACACCACTAAAAAGCTCCGGCAAGTGTCCAGGATTGCAGAGCGGCGTTAGAAGAAAACAAATTCGCATGATGACTTCACTGCATTCAAACAGGCAACACTCGCTTTCAAATCTGCCCTCACCTCTGCTAAACAGGCCTACTTCACAACCCTCATTTCTTCCCTACCTTACAACCCCAAACAGTTATTCAAAATTTTTAACTCCCTCCTCCGCCCACCACTGCCCCTTCCAACCTCCCTCCTCTCTGCTGAGGACTTAGCCACACACTTCAAAAATAAGATCAACCAAACAAGGCAAGTCTTCATTGTTCAACCACCACAACCCCTTTGTACACCAGACCAATGCCCAAACCCCATAACCTCCCTCTCCAACATTACTGAAGGGGAGCTTAATTGTCTCCTCTCCAAATCGTACCTTACAACCTGTGCACTCGACCCCATCCCACCTCTTCCCAAGCTCACCACCACACTTATCCCATCCCTAACCCACTTCTTTAACCTATCACTAACTTCTGGTATCTTCCCTTCTGCTTTCAAACATGCCACAATCACGCCTATCCTTAAAAAGCCAACCCTCGACCCAAACGCTATGTCCAGCTATCGCCCAATATTGCGGCTCCCATTTGCTTCCAAACTCCTGGAACAGCATGCCCACGCTGAACTTTCCTCCCACCACTCATCTAACTTGCTCTTAGACAATCTACAATCAGGTTTCCTCCCCATCACTCCACTGATACAGCCCTGACCAAAATTACTAATGACCTACTCACAGTCAAAGCAAACGGACAATATTCTATACTCCTGCTTCTAGACCTGTCCTCTGCTTTTGACACAGTTGACCACTGCCTCCTACTACAGATCCTCTCCTCCTTTGGCATCAAAGACCTCGCCCTATCGTGGATCTCCTCATACCTTTCCAACCGCACATTCAGCATCTTCCACTCCCACACTACCTCCTCATCCCACCCTCTCTCTTTTGGATTCCCCCAAGGCTCTGTTCTAGGACCCCTACTCTTCTCAATCTATACACTTGGCCTGGGGCAACTCATAAAGTCCCACGGATTCCAGTACCACCTTTATGCTGATGACACTCAAATCTAACTCTCTGGCCCAGACGTCAACACTCCGCTGTCCAGAATCCCAGAGTGTCTATCAGCCATATCCTCCTTCTCTTCTCGCTTCCTCAAGCTTAATGTTGACAAATCTGAGCTCACCATCTTTCCTCTATCTCACAGATCTTTCTTACCCGACCTATCACAATTAATGACATCACGCTTTCCCCCGAACCGGAAGTCCGCTGCCTCGGAGTTACCTTTGGCTCTGCCCTGTCCTTCACACCGCACATCCAAGCCCTTTCTACCTCCTGTCGCCTCCAGCTCAAAAATATTTCCAGAATCTGTCCTTTCCTCAACTATCAATCTACTAAAATGCTTGTGCATACCCTCATCATCTCTCGCCTCGATTACTGCAACATCCTTTTCTGTGGCCTCCCTGCCAACACCCTTGTACCTCTCCAGTCCATCTTTAACTCTGCTGCCCGACTCATTCATCTCTCTCCCTGCAACTCCTCAGCTTTTCCCCTCTGCAAATCGCTTCTCTGGCTACCATTCCCTCAGCGTATCCAGTTCAAATTACTAATACTGACCTACAAGACCATCTACAACTTGTCTCCCCTATATGTCTCTGAGCTAATCTCCTGATACCTTACCTCATGTAATCTCCGGTCCTCCCAAGACTTCCTTCTCTCCTCCACACTTATTCGCTCCTCATTCAACCCCCTCCAAGACTTCTCCCTAATACCCCCCATCATCTGTAATTCTTTGCCCCAACATGTCTGACTATCAACCACATTCGTATCATTCAGGCGGAACCTGAAAACCCACATCTTCAAGAAAGCTTACAGCCTGCAATGACCCCGCTACCTCCTCACCACTACCGGAGATATCGCCTCAATCAACACCGGAACTGCTGCAACCCCCCAACCTACTGTCTCCTTCCCCACCATCCTGTAGAATGTAAGCCTGAAATCGCAGGGTCCTCCCCCCTTTGTATCAGTCTGTTATTGTTAGCTTGTTTACTGTAAGTGATATCTGTAATTTGTATGTAACCCCTTCTCATGTACAGCACCATGAAATCAATGGTGCTATATAAATAAACAATAATAATAATAAAATTTTGTGAAAGCCATGGCAAAGACAAATTCACAAGGATTCCAGTACATTTCACAGAAATTCTCCAGCATTTCACCAGCAAAACTGAAGGAAGGGGTATTTGATGGTCCTCAGATTAGAGAGCTTATGAGAGATGATATATTTGAAGGAACTCTAAATGATAAGGAATTGAAATCTTGGAAAAGCTTCAAGTGGATCTGTGAAAACTTCTTAGGAAAACAAAAATCTCCAGAATATGTTGAAGGTGTTGAGGAACTGCTAAAAGCATACCAGTGTCTTGGATGTCACATGTCTCTGAAAATACACTTTTTGCATTCATATTTAGATTTCTTCTGTCAAAATCTTGGGGGTGTAAGTGATAAACAAGGTGAGTGTCAGAGACACCGCACTGCACTTGCTCATAGAGCCAGTGCTCGTGTCCTGAGTACAGAAGCAGTGCTAAAAGATACCTGTGGAGCGGGCAGCAGAAGTGACCATGCGTGCTTCAGGCTAATAGTGTCAGGGTCCAGTCAGCGCTGGAAAGTAAAGAGGCATAGGACCTGCGGACACTGAAACTGAATAGTCTGCACGGGACCTATGGTCATGTGACAGCAAGGGGGTGGGGCTTAGCGTCCTGTATTCAGATAGGACAGGACACCACACAACAACTCAGAGTCAGGCAAAACAGAGGTCACAGCAGTACGGGCAAACGAGGTACAGAGGGACAAACAGACGGGTAGTCAGACAGAGCCAAAGGTCATACACAAGAGGGCGGTGCGGTACCAAGGGGACGAGCAGAGAGGAGTCAGGTCACAAGCAGAGAGTCATGCACGAGAGGTAGCGCAGTACAAGAGGGTCAGGCAGAACTCGTAACAGGGACAGAACCAGATCACAACCGAATAAGCAAGCAAGTTATCAGGCACAAGGCACACGTATACAAGAGGTCACTTAA
Organism: Dendrobates tinctorius; assembly: GCF_039654945.1. Taxonomy (NCBI): domain Eukaryota; kingdom Metazoa; phylum Chordata; class Amphibia; order Anura; family Dendrobatidae; genus Dendrobates; species Dendrobates tinctorius. Next base: position 67,921,458 of record NW_027361703.1, read on the forward strand.
CTCAGCCGAGGGCAGGAGTATAACTGACACCGGACCCAGGTCCAGTGAGCACTAAATAGCCTCCTGCTGCCAGAGAGAGGCAGCACAATTAACCCATAGTCTAACCAGGACGGGTCAAAGCGAAATCCCGTCCTGGATCATGACAGTACCCTCCTCTCAATGGGGGGCCACCGGACCCCCAGGTCTCTCAGGGTACTTGGCGTGAAAGGCTCGGATCAACCGATCCGCATGAACTGATCGAGTAGGAACCCACGAGCGTTCCTCAGGACTGTAGCCCTTCCAATGTATCAGATACTGAAGGGTGCGACGGACCAACCTGGAGTCGACAATTCGTTCCACCTCGTACTCAGCCTGCCCATCTACCAGAACCGGTGTCGGGGAAGATGATGATCCCTCCCCACTGGACCTCACAGGTTTCAAAAGGGCCTTATGGAAAACATTAGGGATCCTTAGAGATGGCGGAAGACTCAACCGAAAAGCCACCGGGTTAACTGCTTCGGTAATTACATAGGGACCTATAAACTTGGGTCCAAGCTTCGCAGAGGGGACCTTGAGCCTTATATTTTTGGTGGATAACCATACCTTATCTCCGACCTGAAACACTGGACCCACGGATCGTTTTTTGTCCGCAAAAAATTTAAATTTGTCCTGGGCCTTCGTAATGTTATTCTGGACCTCCCGCCATACCTCCCCCAACCGCTGGATCGTCTCGTCCGCCCCAGGACACCCAGAATTCAAGCGGGAAAATTCTCCAAAATGAGGATGAAACCCATAATTGCAAAAAAAAGGAGATGTACCTGGTTAGTGCGTTTGTTAAATGCAAACTCAGCCAATGGTAACACAGAACACCAATCATCCTGTCGGGCTGAGGTCAAACAATGCAGAATTTGCTCCAGAGACTGATTGGTCCGCTCAGTCTGCCCATTAGTCTCTGGATGGTAGGCGGATGAAAAGGACAGACCAATACCCAACCTCCTACAAAAAGCTCTCCAAAATCTGGACACAAACTGCACTCCCCTATCAGACACCACATTCAGGGGTACCCCATGCAACCGCACCACATGCTCCACAAACAATCTGGACAATGTTTCCGCATTAGGTAGAGCTGCCAAAGGTACAAAATGTGCCTGCTTACTAAACCTGTCCACTACGTCCCAGACCACGGTATTACCCTTGGAAGGGGGAAGGTTGGTGATGAAATCCATGGACAGATGAGTCCATGGTCTCTCAGGAATTGGCAGTGGTACCAATTCCCCGGCCGGCCGGTTATGGGGAGTTTTCGCACGGGCAGAAACTTCACACGCAGACACATACTCCCCAACATCAGAGTCTAAAGAAGACCACCAGAATATTCTAGCAATGGCCTTCCGGGTCGCTGAGATCCCTGGATGTCCACCCAGAACTGAGTCATGGAACTCCTGGAGGACCTTGAGACGAAACTGAGCTGGCACAAAAAGTTTATCCAACGGCTTAGCTGGAGGTGCAAGAGCCTGGGCTTCTCGAATCTCCCGTTCCAACACATTAGAAACCTCTGCCACCACCACCCCAGGCTGAAGAATGGAGGATGGAGGTTCCGGGGGGGACACCGGATCAAGACTGCGTGACAACGCATCCGCTCTGATATTCTTGGATCCTGGTCGAAAAGTGATGGAGAAGTTGAATCGGGAAAAAAAAAGTGACCATCTAGCCTGTCTGAGAGTCAACCTTTTAGCCGACTCAATGTAAGCTAGGTTTTTGTGGTCCGTGATTACCGTTATAGGATGAACAGCCCCCTCCAAAAAATGCCTCCATTCTGCAAAAGCCAATTTTACGGCCAGAAGTTCCCGATTCCCCACATCATAGTTTCTCTCCGCAGGGGAGAACTTCTTTGAGAAAAAGGCGCAAGGTCTTAAATTGGTCAAAGTGGCGGGTCCCTGGGACAATACCGCCCCCACCCCCACCTCTGAGGCGTCTACCTCAACAATATATGGTTCAGAGGGGTCCGGTTGGATAAGAACCGGGGCCGACATGAAACATTTTTTCAAAAACTGAAATGCCGCTACCGCTGCGGTTGACCAATTCTTGATATCGGCCCCCTTTTGAGTCATGTCTGTGAGGGGTTTAACCACCTGTGAGAACCCCCTTATAAATTTCCGATAATAATTAGCGAACCCTTGGAAACGTTGCAGACCCTTCAAATCACACGGTTGAACCCACTCGAGAATGGCCTGCACCTTATTAGGATCCATGCGATACCCTTCAGCAGACACAATGAACCCCAGAAAGGACAGTTCCTGAACAAAAAAATAAACATTTTTCAAGTTTAGCAAACAGACAGTTCTCCCTGAGCCTTTGGAGAACTGCCCGAACATGACCAATGTGAGTCTGTTTATCAGGCAAGTAGATTAAAATGTCATCCAAATACACCACCATAAAATGTCCAATCAAATCGGAGAACACATGATTTATGAAATTTTGGAAGACCGCTGGAGCGTTGGTCAGGCCGAAGGGCATGACCAAATTTTCAAACAACCCTTCAGTAGTGAGAAAAGCGGTCTTCCATTCATCTCCGTCCCAGACTCGGATAAGGTTATACGCTCCCCGTAGATCTAATTTCGAAAACCACTTAGCTCCGGACAACTGATTGTATAAATCAGGAATAAGTGGAAGGGGATAAGTATTCCTCACAGTTATTTTATTTAACTCACGAAAATCGAGGCATGGGCGCAAACCACCGTCTTTTTTTTTTTACAAAAAAGAACCCTGCCGCCACAGGAGAAACAGAAGGACGAATATGTCCCTTACGGAGGCTCTCGGAAATATATTGGTTCATCGCAGCCCGTTCCGGACCCGAGAGGTTATACAGGCGGGCTTTGGGCAATTTAGCACCTGGAACCAGGTCAATGGCACAATCAAATGGGCGGTGTGGTGGTAAAACCTCAGCCTCATTTTCGGAGAAAACGTCAGTATAATCCATCAGGCACTCCGGAATGCCTTCTAGACCCACAGACGACACAGACACAGAAACAAGACATTTCTCAGAGCAATAGGGACCCCATTTAACAATATCCCGAGATTCCCAATTAATCACAGGATTATGCAGCTGTAACCAGGGGAACCCCAACACCAGTCCCGCAGGCCGGGTGTTCATTACAAAACATGAAATACGTTCCTGGTGTAAGGAACTCACTTTAAGGAGAAACTCTTCAGTACAAAACACAATGTCATTCTTAACCAGTGGTGCTTTGTCAATAGCAACAAGGTGAATCGGAGTTTCCAACATATCTGTCCCTAACTTACACCTGGCCACCAAGTCAGAGTCAATAAAGTTCAATGATGAACCGCAATCCACGAAGGCAGAAGTGGATGTGGAGACACCCCCCACAACAAAGTTCCACTTGAAATGACATTTTAGAAAATGCAGAAAAGGGTACCTGAGAGCCTGGGTGACCTCCACGATAATCACCCGGGCTCAGTCGCTTGTTGGTTAGTGGCCGGGAGGGGCAATCCTTTTTCCAATGTCCAGACTCGCCACTGTGAACACAGCATTTTCTCACGTGCCGTTGTCTCCTTTCTTCCTCCTTAAGGTTGATGGTTCCCATCTCCGTGATTTTCAATGAAGAACTGGCTCCCCTTCCTTGGGAGAATAATGAAGTCTCGGTTTGTATCACTCCCCTTGCCCGTAACCTGCGATCCATTCGGACGGCCTGTGTCATAGCTTCCTCCAGGGCATCAGGTGGGGGGTGGAGAGCCAAGGCGTCTTTCAGAGCTCAGACAGGCCTCTACGGAACAACCCCCGGAGAGCGGCGTCGTTCCAGCAGACCTCAGCAGCCCAGCGTCTGAACTCTGAGCAAAACCACTCGGCTGAGTGTTTCCCCTGGCAAACATTCATCAGCATGTCCTCAGCCATACGCACCCAATCAGGCTCATCATAAATATGCCCCAGGGCCTCAAAAAATGCATCCACAGTCATACGCTCAGGGGCCGTGGTAGGAAGGGAGAAAGCCCAAGCTTGGGGGGCTCCCCTTAACAGAGACATAATGACCCCCACTCTCTGACTTTCATCCCCAGAAGAGTGTGGTCTTAAGGAAAAAAAAAGCTTACAGCCTTCCTTGAAAACTCTGAAGTCATTTTTATCTCCAGAAAATGTATCTGGTAACTTAATCGGAGACTCAGGGGAAACTAATGTAACATCCCGAGCCCCCCATGAAAGAACCCCCTGCACAGTGTCGGCGATCAGCTGCTGAGACTGAGCCAGGACTCTTTGTTCTCCAAAGAGTTTCTGAGACATCTGCGTCAGATGCTTAACCTGCTCAGAAAGAGTGTGCATAGGATCCATCACACACACAGGTGAATGGGAGCAGAGAAAAAAAAATGGTATCGGTCAGTTATAATGTCAGAGACACCGCACTGCACTTGCTCATAGAGCCAGTGCTCGTGTCCTGAGTACAGAAGCAGTGCTAAAAGATACCTGTGGAGCGGGCAGCAGAGGTGACCATGCGTGCTTCAGGCTAATAGTGTCAGGGTCCAGTCAGCGCTGGAAAGTAAAGAGGCATAGGACCTGCGGACACTGAAACTGAATAGTCTGCACGGGACCTATGGTCATGTGACAGCAAGGGGGTGGGGCTTAGCGTCCTGTATTCAGATAGGACAGGACACCACACAACAACTCAGAGTCAGGCAAAACAGAGGTCACAGCAGTACGGGCAAACGAGGTACAGAGGGACAAACAGACGGGTAGTCAGACAGAGCCAAAGGTCATACACAAGAGGGCGGTGCGGTACCAAGGGGACGAGCAGAGAGGAGTCGGGTCACAAGCAGAGAGTCATACACGAGAGGTAGCGCAGTACAAGAGGGTCAGGCAGAACTCGTAACAGGGACAGAACCAGATCACAACCGAATAAGCAAGCAAGTTATCAGGCACAAGGCACACGTATACAAGAGGTCACTTAACTCAGCCGAGGGCAGGAGTATAACTGACACCGGACCCAGGTCCAGTGAGAACTAAATAGCCTCCTGCTGCCAGAGAGAGGCAGCACAATTAACCCATAGTCTAACCAGGACGGGTCAAAGCGAAATCCCGTCCTGGATCATGACAGTGAGCAGTTTCACCAGGACATTAAAGTAATGGAACACCGTTACCAGGGTTTTTGGAATAACTCAATAATGGCAGATTACTGTTGGATATTATATAGGAACAACCCTGAAAAATCGTATCAGCGACAGTTTAATGTCAAGCACTTTTACCCCCTTCCTTACATTGGACGTACTATTCCGTCCATGTGACCTGGGACTTAAGTCCCATGGACGGAATAGTACGTCACACGCGATCAGCGGCGCTCACGGGGGGGAGCACCGCTGATCGCGGCCGGGTGTCATCTGATTATCACAGCTGACACCAGGCAATATGTGACAGGGGCGGTCACGGACCGCCCCGGCACATTAACCCCTGACAAACTGCGATCAAACATGATCGCAGTGTTCCGGGGCATAGGGAAGAATCGCTCAGGGAGTGGGCTGAGAGCAGGCACATAGAAAGACTGTGCAGTGTCTGTCAGATCGCTGATCTGACACAGTGCACTGCAAAGTGTCAGATCAGCGATCTGACACTTTATAATAATGTCCCACACTGGGACATTACTATAAAGTAAAAAAAAAAAATCATGTGTAAAAATAATTTATAAAAAATTCCTAAATAAATTAAAAAAAATCTCTAATAAATTCTTTTTTTTGTAAATAAAAAAACCCAAAATACACATATTTAGTATCACCGCGTCCGTAACGACCCGCCCTATAAAACTGTCCCACTAGTTAACTCCTTTAGTTAACCCCTTCAAAAAAAGGCAAAAAACAATGCTTTATCATCACACCATTGAACAAAAAGTGCAATAACACGCAATCAAAAAGACGTATATAAATAAACATGGTGCCGCTGAAAACGTCATCTTGTCCCACAAAAAACGAGCCACCATATAGCACAATCAGCAAAAAAAGATAAAAGTTATAGCTCACAGAATAAAGCGATGCAAAAATAATTATTTTTTATATAAAATTGTTTTTATTGTATAAAAGTGCCAAAACATAAAAAATGATAGAAATGAGGTATTGCTGTAATCGTACTGACCAGAAGAATAAAACCGCTTTATCAATTTTACCACACACAGAACGGTGTAAACGCCCCCCCCCAAAGAAATTCATGAAATGCTGGTCTTTGTTCATTCTGTGTCCCAAAAATTGAAATAAAAAGCGATCAAAATATGTCACATGCCCGAAATTGGTACCAATAAAAACGTCAACTCGTCCCGCAAGAAATAAAACCTCACATGACTCTGTGGGTCAAAATATGGAAAAATTATAGCTTTAGCGTGTGACAGCTGCCAAACACAAAAACACGCCATAGATAGTAAATCAACCTCCCACTTTATCACCCCCTTAGTTATGGAAAAATAATAAAATTACATTTTTTTTATTTATTTCCATTTTCCCATTAGGGTTAGGGCTAGGGTTAAGGCTAGGGTTAGGGCTATGGCTAGGGCTGAGATTAGGGTTAGGGGTGTGTTGGGGTTAGGGTTGGAGTTAGAATTGGGGGTTTCCACTGTTTAGGCACATCAGGGGATCTCCAAACGCAACATGGCGTCTGATCTCAATTCCAGCCAATTCTGCGTTGAAAGAGTCAAACGGTGCTCCTTCCCTTCCAAGCTCTGCCATAGTCCTAAACAGTGGCTTACCCCCACATATGGGGTATCAGCCTATTCAGGACAAATTGCACAACAACTTTTGGGGTCCAATTTCTCCTTTTACCCTTGAGAAAATGAAAAAATTGGGGGCAAAAATATAATTTTTGTGGAAAAAAATTTTTTTTTATTTTTAATGCTCTACATTATAAACTTCTGTGAAGCACTTGCGGGGACTAGTTTCCAAAATGGGGTCACTTGTGGGAGTTTCAATAGTTTAGGTACATCAGGGGCTCTCCAAACGCACATGACACCCGCAGACCATTCCATCAAAGTCTGCATTCCAAAATGTCACTACTTCCCTTCCGAGCCCTGACGTGTGCCCATACAGTAGTTTTCTCCATGGGATATCAGCATACTCAGGACAAATTGGACAATAAATTTGGGTCCAATTTCTCCTGTTACCCTTGGGAAAATATAAAATTGGGGACTAAAAGATCATATTTGTGGAAAAAATATGATTTTTTTATTTTCACGCCCGGGCGCTATAAACTTCTGTGAAGCACTTGGGGGTTCAAAGTGCTCACCACACATCTAGATAAGTTCCTTGGAGGTCTAGTTTCCAAAATGTGGTCACTTGTGATGGGGTTTCTGCAGTTTAGGCACATCAGGGGCTCTCCAAAGGCAACATGACACCCGCAGACCATTCCATCAAGTCTGCATTCCAAAATGTCACTACCTCCCTTCCAAGCCCCAACGTGTGCCCATACAGTAGCTTTTTCCCACATATGGGATATCAGCGTACTCAGGACAAATTGGACAACAACTTTTGGGGTCCAACTTCTCCTGTTACTGTTTGCTGTCTGAACCCATGTCTCTGTTTTCCCCTATTCCCATCTTGGCTCAGTATATCCCTTTAGTGTGCTGACTCCCTGGTTTTGACCTGGCTAGTATCCTGACCTGCTTCTGTCTTTTGGCTTATTCGCTCCTGACCGTTTACTGATCCCCTGGCTTTTCTCTGACCATGAGTTTGCTTATTCCTTTGTTACTGCGCTACAGTCTAAGATCTGACCTGGCTTGTTTGACTATTCTGCTGCCTCTTGTGGTAGCCTCACTGCTGCACTGCAGGCCAGCTCTGTTTAGGTGCAGTCCTGCTTCCACTCTACTGCCATCTAGTGGAGCCTGCACCTACCTGCATTGCAGCAGCATGACAGCTAGGCCATATATCAAAGCCAGTAAAGTAAACCCCAGAAGTGAAGGAGCAGCAGTCATTGTGAAGAGTGTCCCGCAGCATGCTCAATAAAGAGATTCCACGTCCTCCACCAGCACAGCTACCAGCCAAAAAAGGAAGAGATGTAGCTTCTGTCCATCTTCTTGTGACAATAAAACAAATCTGACATGTGCTGGGTGTGCAAAAAATCTAGGTAAAGAACATGCGTTTTATTATTGTGTTCAATGTAAAAATGCATGAACCTGTTCAACCATTTTAGATAAAAAAGAAAAACTTAAGTTTTCATTATTTTTCATTTGTTGTTTTATAACATATGTTAACACAAAGTCATATTTAGTTAGATTTCATGTTATAGTAATAGAAATCTAAAGCATGTTTATTTGTGTGCAGAATGCTATAAAGCGAACATAATTGCAAACAGTCCGTGTAACCTTTTTCTGAAAAAAATTGATAAAAATTAAGTTTTAATTTCATTTTTCATTTGTTTATGATCAACCATGTTCACATACAGTTTAATAATGAAATAGGTATTCAAATAAAACACATTAGCTAAAATCAACATTTTAATAGGTTGGGTCATATTGACCCAAAACAGTACAAGTGTATAGTAAATGTGATCAGAACAGCAGGGTTAAGATAGTAACATAGCAACATAGGTTTGAAGGCTGAAGGAAGACCTTATGTCCATCTAGTTCAGCCTATTTTAGTGCAGCTGTTCTGCATTGTTGATCCTGGGGAAGGCAAAAAACCCTCAGAGTAGAAGCCAATTTTTTCCATAGGGAAAAAAATTCCTTCCGCTATGCTGGGTCAACCATCTACCTATAATATTATGTTATTCGTAACCTTCTATACTGTTACTCACAAGGAAAGCATCCATTCCTTTCTTATATTCATTCAGTGATTTGGCCATCACCACTTCCTCAGGAAGAGAAATCCAGAGCCTCACTGCTCTTACCGTGAAGAACCCTCTTCTATGCTGGGGCAGAAATTGTCTTTCCTCCAAACGAAGAGAATGCCCCCTTGTTCTTGTCACAGTCCTTGGTACAAACAGTTCATTGGATAGATCTCTGTATTGCCCTCTGATATGCTTGTAGATATATATTAAGTCTCCCCTAAGTCTTCTCTTTTCTAGAGTAAATAGACCTAATTTTGATAACCTTTCTGGGTATTGTAGTGAACCAACTCCATTTATCATTTTAGTAGCCCGCCTTTGAACCCTTTCAAGTTCAGTAATGTCTTTCTTGAGCACCGGCATCCAAAATTGCACACAATACTCCAAGTGTGGTCTGACGAGTGATTTGTACAGAGGGAGAATTATGTTTTCATCTCGTGTCCCCAGACCTCTTCTAATGCATCCCATGACCCTATTTGCTTTGGTGGCAGCTGCCTGACACTGGGCACTCCAATTTAGCTTCTTATTGACTAAGATGCCTAAGTCTTTTTCCATGTCTGATTTCCCCAGCAGTTTCCCATTTAGTAAGTAATTGTAGCATCTGTTTCTCCTACCCATGTGCATAACCTTACACTTATCTGTGTTAAACCTCCTTTGCCATTTTTCAGCCCAATTCTCCAATGTACTCAAATCTGTCTGTAGTTGCAAACTGTCCTCCTTTGTGTTAACTACCTTACATAGTTTTGTATCATCTGCAAACACTGATATTTTACTGTGTAAGCCATCCACTAGATCATTAATAAATATATTAAATAGTAGGGGGCCCAATACAGAACCCTGTGGTACCCCACTAGTAACCCTGGCCCAATCTGAGTATGCACCATTAATAACCACTCTTTGTTTTCTATCACTAAGCCAGCTACCTACCCATCTACACACATTTTCCCCTAGCCCAAGCTTTCTCATCTTACTTAATCTTTTATGTGGGACAGTGTCAAATGCTTAAGAGAAGTCGAGATAAATGGCATCCAATGATTCTCCTTGGTCCATTTGAGAGCTTACATCCTCAAAGAAGCTGATCAGGTTAGTTTGACAGGAGCAATCCTTCATAAATCCATGTTGATATGGAGTTAAACATTTATTAACACTGAGATATTCCATAATGGTATCCCTTAGAAACCCTTCAAAAATTTTACCCACAACAGATGTTAAGCTTACCGGCCTATAGTTTCCAGGTTCCCTTTTACACCCCTTTTTGAATATTGGTACCACATTTGCTTGCCGCCAATCAAAAGGAACAGAGTTGGTATGGTTGAGGCAAAGTGTGATCTTTACTTGGTTTTGAAAGTAATATTAATATTTAATCCAGTAATAAATCAACTTGTTGATTATCAATATACACTGAGTTAAGGAGAATGGTAAGTGGTAATATCAGGTAGTAGAAGTTTATAATATTCAGTGGAATAGCCAACAGGACCTGGTGATTTATTGTTTGATGCAGAAGATATCACCAGTTTCACTTCTGTTATGGAAGCATCAAAATCATTTGCTTGGAATGTAGATAACTGGGGGGCGTGGCCTATACTGCAAATGGAGTAAGACGTGCAGTCTGAGAGCTCCAAGAAATCCTCATCAAAATCAACACCCATCTACTCATCAAAGCGTGTTTTGGACCCATCCATACAAGGGACATCACAAGTCTGCCATACAGATCAACATCAGGCTAATATTGACTTTATTAGTGACTATACTGCGATTTATCCAGGCCTGCATCACCCGGACTAGGCCTATCAGCCTTGTTTACCCAGAGCAGTACTGCTTAGTTTCCGATCCCTGCAGAACCACCCAAAGACCCTGTAAGCCTAGCACTCCCCCTAGTCGTAAGGTTTACATCAAGGCTTTAACTGGGGGCTCCAAACGGGTGGGACACAGAAGATACCCCTCCGGGGTCTTGCACCCCCAATGCGCCCATCCGCAGTGGTCTGCACATCCACCCAGAGGTGTCGTGGCGACACAGCGGGAAAAAGGGGTCTCCCCAGAGACAACGGAGGAGACCCCTGGCCCTGGGATATAAGACCAGAGACTCCGGTAAGAAACCGTCTCTCCCCTGTCTCCATGCTCGTGCGCACCACCATTTTACCCCTGGCTGAAAACACCGAGCGGGTTAGGTCAATAGCGCACCCGGGACCAACTAATTTATATATAATTCCACCCTCCGGAGGATTGCAGCATCCACAGGATCCCCTCCCGCTCATAGCTCCAGGTGCATAAGCTAAAAATAGCACCACACACAGCGAAGGATTACCGTGAATCCAAGTGAATCTGCAGCTGCAAACCTTCAGCCCTCTTTACTCTCTGTGAGGTAACGCTGTCATTCAAGGTTGGGGGACACTCGCTTGGCAGCCACACAATCAGATCCAGCACAGGTTTTCATAAGCCATAACAGTCCATGAGGTTTATTCGTCATCATAAACCACAGAAGCAACATAAACAGCATTACAGCATAGCGTCCATTATAGCTTCACTCTGGCTAAGCCTGTGGTCACACACAGGTTACTCAATGTCCATACTCAGGCTCTTCAGCCTCATCATTATCTCACCCACGTCAGGGTTCTCTCATGGCTGTTGCTCCACGCTGCAGACATCCACTTTCTCCTCTGGGACTCTCAGACGCTGGCAGCCATTACACCCAGCCACACACAGGCTGTCAGTGAGGAGATCCTTCTCCTCATGGGACCTTCCAAACTGGACCAATCAGGTCCCAGCATTCACTCATGTGACCTACCCTGGCCACCATATATGGTCCGTAGCCACGCTCACCGGGTCACATGGCTATGACCTCATCACAGGTCCTTCACATACTCACATAGCCTTTTACTATAGGTGTTATCAGACACACCTCTGGGTGGATTTGCAGGCAGCTAGAACCCGCCCATCTCTCCAGCTGCCTGAAGGCTTCTCCCTAACACATAGGCACGAAAGATCAGCTCTGCTGATCAGCACATAACCAAGCCTTCATCTCAAAGCCACCCACTTTGAGATACACAACGGCCACTCAGTATTCTGCCACTCATCCTCTCTCTTGGGACTTCCACACAGCACCCCCTAGCGGACACAGTAGTCATTACACCACACCTCCTTCTGCGCAGGTGCGCACTTTCGTTTTAGCTTCCTGCCCTCCAGGATAATGGAGGGCAATTCAGACCTCACCAACCAGTTATAACAACCCAGTGGGGCTAGAGAAGACCCGGGGCCTCCCTCCACTCAATAAATAAATTGAAATTTAATAAATTTAATAAAATTCACCCCCGGGCCACCTGACAAAACCGCAAATCTACCACCACTGCCGCACAGATAGTTTTACTTCATTCCAGGAGCATGCACGCTCACTATTTCCATTACATCCCGGCTGACAACCCCGAGCAGCCTTGGTCAATAGCGCGACTCTGTTGATCAATTAGAACAGAATCTGCACAACACAGTGACAACCAATAGAGGTCCGGCTCATACTGCATCCAGAGCCTCGCTACCACTCCTAAAGCAGCCTCTTCATTATCAACTTTGTGTCTTCCTTCCCTACTTTTGCCGCTCCACAAGCATAGACTTTTTACATTTCCACAAAATATACTATAAGTCTTGGTCTCCAAGGTTTCTCAACTCGGGCCCTCACTACCCTAGTCCATTTGTGTTCACTTCATTGGTGTCAACCTACCTACAGTAAAATGAGCCAGAATAAACAAAACAAAAAAAAATACCCCCACAATCTCATCCATCCCTGGAGGCCATGACAGGGATGGATGAGATTGTGGGGGTATTTTTTTTTAAAGATCCCAGATGTCACCCCTCTTCAGACTCGATTAATGTTATAATACCGCGTCCCACCTGTGTATGCCACCTCCATGTCTAAACAAGCTTCATATGGACCCATTTACCTCCTGGACTATACAGCACTAGTTTCAAACAGATTAAGCGTCCATGATACCTCCAAGGAGATTTATACATTTCTCTATGTATGGTTATATATTCCTTTTTGCAAGGCATTTAAATCAGTATATCCACTCTTATAATAATAGTAGATACCATTTAGATCAACATGACATTCTGAAGTAGATCTCCATAGGAATCCTTACTTGGGTACCGGATTAGTATTTCGCGATAGCAGTCGGCAGACTGAGGAAGGCCGATAATAGGCCGAAACGTTTCCAGGACTGCAATAAATTATAAAATAAATCTAATTTGCAAAGGATTATTCAGTTGAGTGCCAAGTTACTTTATTATTATCGATTAATGTTATAAGCCCTGTCAAGTCCAGGTCCCCCCACAGGAACCTCAGCGATATGGACACATCTGTTTTCCTCCAAAAGGAAAATCCCAGGTGAATGGGGGGAACAATTTATCCTTCAAAGTGACCATAGGGGTGACACCTCAGAAGACTCCTTTTCCTCCTTGCCAAATCCAAGTCCAGAAAAGTCAAGCCTCAAACTGAATGAAGTTGAAAGTAATGCTCCCAACAAAATGGGTCTTGAATCCATCGAGCTCTACATGACTACTCTCGCCGACAAGATCAAAAACAATCTTAAACTCACTCTAGACTTCCAAATGAAAGTTTTCAAGGACGCCTTGGAGTCATTTAGCAAAAAATTGGAAAACCATGAGACAAGAATAGTTTCCGTAGAAGGGAAAACTGATGATATCCTAAACGAAAACCTAAAAATCAAGTCTGAACTGCATCAATTGAAAACAAAATTGGCCAATTTGGAGGACAGAAACAGGGGCAACAACATTAAAATTAGGGGCATCCCCAAGTCTGTCTCCCCCAATAATCTCGCAGAAAATACCAAGGCTGTTTTCAAAAAAATAATACCATCCTTGTCCGATCAAGACTTGACAATTGACAGGATACACAGGCTACCAAAACCCCCTCACATCTCCAAAGATCTCCCAAGGGATACTATTTTACTATTATTTATTTATACAGCACCATTGATTCCATGGTGCTGCACATGAGAAGGAGTTACATACAAATTACAGATATCACTTACATTAAACAAGCTAAAAATGACAGACTGATACAAAGGGGAGAGGACCCTGCCCTTTCGGGCTTACATTCTACAGGATTGTGTGGAAGGAGACAGTAGGTTGGGAGGATGCAGCAGAACCAATGTTGGTTGAGATGATATCTCCAGTAGTGGTGAGGAGGCAGCGGGGTCATTACAGGCTGTAAGCTTTCTTGAAGAAGTGGGTTTTCAGGTTTCGTCTCAAGGATCCGAGTGTGGTTGATAGTCGGACATGTTGGGGTAAAGAATTCCAGAGGATGGGGGATATTCGGGCAAAGTCTTGGAGGCGGTTAAATGAGGAGCAAATAAGTGTGGAGGAGAGAAGGAGGAGGTTACGTGAGGGAAGGTATTGGGAGATTATCTCAGAGACATATGGGGGAGACAGGTTGTAGATGGCCTTGTAGGTCAGTATTAGTAATTTGAACAGGATACTCTGAGGGAATGGGAACCAGTGAAGAGATTTGCGGAGGAGTAGCGAGGAGAGAGATGAATTAGTTGGGCAGCAGAGTTAAGGATGGTCTGGAGAGGTGTGAGGGTGTTAGCAGGTAGGCCACAGAAAAGGATGTTGCAGTAATCAAGGTGGGAGATGATGAGGGGATGCACAAGCATTTTAGTAGATTGAGGGTTGAGGAAAGGATGGATTCTGGAAATATTTTTGCGCTGGAGGCGACAGGAGGTAGAAAGAGCTTGGACGTGCGGTTACAAGGACAGGGTAGAGTCAAAGGTTACTCCGAGGCAGCGGACTTCCGGTACGGGGGAAAGCGTGATGTCATTAATTATGATAGATAGGTCAGGTAAGAAAGATCTGTGAGATGGGGGAAAGATGATGAGCTCAGATTTGTCAACATTAAGCTTGAGGAAGTGAGAGGAAAAAAAGGAGGATATGGCTAATAGACACTCTGGGATTCTGGACAGCAGAGAGTTGATGTCTGGGCCAGAGAGCTAGATCTGAGTGTCATCAGCATTAAATGTAATATATTATTATCTATGAAATTATTCCAATGCATTGTAAGGTAGGAGCTCAAATTTTCACACTTGGCAATGTAAGAATGGAATATCCAAAATTTAGATAATAATTGATGTAAGTAAGATTCGGGAGAGAGAAAGAGATTGGGGCATGGTCCGAAGTTATGATGGGGTGCATTTCATTGTGGGTAGACTGCGCAAATAGGCTTTCTGAGATAAAAAATAATTTATTCTTGAATAAGAATCATGGCTGCAAGCTAAAATGACCAAGAAATAAAGTAGCACTCTGTAACGCTATTACATGCAAACATGAAATACCATATATACTTGAGTATAAGCTGAGTTTTTCAGCACATTTTTCTGTGCTGAAGAAGCCCCCCTTGGCTTATACTTGAGTGAAGATCCCAGAAAAAGGAGGGGAAGCGGCAGCGGCGGATCAGCGGGTCACAGGAAGCAGAAGCCAGCAGCTGCAGCTCAAGTCTGTGCCCGCAGCTAAAGAGAAATGAATATTCACTGCACTCACAGTGAATATTCATTTCTCTTTAATAGCGGGCACGGTAGCCATCACGTGTGCCCTCTAATTAAGGGAATGAATATTCACTGCCCTCCACTCCATGGGCTTGGAAGTCAGTGAAAATTCATTGACTTAAGTAGCAGGCACACGTGATTGCCCCGCCATTACAGGTGCTGGCACCGGTACAAGATGCTGTGAGGGAGCACAGGGACAGAAAGTAGGATGGTTTATTTTTTTTAGAGATGAGGGGGCCATGCATACAAGGATGGGGATGAGGGGGCCATGCATACAAGGATGGGGATGAGGGGGCCATGCATACCATGATAGGGATGAGGAGCCATGCATACCAATAGAGGGATGTGGGGGCCATTCATACCAGGAGGGGGAAGAGGAACCATGCATAACCGAATAGGGATGAGGGAACCATTCATACTAGGATAGGGATGAGGGGCCATGCATACCAGGATAGGGATGAGGAGCCATGTATACCAGGATAGGGATGAGGACCCCTGCACACCAGGATAGGGATGAGGAGCCCTGCATTCCAGGATAGGGTTGAGGAGCCATGCATACCAGAATAGGGATGAGGAGTCATTCAGACCAGGATAGGGATGAGGAGACCATGCATACCAGGATGGGGATGAGGGGACAATACATACAAGGCTTATACTCAAGTCAATAAGTTTTCCCCATTTTCTTGTGGTAAAATTAGGTGCCTTGGATTATACTAAGGTCGACTTTTGTTCGAGCATTTCTGGTATATGAAATTTGAAATACGTTACTGCTCTAAAAATTTGAAAAATTGAGAATGCCTAGCACATAAATTGGCCAAGTCAAGTGTTCGGTGCAGCCATAATAAGGCAATTCTCTTTGCTGGGAACCTGCCTGTGAGAATCTAAATTGACTAAAGCCTATCTTAATATGTGAAGGTAGGATTCTACTGAAATTAAAAACGCAGAAAGCCTATGTACACAAATATCAAAAGACTGACTGGCAAATCCAAACAGAAAACAGGTGTGAATAGATGCTTACTAAGAGTAGCCATCGCCAAATATAACCAACAAATAAAGTAGCACTCTGTAGCACTATAGCATGCAGACATGAAATATATGAAATTTGAATTGCAATACTGCTCTAGAAAATTAGAAAAATTGAGAATACTGAGAGCATAAATTGGACAAATCTTGTGTACTCAGCAGCTACGAGATGGCTACTCTAAGTAAGCACCTGTTCACACCTGTTTTCTGTTTTGATGTGCCAGTCAGTTTTTTTACATTTGCAAGGTAAAATGTGCACTCTCTAGTAGAGCTACACTACGTCGGAGTTGCCAGGGATCACAAAGAGGCAATGGATTCAACATTTATTTATTTATTTTACTCATTTATATAGCGCCATTAATTCCACAGCGCTTTACAGATATTATTGCAACTGTCCCCAATGGGGCTCACAATCTAAATTCCCTATCAGTATGTCTTTGGAATGTGGGAGGAAACCGGAGTACCCGGGGGAAACCCAAGCAAACATGGGGAGGACATACATCTGGGAGAGTTGTTGAATAGTCAATAGTGATTGGGTACCATATTTTGCGCTGTCCATTTATAGATCAATTACAGAGTTTAAATCATCCCCTAACTATGTTTTGTTGTAGAATGTCTAGAACATTAGGGAAAAAGGTAGGATTAGGCTGATTAGGGGCATATACATTTAATTACATATAATTTTGGTCAGCAATATCCACAGATAACATAATAAATCTGCCATGAGGATCAACTAATTTGACCTGAATTGTGTAGGGAAGACTCTTACGAAATAAGATAGCTATCTCTCTAGTTTTTGAAATATTCTCTGCAGAGCAGCAGGTGTCCAACCAAGTAGCTTTCAGTATGGAATTTTTCCCCTTTATCCAGTGTGTCTCTTGTAGGCAGATGATGTCAGGGGTCAGGTTTAAATGGATAAGGACCTTTCTACATTTAACAGTGGTATTTTACGCCTTTTGTGTTCCACAATACAAATTAAGATCAGTAGAGGTTGTATAATGTGGTAATGCATTGGTGTTTGATATACTCATCTTTGACAAATGACAAAAGGCTGACTGGCACTTCCAACAGAGTGTGAACAGGTGCAAACTAGGAGCAGCCATCTCCATATACAGTAAACAAAAAAAGTTGCACTCTGTAGTGCAAAAGCATGCCAATATGAAATATATTTAATATGACTAGCAACAGTGCTTCTGGATAATTTTTTCATTTGTATATTGGCTCTCTGACCGAGCACTCCGCCCTCCAGCATGTGGTGGTTTTTAATTGCAACTGTAGAGTCTCAGTTTTTCCTAGTATCCAAAAGCAGTATTGCTATTCATATTTCATATTGGCATGCTTTAACACTACAGAGTGCAACTTTTTTGTTTATTGTATATGAAATGGCTGCTCCTAGTATGCACCTGTTCACACTAGATTGGAAGTGCCAGTCAGTATTTAGTCATCTCTATCACTAATGTACATGTGGATTTCCTGAAATTACAGGTAGTTAGTGTATAGAAAACCCTCGAGCCACTGTACAAATTCTACGATTTCTATTGTTGAAGATTGTGATATGAAAAAAAGTTTCTAAAATTAAAAAAAAAAAAAGAAGAAGAAAGCTTTAGCGTAAAAAAACCCTGATTTAAACAATAAATCATTTTCTGATGAGACATTCACTGTCTTTTTATTGTTCAAAAGTAGACAAAGTTTATAAACTATGTACACGTTGTATTGTCAGAATCATATCAATCTACAGTATGAAAAATCTCCTTCTTGAAAGACAAAATTGCTTCTGCACAAAGAGGTTAATAATAATAAAATAATAATAATAATAATAATAATAATAATAATAATAAAAACAGTGTTCCTAAACTGGTATTAAAATATACAAAAATGACTAAATTTGCAGAGAAATTACCTTTACAATGTAAGAATTATGTGTAAATAAGTTGTGGGCTGTGTTAGGCTATGTGCACACGTATTATAAGGATTCGCTCTGGTAGGTAATGGCAGGGCTGCTGTAACGAGGCAACACACAGGCTTAAATTCCAATTTCAGTGGTTTTAATGTCACTTTGCAAACAGCAGGTTAACAGAAAATAATGGAAAAACATAAATGTACTCCAGCTTGGAGAACCACTGGTCCCAGAATCACCCCTTGCACGGGACGGGCTTAACTAAGTGGATGCCAGTTCCTGCGGCATCCGCCAGGTGCCATTCCCAGGGTTGCTGAGAGTCCTGCTGCTATAGTCCTGCAGCACCGGGATCCTGTATACAAGTTCAGGCCAAGTCCAGCCAAGTTCCTGTAACTTCCAGACACACTCACCATGTGCCAAATGCCAACCTCCATTACATAGCAGATAACCCCTCCCACCGGTGAGGTAGACATCACATGGGCTGATCACGTGACCATGACATCATCGCAGGTCCTGTCTTTAGGGAAAAACCCGGCCAAATAATAATCTGCTGGGAGAGATGTATCTCCCATCCAGTAAAACACCCTTTACTGTACCACATACCTCCCTCCTATGTTCAACCCTAGAGGAGTGGACACATGATATACAGTGAACTCTGGACAGGGCATCTGCATTCCCCTGTAGTCTACCTGCCCGATGTTCTACTGAAAATTTAAAATTTTGCAGTGACAGGAACCCCCTGGTGGCTCGGGCATTCCTCTCCTTAGTTTGACTCATCCACGTAAGAGGGGAATGATCTGTCACCAACCGAAATGTTCTCCCCAGCAAATAGTAGCGTAATGACTCCAGTGCCCACTTGATGGCCAGGCACTCTCTCTCCAAAAAACTGTACCTGGTTTCAGCTGGGGTAAGCTTCCGGCTTAGGAAACTAATGGGATGCTCTTCCCTGTTAACCTCCTAAGACAGCATGGCACCGAGCCCTATCTCAGAGGCATCAGTCTGCACAATGAACTCTCTTTTGAAATTTGGAGTGACCAGGACTGGTGTACCACACAGTACCTGTTTTAACTTTGTAAAGGCCCCCTCTAACTGATCATTCCAGTGCAGTCTGTTAAAGGCACAGGCAGGGTTGCAAAGTTGGGAATGAACCGCCTGTAATATCCCACCAAATCTAAAAAGGCTTTTACCTGTTTTGTTGTGAGAGGACGGGGCCAGTTCAGAATTGCCTCCACTTTGTTTACTTTAGGCTTGAGAACTCCTCTCCCAATGATGTAACCCAAGTACCGAGCTTCCTCCAACCCTATGGAACACTTCTTTGGGTTGGCAGTTAGCCCTGCATGTCGCAGAGAGTCTATCACTGCCTGTACTTTTGCTAAGTGACTTTCCCAGTCGGTGCTGTACACAATAATATCGTCTAGATAGGCTGAGGCATAGCGGCGATGGGGACAGAGAACAATATCCATTAATCGCTGGAACGCTGCTGGTGCGCCATGCAACCCAAAGGGTAACACCTTATACTGGAACAGCCCCTCGGGCATTACAAAAGCCGTTTTTTCCTTCACTGCCTCTGTTAGGGGTACCTGTCAATAACCTTTTGTGAGGTCCAGAGTTGTAAAATACCGTGCCTGCCCAAATCGCTCTATCAACTCTTCAACCCGGGCATGGGGTAGGCGTCAAACTTTGAAATGTCATTAAGCTTTCTAAAATCATTACAGAATCTTAGAGACCCATCAGGATTGGGTATTAGGAGTATTGGGCTGGCCCACTCACTTTGGGACTCTTCTATGACCCCTAACTGTAGCATAGTCTTCACCTCTTCCGAGATGGCTTGTCGCCGGACCTCAGGCACCCGATATGGCTTTAGTCGGACTTTGGCCTGTGGCTCCATGTTGGATTAGGAAGGTGCGTCAGGGGAGCTCCAAAAAAACATCTGTATTTCGGCTAATGAACTCCCGGACCTCCTGAACCTCTCTAGGAGACAAAGTAGCTGCAATTTTGACTGCGGGTTGGGCTTCTCCTTCCTTGCCCCGAGGTAATGGAGCCTTCTCCATCTGAAGCGCAGGCAGCGGACTATCCCCACCAAGGTTTTCTCTATCTTTCCATGGTTTAAGCAAATTAACATGGTAAACCTGTTGTGGCTTTCTCCGTCCTGGCTGGTGTACTTTGTAGTCTACTGACCCCACCTTTTCCATGATCCCGTAGGGTCCCTGCCACCTTGCAAGGAATTTGCTATCTACGGTAGGCACAAGTACCAACACCCGATCCCCAGGGCTATAGGTTCTTACCCGAGCCTCCCGGTTATAGACCCGACTCTGTGACTGTTGTGCTGCCTCCATATGTTCCCGGACTAAGGGTAGGACTGTCTCCATTCTTTCTTGCATTTTTGCAACATGTTCTTTCACACTTTTGTGGGGAGTAGGTTGGTTCTCCCAGGCCTCTTTGGCTATATCGAGTAAGCCCCGTGGATGTCTGCCGTACAATAGTTCAAAGGGCGAGAACCCCGTAGATGCCTGTGGCACCTCCTGCACTGCAAACAACAAATATGGCAATAAGAGATCCCAGTCCTTCCCATCTTTGGAAACTGCCTTTTTAACATGCTTTTCAGTGTCTTATTGAACCTTTCTACCAGACCGTCTGTTTGGGGATGATAGACCGATGTGCGCAACTGCTTAACATTTAGTAACCGGCAGAGTTCCTTCATAATTTTTTACATAAAGGGGGTTCCCTGGTCTGTTAAAATCTCTTGAAGAAATCCCACCTGCGAAAACATGCCCATGAGTTCCTTTGCTATATGCTTAGCTGATGTGTGGCGCAGAGGAATGGCCTCAGGATATCGGGTAGCATAATCTAGAACTACCAGGATGTGTTGGTGTCCCCTTGCTGATTTATTGAGAGGCCCCACCAGATCCATTGCCACTCTCTCGAAGGGTACCTCTATAATTGGCAAAGGCACCAAAGGACTCCGAAAGTGAGGCTAGAGACTGGCTACCTGGCACACTGGACAGGAACTACAGTACTGTTTAACTTCTTCATGGACCCCTAGCCAGTAGAACCGCTGCAGAATTTGGTCTAGGGTTTTCTTTTGGCCCAAATGCCCACCAAGTACATGCGCATGCGCTAAGTCCATTACCAGCCTACGATATGTCTGAGGTACGAGTAACTGTTCTACCAGTTCCCCACGTATTTTCTCCACTCGGTGCAACAAATCTTGGTGTAGCTCAAAGCGTGGCAGCACTGTAGCTGCCCCAGGTTGTTGGGGTTCCCCATTGACAAACAGTACATTTTCTCTGGCCTGGGCCAAAGTAGGGTCTCGGAGTTGCGCCGTACCAAAATTGTCACCTGACACATTCAAGTCTGACAACTCGGGTCCCGGCAGCAAGTATTCGACCTCTTCAGCCAATACTTCTATGGGAGAACTCTTCCCCTTCTCCACCGAAGGGAAGGTTACCCCTACCGCCAGCACTTCTTCCTCCGGGCCACCAGGTTCATGCCCTACTTCTGGAGAATGTAACCTGGTTGCCTCTGGTGCCAGCAGTTGCTCCGTGGGTGAGACAACAGATGGCTACAGCATAGAAAATAAAGGAAAGTCTCTTCCAATTATCACCTCATAATGCAAATTAGTCACAACCCCCACAAGGTGGCACAGCCTCCCCGCTGGCGTGCTGATCACCACAAGTGCGGTGGGATAGTCTTTTAAGTCCCCATGTATACACAACACCCCAAGTTTCCGACCCGTATACTTGCTGGTTTGTATCCAGCTGGCTCGTACCAGAGTTATAAGACTCCCAGAGTCCAATAGGACCACAGCCGGGGTTCTCTCCACTTCAACCTGACCCAATTGTTCCATATTGGGACCTTTCGGGGTGCCCACTGCACACATCGGTTCGGCATAGTGAGATTGGAGGTACACAAAGTTGGTGTCCATGGGCTCAGCCAGGTGGGGGCAATCAGCTCTCATATGCCCTGGTTCCTGGCACCGCCAGCAGATTATGGGGCTCCTTACCTCCCCAGATAAGTCCTGAGCGGCCTTCCTGGGCTCCGCCTGCCGAAGCAGGGGTGGAGACTTAGGGAACCTTCCAGGTAGCTTCCGGGGAGTCCCTCCCTGTAGCTCTTTGGTAGCCTTATACCTTTCTATGAGGTCTATCATTTGCATGGCATTAGTAGGGGATGCCTGTCCGACCCATGACTGGCGGGAGTGGGGAAAAGCCCCCCAAAACTTATCAGTCACTATGCAATCCAGCATGGCCATGGGGGACAACACCTAGGGCTGTAACCACTTTCGTGACAGGTGCAACAAGTCATAATACTGTGACCGAGCCGGCTTGGAGAGGGTAAACTCCCACTGGTGTATCCACTGGGCCCGAACTAAAAAAATTTACCCCAAGATGTGCCAGTATCTCACCCTTGACGACCGTGTAGTCCGCCCTTTGCTCCATGGATAGGTCCTGATAAGCTTTCAAAGGTACCTGGGGCCAGAAACGGAGCGATGATTTCTACCCATTGCTCCCGGGGTAGCTTCTCTCTCTCAGCAACTCCTTCGAACATCTCCAGGTATGCCTCCACATCGTCCGACTTCTCCATTTTGGGAACCGCTGTACGAACCGCTTTCCAGACATCATGGATTCCCCAGTTAGTTCCTTTTGTCTGCACTGTCGTGATATGCTGTATCAACAGCTGATTGGTTTCCTGCTGCTGCATAGCCTGCTGTCGCATGGCCTCCTGCTGCCGCATGGCCTCCTGCTGCTGCATAGCCTGCTGCTGTGTAGCCTGCTGCTGCATAGCCTGCTGCTGTTGTCGCATGGCCTGTATGAGCGTTTTGACCGTGTCCTCCATTTCTGGAAAGTTCCCCGCCTGGGTCTGTACCACTTGTTTCACCCAGGACATAGGCTGGGGTACAGATCAAAAATAAGCAAAAACAGCCTTGCCTCACTGCGTTTGCCCGCATCCAGTCCACCAATTATAGGGATTCGCTCTGGTAGGTAATGGCAGGGCTGCAGTAACAAGGCAACACACAGGCTTAAAGTCCAATTTCAGCTGTTTTAATATCACTTTGCAAACAGCAGATTAACAGAAAATAATGGAAAAACATAAATGTACTCGATCTTGGAAAACCACTGGTCCCAGACTCACCCCTTGCACGGGATGGGCTTAACTAAGCGGCCGCCAGGTGCCATTCCCAGCCAAGTTCCTGTATCTTCGAAACACCCTCACCATGTGCAAAATACCAACCTCCATTACATAGCCCATAACCCCTTCCACTGGTGAGACAGACATAAAATGGGCTGATCACGTGACCATGACATCATCGCAGGTCCTGTCTTTAGGGAAAAACCCAGCCAAACAATAATCTGCTGGGAGAAATGTATCTCCCATCCAGTAAAACACCCTTTACTGTACCACAGTATGCAGAAAATTTCTGCATGAAACTTGCGGTTTTTCCCACGCGTTTTCTGCACATTTTTTGCGTGGTTTTTGCGCAAAAATGCGCATTTTTTAATGTGTTTTTTCTACACGTTCCCAGTCAAAGAAAATAGCTAGAAATGCGGAATTTTCTGCAAAATTAATGAGCATGCTGCGTTTTTTCTGCAATGTTGTTTTTTTAACGGAAAAAAACGCATCAATATGCACAGAAAGTGCGGAATTCATCAAAATGAATGTGAAGCTTCTTTTAAGCGTTTTTGATGCGGTTTATTTGGTAAAACCGTGGAAAAAAACGCAACGTGTGAACACAGCCTCATATCTACTTTTGAATGGTTTTTATCACCTTCACTGCTGCAGGAATATTTTTTTCCAGAAAGTTATAAAGAAGTTATCCAGAAAGGTACCGCAGATGCCACCTGCAGACACTGGTCTATAGTAGAACTGAATTAAGCCATGGAAAATACACACATCTGTTACACAATGTAAATGTTACCATGTGTAATCTCAACCAGGGAGTGAATTGCACAATTCAAAGAAGCTTTGTTGAATATAAAAAATGGCACTAAAGGAACAGATGGTAGAAATGCTGTCTATAATAGAGAGAGCTAGAGAACTCCCCTGAGGCACAGGACAAGAGACATTGAAGCTATGGAGCTAGCATGATTCTTGTGGATGAGCACAGAAGTAATGCATTCAGACTTGTGACTTCTGTAGAATTAGAATGTACAACAAAGGAAAGTCTTCTGAAGAGAAAACTACTATTATAGAACTTATCAAATAAGAAATCACTTTGCCATAAATCACTACAAATTGTGTAAACGTAAAAGGATTACAAAAAAGAAGTCAAGTCTCTCAAACCCAACATCTTACACATGATCCAAGAGCAGAACAAATCTGTAACCTAAAAATATGCCCTTGTGTGTAAATAAACTACTTTAATGTGCAGTTCAATCCTTATTAACAAATATATATATATATGTATATCAAAGGTGTTGTCCAACGGTGAAAAAAATGTAAGCAATTGATTAATTAAAATGAAAAATAATTAGCAGTGGAATACTCACTTCTAAAGGTCTTGGTTGGATCCAGAAGCAATGGCTACCCTGGTTGAACGCCCCAGTAGCCTGTATTTGGTTGTAGCGGTTAGGTGATTAGAAGTGCGTGTCATCGGATGTTTCTCAGGTGATGTGCTCTTCTAGCCAGCTGACCGCTACTGCCAGTCACAGGCTGCAGTGATACTGGGACTTCCGAATAAAGCAGATATCGCTTCCAGAGCCGTTGGAGACCTCGGGAGTAGCTGTCTGGATCCACATGGGCGATGGATGGTAAGTATGCGATCGTTTATTATGTTTAATCAATCCGTACTTAGAAAAGTTTGTTTTATTGTGGGACAGCCCATTTAGTAATTTTTCAATAACCCTGTAATGGTTTGATGAACTTGCAAAAATCGTAACCTCTTTAGGCCATGTTCATATATAGAATTCTCCTGTATTTTTATGTGCAGAAAATCTGCTATGTTTTAACTGTCCAAGCACAGTGGATGTGATTTCAATCATTTTATGAAAATGCATTCCCACTGTGTGTTTAAAGACACTATTGTGTGACAGCTATGCTTAATTATCAAATAGATTATTATAATTCTGTCTGGGGCTCCTGGGACTTTTACTGGGCTGAACAAGACTCATAATAGTTACTGTATTTCTTTTCTCTTCATAATCCCCTACACACAGCCCCCCTTCCTTCCTTTCCTCTTGTATGCGTCTTGTATCTGTGTTGTTTTCTCTATTACTTGTTATTTTGTCATTTATCATAGCGATTTTTGATAATTGTATTAAGTTGGAAAGACTAATATGAGTAACTTTGACTAAAGGGACATTTACACTGCTAGATAATTGTGAATGAGCATTGTTAAAAACTCTTGTTTCGATTATCTTGTCATGTAAACAGGCTGCCTTTCATCCGATGAATGAGCAACACACTCACTTACAAGGGGGGAACAATATGCAGCATCAAAGATCATCATTTGGGGTGGTGCATCATCCTGTGTAAACAGGACTTGCACTGTCGAGAACTATGGCAGCCTATGTGTACTGATGTATCTAATATAAATTTCTCAGTGTGTATCGTTTACTTAGAGCTGAGGCAGACCAAACACCAGCCGATCAGTAAGAGTTTACCTGGCTGGCTGTATCGTGATGCCAGTCTGTCCATGTACATGGACCTTAAAGGTTTTGTCCACTATTAGGAAAACACCTTATTGATCAAAATGTTTGTCCCAAGATAAAATAATAAAACTTATACTCAACTCACGTGTCGGCGTAGTTCCCGCGGTGTTGGCACTCGCTCGACCAGCGCTAGCGTGCATTTGTTATGACATGTGACAAAGATGACCAATCAGCGCCTGCACCACTGTCACTATCTCCTGTCGAATTGAGCAGGAAGATGAAGTCCGAAATCAGCTGCAGCCGGACTGCCTCTTCATGTCCGATTTGTCCAAAGGCAGAGACACTGACGCCAGCAATGATTGGACACGGGCGCCAAGTGTCACAACAACCGCACACAAGCCTCGGGAGACAGAGTACCGACACAGCGGGAACGGCGCTGGCATGGGAGGTGAGTATAAGGCCAGGGTCACATTACCGTAGAATACGGCCGAGTGCTATGCGATGAAACATCGCATAGCACTCTGACCAATGTTAATCTATGGGGCGGCTCACATCACTGTATTTTTTTCTCAGGCATATTCAACGTGCATGTGAAATCGCAGCATACTGTGATTGTACGTGTATGTCATCCGAGACTCGCCAATGCAAGCCTATGGGTGCGAGAAAATCTCGGACACCACACGGAGCATCAGTGTAACTTGCGACAAATACACACACATTTTCCTCATTTCAGCCCATTGAGCCGTTAAATTGAATGGGGAAAATCAGTGAGAAATATAAAGCCATACGCATGTCATACGGATGCCATACGGATACATAGGTGGGAAAAAATCGCATCATCGCATTGCAAACGCATTACACACGGATGACCATACGGAGAACACTTGTGTGACTCTCGGCAGGGAGACTCGGATCAATTTTCCATAGGTTAAGTGTGACGCCGGCCTAAGCGTTATTATTTTATGGGGGCCAAGCGAGGGGTTATGAGAAGAAGTTGTCCAAATAGTGGACAACTTCTTTAACAGAAGCATAATGATATGTCTTTACCAATAGCCCTCTTTTGACATAAGATAATAAATTGGCTGTGTATTTGTACACATGTATTGCCTTGTTTTGTTACACTGCTTGCCTATGTGATACACTTTTCTACTGTTTTCTATAAGTTTTAAGACACCATTGAACTTTGCATTTTGGAGTAGCTTTTTCTCTATGCGGAGCCTGGAAAAATGCATGGAAAAAAACATAATTGTGGTTTTAAGTGCGGGCTCAAATCTTTTCTTCAATAAAAGTATTAAAAAACAATGCATCAAATCTGTAACAAACAAGAAGGCGAACAAATAAAAAATGCAGAAAGAATGCAACAATCATGGAAGATTGTCATTTGTTTATTTTTGTGTGGACTCCTGCAAAAAACAAATGGTAAAAAAGAGCAGAAAAAGCAGAATTTATGCCATGTGTCAACTTGTTCTTATGGTTGGTATTGTGAAAAAGCTTCAGAAATAATTATATGCATATCAATGAAGCTTTTTATATAAAGTACACTTTTATAATTTTTGCACTTAAAGTATCACTCCAGTGTTTCTTTTTGGTTGTTTATTTTATATGCACCTTTTTTTATATCCACGTTTCTTTTGTATCAGTAATGTATGTTCATGTATGCATTAAAATACTTACTAGCTGACCTCACTGCTGTTCTCAGCACCGGCCGCTCGGGGCTTCTTCTACAACATGTGACCTTATTGAAAGTCTATAAGGCTCTTAACACCTTCACGCCACTGCCAGTTTCCGTTTTTATGTTTCCGTTTTTTAATTCCTTTCCTCCGAAAGCCATAACTTTTTTTAATTTTTTTGTCCACATAGACATGAGGGCTTGTTTTTTGAGGGATGAGTTGTACTTTTGAATAACACCATTCATTTTACCACATAGTGTACCAAAAAATGGAAAACAAATTACAAGTATGGTGAAATTGTGAAAAAAAAAATGCAATTCTGACATTATTTTTTGGAAATTGCTTTTTACTGTGTAAATTTTGTGGTAATAATGACCATGCAATATGATTCTCCTCATCCATCCAATTTCATTGATATCCAACATCTGCAGTTTTTTTATTATTTTAATGGTGACACAAAAAATCAGCAGTCTGAAAAAAAAAATTCTGTGAGTTGTGTCACCATTTTCTGAGACCTGTAACATTTTCATTTTTTAGCTATGTGATAGTTTATTTTTGCAGGGTGAAATAATGTTTTAATTATTACGATTTTGGGATAGATGTGACTTATTGATCACTTGTTATAGCATTTTTTGTGAAATTGCTTAGACCAAAAAAAAGTAATTTTGGCATTCTTGAATTTTTTTATGTACAGTATTTATCAATCTGATTAATTGTTTTATATTTTGACAGATTTTTCTGAACATGATGATACCACATACGTGTTTTTTTTATATCTATTTTCAATGGGGGAAAAGAGGGGTGATTTGAACTTTTAGATTTTTTTTCAGATTTTTAAAACTTTTTTTTAACTTTTCACTGTTATTGCTATCTTTCTTGGGGAACTTGGAGTTGCGATCGACCAATCGTTTGTGTTATATACAGTAGAGCGATGACACAGATTGCTCTCATTATAAAGAGAGATGATGCATATATCATCACGTGAAGTCATTATTTCCCTCTACTCCTCTTTGGTCAGACCTCATCTGGAATACTGTGTCCAGTTTTGGGCACCACATTTTAAAAAGGACATCAACAAACTGGAGCAAGTTCAGAAAAGAGCGACCAGAGTGGTGACCGGTCTGCAAACCCTGTCTTATGAGGAAAGGTTGCAGGATTTGGGATTGTTTAGTTTGCAAAAGAGAAGACTGAGAGGAGACTTAATAGCTGTCTACAAATACAGTCATATGCTAAAGTTTGGGCACCC
Organism: Dendrobates tinctorius; assembly: GCF_039654945.1. Classification (NCBI taxonomy): domain Eukaryota; kingdom Metazoa; phylum Chordata; class Amphibia; order Anura; family Dendrobatidae; genus Dendrobates; species Dendrobates tinctorius. The sequence goes on from NW_027361703.1 coordinate 67,950,207, forward strand.
CTATTAATGTTAACCTTTTTTCTTTATAACAATTTTGGTTTTTGCAACAGCTATTTCAGTTTCATATATCTAATAACTGATGGACTCAGTTATATTTCTGGATTCAAATGAGGTTTAGTGTACTAACAGAAAATGTGCAATCTGCATTTAAACAAAATTTGACCGGTACAAAAGTATGGGCACCCTTATCATTTTCTTGATTTGAACACTCCTAACTACTTTTTACTGACTTTCTGAAGCACTAAATTGGTTTTGTAACCTCATTGAGCTTTGAACTTCATAGCCAGGTGTATCAAATCATGAGAAAAGGTATTTAAGGTGGCCACTTGCAAGTAGTTCTCCTATTTGATTCTCCTATGAAGAGTGGCATCATGGGCTCCTCAAAACAACTCTCAAATGATCTGAAAACAAAGATTATTCAACATAGCTTTTCAGGGGAAGGATACAAAAAGTTGTCTCAGAGATTTAACCTGTCAGTTTCCACTGTGAGGAACATAGTAAGGAAATGGAAGAATACAGGTACAGTTCTTGTTAAGCCCAGAAGTGGCAGGCCAAAAAAAATATCAGAAAGGCAGAGAAGAAGAATGCTGAGAACAGTCAAGGACAATCCACAGACCACCTCCAAAGACCTGCAGCATCATCTTGCTGCAGATGGTGTCACTGTGCATCGGTCAACAATACAGCGCACTTTGCACAAGGAGAAGCTGTATGGGAGAGTGATGCGAAAGAAGCCGTTTCTGCAAACACGCCACAAACAGAGTCGCCTGAGGTATGCAAAAGCACATTTGGACAAGCCAGTTACATTTTGGAAGAAGGTCCTGTGGACTGATGAAACAAAGATTGAGTTGTTTGGTCATACAAAAAGGCGTTATGCGTGGAGGCTAAAAAACACAGCATTCCAAGAAAAACACTTGCTACCCACAGTAAAATTTGGTGGAGGTTCCATCATGCTTTGGGGCTGTGTGGCCAATGCCGGCACCGGGAATCTTGTTAAAGTTGAGGGTCACATGGATTCAACTCAGTATCAGCAGATTCTTGACAATAATGTGCAAGAATCAGTGACGAAGTTGAAGTTACGCAGGGGATGGATATTTCAGCAAGACAATGATCCAAAACACTGCTCCAAATCTACTCAGGCATTCATGCAGACAATGTTCTGGAATGGCCATCCCAGTCCCCAGACCTGAATATCATTGAACATCTGTGGGATGATTTGAAGCGGGCTGTCCATGCTCGGCGACCATCAAACTTAACTGAACTGGAATTGTTTTGTAAATAGGAATGGTCACAAATACCTTCATCATCCAGGATCCAGGAACTCATTAATAGCTACAGGAAGCGACTACAGGCTGTTATTTTTGCAAAAGGAGGATCTACGAAATATTAATGTCACTTTTATGTTGAGGTGCCCATACTTTTGCACCGGTCAAATTTTGTTTAAATTCAGATTGCACATTTTCTGTTAGTACAATAAACTTCATTTGAATCCAGAAATATAACTGAGTCCATCAGTTATTAGATATATGAAACTGAAATAGCTGTTGCAAAAACCAAAATTGTTTTAACGAAAAAAGGTTAACATTAATAGGGGTGCCCAAACTTTGACATATGACTGTATCTAAAGGGCTGTCACATTGTAGAAGGATCAACTTTATTCTCATTTGCACAAGGAAAGACTAGAAGCAATGGGATGAAACTGAATGGGAGGAGACAGATTAGATATTAGAAAAAACTTTTTGACAGTTAGAGTGATCAATGAGTGGAACAAGCTGCCACGAGAAGTGGTTAGTTCTCCTTCAATGGAAGTCTTCAAACAGAGGCTGGACAGACATCTGACTGGGATGATTTAGCGAATCCTGCTTTGAGCAGGGGGTTGGACCAGATGGCCCAGGAGGTCCCTTCCAACTCTACGATTCTATAATTCTATGATTCTATCTGGGCAGGCAGCTTTCCTGGAGCTCTGCTGCTGGCGATACAGAATGGCAGCACAGCTCCACGGGAGCTCCTGTTGCCTCTCCTGTGTGACGTTACATATGACGTCATCACGACAGCATGTATGCGCTAGCATAAGAAGAAGTGGAGCCACAGAGACTGAAGCAGGGCACAGGGGAAGCAGGAAACCATTGACCAGGGCAAATTTTTCCATTCTGAGCAGTGTCACTTTATGAGGTAATAACTCTTGAACACTTCAACGTATCCCAGTGATTCTGAGACTATTTTGTGACACATTGGACTTTATGGTAGTGGTAAATTTACATCGATTTTTTATTGTGTTTATTTGTGAAAATATTGGAAATTTGGTGAAAATTTAGCAATTTTCAAACTTTTAATTTTTATACCCTCAAACTAGAGCGTTATATCACACAATATAAAAAACATTTGCCACATCTCTACTTTACATCACCATTTTTAAACATAATTTTTTTTTGTTAGGTTACAAGGGTTAAAAATTGAACATTTTTCCAACAAAATTTACAAAACCATTTTTTTCCGTGACTTTGAGGGGCCTATGTGACAGAAAATACCCAAAAGTGGCAATATTTTAAAAACTGCACAGCTCAAAGTGCTCAAAAACACATTTGAAAAGTTTATTAGCCGCAGAGGTTGGCAAGGTTACAAAATGGTGCCTCCACTCTGCGTTGACTGACCAAAATTGTCCTTAACTGCACCCTCACTATAGACAATGTGCAACATTAGAGCAATTATAACTATAGAAAGAAATACACAAAAATCAGATGATCAGGCACAGGCCTATAAATATGTTTACACAGTCACACAGGAAAGAATGGAGGAAGATGAGCAGTACCAAAAAACAAACAGAAGACGTGGAAATGTCCCAGACCCAGAATGAAGAAGGGAAAGGGTGCTAGGAAGGAAGATACATTAACAGACAATAGGAAAGCAACTGAGATTACTAAAACAAAATAATGTCTAGCTAAGTAGCTGGAACTCCAAACACCATCAACCTTGAAGTATAGCCAGCAAAGAAGGCAGGTGCAAGGTGAGTATAAATAGCCCCTTCAAATAAGTGATAGAGCAAAAACAAATAGGTAGAGACGCTTTAATAGAATTAAACCATAGAAAGGAAAGTGTTGTAGCTGCTTTTTGTTCTGACCAAGCGTCAGATATGCCAGATCACCAGTGAGTCCGGATTAGGAGTTTATCGCCCTTAATTCACAAGCGCTTGGAGACAAAGAGACTCAACACACACGAGCCGTGGTCAAATCACTTTATCTGACGTAATGAAATACAAGGCAATCTTTTATACCATTTACAACAATATGTAATTCGATGGAGCTCATGTGGCCTCCACCATCACCTTCAGGGTTACAACATGTTTACAATGTACCCAGAACATGTTGTTACTGACTATTGAGAACAAATATGATAACAAGTATAACAAGTATAGTTTCCTTAAAAAAAGAGACTAATAGTCTACATAAGAATAATTCTAGCAATAATAGGCAAAAGGCAATTTAAATCTTAAAGGCATTTAAAGGGATAAAAAAGCAAACCATTAACTCGTCTATATCAATTTCCCCCTTTTGTAAATGGTATAACCTTTGCCACAGGGTCAGCTGATGTCCACAAAGGAGCTACTGTCTCATGGGTCTAGTACCCATAAGGGGGCTTCCTACCTGCTTCGCCCATCCACCCTCAGTGTGGACACTCACTTTCCCCATCAGCAATGGCTACCTGGGGTCTATGATACACTACAGAAGGTTCAGCCTTAGATTCTTTTTTTATGCATACATTATTCAGTAGCTTAAGTAATATATATATTAACGCTTTTACGGCTACATAAAACAATAAGCAAAACAGCAAAATTTGCATACAAGTCTGTACAATGCCAAAAATCCATCCTGCAAGGCCATTAAACCAATTTAATGGATTTAGGAAAGAGAATGTGTTACCCCACCAGGAGTCTCTGTTTGCACTGTGTTGTTTTAACCATTGGTCTCTAAGTTCACCTATTTTGTCTATACTGGCCCTGATCTGGAGATTGCCAGCAGGGTCGATATAATTACAAAAGGTGGGACCAATTATTTGACACATTCCTCCTTTTGCTGTCAGGTAATCTAGGACTATAGTATGCTGGTTTGTAACTATGATTAATTGTCTCTGTATTCAGGGCCGCCATCAGGGCATGACAGCCCTTACTGCTGTATGGGGCCCGGTGAACAGCAGTACAGAAGGGGGGCCCGCATGTCAGGGGCCCCACTCCTGTGCTTCTAGTCATTGGGCCCCAAGTAATGTGTGCTGTGGCCAGGCCCTAAGTGCTGTGTGCTTTGGCCGCGCCTGGGGTGCGGCGCGCACACATAGAAGAGCAGCAACAGCGGCCGACGTCAGATGAGAGCTGCGCAGAAATGGAAGAGGTGAAGGACCTGTGGTGACGTCTTCAGCTCCGCCCCCTGATCACATGACGATGACGTCACCACAGGTCCTTCAGCTCACAGCAGCAGCTGCATCTTCACTGCAGGAGCGCGGTCAGGTAAAAGTAGAAAGTTTTTTTTTTTAATTTAAATACTGAAAGCGTCCAATATGTTTCCCTGGCAGGATGGAGACACATGGACCATATGTCTCCATCCTGCCAGGGCAGATTGAAGGCACACGGGCAGATTGGAGTGTGACACTGGGGGCAGAATGGAGACGGGGCAGGATTGGAGATACAGGGGGCAGAATGGAGACGCGAGGCATGATTGGAGATACGGGGCAGAATAGAGATGCGGGGCATGATTGGAGACGCGGGGCAGAATGGAGATGCGGGGCATGATTGGAGAAGCGGGGCAGAATGGAGACGTGTGGGCAGAATGGAGATGCGGGGCATGATTGGAGATGCGGGGCAGAATGGAGACGCGGGGCAGAATGGAGACGCGGGGCAGAATGGAGACGCGGGGGCAGAATGGAGATGCGGGGCATGATTGGAGATGCGGGGCAGAATGGAGATGCGAGGCATGATTGGAGACGCGGGGCAGAATGGAGATGCGGGGCATGATTGGAGATGCGGGACAGAATGGAGACACGGGGGCAGAATGGAGATGCGGGGCAGAATGGAGACACGGGGCAGAATGGAGATGCGGGGCATGATTGGAGACGTGGGGCAGAATGGAGACGCGAGGCATGATTGGAGATGCGAGGCATGATTGGAGACGCGGGGCAGAATGGAGATGCGGGGCATGATTGAAGACGCGGGGCAGAATGGAGACAAGGGGGCAGAATGGAGATGCGGAGCAAGATTGGAGACACGGAGCAGAATGGAGATGCGGGGCATGATTGGAGACACGGGGCAGAATGGAGACAAGGGGGCAGAATGGAGATGCGGGGCAGAATGGAGACATGGGGCAGAATGGAGATGCGGGGCATGATTGGAGGCACGGGGCAGAATGGAGATGCGTGGCATGATTGGAGACACGGGGCAGAATGGAGATGCGGGGCATGATTGGAGACACGGGGCAGAATGGAGACAAGGGGGCAGAATGGATATGCGGGGCATGATTGGAGACGCGGGGCAGAATGGAGACATGGGGCAGAATGGAAATGCGGGGCATGATTGGAGACGCGGGGCAGAATGGAGACATGGGGCAGAATGGAGATGCGTGGCATAATTGGAGACACGGGGCAGAATGGAGATGCGGGGCATGATTGGAGACGTGGGGCAGAATGGAGACACGGGGCAGAATGGATATGCGGGGCATAATTGGAGACACGGGGCAGAATGGGGATGCGGGGCATGATTGGAGACACGGGGCAGAATGGAGATGCGGGACATGATTGGAGACATGGGGCAGAATGGAGATGCGGGGCATGAATGGAGACACGGGGCAGAATGGAGATGGGGGGCATGATTGGAGACACGGGGCAGAATGGAGATGCGGGGCATGATTGGAGACACGGGGCAGAATGGAGATGCGGGGCATGATTGGAGTCACGGGGCAGAATGGAGACACGGGGCAGAATGGAGATACGGGGCATGACTGGAGATACGGGGCAGAAGAATGGAGATACGGGGCATGATTGGAGACACGGGGCAGAAGAATGGAGATACGGGGCAGAAGAATGGAGATACGGGGCAGGATTGAATACACTGGGGGCAGGACTGGAGACAGATGGGGCAGGGTTGGAGACAGATGGGGCAGGATCATGGGGCAGGATGGATACGATGGAGACAGATGGGGCAAGATGGGGAGATCATATGGGGCAGAATGAAAGAATGGATACTCATGAGGGCAGGATGAGAGAACATATGGCTGAAGCCAGGAATGAGACACACGGGGGTCAGGATGGGGGATATTATTACCATAGGGGCTAATTAAAGAATATTATTACTGCAGTGATGTATTTATTTTATTTTTTGAGTATACTGTTTTAAATGGGGGGGCGGTCCTGTTACTGTGTAGAGTGATACTGTGCTGCCTTTTTTTCTTCATGTGGTGTAATGTAGAAGTTGGGAAAAAAATAAGTAATGTGTTCTGCAAGCGGAGCTCTAGATAACTGTGTTATTTCCTGCAGAGACGAGCCCTGGCTGGAAGACGTGATGGCGATCTGTGCTGGATTAAAGATGAAAAGCGAAGATGAAGGACTTCACCTAGAGACGTCACTGGTGAGTTAGTGTGTTACCTATATACTGTATACTATATACAGAGCTCCTGTGTATAATGTCATGGATCACTGCATTACCTGTATGCAAATTGCCTCTTCAGAGAAAAAGAGGACTTGAACTCTATAGTGCCACCTGTTGGTAGTAGCGATCCTACAAGTCACAATCAACCCTTTAACGAGTCTTGTAATATGGCTTAGGATAAGTCATATGACTTATCCTAAGTCATATTACAAGACTCGTTAAAGGGTTGATTGTGACTTGTAGGATCACTACTACCAACAGGTGGCGCTATAGAGTTCAAGTCCTCTTTTTCTCTGAAGAGGCAATTTGCATATTATTTTCCCAGAGGAGCACTGCACGGCGAATAAGCCTCCTTACCTTGACAAGCCAGAGCTGGCATGTCACTCTCCACAAGGAGAAACCTTGCCCCTTAGACCTGTATTACCTGTACACAAACACTGCATACTAAGTACAGGTCTCCTGTGTATAATGGCACTTATGGTGAAAGTATTGTGTTATTTTATTACTGATCAGTATTGTAGTATTCAGTTACCATGTGGTGGTAATATGTGGTCTGGACATGGTGTAGCGGTATTTGCTCCTTGTATGTGGTATTATTCGGTCACTGTGGTGGTAAAATGTGGTCTGGTCATGGTGCGGTGGTATTTGTCCCTTGTATGTGCTATTATTTGGTCACTTTGTGGTGGTAATATGTGGTCTGGACATGGTGTAGCGCTATTTTTTCCTTGTATGTGATATTATTTTGTCACTGTGGTGGTAATATGTGGTCTGGACATGGTGCGGTGGTATTTGTCCCTTGTATGTGCTATTATTTGGTCACTTTGTGGTGGTAATATGTGGTCTGGACATGGTGTAGCGGTATTTGTTCCTTGTATGTGATATTATTGGTCATTTTAAATATTGAAAAATAAATAAAAATATATCTAAATTGTATTGCATATTTTAACAAATATTTAATACAGTAGAGTAGAGCTCGGCCAAAAGTGTCTACCCTGTTATGGTGGTGGCTTAAAAAATCTTTTGGCCAAAACAAAAGCTGCCGGCTATATGTGTGATCTGGTGATGGGAACTGTTAATGTGTGATAGGTGAGAAGTGGAGTTTTTCCAAGAGAGAGCAGTGGGACTGTGGACAGTTCGAGGGGTGGAGGGCAGGGCTGGGGTGGAGCCTCGGTGGAGTCTCAAGGGGGCCCCGAAAATTTTGCCAGTATGGGGCCCCGAAATTCCTAGTGGCAGCCCTGTCTGTATTGTATTAGTTTCATTAAGAACTTCAAGAATCTGGAAAATCTGATCGTCCAGGTAGTTGGTAGCTTCCACTAATTTATCCCACATTTGTGTTATGAAGGGGTATATTAGCATACTACTGAATATTTTATTTGTTATCCCCATTTCTACTAGATGCGGCCTACCATTTGGCCGGGGCTTATTGTCTGCAGCCCTTCTTATACAAGGTGTGAATTGGAACTGCTGCTGTGTCTATTTTACTATGAGGAACTATGAAAGTGGCTGGTGTTAGTTTGGCAAGAGTGCAAACCCCTCTTATGTCTGGGCTCACCCACCTGTAGGCACGATGTCCGCAAACCAAGAATACTCCTTCAGGGAGAACACAAACGTGACCAGGGGTCTGTATACATTGGTATAAACTCAAAAGTCCTGACATAGGCTTATGGGCACACCAAGTATTATTCATTTGTTTTCCACTTATACCAGATGTACATTTATCCCTTTCTTTCCTTATTATTTTACCCGTAGATCCTTTACAGCCTTCAACACCATCCTGGTACACCGTCTCATTAACCTGTGTTTGATCGTGAGTGTATATGCGGAAGCAATTTTTGTCCTCACCACAGGTGCTTGCTCCAGTGTGTTGAAGACTGAACCACAGTCCATCATTGGAAATGGGGTCTGAGTGAGGGATTTCAGTCCTCCTCCTGGCGACCATATTTCCGACATCTGAAACATATTCCTGCCACCACATTTGTACCTTAGGCCGCGTTATATTAAACTGAAACCAGGGATTAGCGGCCCATCCGATTATAGCCAATGAGGCAGATATATCACGGGGCACATCTTTTCCCCAAAACCTAGATTGAATCCAAGTCTCATTATGTATGTGGAGCGCCCCACCAGGGCCTAGCGGGGTACTCGGTACCGGGCCCGTTGATCTCAATGGGAGTTGTCACAGAAGCTGTGACCCAGTCCATGGCCCTGGGGCTCCATGGCATAAAGGGGATGAGTGAACAATGAAATAAAGTTTATGACTAGTTCGTGACGCCACCTGTGGTGTTCGGCAAGTGAGGTGTTAGGCCGATGCTGCATGCAGATCCTCTGGGACTGGTGGTGGGTTGCAGCCAAGATGGTGAAGCTCCCCACAGGTGGAGCTGTAGTCCCAGGGTAGTGTAGATGTAGCAATGGAGAGGTGCAGGGGGTGTAGAAGCTGATACCCAGATGTAGTGGCACAGGGTGTGTTGGCGCAGGAATAATTGGAATTGCAGTTCCAAAGCTTTACTCACAGTCTGTAGCACACACAGATGCCTGCCTCCGTGCTGTGTCCTCCGGGTCAGGGACTCAGTCAACCTCCAGATCAGATGGAATGCTCCCTTCCAACACTCCGTCAACATGTGCCTTTCTGAACGTCTCCTCTATAGCGCCTTTAAGTGAAGTACTCCTAGTACTGAGTTACACTGGAGTGCCTCCTGACAGATGTTCCCAAGAACTCTACTTGTACGGCAGACAGCGGTAGCCTGCTTCGGGGAGTCCTTACTCCTGAGTCCCGGCTTACTATCCAAGTTGCTGTTGCGCCAAAAAGTCTTAGATGGGAGTAGTGCATTTACAGCCCACTACTCCACCGGTGTCTGCTGTAGAACGATTAGTGTCCATACAACCTCGGGGACCGGGCCCCGGCCTTGCGCTTAGAACGTCTAGGCAGGGTTCTTCCTCTAACCCACGTCCTCTGTGTTCCCTTTTACTCCTACGTTCCGTACTTGTCTTTCTTTTTTATGGAAGCTCAGGCTTCAGTTCAATGTCTTTCTCCTTCTCTCCTTTCCCGTGCCAGCTGGCTCAGATCACTGAGGCAGCTGCAGCACTTCTTCCTTCATCCCTCTTCCAGGGATCTCCTTTCCTCACTCCTCTCTGAGTGACTGTCTGACCTCGAACTCTCTGAAATTCTAAACCTTCCCACTCTTTTATGTATTCTAAACTCCACCCACCTCCCAGCACGTTTCGTGCTTCCAAGCAGTGAACCACCAAAGGTGCTCTGCTACTCTCTAAGCAAGGAGCCGCAATGTGGCTTTGCTACACTACTTTGTGGTGAGGGGTGCAGGTGTTGGAGCATGGTTAGGAGTTCCCACCCTACCTGGAGGGTGGGGCACCACACCTCAGGAGGAGGTGCAGTACCTCTGTGGCGACTGAAGCCTCAGGGGCGCCACATATGCAGTGTGGGGTTAATACCTCACATGGCTCCAGAGGTAAGGCTAAGTACGGCATAGTCCTCGCAGATACTAGGCTGTGTGTACAGATCCAACAGTCTTCCAGTTTCTGTCCTTCCATGTCCTTTTTATTCAAACTATAGGTAGAAAAGAGCGCAATAGGGTCTTATCCGGGTGATTTATAAAAGTCAATAAAGAGATATACTCACCCTTTCCAGCAGAGAGCCGAGCATATAGAATCAATTTGTCAGCCTGCTGCACGTCCAACGGTTCACACAGTGACCTCCACGTAAATCTCTTATGGAATAAAATTCTTGGACTTATGTGCGCTGCTAGACAGAATATCAAATCCAGATCATGTAGATAAATTAACCTTTTATTTTCCAACGCGTTTTGAAGTCCATAACACTTCTTCCTCAGGGGATGACATATATGAGTAGATAGAGCTGTCTCCAGCTTTATACATCCACATTTTGAAAATTGGCGCCAATGATAATATGTGATGCACCGCAAAAGTCAAAGTTCAAACAGAACAAAGAGGGGATTAAAAATATATACACTGTGTATATATATATATATATATATATATATATATATACTAACTATATATATATATATATATAAAACTATTAAAAGCAGAAAAAAAGAAAATGATAATGAAAATATAAAAAGCGAACTCACGCCGCAGAAAAAACAAGGAGGAGGACCCATAGTCCAACACCCATACCATCACACCAGACAAGAATTTGTCCGGGAGGAGAAAAGAAAAAGAAAAAGAGGGGATTAAAAATATAACAAATTCTTGTCTGGTGTGATGATATACAATGTATATATTTTTAATCCCCTCTTTTTCTTTTCTCCTCCCGGACAAATTCTTGTCTGGTGTGATGGTATGGGTGTTGGACTATGGGTCCTCCTCCTTGTTTTTTCTGCGGCGTGAGTTCGCTTTTTATATTTTCATTATCATTTTCTTTTTTTCTGCTTTTAATAGTTTTTTCTGTAAAGTAAATATAAGAACAATTGGTTTTATCAACTACAGATAAATTATTCTGATATTCTCACGACATTTGATCTGTTTGAACTTTGACTTTTGCGGTGCATCACATGTTATCATTTGCGCCACTTTTCAAAATGTGGATGTATAAAGCTGGAGACAGCTCTATTTACTCATATATGTCATTCCCTGAGGAAGAAGTGTTATGGACTTCGAAACGCGTTGGGAAATAAAAGGTGAATTTATCTACATGATCTGGATTTGATATTCTGTCTAGCAGCGCACATAAGTCCAAGAATTTTATTCCATAAGAGACTTCCATGTCCTTTATAAGAAGAGCATGATGCCGAATAAGTTTGTTGTCCCAGTCAGCATTTAAGAGTTTATCCTGTGTCTCTGTAGAGTGCAGTAACCCTGTCACTGCCAGCAAGGTGATGAAGAGTACAGTCATTCTACTGTTGACAGGATCTTCTTGCAGTGACTGGCGTGGATCCAGGTGGGCTTTCCCTCAAGTTTTACTGAGGTGGATGTGGTCAGCTGGACTTGGAAGGGGCCGTCAAATCGTGGGTCCAGGCTCCTTCTCACGTGTCTGCGTATAATCACCTGGATTCAGCTGATGCACATCTGCACTGGCATTAGGATCTGGAATGGATGAGAACACATGTTTATGCATCACATTAAGTCTTTCGTGCAAGGCCTGGACGTGGGCTGTCCTAGAACCGTGTTGCATTTTTAGCACCTGTGGGAAGTACAGACCAGTCTTTGGTGCACTACCAAATAGGACTTCAAAGGGAGACAAGCTTGTCTTTCTATTTGGAGTGTGCCTGACTGAAAAGAGTGCAAGAGGCAAGCACTCTACCCAGCTCTTTCCTGTGTCTGCCATGGCCTTTTGAATTTTCAGTTTAAGTGTCCCATTTAGTCTTTCCACTTTCCCACTACTTTGTGGCCTATATGGTGTATGAAATGCTTGCTGTACACCCAGGGCTTGCATGACTTCCCTCATTATTTCTCCCGTGAAGTGTGTACCCCTATCGCTTTTTATGGTTTCTAGGGACACCATACCTGCAGATCAGTTCTTTCATCAGGTTGTCTGCAGTTGTTTTAGCATTTGCACATTTTACCAGATAGGCTTCCGGCCAACCAGAGAAAAGATCTACACATACTAGGATATTTGCATACACTCCTACCTTGGTAGCTGTATGTCATCAATCTGCAGTCTCTGAAATGGGTAGAGAGGCCTAGGTGTCGCTTTCTTAGGGACTTTCACTGTTTTACCTGGGTTGTGCTGTGCACAGATGAGGCATGATTGTACAAGTTTCGCGGCTGTGTAACTGAAACCAGGAGCGATCCAGAAGGCATCCACCATGGCACACATGTGACTTTTTGAGGTGTGAGTGGGGCCACGAGTTGCTTGCGCCATGATTGGGAACAGGGACTTCGGTAGGCACAACTTATCCTTATTCTCCCATACTCCGTTTGAGTTCAGCTCAGCTCCCAGTCTCCCCCGGTGTACCTTCTCTGTTTGGGCAGCCTGTTGCTGGAGAGATTTCAGGACATCTAGGCTCAGTGTGGCTGGAATACGCTGACTCCCCGCCACTGTCCACTGCTCTCTAGGCCGCCTTGCTGCTACTTTAGCAGCCTCATCCGCCCTTCTGTTGCCCTCTACCTCCACGGAGTCACCTTTTGTGTGTGCTTTTACCTTGACAATGCCAACCTGGACTGGTAACATCAATGCCTCCATTAATTGTTTCACCAGCTCTGCATTTTTAATGGGCTTTGAATCCGTGAAAATATTAGCGACTTTACCTGCAGCGGCTCTACACACCTCAGCGAGTGCCTTCAACTCTGCCTCCTGTGCCGACATGTGAGGAGAGAGTGGTTCCGCTCGGATTACCTCATGTGAGGATGCTACTGCATATCCAGTGTAGAATCGTCCATCCTGGTGGAATCTGGAGCCATCTACAAAAAACTCAAAATCTGCATTAGGAACAGGTTTTTCATGAACGTGTGCAAACCCAACTGTCTCCTGACTCATCAATTCTATGCAGTCATGTTCATGCGTCATGTCAAAGTATTCTTCCTCACTTGCTAATACGGTCACCAATTCCCCCTTTTCTGAATCCACAGGCAAAAGGGTGGCTGGATTCAGAATGTTACATCTTTTGAGGGTGACATACTCAGGAATTAGTAGAGCACATGCAAGTCGGAGCTGTCTGGCCATAGACAGATGTTTTGGTTGAACTTGTACGAGTATGGAATGGATGTCATGTGGGGAATAAATTGTCAAAGTAGTGAGATCATAGGGGTCTGATGACAAACAGTCATAAAGTGGTTGCAACATTTGTGAAGCAGGCCTTATCCAAGGCCAACAGTAGGTCACTAAGCCTAGGAAAGTGCGTAGATGCTGATGTGACGTGTGGAGAGGGAGATTTTGAATTGCCTGTTTCCTGTCTTCAGTCAGGTGTCTGATACCTTTGGCAATACAATGTCCCAAAAATGTCACCTTTTGTTTGTAATACTGTAATTTGTCATGTGAGACCTTGCAACCCTTTTCTGATAAAAAAAAACATAGCAAGGGAACTGTAGCTTCCCTGCAGGACCTCTGGTCCAGGCAGAACAGCAAAAGGTCATCCACGTACTGTAATAGTACAATCTGCGGATGAGGTGATTGCCACTACTCAAGGATCCCTGCCATCGCTGCTGAATCAATGGCAGGGCATTTCTTTCCCCCTTTGTGGGAGGACTGTCCAACAATATTGTTCACCTTTATGAGTAAAGGAAAAAGATACTGACATTCAGGGTGCAGGGGTACAGAGAAAAATGCACCTGCTAAATCAATGACTGTAAAACATTTTGACATCACTGGGATCTGTGACAGTATTGTGTGTGGATCAGGGACGATTGAGGTCATACTCTCTGTAACATCATTAATAGCCCTTAAGTCATGAACCTTTCTGTAAGTGTCAGCAAACCCTTGAGTCCTTTTTCCGTAATGGGATACAAAGGGGTGTTGCAGGGGGAAGATCTTTGCACTAGAACCCCTTCCTTAACATACTCTCTAATATCTCTGCTCGGGGCCATTGATTTGACTAGGCTCAAGGGGTATTTCTTTAAGCAAGGAGGAGTGGTTCCTTTTTTTTTTTTTTTTTCTCTTCAATTTAATCATGACAGTAAATTCATAGGAGTATTGTCACTAACAATAAGTTTTGCAAGTACCACAGTTCCAGCACCTCACTGTTTCTATGTCCTTAGGTCTCTTATTACGTCTCCACTGTTTTCCTTGACAGGTTGTCTTATTGTCCTTGTTTGCTCAACTTCTTTAGCTACCTTAAGGAGGTCCTTTGGATATATCTCCTTTCAGGTCTGGCTTTCTGTACTGCGTCTCGTAAGTCTTAGTTCATACCGTCAATGAATGCATTCACCAGTATTCTAACATCAAGTGGGTTTATGCAAATGTACCCCATGTCTGCCCATTTCAGCTGTAACCGTCCAAAGTACATCTCTACGCTCTCTCCTCTTTGCTGTGTCACATTAGTCAGGAGTACAGACTGCTCTTATTGTTCCACTGTAGCCCATTGTTTCAGTGATTCACAGTACGTCTCCCCAGACCGTGCAGATTTATCATCCATGCCCCAAGCCCGATTCTTTGCCACATCTGTGTGTGTCTTATTTATATGTCTTAGTGCGTCACCTGCCTTTAAACTCACCAACCTCTCTAGGTCTGCCCAGGTACACTTATATGTCTGCTGTACTTCCTTTATGTGTCTGTAAAATGGGAATGGTTGGTCTTCAGGGTCAGGCAACTGCTTCAACAAAGCTAGCTGGTCAGAGGGGCTCCAGAGATAATACACCTGCATCTTTCTTATTCTAGTCGCCCTTCTAGGTCCTGATGCGGTTGGTCGTCTGATGTCTATGTGGCGCCCCTGAGGGTTCAGTCGCCACAGAGGTACTGCACCTCCTCCTGAGGTGTGGTACCCCACTATCCAGGTAAGGTGGAGACACCTGACCACACTCCAACACCTGCACCCCACACCACAAAGTAGTGTAGCAAAGCACCTTCGGTGGCTCCCTGCTCCCCTTGGTGGCTCCCTGCTTGGAACACGAAACGTGCTGGGAGGTGGGTGGAGTTTAGTTCATATAAAAGAGCGGGAACAGTTGAGTTAGTCAGTCTTTCATTCAGTCAGTGAGTGAGGATGTAGAAGGACAGAGAGTGAGAAAGAGAAGATCCCCGGGAGAGGGATGGAAGAAGGAAGTGCTGCAGCAGGCCACAGTGATCTGGTTCTGCTGGCACAGGAAAGAGACAGAGAAAGGAAGCTTGATTCTCCATTGGAAAGAAGGATTAGTACAGAACGTAAGGAGAATAGGAGGCACCCAGCACTGCTACATTCTTGTGCCTAGCCTTGCACCATTCACGTCTCTCCCCTATCTCTTCATCTACACTGCCCTGGGACTATAGCCCTGCCTGTGGAGGGCTACACCATCATTGCTGCACCACACCATTTGTCCCAGAGGATCTGTCCGCAGCGTCGGCTTAACATCTTCATTGCCAAATACCACAGGTGGCGTCACTAAACATTCATTAATAAACTTTATTCCATCACTCAACATTCCCCCCTTTTACAATGGACGCCCAGGGCCACGGACCGGGTCCCTGCCACTGGGACAACTCCCATTGAAATCCACCGGGCCCGGCTCCGAGTACCCGGCCGACCTGGCGAGATCCTGGGGGCGCTCCAAATGTCCCCAATAGGCCCCAATAGGCAGCATAGTCCCCAATTGGCAGGTAAATGTCCCAAATAGGCAGCATAGTCCCCAATAGGCAGCATAGACCCCAATAGGCAGGTAAACAGTTAAATACCCCAATTGGCAGGTAAATGTCCCCAATAGGCAGTATAGGTCCCCAATAGGCAGCATAGGTCCCCAATGTGCAGGTAAAGGTCCCCAATAGGCAGCATAGGTCCCCAATAGGCAGGTAAATGTCCCCAATAGGCAGCAGAGGTCCGCATGATAGACCGGACCCAGGCTTAAAAAAAAAACAAAATAAAAACCCACCAGTACTCACCTATGTCCCCCGCTTCTCTGAAGAGGCACCTGCTCGACTCCATCTTCTTCTGGCACAGACGGCGTGACGTCATCAGGCTGCGCAGGCGGCGTGATGACAATCACATCATCTCTGCTGCATGCAGAAGCCATGCATCTCCTTTCCTCACTGCCTCGTCGTTCCGCCCGCCATTACAAGGCCCGCTGGCATTGAACTGTAGTGAAGTTCAATGTCGGCCGGGCCCAGTGGCTGGATAAATGTCCTCGGCAGGCTGCATGTGGCCTGCAGGCCGTAGTTTGAGGACCCCTGGTCTAAGGGGTAAAGTTTCTCCTTGAAGAGAGTGCCAAGTTGGTGCAGGGAGACTTATAGGCCATAAAATGCTTTCCTAGGAATTTAAATATGCAAATAGTTTGTCGAGAGAAAGACGACAGGAGCTTTAGTGCCAAATATTGGACGTGTCTTTTCACTGATGAGAAGCAAAAAGCTCCAAACACTTGTCTGCAAATAAAGTTTCTGATTTTGTTTTCTATCCAAAGTCATGTGACGAGGCCCCATAAAGGGTCGACGTTGACTTTCAGGATTTCTACCTCCAATGGGTGGCACTAGAGCTCCTATCCTCTTCCTCTCTGAAGAAGTTATTTCCTTGATATGTCAATCATTACATTGATATCTCTTGTGTAAAGTTTTGTTATAAGGGGGAAGGAACCAAAGAGGGTTGTACAAGATTTTATAAATGCTGTCTCCTTTCTTATAAAAACAGTGCCACACCTGTCTGTCGGCTGTGTCCGGTATTACAGCTCAGCTCTATTCACTTCTATGGAGCTGAGTTACAAAACCACACATAACATGTGGACAAGTGCGGCGCTGTTTTTTTTGGAGGAAAGCAGTTATGTTTTTCTAATCCGGTACAGTCACTTAAAGAGTCGATATTGGAAGCAGCAATCCTACAAGTCAATAGGTGTCACTAAAGTTCAAGATTGCATATTTAATTTCCCAGAGGAGCATGCAAGGCGCTTAAGTCTCTTCATAGTGGCATGCCACACCTGACTTGTCACTCTCCGCAAGGAGTCTCCTTCAACTGAAAATGTGTCTATGTCTATAGCTGTCTGCCAAATTAAGTCTAATTCACTGCACACTCAAACAGATTTTGATGCAAATAACTGCTCATTTTATTACATGTGGGAGCCAAACAAGAATATAGCACACAGTAGAAGCGATACAAATAAGACATTTCGGCTCAGCCCGAGCCTTTATCACTTTATCGCTGAAATACAAAAGGACATAAATTAGAAGAACGGAATACCGAAAGTAAAAATGACAAAAAAAATCATTAAAACACAAAGATTGTCCCAGTAGATCAAGGTGGTGGGAATAAACACATACAGTGGGGAAAAAAAGTATTTAGTCAGTCAGCAATAGTGCAAGTTCCACCACTTAAAAAGTTGAGAGGCGTCTGTAATTTACATCATAGGTAGACCTCAACTATGGGAGACAAACTGAGAAAAAAAAATCCAGAAAATCACATTGTCTGTTTTTTTTTCATTTTATTTGCATATTATGGTGGAAAATAAGTATTTGGTCAGAAACAAAATTTCATCTCAATACTTTGTGATATATCCTTTGTTGGCAATGACAGAGGTCAAACGTTTTCTGTAAGTCTTCACAAGGTTGCCACACACTGTTGTTGGTATGTTGGCCCATTCCTCCATGCAGATCTCCTCTAGAGCAGTGATGTTTTTGGCTTTTCGCTTGGCAACACGGACTTTCAACTCCCTCCAAAGGTTTTCTATAGGGTTGAGATCTGGAGACTGGCTAGGCCACTCCAGGACCTTGAAATGCTTCTTACGAAGCCACTCCTTCGTTGCCCTGGCGGTGTGCTTTGGATCATTGTCATGTTGAAAGACCCAGCCACGTTTCATCTTCAATGCCGTTGCTGATGGAAGGAGGTTTGCACTCAAAATCTCACGATACATGGCCCCATTCATTCTTTCATGTACCCGGATCAGTCGTCCTGGCCCCTTTGCAGAGAAACAGCCCCAAAGCATGATGTTTCCACCACCATGCTTTACAGTAGGTATGGTGTTTGATGGATGCAACTCAGTATTCTTTTTCCTCCAAACACGACAAGTTGTGTTTCTACCAAACAGTTCCAGTTTGGTTTCATCAGACCATAGGACATTCTCCCAAAACTCCTCTGGATCATCCAAATGCTCTCTAGCAAACTTCAGACGGGCCCGGACATGTACAGGCTTAAGCAGTGGGACACGTCTGGCACTGCAGGATCTGAGTCCATGGTGGCGTAGTGTGTTACTTATGGTAGGCCTTGTTACATTGGTCCCAGCTCTCTGCAGTTCATTCACTAGGTCCCCCCGCGTGGTTCTGGGATTTTTGCTCACCGTTCTTGTGATCATTCTGACCCCACGGGGTGGGATTTTGCGTGGAGCACCAGATCGAGGGAGATTATCAGTGGTCTTGTATGTCTTCCATTTTCTAATTATTGCTCCCACAGTTGATTTCTTCACTCCAAGCTGGTTGGCTATTGCAGATTCAGTCTTCCCAGCCTGGTGCAGGGCTACAATTTTGTTTCTGGTGTCCTTTGACAGCTCTTTGGTCTTCACCATAGTGGAGTTTGGAGTCAGACTGTTTGAGGGTGTGCACAGGTGTCTTTTTATACTGATAACAAGTTTAAACAGGTGCCATTACTACAGGTAATGAGTGGAGGAAAGAGGAGACTCTTAAAGAAGAAGTTACAGGTCTGTGAGAGCCAGAAATCTTGATTGCTTGTTTCTGACCAAATACTTATTTTCCACCATAATATGCAAATAAAATGAAAAAAAAACAGACAATGTGATTTTCTGGATTTTTTTTTCTCAGTTTGTCTCCCATAGTTGAGGTCTACCTATGATGTAAATTACAGACGCCTCTCATCTTTTTAAGTGGTGGAACTTGCACTATTGCAGACTGACTAAATACTTTTTTTCCCCACTGTATATACAATATATACAGTATGTTGATCCATAGTTATACAAGGATATGTCTATCAAATAGTCTAGTAGACTAGCACCAAATAAAGCTGAAATATGGAGGGAGGTATTACCTTAGTCCAGTACTGGAAATTTGCATAAGGTGCAGAAGGAGAAGAAAATCTTTTTTTTCTTCTCCTTCTGCACCTTATGCAAATTTCCAATACTGGACTAAGGTAATACCTCCCTCCATATTTCAGCTTTATTTGGTGCTAGTCTACTAGACTATTTGATAGACATATCCTTGTATAACTATGGATCAACATACTGTATATATTGTATATATGTGTTTATTCCCACCACCTTGATCTACTGGGACAATCTTTGTGTTTTAATGATTTTTTTTGTCATTTTTATTTTCGGTATTCCGTTCTTCTAATTTATGTCCTTTTGTATTTCAGTGATAAAGTGATAAAGGCTCGGGCTGAGCTGAAACGTCTTATTTGTATCGCTTCTACTGTGTGCTATATTCTTGTTTGGCTCCCACATGTAATAAAATGAGCACTTATTTGCATCAAAATCTGTTTGCGTGTGCGGAGAATTATACTAAATTTGTAATTGGGACCTACTGGTCCGTTGCACCTGCACCTCGTTAAAACTTGACTAGGGTGCACACTAAGGCCATGTGCACACAATGCAGATTTCCAGCGGATCCGCAGCGGATTTTACTGCGCAGAAACGCTGCATATCCGCATTGTGATGTACAGTAGAATGTTAATCAATAGAAAAAAAAAACGCTTTGCAGACGCTGCAGATTTTTCCGCGCGGTTTTCTTGTGGTTCAAAATATGCATCATGTCACTAATTTTGTGCGGTTTTCCACCTGCTCCACTCTTCAAATCCGTAGGGGGAAATCCGCAGGGGAAAACCGCAAAAAAGCGCAAAAAAAACAGGAAGAAATCCGCAGGAAAAATGCAGGTCATTTGACCTGCGGATTTCTTCAATTCTGCGTGGAAAAATCCGCAGGGCAAAAAAGTACGTGTGCACTTAGCCTAACTCCCCAGTTTATAGCTGTCTGCCATCTGGTTGAGAAAGAATATCTCCATGTAAATATCTCCCATGTAATTTTACCTTTCACCAGTAGATGGCAGACAGCATTAAGTGTAGAGTGTATGGATATGTTCACTTTGAGTATTTGACACATTTGTCCCATGTTTTTTCCATATTTTTTTTTTTTCATTAAAAACACAGCATTTAATTGTTCCAGCAAGGGGAAAAAGTATTCTTAAATGATACACATGTTGCTTATTTTTTCCTTGCAGATTTGAAAGTTTCAAATCTGCAGCATGTCCATTCTTTCAGCATTTTTGCAGTGGTTTTACTCAATTCTAATAAATGGGAAAATAAGCATGAAAAAAATGCATCAAAATTGCTTACAAAAATGCAGTTTTCCTGCTAGGAGACACATTTTTGCTGAAAAATGTTTGCAGCAAATATTTAAAATATGCACATACCCTAAGTGGACATTAGCAAGATAGCAAAAGTAAGGCTGGTCTCACATTTGCGTTCAGGAGGGCTGCGGATGGCTGCCTACTTCCTCCTTTCTTCCTCCCTGAAGCTCCGCCTACTTCTTTATGCATCCTGTGTTTCCCTGCATACCTATCTTTAGCATTGGGTACGCAGGGACATGCGTTGTATGCGGATGCATCCGCATGCAGCGATTTGATATGTGCGGCGACCACACGGAAACACTACATTTAAAGCAGAATGGTTATGCAGTACATTTTCCAAGTCCTGAGGGTTGCAACATGGGGTGCTAAGGGTTTGGACTAGAGTTGAGCAAATATTTTCGATTCCCCGATTCGGCAAGCTATAGCGCTTACCAAATAAGCTACAGCGAGAAACCAGCTTTCTGGATTGCGCCTGCTGAACAGCTGTGTGTTGGGGGCTCTCCATGCATGTGCTGTGAGTGACACAGCTGCGACACATGCAGCTTCAGCGGCGATCAGATGTTCAGCAGGCGCAATCCAGGAAGTCCGGTCCCCGCTGTAGCTTATTCAGCAAGCGCTATAGCATGCCGAATAAGCGGGGAACCGAAGATATTCACTCAACTCTAGTTTGGACCTGTTATTCCAGCACATCCCATATATGTTCAGTTAGACAGAGATCTATGAAAATCACACCTTGACTTTTTGTCATGTTCCTCAAATCATTTCTGAACCATTTTTACAGTGTGGTAGAAAGCATAAGGGTATGTGCACACGTTGCGGATTCGTGTGCAGATTTTTCCGTGCAGAATCCGCAGGTCAAAATGCCTGCATTTTACCTGCGGATTTCATGTGGATTTAGTGCGGATTTCGCCTGCGTTTTTACACCTGCAAATTCCTATAATGGAATAGGTGTAAAAATGCTGTGGAATCCACACAAAGAATTGACATGCTGCAGAAAATAAACCGCTGCGTTTCCGCGCTGATTTTTCCGCAGCATGTGCACAGTGGTTTTTGTTTTCCATAGGATAACATGGTACTGTACATCACTTGGAAAACTGCTGTGGATCCACACATGAATCCGCAACGTGGGCACATACCCTAAATCTGCTGGAAAACTGCCTTTAGGTAAGATTATTCTCATGAATACATGATCTGCTACAATGTTTAATTTTATATTTCGAAGTGGTATGTGTCCAATTAACATCTACATGAATGTCAGGACTCCATATTCCCCAGCATTGCATTGCTTTGAGCAATCTACTCTATCTTCTAGTTTGCCTTCTTTCCATAATGCTTTCTGGTGTAATGTGTTGCCTGTTTAAGTGATGCTCATGCATGCTGGCTGTCCCCATGATGTAAAAGAAAATGTGATTTATCAAATCATCTTTATTTGCTCTAGTGGAACCCATTGTAAGGGCCAGGGCCTGACTGGCCATCTGGCAATTCTGGCAAATGCCAGAAGGGCCTGTCTGGTCATGGGCTATCTTGTCTGCTACATTGTTAGCAGAATCAGTGTTCTCAAGACACCCATACGGTTAAGAGTTGTGACGGAGCACAAAGTCGCTGACTACATCACTTACCCCAGCAGGCCACGGGTATCATTAGAAATATTGATCTTGTAGTGAATCTTGCTTTCCTCCATCCGGGGTGATATTAGTAATATATACCCATCTGGTGTTCGGGGGCAGGGACAACATGGGCCTTTGTGATCTCAAATGCCAGGGCTGAATTTCAGCCCCAGTCCATACCTGGTAAGGGCTTTGAGTTCAGTATGGTCACTCAGAATAGTCTGAGGCAATGCAATACCAAAGACAGCAAGATGTGATTCACTTTGTTTTCTAAACCTTGTCTATCATAAACAACATTATCTATTTCAGCAATCTATGTATTCTGACTCATGGATATGTAGAACGTATGGTGCCTGGATAGACCTCTCTTTCTGGGCCTTTTCCGTATTGACCTGTACTCACGTTCATACCGATTAATCAGACAGCTTAACTCAGCCACGATCTCATGTAAGAAGACTCCAGGAAAAGAGGGATGCTTTAACTGAAATTCTTGTATTATGATGAAAGCAGCAGGTAAAAAGGAATATTCTTCAGAGGAAATGCAACAGGATGCATACAGATGGAGGGACGATCACAAAATGGAGAATGAAGGAGGGAACAAACATACATCACAGGACTACAGGGAGAGAGTTGGAACAAAATACAGGGAAAGGCAAACTTCTGCCTAGCAACAGATGATGCAACACAAACAATGCAAATATTAAATGATTTCCCAAGTCGTGGGACATGACACTCCCCGTCTGAAATCCTTGGATTTCACGATGTCCGTAATTCTTCGAAGTCGTTCGAACCTGAAAAACAAGAGAAAAGAGAAAAACATGTATGCAATAATAAACATCAAACATTTTTAAAGTCCAACTCGTTGTTGTTGACCCGTAGATCACACCGGAAGATAAGTCCAAGTCTATTAAACCCATCTTCGGATTGGGGAAGCCGCAAACATGCCAACTCTTCCACCAACCCAGCAATCCAATGGCAATGTTCAAAGTTCAATCCAATGGAAAATGTCAATGTTCAATAAAACTGGGGAATGAGTAGGTATGCTCCCCGCCGTGAGCAACGTCCAGGAGCAATGTTCAGTTCATGTGACGTCCTCATTTGGTAGAAGCAGCACGAGATCAGTGACCGGACGGAAGAAGGTTCGGGTAGAGCCCCCTTTTGTCACCTTAACTTCTGTCTTACGAGTCTTTCCGTCCTCGCTGGGCATGACCTTGGTGATAAGACCCATTGGCCAGTCGTTACGATGTGCCTCTTTGTCTTTTAAGAGGACAAGGTCTCCTTCTTGGAGATTGGGACTGGGTGTCTGCCATTTGTGACGGTTTTGAAGCAGGTGCAAGTATTCAGTCTTCCAACGGTGCCAAAACACGTTAGCTATGTGTTGTACTTGCTTCCACTGACGTTTGTAAATGTCCTTGTTATCGAAATTCCCGGAAGGAACTGTAGCAGCTCCAATCTTCTGTGTAAGAAGTGTAGCTGGGGTAAGAATCATTGGAGAATAACAACGTGGGACTTGGAGTTGCTCTAAGAACTTCAAGGACTTCTTCCATGTCTCCCACCTTTGCTGTTTCTGAGTCGGAAGCGGGGTGTCCCAATCAGTGTTCTCGGCAGTGAGCTGTCTTAACAGTATCTTGCCTTGAATAGTGATGGGTGCTACAAACCCGAGAGGATCGTAGATGCTGTTTATGACAGATAGGACTCCTCGTTTGGTAAAGGGTTTGTCACAGGGCGACACTTGGAAGGTGAAGGTGTCCTGTTTGATATCCCACAGTAGACCAAGGCTGCGCTGTGTGGAAGGAACATCAGAACCTAGGTTGAGGTCCTTTAGGTTCGTGGCATGGTCCTCAGATGGAAACGCGCTCATTACTTCTTGACTGTTAGAGATGATCTTGTGGAGTCTGAGGTTTGATGTGGATAGCATTTCCTGTGTCCTGGAGAGTAGGTCAATTGCCTCTTCACTTGTGGGCAAGGACTTGACCCCCTCGTCTACGTAGAAGTTCTTCTCTACGAATTGACGAGCATCGGATCCGTACTCTCTCTCACCTTCCTGGGCTGTCCGTCTCAGTCCGTAGATCGCCACAGCAGGTGAAGGACTGTTGCCGAAGACATGGACCTTCATCCGGTAGTCTATGACTTGATTGTTGACATTGTTGTCTTTGTGCCATAGGAACCTAAGATAGTTTCTGCTGTCTTCCTTCATGATGAAGCAATGAAACATCTGCTGGATGTCGGCCATTAAAGCAACAGGTTCTTGTCTGAAGCGGATCAATACTCCAAGGAGGCTGTTGTTCAGGTTGGGTCCAGTTAGTAGCAGCTTGTTGAGAGAAAGGCCTTCATACTGAGCACTGGAGTCAAACACCACTCTGATCTGGTTAGGCTTGCGAGGGTGATAGACACCAAAGGATGGAAGGTACCAACATTCTTCTCCTTCCTTCAGTGGTGGCGCAGGTTCAGCATGATCTTTGTCAAAGATGTTCTGCATAAAGTCAATGAAATGCTTCTCCATCTCTGGTTTCCTCTTTAGGGTATGTTTTAAGGATGAGAACCTTGCAGTTGCTTGCTGCAGGTTGTTTGGCAACCTCGCTCTTGGGAAACGAAAGGGTAAAGGAGCTACCCAACTGTTGGAGTCATCTTGAACAAATTCTTTGTCCATAACCTTTATGAATTCTTTATCTTCCCTTGTGGGTGCTAACTTGTTGTCTTCACTTGTGGAATCGAACACTGTTGACCCGAGGTTTTCGTCCCAGGGCTGGAGCATGTTCATGTTGTTGAAGGATTCCTGTTGCCTCTTGGTGTTGCTCATTTTCTCTTTCACCCAGTAATGATGTGGGCATGGCTGAAAATGAGTGCTGCGACCATTTGGCAAGATGTGTGTTTTGTAAGAGGAGATGTTATTAGGTCTCTTCATCTTGAGTATGCAAACATTGCCTATAATTACCCAGCCTAGATCAAAGCGTTGGGCAAATGGTGTGTCGTGTGGTCCGTTAATTTGTTGACGTACCTTGTGCAGCCGGAGAATGTCTCTGCCAAGCAGAATCAGGATATCTGCGCTGTTGTTGAGGGCTGGTATCTTGTTTGCTATCCCCTTGAGATGTGGGTGATGAAGAGCAGCCTCTGGCGTTGGGATCTCTTCTCGATTGGATGGAATCTGGTTGCACTCGACAAGTGTAGGTAAGGGTATCTCTACGGTGTTTTCGAGGGATGTCGCTATAAGACCACTGGCCCTTCTCCCAGAGACCTCTGTAACACCGCTGCAGGTACTTAAGGTGTAAGGGTAAGCATTTCCCTTTAAGTTAAACATATCAAAGAGTTCTGACCTTGCAAGTGATCGGTTGCTCTGATCATCCAAGAGGACGTACACCTTCACGGCTTTCTCTGGGTGACCGTTGGGATATACGTTCACCAGACAAATCTTCGCACAGGACTTGTCCCAGAGACCTTCTCCGCAGACTTCTGTGCATGAAGAAGATATTGTGGTATGACTTGCAGTTTGAGCTGCGTCCTCCCCGCCATGGCTCGTGGTGGGGGAAGGAGTACGTGTAGAGTCAGGACGGTATGGGTGGAGTGCTTGTACGTGATCCTCACTGTCACACTCCATACACTTAATTGTAGTTTTACAGTCTTTAGCAAGGTGTTCAGTAGAAGCACAACATCTGTAGCATACCCCGAACTTCTTTAGAAGTTCCTTGCGTTCTTGGAGCGGTTTCTTCCTGAAGCCGATGCACTTTTTTAAGGGATGTGGCTTCTTGTGGATGGGACACTCACGATTTGGGTTCTCTATCTTTTCACCCTTTTTCTTGCCTGGGGCTGATGTTTGTAAGGGAAGAATATCCGTCTTCTTCACTGACACTGGACCCCTGCGGTTTCTGTCATTCGAGCGTGTGCTCACGTATTTAGAATTAGGTGAAGCTGGGCCACTGGATTCTCCGTAGGAAAAGCTTGGGTCGTTCTTACGCTCTGCAATGTCTTTTATAAACTCACAGAAGTAGGAGAACGGAGGAAATGACACTTGATGGTCTTTCTTGTATTTTGACCCTATTGCAGTCCACTTCTCTTGTACATTGTATGGTAGCTTGGAGATAATGGGGTTTACTCCACGAGCAGTGTCCAGGTAGCTGAGGCCAGGTAGGTGGGTGTCTGCCTTGGCCAGCTGGAGCTCTAACAGCAGGTCACTGAGCTCTAGGAACTTTGAACTGTCCTTGCTTGATATCTTTGGAAAACTCTGTAGTCGCTTGAACAGTGCATACTCTATGGCTTCTGGACTGCCAAAGTTTCTCTCTAGTCTTTCCTATGCAGCCATGAGACCAGCCGTTGGATTACTGATATGTACAGACCTGAGTCTCTTGACACGCTCTGTGGATTGTGGTCCTAACCATCTGATCAGCAGGTCCAGCTCTTCCGCAGCAGTGATGCAGAGGTCACTAGTTACGGTTCTAAAGGCACTTTTCCAACCTCTGTAATTTTCAGGTTGGTCGTCGAACCTTGTGAGACCGGTTTTAGTAAGTTCACGGCGAATCATGTACCTTGCGAAGTCGGACATGTCTGTTCTTTCTGACTTAGGATGCACAATTGTAGGCTGAGCGGTGTTGTACATAGGGGTGGAGACGTCTTGGCCTTGAAACATGGGGAAGTATGGAGTGGCATATGCATTTAGTCCAGCAACTGGTTTGGTGGGTATAGTTTCTGCTACCTGCGGAGGTGGCACTGTGCGGTTGTCGAGGGTATAATGACCTGCCGGCATATTGGGTTGCATGTAGGTATTAGCCTGTGGAGTTTGGTGAGATGCAGGGTTTTGGCGCATACTGGAATATGAAGGAAGTTCAAGTTTGGGAGCATTGTACTGACCTTGAATGCAGGATTCTGTAAGTGGATCAGCATCCTGGTGCTCTGGAGAAGCGTCAACACCATCAGGAGTGTTAGTGATGATCTGCGGTTCGCCATCTTGGCTTAGCACGTAGTCTCTTGTGCGTTCAATAGGGTCTTCTGCCTCCATTTCACACAAACTGACGCTGTCTCTTTGACTCCCACTGATAGCCTGCTCGAGTACCTTTAATTCTGCCATGGCTGTTGCATGCTCACATTCCTTCTCTAGAGCTTCCATGCGTGCCGCTTCAGCATCCATTTCTGCTCTATTTTGTGCAGCAGCTGCATCCATTTCTGCTCTCTTTTGTGCAGCAGCTGCATCCATTTCTGCTCTCTTTTGTGCAGCAGCTGCATCCATTTCTGCTCTCTTTTGTGCAAAGGCAGCTTGTACCTTAGTAGTTTCAGCCTTAGCACGTGCTCTTATAAGCTGCTCAGTAAGAGTAGAATATTTTGATGAACTTGACCTAGATGAACGTTTTGAGTGCTTACACGATTTGGAAGAGCGAGTTGATGCATCTGGTGTCCGTGCGATTCTAGCCTCTATCTTGGCTTTAATGTCACGTACAGTGCAGTCTCTTTCAGAATTAAGCTGCTGGAAACCTTGCAATTCGTTTAAAGTCTCTGGGAGATTCAGTTTCTTCAGGAGAATAGTATATTGGTCACTCTTCTCCATATACATTTGGTATGCTGTGCATAATTGTTCTAGGACTCCCTCAGGTGGTAACTCATGAGAAGCAGGCCTTGATGCAGTGTCTATATGACTCAGCACTTTCTTCCATACTGAAGACACATCACTATATAATTCACATTTTGCAGTCTCTAAATTCTCCTTGACTTTCCATGTGGGTTTGACTGTACGTTTTCCCCTTTCGCTAGATGGTGGATGGGGGTCTGGGTCTCTTTCCTGTGCTTGTACGTCTGGTAGGGACATTGTATTCCTTGCTTCAGACATGATTAGATTGCAGGCAGGAAGAGTGGATGATGAGGGTTATACTTCTCACTGTTCAGCAACAGGAAATACACAGACTCTGCACAGAGTTGATACTTTGTATCTAATGCTGGAGCAGCTGCAGGGTCTTGCGTAATGATGGGAGTTATATTCCTCTCTGTTCAGCTGCAGTGTGGCTTCTATGCACGCTGGGGTCTGGCTGGAACTGGGTTACAGTCTATCTGGAAAATGTCCTTTTCCACTGAGATTCAGCACAGACCTTGAGTTACTGTCTCTGAAGGCAGGTTATTCCTTTTTACTATTCTGACTCATGGATATGTAGAACGTATGGTGCCTGGATAGACCTCTCTTTCTGGGCCCTTTCCGTATCGACCTGTACTCACGTTCATACCGATTAATCAGACAGCTTAACTCAGCCACGATCTCATGTAAGAAGACTCCAGGAAAAGAGGGATGCTTTAACTGAAATTCTTGTATTATGATGAAAGCAGCAGGTAAAAAGGAATATTCTTCAGAGGAAATGCAACAGGATGCATACAGATGGAGGGACGATCACAAAATGGAGAATGAAGGAGGGAACAAACATACATCACAGGACTACAGGGAGAGAGTTGGAACAAAATACAGGGAAAGGCAAACTTCTGCATAGCAACAGATGATGCAACACAAACAATGCAAATATTAAATGATTTCCCAAGTCGTGGGACATGACACTATGGTACAGTGGAATTTAACTAGATAGGGTAGTCATTGCTCTAGTAAACCTTGTGTTAAAGCTTACATGATGAAGTGTATTCATAAAGCCCCAGGTTAGAGTGGACAAACCAATCTGGGATTTGATACAGCAGGCTGGAAGGTATGTGGGAAAGTAAGGATCTAGACAACAGGCTATGCTGGATGGGATACTAACAAGCAATGCAGTACACACCAAAAGGCACAGAATCAATAGGGTGGATGGATTAGCGGGTGTGAAGCAGAACTTGGATATAGGTTGTAGAATCCTTAAAAGTTTGTACTCTAATACCAATTTGTAATGCTACTGTACAGCAAACAATGAGTTAACCATACCTCCCAACTTTTGAAGAAGGGAAAGAGGGACAAAGGTTGTGGCGCGCCGCCGCAAGTTTTAGACCATGCCCTCGACCACAGCCATTTCACGACTAGTCACACCCATGTCCACGCCCAGTCGCACCCATTTAGCACTGCTGATCACACTGACTGCTATTAGGGGCATAGTGTCGGGCATTATGGGCACAGTGGCTGGTACTGTGGGCACACTGACTGGTACTAAGGAAAACAAAGAAAGAAAACAGAGAGAGAGAAAAAAGAAAATAGAGAGAGAAAGAAAGGAGAGCGAGAGAAAGAACAGAGAGAGAAAGAAGAACAGAGAGAAAGAAAGAAAGAGGGGAAAGAAAGAACAGAGAGCAAAAGAAAGAACAGAGAGAGAAAGAAAGAACAGAGAAAAAGAAAGAGGGGAAAGAAAAAATAAAGTGTGGCGCCCCCAGGAGTATGGCCGCCACAGTGACTTTACCTTCTTGCAGGGGAGGGTAATGCCAGGCTTGGAGGCAATGATGGGTCTCTCTCGCAGTCAATCCATTCATGCAGCACAGTTCCACTCCAGGCCAGCAGGGGGAACTCTGAACCAGCATTAAGGGGAGGGGAGCCCTCTGAGGGCCAAGAGGAAGGAGTGGGGAGATAGTCTGCGGAGGGTGAAGTGTGCAGACGTGTGGAAAGAAGCTGGAGGTTGAGCTAGGAAGGAGAGCTCCCTCAGCTTGAGAGCGCACGAACTGGAGCCTGGTCTCCACGGCTGTACGGATACCAAAGGTCCTACAGCAGATACCAGAGGAGTAGGAGGCTGTAAATGCCCTACTCCCATCTAAGACTTGAGGCACAACAGCAGCTTGGATAGAGAGCCAGGACTAGAGAGGAGTCCCTGAGAGAGGCTACAGCTGTCTGCCGTGCAAGTAAGGTTCTTGGGAACATCTGACAGGAGGAACTCTAGAGTAACTAAGTACTGGAGTGCTTCACACCACAAGGCGCTAGGAAGGAGACTGCACAGCCCGTCTGTGAGAGAGAATCCCTGAGTTGTGTCCAGGCTAGACTGCTCCGTTACCATCTGTAATCAGGACCCTGGACTGCAGTTATCAAATAAAGGTACAGAAATTGCACCCCGCTGTGTCTTGTCTGCTTCCTGCCCTTACGGCACTGCTACATCACCGTGCCAAACATCTCTACATTGCCCTGGGACATTAGCCCTGCCTGTGGAGAGCTATACCATCACTGCTGCACCACACCATCTGTCCCAGCGGATCTGTCTGCAGTGTCGGCTTAACATCTCCCTTACCGAACACCACAGGTGGCGTCACAAACTATTCCATTACACCATTACATTTCCCCATTACTTGGGCGCCCAGGGCCACGGACCAGGTCACCGGTGCTGTGACACATCCCACTGACACCGGCCCGGTACCGAGTACCACACAGCCCTGGGAGGGCGACCCAATTTGGTGTCACGAACAGGATTACGGAGCCCGGTACCCCCCCGGGTCCTGTGTGCCATAGACTGTGTTTGTGCAAAAAGACTGTGTGTGAAATTGGCACCAGTTGCCGCCATTGCCGAGCTGCTTGGCGCGCGTGGGAAGAGAAAGAGGCGAGCCTTCGTGGGCGAAGCCTGTCGCAGAGCACGAAGAAGTGAAGTGCCGCGCGGGACGAGAGGACAGCGCGCGAGAGGAGGAGGAGCTGAGGCCTACAGCCTGGAGCGTCGGGCCTGTGAAGCGGCCGCCGGTGAGTTCACCTAACCCCCGGCCCTGGCTAACGTTAACTGGGGGGGAGATGTCCGCGCCAAATGGCGATGCAGCGGCAGGCGCCCGCCGCAGCGGTCCCCATAATACCGCTATCCATGCCCTACATACCGGGAGCAGCCTGGCTACCACAGTACTCGGGTGAGTCGCATACCCTGAGTGAATTTAAAGAGAGACTGTGCAGTTTGTTTAAAGTATACCCTCTGTCTGAAAGCCAGAAAGTGAATATCCTGATTGGACAGCTAACGGGTGCAGCACAGAGAGAGGTGAAAGCCTGGCAGGACAATGATAAAGAGAATGTTGCAAAGATCCTGGCCAAGCTGAGGAGCACCTTTGACACCCGCACTGCAGCTGAAATCAAGATGAGGTTCTTTGGCAGTAAACAGAAGGCGCAGGACAGTATCAGGGATTACGCTCTCAACCTGCAGGAGGTGCTGCGAGCAGTTAAGCAAGTTGATCCTAACAGCGTAAAGGAAGAAGATAAACTGTTAAAGGAGCAGTTCATTGAAGGACTCCTATCTAATACCCACAGAGGACAGTTGTGCATTATAACCCCGCAAAACCCTGATCTGAACTTTGCTGATTTTAAGGACAGGGCTATTCGGGTACTGCAGGAGTCCACGGACAGCCGTTCAGCGCCCCCTAGGCGCCCAGCGATCACCTACCATCAGGAAGCAACATCTTTCCCTTCCATCCCTGTGGAGGCTGATGCACAGACTCTGGATAAAGATCCAACTGAGGAACTGCGTCTTCAAGTCTAGGAGCTGACCAAAGGGATGGCTGCACTTACCAAAACCATGCAGTCCCTGCAGGTGTCCCCCAAAGACAAGATCCAGCTTGCTTCCAGTCCAGAGGATGTCCCATGGCTCCGGAGGAGGAGAACCCCGCCACTTCGAGGAAGAAACAACGATCGCTATGACCAGGACGGACGTCCCATCTGTCGTCGCTGCTACAAGGCAGGTCATCTTGCCAGGTACTGTCCTTTAAACAAGCAACCCCTGGGGCAAAGGGCCAACCCCCAGAAGTAGGATCCCCAGGCCCAAAGAACTGGAGAGCCAAGTATGTGGGAGGGAGACCAATCTGTGGTGATTGACGGCATCCCCATGAACGCTTTGCTGGACACTGGCTCCCAGGTGACCACTATGCCGTACATTCTGTACAAGAGGTATTGGGCTGATTCAGAGCTTACCCGTGGCCCAACTGATGAACTGACAGTAGTTGCTAGTAATGGTCAGTCTTTACCGCAGATAGGATGTAAAGAAATTACTGTCAAAGTGGGACGGGTAGAGCTAAACTCTCAAGGGTTAATAGTTGTTGATATTGACCGACGTGAATGTAATCCCATGATGACTCTTGGTACAAATGTAATTGAAAACTGTCTGTCCGAGGTTATTCTCTTGTTGCAACAGGTGGCTGAGACTGCTGGTTCCGGAGAATAACGAGTCCTGCAGAAGGAGATCCGAGCCCTGATGCAAAGGCAACAGGTAGAACTCTCTGGCGGAGAGATTGGCAGCGTCAGCGTGAGTGATGCTTTTCCCATTGCAATACCCTCCAGATGTGAAATGTTGGTTTGGTGTCGGGCAGCTATAGGTCTTAGAGGGAGAGATTACCAGGCGTTGGTAGAACCAGTATACTCCGAGAGCAGGCCCACTGTCCTGACAGCCAGAGGGGTGGTTGATGTACGAAAGGGGAGAGTACCTGTATGCCTTTTGAATTGTGGGGAAGAGGAAGCCACAGTACCTCGGTACGCCACAGTTGCTAAGCTACTCACTGTTAATAACAACTCTTTGCAGGCAGCAGAACCCTTGATCTCATCCGATCAGGTGGAGGACAATGGCTCTGTGAAGCAGCCAGATGAGTGGTGTCAGCAACTGCAGGTGGGAACTGACTCTACACCTTCATACCAGAAAAATGGGGTTTACAGAGTGACACAAGAGTATGAGCGGGTCTTCAGCAAACACCCACTAGATTTTGGGCAGGCAAAAGGGGTTCAACATCATATCCCCACTGGAGACCATCCACCCATAAAGGAGAGGTACAGACCTATACCCCCAACACAATACCAGTGTGCTAAGAGTATGTTGAGGGAGATGAAGGAGGCAGGGGTCATCAGAGACAGTTGTAGCCCCTGGGCAGCTCCAATAGTGTTTGTAAAGAAAAAGGATGGTACCATGAGAATGTGTGTTGATTACAGGAAAATTAACAGCATTACACATAAAGATGCCTACCCATTACCTAGAATTGAGGAATCATTAGCTGCACTTAAAACTGCTAATTACTTTTCCACCTTGGATCTCACCAGTGGGTATTGACAGGTTCCCGTGGCAGAGGCAGACAAGGAGAAAACAGCATTTACCACTCCAATGGGTCTCTGTGAGTTCAATTATATGCCATTTGGGCTCTGCACTGCTCCAGGAACATTTCAACGGCTGATGATGTGCTGCCTGGGACACATGAACTTTGAGACGGTCCTGTTGTACCTGGATGATGTCATTGTTTTCTCCAAAACTTATGAAGATCATCTGGAGCACCTGGCTGAAGTGTTTGAAGCTTTGTCCAATTTTGGCCTGAAGGTGAAGCCCTCCAAGTGCCACCTCCTGAAGCCCAAGGTGCAGTATCTCGGTCATGTGGTCAGTGCAGAAGGTGTGGCACCAGATCCTGATAAGGTCACAGTCATCCGTGACTGGCCGAAGCCCAGCAACCTTCATGAAGTACGCCAATTCCTTGGACTGGTAGGCTACTACCGAAGATTCATCAAAGGCTTCACCGAAATAGCCACCCCAATGCAAAACCTTCTGGTGGGGCAGTCCAAGAAGACCAAACAGAAAAATTCCACCTTTGAGTGGACTGAAGAGTTGGAAAGGTCCTTCACCAGATTGAAGATGGCTCTCACAGGAGACGAAGTTCTGGCCTATCCAGATTATGACAAACCCTTTGCGCTGTACACAGATGCCAGCAACCTGAGACTAGGAGCAGTACTGTCGCAGGTACAGAATGAGAAAGAAAGAGTGATCTATGCCAGCAGGAAGCTGCGCCCCACTGAAAGGAACCCTGATAATTACAGTTCTTTCAAGCTGGAGTTCCTTGCCATAGTCTGGGCTGTCACCAAAAGGTTCAAACATTACCTAGCCTCTGCCAAGTTCACTACCTTCACGGACAACAATCCGTTGATGCATTTGGATACTGCAAAACTAGGTGCACTGGAACAGCGATGGATGGCTCGGCTATCGAAGTATGAGTTTACCATCAAGTACCGGGCAGGGCACAAGAATGCCAATGGTGATGTGCTGTCCAGAATGCCTAACCTACCAGATGCTGGAGAAGACCCTGAGGCTCTTGAAGAGATAGAGCTACCTCCCTTCCACCGGCCACTTGCGGCCCAGCGTGATCAAGGAGTGAGAAACAGACGGTCTGGCTTGAAGGAGGTCACCCTGAACCCATTGCCCCATCATGATTGGGCAGAAACACAAGATAGTAACCCTGCAGTCCGCCTGGTGAAGGAGCTGCTGACACGAGCTGACTCACGTCCAGAGTCGGATGCTCCTGAAGAAACTCAGCAGCTGTGGAAGGAGAGAGGCCGGCTGTTCATTTATGAAGGGAAGCTGTGTCAGAGGAGTATCAATGCCCGCACTCATGAGCTGGTTTGGCAGGTGATAGTCCCAAAGAGAGAGGCATCAATAGTCCTGGAAGCATACTACATTGGAGCTGGACACTTCGGATGGAAGAAGTTGGAAGTATTGCTCCGAGAGAGGTTCTACTGGGCTGGTATGAGGAAAGCCATTGAGAGGTGGTGCCGGGAGTGTGGACAATGTAACCTGCGCAGAAAGGATCGAGACAGCCAGAGAGCTCCCCTACAGCCAATCATCACCAAACAGCCCCTTGAGTTGGTAGCCTTGGACCATGTGAAGCTGGTTCCAAGCCGATCAGGCTACATCTAAGCACTTACCATTGTGAACCACTACTCAAGATTCCTGGTAGTTGTGCCTGTCAAAGATCAAACTGCCAGGACAGCAGCCAGAGCATTCCAACAGCACTTCTGTAGACCACATGGGTATCCTGAAAGAGTGCTGACAGATCAAGGTCCAGCTTTCGAGGCAGAAGTGTTACAAAAATTCTGTAACCTGTATGGTTGTAAGAAGATCCGGACAACACCATATCACCCACAGACCAATGGCATGTGCGAGAAGATGAACCAGGTAGTGATTGACATCCTGAAGACATTGCCCTTGGAGGAGAGGAATCTGTGGCCAGAGAAGTTGCCTGATCTGGTGGACCTCTACAACCATATCCCAGTGAACTCCACCAACTGTACCCCAGCCTATTTAATGAGAGCCAGAACTGGTAAACTGCCTATTGACTTAGACATGGGAGTCCTGACACCTGAAGTAGCATCACCAGATGCTGATTGGGACACGGAGAGGCAGCAACAGTACCGGAGAGTTCAAGAATGCGTGGAAAGGAGTCTGGCTCAGGCAAGGCAAAAGCAGGAGAAGCTTTACAATCAAAATGCACCTGCCATTCCTTTGTCGCCGGGGGAGCAAGTCTTGAAAAGGAAGAGAAGATTGCACAAGTTGGATGATCAGTGGGAGGCTGAACCTTATACCATTCTGCCCTCGAACTTTGATAATACGAAGGTATGCCTTGTGAGTAAAGATGGAGGAGAGACCTCGGCAGCGGTATCGAGAGATCATTTGAAGTTGTGTCCTGACCAGTTGAAGGAAAGGAAAGAAGAACCAGAAAACATCCAGCCCATAGTGGAAGAAGAGAAGGTCAGCACAGTGCTTGGGGAGTTCCCTGCGAATTGGACTAAAGTGAATGATGCTATAGAGGTGCCAGTGTTGCTGTTTCCCCAATTGGTAGCACAGGAAGATGTGACTCCAGAGAATCATGGAAATCAGGTAGCAGATGCCACACCAGCAGTGCAGCCAGAGAACCCTCGCCCTGCCAGTGGTGAACCTGTTGTGCCCCTGGTGAGTCTAAGAGGTTACAGTCAGTCTAGTATCCCTATGTTACATAGAACCCCCAGTAGTGTATCCAGTACATTACCCACTGCACCAGTCTTACGCAGGTCTACCCGCACCACACAAGGTATACCACCACTTAGATATCGCATATAGCAAAGTTAATGTAAATGTTGAAATTTTGTAAATATAAACTGTTTTTCAAGCTTTTGTGCCTACAGGTAACCTGTAAGAGTTTCCTTTGGAATTTGTCTTATGGACACTGAACCACAGGACTTGTGTGTGGTCAAAAACTTTTACCATTTGCCCAGGAATGGACCAAGGACATTGATGCTGGACTTATCATCATAGGATCAATTTTGAGCTCTTGGTTTTTGTACATTTTTCCCTTTTTCAAATCTTGTACAAATTATTATTGTTCAATTGTTTATATGTCTTTCATGTTTTTGTTCAGCCCAGGAGTGCTGACCTGCACTAGGGGGGAATGTGGTGCCCCCAGGAGTATGGCCGCCACAGTGGCTTTGCCTTCCTCCAGGGGAGGGTAATGCCAGGCTTGGAGGTAATGATGGGTCTCTCTCGCAGTCAATCCATTCATGCAACACAGTTCCACTCCAGGTCAGCAGGGGGAACTCTGAACCAGCATTAAGGGGAGGGGAGCCCTCTGAGGGCCAAGAGGAAGGAGTGGGGAGATAGTCTGCGGAGGGTGAAGTGTGCAGACGTGTGGAAAGAAGCTGGAGGTTGAGCTAGGAAGGAGAGCTCCCTCAGCTTGAGAGCGCACGAACTGGAGCCTGGTCTCCACGGCTGTACGGATACCAAAGGTCCTACAGCAGATACCAGAGGAGAAGGAGGCTGTAAATGCCCTACTCCCATCTAAGACTTGAGGCACAACAGCAGCTTGGATAGACAGCCAGGACTAGAGAGGAGTCCCCGAGAGAGGCTACAGCTGTCTGCCGTGCAAGTAAGGTTCTTGGGAACATCTGACAGGAGGAACTCTAGAGTAACTAAGTACTGGAGTGCTTCACACCACAAGGCGCTAGGAAGGAGACTGCACAGCCCGTCTGTGAGAGAGAATCCCTGAGTTGTGTCCAGGCTAGCCTGCTCCGTTACCATCTGTAATCAGGACCCTGGACTGCAGTTATCAAATAAAGGTACAGAAATTGCACCCCGCTGTGTCTTGTCTGCTTCCTGCCCTTACGGCACTGCTACATCACCGTGCCAAACATCTCTACATTGCCCTGGGACATTAGTCCTGCCTGTGGAGGGCTATACCATCACTGCTGCACCACACCATCTGTCCCAGTGGATCTGTCTGCAGCGTCGGCTTAACATGTCCCTTGCCGAACACCACAGGTGGCGTCACGAACTATTCCATTACACCATTACATTTCCCCATTACTTGGGCGCCCAGGGCCACAGACCGGGTCACCACTGCTGTGACACATCCCACTGACACCGGCCCGGTAACGAGTACCCCACAGCCCTGGGAGGGCGACCCAAAAGAACAGAGAGAGAGAACAGATAGAGAGAAAGAAAGAACAGAGAGAGAAAGAAAGAGGGGACAGAAAAAAAGAAGAGAGGGAGAGCGAAAGAAAGAAAGAAAGAAAGAAAGAGGGGAAAGAAAGAAAGAATAGAGAGAGAAAGAAAAAGAAAGAAAGAGAAAAAAAAGAAAGAAAGAACAGAGAGAAAAAGAAAGAAAGAGGGGCAAAGAAAGAACAGAGCGATAGAGAGAAACAAACAGGGGAAGAAAGAAAGAGAAAAAAATGAAAGAAAGAACAGAGAGAAAGAAAGAAAGAAGAGAGAGATAGAGAGAAAGAAACAGGGGAAAGAAAGAACACAGAGAGAGA
This sequence comes from Dendrobates tinctorius, assembly GCF_039654945.1. Taxonomy (NCBI): domain Eukaryota; kingdom Metazoa; phylum Chordata; class Amphibia; order Anura; family Dendrobatidae; genus Dendrobates; species Dendrobates tinctorius. The sequence goes on from NW_027361703.1 coordinate 67,987,724, forward strand.
CTGAGAAAGAACAGAGGGAGAGAAAGAAAGAAGTAAAGAAAGAAAGTACAGAGATAAAGAAAGAAAGAGAGGAAAGGCAGAAAGAAAGAAAGGGGAAAGAAAGAACAGAGAGAGAAAGAAAAAAAAGAAAGATTAGAGAGAGAAAAAAGAACAGAGAGAGAAAGAAAGAGAGGGAAGACAGAACAGAGAATGAGAAAGAAACAGAGAAAGAACCGAGAAATAAAGAAACAGAGAGAGAGAAAGAAAGATTCTATACAGATAGTATAGCAGCCCGACTCCCATTGTGATGCCCACCTGAGCCTCTCGGTGCAGGACATATGATCCGCTCACATGGCCGGCATCACTGATTCCAAGGTGATGCTGCTGTCCGCGCTGTCAGAGGAGGACACAGTGATGGATCTGAAGCATTCCTGGTTCCGTCACAATCTCCTCATGAAATTACTTCATTTCCGGTCAGCATCCAGCACATCACTTCCAGTGGAACATCATGTGCGAGTTTTAAAGTGCTCCTTGGGGCTCCGCCGTGTACTCCTGTGTTCGTGGGAAACGCCACTTTGTATGCCTCGTACACACTTGGCTCCGCTCCGTACATCCAGTACACATATAGCTCCACTCCGCACACACGGCTCTGCATACCCCATACACACGCGGCTCCGCTCCGTACACCAAGTACACACGCGCCTCCGCTCCGTACACCAAGTACACACATGACTCTGCTCCGTACACCTCATACACGCGTGGCTCCGCTCTGTACACCGTACACGTGCGCCTCCGCTCCATACACACGCGACTCTGCTCCGTACGCCCCGTACCCACATGGCTCCGCTCCGTACACATGCGGCGCCGCTCCCCACACCTTGTACACGCACAGCTCCGCTCTGTACACCTGATACACACGGGGCTTCACTCCGTACACCTCGTACACATGTGGCTCCGCTCTGTACACCTCGTACACGCGTGGCTCCGCTCTGTACACCTCGTACACGCGTGGCTCCGCTCTGTACACCTCGTACACACACACACAGCTCTGCTCCGTACACCTCGCACACACGTGGCTCTGCTCCATACACCTCGTACACACATGGCTCTGCTAGATCCACACTGTAAACCTCTCCTGACCCCACACAGAAACTTTACCTCATCCAGCATGACAACAGCACAGCAGACCAGACTCCTGCAGAGTGCAGACAGACATGGAGGCAGACAGAGCCCCTGATCATGTGACCCCTGACTCCTCCCCTCTCACAGGTCCTGAGCGCACGGAACACACACAGCCCAGCCACATAGACACGGAGGGCCCTGATCATGTGACCCCTGACTCCTCCCATCTCACAGGTCCTCTGCGCACAGACAGAACACACACAGCCCAGTCACATCATTGCAGGCTGCGGTGCATCTATCTGGGACGGTGAGCATGGCGTCGGTGGATGGGGGGGCGTGGCGTGGGGGCTCAGTGAAATGCGGGAAAAATACCGTCCCGGGCGGGAAGCGGGAGGGGGGTGTCAAAAACGGGACTGTCCGGCGGGAATCGGGATGCTTGGGAGCTATGTTACAAAAGCAGTAGATGCAAGTTGAAGAATTGAAATTTTGCATTTCCGTGCGGTCGACGCACACATCAAATCGCGGCATGCGGACGCATCCGCAGACAACGCATTTCCCTGCATACCCAATGTTAAAGATAAGTATGGGGGGGCGGGGCCTAGCTCTTGATGTGAGAAGTCGGATGGCTGTGCTTCTCTGCCACCATTAGCCTCAATTATCCTGCACAGAGCCCGAACCAGCTAATTCCTTTACCAGGATCAGATGTCTGAAGGTCCCAGGAGTCAGGGGCGAGCTTCTGCCAGACTCAGAGAGACAGACATGGGCCGCAAAAGACAGAAAGATGTCGGAGCCTGCAGCAGTGCCTCAGTCCAAGATGGTGCTGAGAGAGAGGAGGAGGCGGGAAGAAGAAACACAGCCTTTGCACAGAGGCTGGAAGTCTCAGCCCGGCTGAACAGGTATGTGAGGGGCATAGAGACAGATGAAGAAGGAAATGGAGGGAGTGAGAAGCACAGAGATGAGGAGGAAGACGATGAGGAGATGCCTGTGCTGAATGCAGAGCTGGAGCAGGAGGAAGAGGGGGATGGTGACACTGTGCAGTTAGCTGAAAGTGCAGATGTAGCAGAGCCCACCCTGCGGGATGTATTCCAAGCTGTCTTATACTGCAAGACTGCCTTAACTTCTCTAACAAAGCAGGTGAATTGCTTGAAAGAAGAAATAGGAGGCATAAAAACATCTATGCAGAAAGTTACAGCCAGATTAACTGAGGTGGAGGACAGAGTTGGTGTAACAGAAGATCACTTAACCTCAGTGCAAAAGACACAACAACAGCACACTCAGAGGATCACGGTAGTAGCCAATAAAAATGATGACCTGGAAAACCGGTCACGTAGGAACAATTTGCGCATTGTGGGCATCCCTGAGAGAGCTGAGGGTGCTGACCCCACAGCCTTTATTGAATCCTGGCAGCTGGACAAGTTTGGTTCTGATAACTTGTCGAGAGTGTTTGCGGTGGAGCGTGCCCATCGCGTACCCATGAGACCCCCAGTGCCGGGAGATGGACCTCGCACGATGCTAGCCAGAATCCTGAATTGCAGAGACAGGGACACTATCTTACGAAAGGCTGGAAAGTTGACAGATCTTAACCTGGAGGGCAAACGAATCGAAATATACCCGGATTACTCAGCCGAGGTGCAAAAGTTGCGACTGCGGTATGGCGAAGTGAAGAAACAGCTCCGCTCTTTGCATTTGAAATACTCTACAATTTATCCTGCTAAATTAAGAGTGGAAGCTTTTGGAAAGGTCATTTTTTTCCCGTCACCGGTTGAGGCTGCTTCGTGGTTGGAGCGCAACCGGAGCAAATTGAGAGAAGATAATGGCAATATGACCACATGACCCAGCTAGACTGATCACTGGACAGGGTTGTGGCGCTGCTTTACTCTGCGAAATAGGAGCGCAGAGGAGGGGGAGAACTCCCCACTGGGATCTACGTATTATGGTTAATTGTTTGACTAATGGTTCGGGACTATGCATACTGTTGACAATATGGCGGAGAGGCTGCCAATGATGGAGGAGGACACGACGCATGTTGAAGTGCGGAATACTGAGAAGTTGCTCAGGTTCTTTGAGCTCCCACTCTCACGTTGAGGAGAGAGTGACAACTGCAAAAGGGGAAGGGTGGGGGGAGGGGAAGCGGAGAGGGATGGGGGGAGATGGGTGGGGCGGATTTGTAGGGAGATGGGGGTTTTCATGCTGTTTGACCGGGTATGATTGGGACCACAATGTAATGATGTTACTTGATGATGATGGATTGTTCTTTCTAATGCACAATGAGTAACCGTACTGTTCGGATGTTAAGTTGGAATGTACGTGGTATATCTGATAAGGTTAAGAGGGCGGCTGTTCTGAATCATATCAAATCCTGTGAACCTATGATCGCGTGCTTGCAGGAGACACATCTCACTAGAGACACTATGCACTGGTTGTCAAGAGCCTGGATGCTAAAGACATATCATTCTACTTATTCCTCGTACTCCAGGGGGGTGTCAGTCCTAATACACAAAAACACACATTATGAAGAGCTGGAAGTGCATGTAGACAGTGAAGGGCAGTATGTATGGATTGCTTGCAGATTGTTCGGACACAAAATGATTTTAGTGGCTTTATATATCCCTCCACCTTACTCTAAAAAGAAACTACAAGCAGTACTGGAACTGACGGGCAGATGGGGGGAGACTCCGTTGTTGATTATGGGAGATGTTAACAACACTATGTATGATTATTGGGATAAAGTAAGACCGGCAGGTACAGAAGCTGGACAGGACAGGATGACTGCCTTTGGCAAGTATGTAGGGGAACTTGGGCTGGTAGATCTGTGGAGAGTACGAAATGAGGGTAAGAGGACTTTTTCATGTCATTCGGCAACACATGGAACACTGTCGAGGATAGACCTGGCTTTGGGGGATACCGCTATGGACGGGATGGTGGGGGAGGTGGAATACCTACAGAGGACTCTCTCGGATCATGGTCCTATGGTGGTCACGCTTCTGGTGAGATCTGCTCAGGGTCAGAGGGGAGGTTGGCGTCTTCACCCGACGTGGCTTAAAGTGGTGGACATGGGTGGCATAACCAAAGAGCTAGAGCACTTCTTCCAAATGAACGAAGGGAGTACTGAGGCCACAACGGTATGGGATGCCATGAAGGCGTTTACGAGGGGACTTTTTATAAGTGAGATTGCGAGGTGTAAGACCAAAACTAAATTGGCAGATCAACAAATAAAGGATGACCTGACAAGAGCGGAGGCAGACATGATTTTGGCGCCAACGAGTGAAGCTCACAATAGACTAAAATTGGCTCAGGAGGCAGTTGATAAACTGCACATGATGCAAGCTGAGAGGAAAAGGGCATTTCAGCAAGCCCAATTTTTTGAAGGAGAGAGAGTAGGCCACTTGTTGGCGGTGATATCTGCGGCACAAAGGGAGTCTTCCAGGGTGTATAAACTGAGAGATCAAACAGGGGCGACTCTGACAGACACAAAGGACATACTGGAGGTCTTCAAGGCATATTACATGGCACTGTACACTTCGAGAGCACGGGACACAGAGGGGGATGTGGAGAAATTTTTGGAAGGCATTTCACTACCTAAATTGTCTGAGGAAGATAGGTTGAGGTTGGAAGAACCTGTGAGTGTGGAGGAGGTGGAATGTGCAATACTGTCTATGCCCAATAACAAATCACCGGGAGCTGATGGTCTACCTGGGGAGGTGTACAGGGAGTTAGTGGAACTGCTGGCTCCGAAATTGAAATCTGTGTTTGATGAGGCTTTAGTGACGGGGGCACTGCCGAGATCAATGGAGGAAGCGGTGATAGTAGTTCTGCTGAAGGAGGGAAAAGATCCCATGGATGCGGAGTCGTACAGGCCCATTTCGTTGTTGACAACGGATGTCAAAATACTCGCTAAGATCCTGGCCACCCGGCTCACCGGGGTTGCGCATACCATTATACACGAGGACCAGTCGGGCTTTATGCCTAACCGCTCCATGGCTGTTAACTTAAGAAGATTATTTCTTAATATGCAACTGCCTGCTGATAATGGGGGCAGGAGAATAGTGATGTCATTGGACGCTAGGAAAGCATTTGATAGCGTGGAATGGCAATACTTATGGAAAATCATGGAACTGATGGGATTCGGCCCCGCGTTCATGGCCTGGGTGAAGTTATTGTACTCATCCCCAAAGGCGGTAGTCAAGGTGAATGGAGAACAGTCCGGGATGTTTGACTTGCATAGGGGCACAAGGCAGGGGTGTCCGCTGTCCCCGCTATTGTTCGCGGTGGCAGTGGAGCCCCTGGCGGCCAAGATCAGAGTTGAGAGGGGAGTGGTCGGATTTAAATTTGGGAAGCTGGAAGAAAAAATATAATTGTATGCCGACGACATCCTGTTGTTTTTGGAAAGTGCAGGAGAGACACTGGGGTGCGCGATGGATGTAATTAAACAATTTGGGAGCATTTCGGGACTGGAGATAAATTGGCACAAGTCTTATGTCATGGCTGTGGATAGAGCAATAGAAGGGGAGGCGATAGATGAGAGGGGGAAACAACTCCAGCTAGTTTCACAGTTTAAATACCTAGGGATATGGGTAGCTCTTCCACTGTCCCGATTCACGGGTCTGAATTTGGTTCCTCTGCTAGAGAAATTTAAAGGGAAAATAGGTGCATGGTGCAAATTGACTTTAACGGTAATGGGTAGAACTAACCTGATTAAGATGGTCCTTATGCCACAACTAATGTACGTTTTGCACAATTCGCCGATATGGCTACCAAAAAAAAGGTTTTGGGGCATTGATTCTATCTTCAGATCCTTGATATGGGGCAAGAAGCAGGCACGGATTAAATTTGGAACTCTGCAAAAAGGAAAGGAAGAGGGAGGACTGGCCGCACCAAATCCATGGGTCTATTTCTTGGCAGTACAGGGCCAGCATGTCAGGGGATGGAGAGAGCTCGATTGTGGAGGAGCAGCTCACCGGGTGCTGGCACATGTGATGGGGAGACGCCCACTTATCCAAGGTCTAGAGGATGGTACCTTTAAGAAACTGGGAGCACCATATCCTACCATAGGCATGATTCAGAAGGTATGGGACACCATTAAAAGGATCAGAGGGGTGGATGAGCTGACTAGGTACTCACCGGTGTGGGACAATGAGCATCTGCCGGAACTTAATAAACTGCGTCAAATGGGCAATTGGAAGGCGAAAGGAGTGAGATATGTGTGCCAGCTGCAGAGTGGAACGGACCTGAAGACCTTTGAGACATTGAGAGAGGAATTTGATTTGCCTTCGGTATGGGGGTTTCAATACTATATGCTTCGACATGCTTGGAGGGCACAGTGTAGATTGGGAGCCATGATGGTTCAGGGCGACATTGTACTAGACTTTGTGTGTATGAAGGGAGGGACGAGGGGAGTTATATCGAGCATATATCATGATCTACTACACTCCTATCTGGGGGACAATCACCTCACTGCAAAGAGTAAATGGGAGAGGGAGGTGGGTACCCTCACAACAGAACAATGGGAGGCTATTCTTGAATATGTCCCGAAGATCTCTCTAAGCGAGCAGGCACGGCTCTCCCAGTTATATGTAATACATAGAACATACAAAACACCGCTGGTCCTATTCAAGGCGGGCTTGAGGGGAGACTCTAGCTGCCCTAGATGTGGCACAGACCAGGCCGGACTGTTACACATACTATGGTCGTGTCTGCGGCTGGTGGCATACTGGCTAGTCGTTATCAACAAAATTGAGAGAGCATATGCATGTACGCTCGACAGGAATCCAGTGCTGTGTGTTTTGGGGGAGGTGGATGGGATACCTGTCTCAGAACATTACAAAGTGGCAATAGCGAGGTTGCTGTATGTGGCACGCAAACTAATAGCACGAAAATGGAAGGATTCGGAACCCCCCACTAGGAGGGAATTTATTGCTCAGACACATACGGTAATGCATTTAGAGGAAAGCATTTACATGCGAAGGCATGGTGAAAGAACTTTCGAAAAAATATGGTCCGCCTGGATCGCGGTGATATGATTGCTAAGACTCTCAAGTATACCCGGCATAAGGAGTATTGGGGGAGGGGGGAGGGGGGGATGGCTTTGATTGTATTACTACAAGATTTGTGAATTGTTACATGTATATTGATATCCACTGTTTATTGTTTAAAATCTTTTGAAACCTAAATAAAAATAACTGGTTTAAAAAAAAAAAAAAGATAAGTATGGAGGAAAACGCAGGACACATACAAAAGTAGGTGGAGCGTAGGCGGAGCTTCAGGGAGGAAGAAAGGAGAAAGTAGGCAGCCATCCGCAACCCTCCTGAACGCAAATGTGAAACCAGCCTAAGTGGGCCTTGAAAGGTCTTAAGAGATGATGTCACTAAAAAACACCTGTTATAAAACATGGAGCACAGCAAAGTGTGGCGGCTATGGCCAGCAATAGAAATGATAAAAGCGTTCAGACTGTTTAACTACTGGGTGAATAATTACATTCTGCTTGAGAAAATTTAATGGAGAAGAATCTGTAGGGAAGATTTCTAGATCCAAAAGGCTTTTGGAAGAGGTTTGCTCCTATACCAATAGCAGAGGCATTACTTCCATTACTGATGTATGGGGCGACCCACCAACCTGTGCCCAATTGTGGCATAGGGCTCAGACTCGTCCGTAGGCGAGCCTGGTGTCCTGGTAGGTGACACAGACAACCGGGACACATGGAAGGTGTCAGAGGAGGCAAGATCACCAGGTTTCAAAAGGGACACCCGGGAGACGATGGGAGCAGGAGTTACAGTGGAACGCCGCCATGGGTCGGCGGCCGTCGCCACTCTCCATTTGGGAAGGCTATCCCGAGCACATGAGGTTCATGCCTGAATAAATTTTTTCACATCCCGAGCCCTGTGCGGCCACCAATACGAACCAGCCAGAAGTTTCGTGGTCTGCATATAGCCACGGTGGCCGTCCGCACCGGACGCGTTTGCCCAGGCGAGAATCTTAGGCCTCAGGCGAGGAGGAACAAAGGTCTCACCGACCGGCACAGCCTCTGACCATTGCGGAACTGTTATGAATGAGTCACCGTAGGAGGCAAAAGCAGAAATACAAGCTAAGTCCAGAAAACCAGAGAAGTTGGCAAATATCAGATTGCAGACCCCTGAACCTATCAACACAACTAGCAGTAGCCGGGGGGGTTCCTACGATGCTCTAGACCCCTCGATCACAGCCGGAGAATTACATAGGCCTAAAGAAAGAAAGGGGAAATCTAAACTGCCCCAGAGCAGACCCCAAAGCAATAGGCAGCCCCCAACATATAATGACGGTGAAGCAAGATGAAAATACTAACACAGACAGAAAGATAGACTGAGCAAAGACGGGGCCCAAAACTACCTAGATAGGAAAGGACAGGAAGGCTGCTGTCTGCAATCTGCCAAAACCCTATCAAAGACATAAGCCAACAAGCTGATATGAAAAAGGCCCTGAAGCAGCTAGGCTTCAAAACTAAATCAGCACTCAGGTATTTTCAGAAGACAGAGCTAAATGAATTCAGCACACCCCAGCAGGGAATGGCAGAAATCCAGAAAAACAAAACAAAACAAAGTCAAAGCACCAAAGCAAAAGGCCGAGCAGCAAACTTAGCTTTAGAGGAGCAGGAATTCAGACTGGTCTCCAAGGATCCCACAGAGAAATCACCCGCAGGGCAGAAGGGCGTCGGCAGCCTTATATCCAGTCAGTAACTCCACTCAGCCAGTCATCATCATCAGCCTCAGGTGTTTGATAATCAGGCTCACTACCTTTCTTTACCAGAAGAGGGAGTTCCTCGAGCCTCAGTAATGAAGGGGAAAATGAACTCACAACAGTACCTCCCCCTTGAGGATGGGTCACCGAACCCTCAACTACGCCACCAGGGCGATCAGGGAGAGCCCGATGAAAGGCACGCACCAATCTTTTGGCATGAATATCAGAGGCAGAGACCCAGGAATTATCCTCCTGACCATAACCCTTCCACTTAACCAAATACTGGAGTCTCCGTCTAGCCAGACGGGAATCCAGTACTTTCTCTACCTCATATTCCATGTTACCTTCAACCAATACAAGGTCTGGAGGTGCCACCCCCGGAACAACAGGTTCAACAAACCTCTTCAACAAAGATTTATGGAACACATTATGGATTTTAAATGTGACAGGAAGAGCCAAACGAAAAGAGACCGGATTAATAATCTCCACAATCTTGTAAGGTCCAATGAATCTAGGCTTAAACTTAGGAGAAGCCACCTTCATAGCAATATTTTTTGATGATAACCACACCATATCACCAACCTTAAACTGGGGACCAATGGTCCTATGTCGGTTGGAAAACCGCTGGGCCTTTTCCTGGGAGAGAGATAACTTATCCACCACTTGGTCCCAGATCTGGTGCATTCTCTCCACCACAGTGTCAACACCTGGGCAGGCAGAGGGCTCCACCTGCCCTGAAGAAAATCGAGGATGAAACCCAAAGTTACAGAAAAAAGGTGACATCAAAGTGGCAGAACTAGCTCTATTATTTAAAGCAAATTCGGCCAAGGGCAAAAATGAAACCCAATCATCCTGATCAGCAGAAATAAAACATCTCAAATATGACTCCAAGGTCTGGTTTGTTCTCTCTGTCTGCCCATTGGTCTGAGGGTGAAAAGCAGAGGAGAAGGACAACTGAATTCCCAGCCTGGAACAGAAAGTTCTCCAAAATCTAGACACAAACTGGACTCCTCTGTCAGATACAATGTTCTCAGGAATCCCGTGCAAACGAACCACCTGTTGTAAAAACAGGGGCACCAACTCAGAGGAAGACGGCAACTTAGGGAGTGGTACAAGATGAACCATCTTAGAGAACCTATCACAAATCACCCAAATAACAGTCATCCTCTGAGAGACAGGCATATCAGAGATGAAATCCATTGAAATATGGGTCCATGGCCTCTTGGGGACAGGCAAAGGCATCAACAACCCACTAGAGCGAGAACACGATTTAGACCGGGAGCACGTCCCACAGGACTGCACAAAATTCTTCCCCTTCTCCCCCCCCCTCTTTTTTACTTATATCCCTTCTTCTTATTTATTAACCCGCTTTTCTTATCTTTCTTTTTCTTCCCCTCTACTTCTTTTTTATTTATTGACACATTTCCAACTTCATCCCTTCCTCTCTCTCATTTATCATAAACTGTTCTCTCCCCTTCTCACCCCTCCCTCCACCACTGAGTCTCTCCTTCAACAGTGCAGGTACTGCTCTGAGCTACCATGCCTTCTTCCAAACACATACTGCCCTCAGCCTGACCTCCCCCTGCTCTCTCTCCCTCCCTATGCCGCAAACCCCATACAGACGCCAGGACGCTCTAGCCACGTTGGCTTTATGACGTCATCATCCTGCACCTTCTTAATACACATATATATACCGCGCTTTCTTGAGCACACACTTACAACACCGCAGGTCCAGGCTGCTCCCATGCCATCAGGTCAGCTCTGCAGCACCATCTGGTGCATAACATCTCCTTCTGATCCATTTTTTTCTTCTCCACATTCATCTCTCATGTTTTCTCCTACAGCCCCTGTTTGGGACTTCTGAAAATGCTCTAATTAATCTTTTCCTTGACACTACTTGAGGTTAGTACTCAGTATATCTGCCTTATTTGCCTGCCTTGTGTTTCCACCACCCCTGTTATTTCATCATGTACAGAGACAATACTATAATATGTCTCATCTAGGTCTGCTGCTTATCCCCATTGTTACTCCTGATGCCTAGAATGTTAAAATTGACTTGTGGCCAATAGTCTCTCTAGCACTTGCTTAATTTAATTTTTTTACTCTCTATATGACATTTTCCTAATTGCCTTAGGGACCTTTATGTTGTCGTGCTTAAATTTGTATAGATATATGTTTCGCCTTTAGGGTTTTTTTGCACTACTTTTCTGTTTTTGTTGTTTTTTTGTTAATATTTTTTAAAAAATATATTTTTATTTTTTTTAAATTTCACATTTTTTTCATGTTTATTATTTCTTTTCCAGCTTTCCGCGAGTTTGTCGTCCATATTCATTGTTGTAATTGCTTTTTATTTTATTTTGCAGTATGGTTTGAGAAAGGCCTCTTAGTAGGTCGAAACGTAACCATAGTATACTCATATCCTGGATTACGATATTATACCCACATTTTGGATACTTCTTTTGTCTGCCGTGTTACACTATTTGATGCATTTGAAATAAAATAAAAATCCAAAAATTTCACAAAATCTTCAAGATTTTTTGGCAAGATTAATCCACACTTGAGTGCGACTGTTTATCTACTGACGACTGCACAAAATTCCTGACATCACGAGACAAGGAGGGCCACCAAAAAAACCGACTCACCAGATCTCTAGTACCAAAAATACCTGGATGACCAGCCAAAGCAGAGCAATGAACTTCAGACATCACTTTCTTCTTCCACTGGTCAGGAACATACAACTTTCCACTGGGACAACGCTCAGGTTTGTCCTCCTGGAACTCTTCCAGAGCACGTCTCAAATCGGGCGAGATGGCAGAAAGAACTACCCCTTCGCCTAAGATGGTAGCAGGCTTGGTCACTAAAGGAGAATCAGCAAAGAAGCTCCTAGAGAGGGCGTCTGCCTTGACATTGTTTGTTCCAGGAAGAAAAGAAACCACAAAATCAAAACGTGTAAAAAACAAGGCCCACCTAGCCTGTCTAGGGTTCAAGCGCTTAGCCGACTCTAGGTAAATCAAATTCTTGTGGTCAGTGAGGACCACGACTTGATGCTTAGCTCCCTCCAACCAATGTCTCCACTCCTCAAATGCCCATTTCATGGCCAACAGTTCCCTATTCCCCACATCATAGTTACGTTCAGATGGAGAGAACTTTCGGGAAAAGAAAGCACAGGGATTCATTTTAGAAGTTACAGGATCCTTTTGGGACAAAACAGCTCCTGCACCAATCTCAGAAGCATCCACCTCTACCTGGAATGGAAGTGAGACATCAGGTTGCCGCAAAACCGGAGCGGAGGTGAATCTTCGCTTCAGCTCCTGAAAGGAAGAAACAGCCTCCGGAGACCAATTTAACACATCAGCACCCTTTTTAGTCAAATCAGTCAATGGCTTGGCAATACTAGAAAATTTTGCTATAAATTTCCGATAAAAATTAGCAAAACCCAAAAACTTCTGGAGGGCCTTCAAAGAAGTGGGCTGAACCCAATCGTGAATGGCCTGTACCTTGGCCGGGTCCATTTCAATAGTTGACGGGGACAAAGTAAATCCCAAAAAAGAAATCCTCTGTACTCCAAAAAGGCATTTAGATCCTTTGACACACAGGGAATTCTCCCTCAAGATCCGGAACACAGTCCGAACATGTTCCACATGAGAATCCCAATCCTTGGAGAAGATCAAAATATCATCCAGATAGATAATCAAAAATTTATCGACAAAATCTCGGAAAATATCGTTCATGAAGCACTGGAAGACAGAAGGGGCATTAGTGAGCCCAAAAGGCATCACCAGGTACTCAAAATGTCCCTCCGGAGTATTAAATGCCGTCTTCCATTCATCCCCATGCTTAATGCGAATAAGATTATACGCCCCCCTGAGGTCAAGCTTGGTAAACCAGCAAGCACCTTTAACTCTGGAAAATAGATCAGAAATCAGGGGTAACGGATACTGATATTTAACAGTAATTTTGTTGAGGGCACGATAATCAATACAAGGTCTTAATGATCCATCCTTTTTGGCTACAAAAAAAAAACCGGCACCTAAGGGTGACGAGGATGGTCTAATATGACCCTTCTCCAATGCCTCCTTAATATAGGATCGCATAGCCTCGTGCTCGGGTACAGATAAATTGAAGAGCCGACCCTTGGGAAATTTACACCCCGGGCTCAGTTCAATTGCACAGTCATAACTCCTATGAGGAGGCAGAGACGCAGACTCATTCTCACTAAATACATCATAAAAGTCCGCCAAATAATCAGGAACATCATGCGACTGAGGAGAGGTGGAAAACACCGAAGCCTCACTAAAGGCACACTGACAACCCCAACTCACCACAGACACAGATTTCCAATCCAACACTGGATTATGAATCTGTAACCAGGGAAACCCCAGAACAATAGTATCATGCAGATTATGCAACACCAAAAATCTGCAATTTTCTTGATGGTCTGGGGCAACCCGCATTACCACCTGGGTCCAAAACTGGGGTTTATTTTTAGCCAAAGGAGTAGCATCAATCCCCCTCAAAGGGATAGGCGTCTGCAGAGGTGTCATCGGAAATCCACAACGTTTAGCAAAATCCAAGTCCATTAGGTTTAGGGCTGCTCCCGAATCCACAAAAGCCTTGGCGGAAAATGTGGACAGGGAGCAGATCAGAGTAATTGCCAGAAGAAACTTAGGTTGAACACCCCCAACAGAAAACGTGTGTGCAAAGCGTTTCTCTCGTTTAGGACAGACAGAAATAATATGCGAGGCATCTCCACAGAAAAAACACAACTTATTACGCCTTCTGAACTCCTGACGCTGCTCTCTGGAAAAAACTCTATCACATTGCATAGGTTCAGACATTTGTTCAACAGGTGGCAACACCTCTCGTGCAGCTTTGCGTTCGCGCAAACGCCGATCAACCTGAATGGCTAATGACATAGAATCGTCCAGACCAGAGGGAACAGGAAATCCCACCATAGTATCTTTTACGGCTTCTGACAACCCCTTCCGAAAGAGAGCAGCCAAGGCATTATCATTCCAGGTAGTAAGTACTGCCCACTTTTGGAATTTTTGACAGTACAATTCTGCAGAATCACGACCCTGGCTCAATGCCAGCAGGGTCTTTTCAGCCTGATCAATGGCATTAGGTTCGTCATACAACAACCCCAAAGCTTGAAAGAATGCGTTCACATTAGTCAGAATAGGATCATCTGGTTTCAAAGAGAACGCCCAATCCTGGGGATCGCCACGCAGCAAAGAGATGACAATTTTAACCTGCTGCGCGGAGCTCCCTGACGAGTTAGGCTTCAAGGCAAAAAATAATTTACAATTATTTTTGAAATTCAAAAATTTAGACCGATCCCCAAAAAATACATCAGGTGTAGGAATCTTTGGTTCAGCAGCATGTGAATGAGCAAGGTAGGCGGAAATTCCCCGCACTTCCGCAGCGAGCTGCTCCACACGATCAGACAATTGCTTTATCTCCATTGAGAGAAAAAAAATTCCCCCTACGGCCTCAGAGATATAGAGGAAAAAATATACACACTTTTTTTTTTTTTACAATTCTTTCCTGCTATTGAGTACCCTAGGATCTGCGGTATGGCGGGTGATTCTGTTATGAATGAGTCACCGTAGGAGGCAAAAGCAGAAATTCAAGCTAAGTCCAGAAAACCAGAGAAGTTGGCAACTATCAGATTGCAGACCCCTGAACCTATCAACACAACTAGCAGTAGCCGTGAGGGGTTCCTACGATGCCCTAGACCCCTCGATCACAGCCGGAGAATTACATAGGCCTAAAGAAAGAAAGGGGAAATCTAAACTGCCCCAGAGCAGACCCCAAAGCAATAGGCAGCCCCCAACATATAATGACGGTGAAGCAAGATGAAAATACTAACACAGACAGAAAGATAGACTGAGCAAAGACGGGGCCCAAAACTACCTAGATAGGAAAGGACAGGAAGGCTGCTGTCTGCAATCTGCCAAAACCCTATCAAAGACATAAGCCAACAAGCTGATATGAAAAAGGCCCTGAAGCAGCTAGGCTTCAAAACTAAATCAGCACTCAGGTATTTTCAGAAGACAGAGCTAAATGAATTCAGCACACCCCAGCAGGGAATGGCAGAAATCCAGAAAAACAAAGCAAAACAAAGTCAAAGCACCAAAGCAAAAGGCCGAGCAGCAAACTTAGCTTTAGAGGAGCAGAAATTCAGACTGGTCTCCAAGGATCCCACAGAGAAATCACCCGCAGGGCAGAAGGGCGTCGTCAGCCTTATATCCAGTCAGTAACTCCACTCAGCCAGTCATCATCATCAGCCTCAGGTGTTTGATAATCAGGCTCACTACCTTTCTTTACCAGAAGAGGGAGTTCCTCGGGCCTCAGTAATGAAGGGGAAAATGAACTCACAACACAGAACGCTGTCATCTTGAGAAGCAGCGTGTAGACGGTGACAACCGCAAATGGAATCTTGAGCCGGGTGTGTCTCAAAAATGGCGCGAGACACCTCCATGGGCTCTGGGGATAGAACCTCTGGCTCGGGCAGCTCTAGAGGCTCGAAGAAGTTGGGAGCCGGAGCAACTCTCCGTTTGGAGTGAGCACGCTCCATACCGCGCTCCGAAAAATGGAGGTCGATACGGGTAGAGATAGAAATTAGCTCCTCCAAACTAGCAGGAATCTCTCTAGTAAAGAGAGCATCCTTAACGTGCTCCGCTAAACCTCTCCAGAATACAGGAATAAGGGCCTTGTCGGACCACTCCAACTCAGAAGCCAGTGTCCGGAAACGGACGGCATACTGGCTAACCGAGAGGGATCCCTGAGACAAGGCAATCAGCTGCAGAGAGGTGTCGTGTGTGACCCGTGGACCGAGGAAGACTTGCTTGATGGCTGCTAGCAAGTGAGCAGCAGTCCGAATCTCGGGGTCATCACGCTCCCATAAAGGCGTAGCCCATTCCTACGCCTTGCCCGACAGTAGGGAAATAATAAATGCCACCTTGGCCCGTTCCGTAGGGAATTGTTCAGCCAGCAGCTCCAGCTGAATTGAGCACTGGCTGATGAAACCCCTACAGGAGGCGCCATCACCAGAAAACTTATCGATCGGGCAATGGGAGGCGGGTCACTGTCGGCGCAAGGGAGGACATGGACATACGGCCTACCGCGTCTGTAAGTGCTTTTACAGCAGCATCAGTGGCTTGCGCAGATGAGAGAGCCCTCTCAAGAGTAGTCAAGCGGCCCTCGAGCTGCCGCACACACTGCAAAAGTTGCTGCTGTTCTGCCATCACTAGCCAGACCCTGGCGCTAGTATAATGTTAGGAACGGCGGAACAAACTAAATAAAAATATAAATAAAGTGTGTACGCCACTCGGGGTCCACCGTGCGGTGGATGTAAAAACCGCAGCTAGGTGATGACAGAGCAATATGGCGGTAGTGTGCACAGGGTTTGACGTCACCCAAGTGCACAGAGCAATCTCTGTTGAATCACAGAGCTGCAACACAGAAATAAACACAATAAGTCTGAGCCTGTTAATGTCACAGGTTCTCAGAGTAACACACGCGGTAATGCGGTCACAGGAGTAGCCCTAGATGGCGGTACTATGTCCGTTTAGACCTACCGTAGCTATTCGTGTGTCGAGCGTCGCAACCGCAGACGCCCAAGTAGGCTGCTACTGCAGCGCGGCGTGGATAGTGCCGCAGAGTGACACTGCTGAACAGCAGGCGCGATGTCTGACGCTAGCAAGTGTGCCTGGAGCAATGGCACCCTGGTACTGGCTAGATAACTCAATCCCACACACAGTCGTAAAATCCAAGGAAAGGGGTTTCAAATGAGTCATTCACCAGATCATTCATCCATCAACATACACACTGCAGCAAGTATGACTATACTAGCGCATGGCGGAACAGCCATGGGCACTTTTTATAGCAAACGGGACCTTCCGGAAGTCTCCAGAACTCTGAGCTTAGCCAATGGGATCAGGAGCAGGACCTGAGCACCTGACTCCCGAACTCCAATGGGTGATCGTCCCATGAGCATGCTCAGAAGATGGAACGAAGGACTTAGCCTCCGGAGAGAGTTGCTGCAAGGCAATCTGCTCTGCAGCAGACAATGAGCAGGAGACTGCCGAATGTGAGGGTCTAGATTCCTGCATAGTAAGGGCAGAAATCTGACTCCCAACAGCGAGTCTCTCCTGGCGACGCTGCTCAGCCGGCTTGAGTCGGTCCACCTGCATGGGCTCTGGAGCTGCAGCCGCGGTGGAAAATCGCGAGCGAGGAGGACTGCGTGCAGCTGGAGACGAGCGAGGAAATCTTCTCTCCCCGGCAGCTTCGCGGGTAGGCTCCTGGAAACGTAGATCGATACGCGTCCCCAGGGAAATGATGTTTTCCAGGGACGTTGGTGTGTCTCGCCCTGCCAACTCGTCTTTAATTCGAGCGGACAAGCCACGCCAAAAGGCTCCTACCAGGGCCTCATTGTTCCATCCTAGCTCGGAAGCCAACGTATGGAACTGGATGGCGTACTGGCCCACCGAGAGAGTACTCTGGTGGAGATTAAATAAGGACTCGGTGGCAGAGACCAGGCACCTGGGCCCGTTGAAGACTTTACAAAAAGTCTCCAGAAAGGGGGCGAGCTGGGAGACCAGAGGATCGTCTCGCTCCCACAGGGGGTTTACCCAAGCCAGTGCCTCACCCTCCAAGTGGGATACCACAAAGACAACTTTGGCTCGGTTGGTGGGGTACTGTTGTGGCAATAATTCAAAATGCGACTGGCATTGGTTAAGGAACCCCCGACACAGCTTGGGATCTCCGGTATACCGTGAAGGTTTAGCCAAACGGGGGGAAGGATGTGGAACTGGAGCTGGAGCGGCGGCCTGTAGGGAAAGCAGTCGATTATCCACCGAGGCCATGAAATTAAGCATGCGGGCTTGGGTGTCTCGCTGCTGGGCGAGTTCCTGCTGGAGACTGGCTACCTGGGACGTGCTCCCCGGATCGGAGGGCTGTAGGGCCGAGAGACGGGACTCCATGGTCTTCAAAAATGCCATGATACGGGTCTGATTTTCCCGCAGGAACGCTAGTTCCTTTTGGGCGGCAGCAGAGGTACCAGCGGGGTAGCCTGATTATACTGAGACCTTTGAAGGGGCTCCCGGGGTGGACCCGCTGGACCGTGGCAACGAACCTCCCTCGGGCGAGCTGACCTGGGGTACCACCCCCTATACAGGGAACGTTAGGGGCAGACCCAAGGGAGACTATCGCCACAGTAGCTGGTACCCAGGGGAGAGACCCAGGAGTAGCCGGCCCGTCGGCAGGCAGAGCGGGAGTGCGCAGGGACGCCGGGTGAGTGTGCCAGGGGACGGAGGACTGTGGCGAGGCAGGCGGTGGCCGCGGCGGTGCAAGGAGCGGCGTGGGCGGCGTGAAAGTATGGGGTCCAGGTTGGGAGAACATATGGAGGCTGGATGGGAGAATATATGGGGGCAGGATGGAGACACGTGGGGCCAAAATGGGAGAATATATGGGGACAGGATGGAGACACATAGGGTCAGAATGGTATAACAAATGGGGGCTGGATGAGAGAACATATAGGGACAGGATGGAGACGCATGGGGCCAAGATGGGAGAACCTATGGGGGCAGGATAAAGACACATGGGGCCAGGATGGAGAATATATGGGGCCAAGATAAGTTATTACAGGAAGGTGCCAGGGAGTGGGACATTATTACTGTAGGGGTTAATTAAGGGATGCTATTACTGCTGTGATGTATTTTATTTTTTAGGATAATGTTTTCAGTGAGGTGGGGGTTTTTGCTACTGTGCAGGGCAGCACTATGTTGCTTTTTTTCTTCATCTGGAGTAGTATAGAAGTTGGGGAAAAATTGGGGAATATGCTCTGGAAGTGGTGATCTAGGTAACTGTGTATTATTTTCTTAAGAGACGATTCCTGGTTGGAAGATGTAATGGTTGTCTGCGCTCGATGAAGAAGAAAAACAAAGATGAATATCTTCAACTAGAGATGTCACTGGTTAATCAGTGTGTTACCTGTACACTTACACTATATACTATATACAGAGCTCCTGTATATAATGTCTCTGGTGATCCCTGTATTACCTGTAAACTGACACTCTATGCAGAGCTCCTGTGCATAATGTCATTGGTAAGTCCCTGTAATACCTGTTCTCTGACACTATACACTGCACACTATGTACAGAGCTACTGTGTGTAAAAGCACTTACGGTAATACTAGTATTGTGGGTTTTTTTTTATTAATGATCAGTATTGCAGTATTTAGTCACATAGACAGCCCCTCCAACGATCAGGACCAGCGAGCAAGCTGGCTTCCAATGTAAACATCGGGTATCTAAGAGCCGCGCGACTCTTGGATACCCACTGTTTACCTTGGAAACCGGCGTACATGCTGGTTTCCAAGGTAAACAGCGGGTATCCAGGATCCACGCGGCTCTTGGATACCCACTATTTACATTGGAAACCAGCTTGCTCGCTGGTCCTGATCGCTGGAGGGGCTGTCTTATGTGACAGCTCACCAGCGACCAGCCTAACGATGTCCCAGGGATCCCATCCATGTCGGATCGTTGGTGGGATCGCTGGGACATCGTTATGTGTAACGGAGCCTTTAGGCAAATCTCTACAAACAAGTTCATCTTTTATCTGACTGGATAGGCTGATGTAGAAGATAGCCAGAAAACATTGTTGCAGGGTAATTCAGCAGACAAGGTATGTAACTTTATGGCATAATGTCCCACAGCTTTAGCCCCTTGAGTTAGACCTGACCTAGTTTGTCAAACACTAGAAAGTCAAACAGAAAGCCAGATCGTCCCATTCTGGTAATGGTGCAGCCCAGGCCAAAATATCCCTGGATAACAAAGAATAAATGTGTGTCACTTTCGACAGAAAAAAGTTGCTGGGGCAGAGCTCAAAGTATATGTTACACTGGATCTCAAAGCCCAGGCAACCCTTAGGATCTCCATTAAAATCTGCATAAATAGACAAATGTGGAGATGTTCCCTAAGCAGAATATCCCGGGTATGAATTAGTCTGGATTCAAAAGTGCGTCTGTGAACGCTGCGTTTCATCCGCATACATCCACATGTGTCCAGTGTACATATCTTTAACATAGTGTACACAGGGACATGCGTTTGCATGCGTTCGCCTGCGGATGCTTACGCATGCATCGTTTCGTGGTGTGCGGCGGGGCGCGGCTAACGCAACATGTTGCATTTTTTGAGGCATCCAATTTCCGCGGCCATACGCATGCGGATGCTTGCGGAAGGAGTGCGTCAAAACAATGTATTACAGTCTATGTGAACCCAAGCATACGCAAGGACATGTGTTCGCTTGCGTTTGCATACGCATGCGTTTTTCTGATTAAACATGTCCAGTAACTGGTTTAAGCCACCCCCCCCACAAAGCTGTATTAAAAGAGGGTGTGGGCACTGTAAGTCCAGTACTCTCCAGACTCTGGAAGTGATTACAAGCCAGTGCATCTTCTTTGAAGACTCTGAATTATCAAAATGTGAGTATACAAGCTAATGTCTCTCTGTCTGTTTTTCTCCCTGCAGTCTGTAATCACTTCTGTCTCTCTTGCAGCATTCCTCATCATGTCCTCCAGTGCAGAGCAGACCTCACAGAGTGGACAGGACACTGAAGTGAGTACATTTGCTACTGATTGGTAAGTATTGACTGTCAATACAGTATGACACATGTGGTAAAATCATGTATTTTCTTTACAGAACCATTCCAGTGCAGATGAGCAGGAGCAGAAGACTCAGGCCCAAGTTCCAGTGGCAAGACGGCGTGTAAGTATTCTTGACTGTTTTTGGTTATTCTTGACTGTTTTTGGTTTAAGTGTTTTATCTTTACAACATTAATGTCTTTCTTTCATTTTTAGGTTCCACAACCGAAGGAAGAAGCCATTGACAATGACCACCTTATCACATTGGTGGAGGAGCGAGTTCCGTTGTTGGACACCTGGGATCAGTGTGGCGCCCCTGAGAGTTCAGTCACCACAGAGGTACTGCACCTCCTCCTGAGGTGAGGTAACCCACCATTCAGGTAAGGTGGAGACACCTGACCACACTCCAACACCTGCATCCCACACAACATAGTAGTGTAGCAAAGCACCCTTTGGTGGCTCCCTGCTTGGAACACGAAGCGTGCTGGGAGGCGGGTGGAGTTAGTTAGCACCAAAAGAGCGGGAAGAGTTTAGGATTTAGTCAGTCTGACTCAGGGAGTCAGGGAGTGAAGATCCCCTGAGTGGGATGGATTGAAGGAAGTGCTGCAGCAGACCTCAGTGACCTGGGCCCGCTGGCACAGGAAAGGAACATTGATAGAAAGCCTGACTCTCTCCATAAGAAAGAAGGATTTGTAGGGAACGTGAGGAGAGAAGGACTAAGGATTAGGGTGAGAGGAGAACCCTTTCCAAGTTCATAGCGCAAGGCCGGGGTCCGGTCCCCGAGGTTGTATGGATACTAATGGTCCTGCAGCAGACACCGGAGGAATAGAAGTTGTCACCACTTTATTCCCACACAAGACTTGGGGGCACAACAGCAACGATAGTGAGCCGGGACCTAGTAGCAAGGAGTCCCCGAAGCAGGCTAGAGCTGTCTGTCGTACAAGTAGAGTTCATGGGAACATCTGACAGGAGGAACTCCAGTGTAACGCAGTACTGTGAGTACTTCACTATAGGCGCAAAAGGGAGACGTTCAGAAAAGGCACATATGTTGGCGGAGTGTCGGAAAGGAGTACTTCATCTTGCCTGGAAGTTGGCTGAGCTCCTGATCCGGAGGACACGGCACCGAAGCGGGCACCTGTACCTGCAACAGACTGTGAGTAAAGCTTTGGAACTACATGCCCTGGTGTCCTCTTATTCCTGTGTCAACACACCCAGCACTGCTACATCCTTGTGCCTGGCCCTGCACCGTTCACATCTCTCCCCTATCTCTTCATCTACACTGCCCTGGGACTACAGCCCTGCCTGTGGAGGGCTACACCATCATTGCTGCACCACACCATCTGTCCCAGAGGATCTGTCCGCAGTGTCGGCTTAACATCTTCATTGCCGAATACTACAGGTGGCGTCACAAAACATTCATTAATAAACTTTATTCCATCACTCAACATTCCCCCCTTTTACAATGGATGCCCAGGGCCACGGACCGGGTCCCTGCCACTGTGACAACTCCCATTGAAATCCACTGGGCCCGGCTCCGAGTACCCCGCCGATCTGGCGAGACCCTGGGGGTGCTCCATTTCTGGCGTCACGAACAGGATGACGAAGCTCGGTGCCACCGGGTTCTGTTTGCCTGAATGTTTTTGGACTTAAACATTGCTGAAAATGTGCAGAATCACCAAATTGATAGACTGTAAAATGGACTCTCAAAATGGCCGCCGGCGCGGTGAAGAAGGGCGTGACAACATGGGTGGTCCTAAGAAAAGACCGCAAACTGTCCTGGGCCTCCCCTGCCTGAACTTCTCTGCAACTGCAACATGGCCCACCCCCCGAGGGGTTCGGATACTGGCTTGGAATGGAGGAGTAGGAAGAAGACGCCGCCCTCAGAAGGAGGGGCGAGAGCCAGTGGCGGGAAAAGAGCCCGGGAAGAAGGAGGAAGACAGCGAGAACGCCATATTGGGAGAAGGAAGGAGGCCTGAAGAGCGCGAGGAGGTTGAGCTGAACTTCCCCGGCGCAATGGCTGACGGCTCCGACCTTGCTTCCACGATGGACCGCCGGCAGCTGTAGGACGAGATTACCCAGCTGACACACCTCCTGCGGCTGAGACAGGAGGCTATCTGGACTCTGAACTGGCAGCGCGCCCAGGAGGGGCCTAAACCATCGGTACCTCCATTACCGGTACCCTCACCATTGGTACCCGCCGCTGCTATATCACCGGTACCTACGCCCGCGGTACCTGCACCACCGGTACCCACCAAGGATGCCCTGGTCCTCCCTCCGGCAGCACTTGCGGAACCGGATGCTGCTGCGATGCCATCGGCAGCGCCTGTCACCATCTCCCTGCTGCAACCGCCACTGAGCGCCGCCTGCACGGAGGAGGTACCGGAGGGCCCGAGAGCTGAGCAGGAAGAAGCTGGACTCCTGCCTGGACCTAGCGCGGCTGCGCAGGTCCCACTGGAGGCCCCTGCGGACCCGGAGACGCCATCCGCTCCACCACCGTCTCCCGCCTCTGACCAAACAGCTCCAGTCACCACCGCTGCCACCGGCTGCCGCCCGATGCCTGCACCGGAGCCAACACAACATCACCGGGAAGCTCCAGGTATGACCGCCACCCCTGCCAACGGGTTACCCCCTGAGTTTTCACACACTGCGGCTGGCCTGCTCGAACTCCGCATGGGACAGATGGAAGAGCTGTGTTCTCAATTCAAAAGCACTAAGCTGGCTGCGATGGGGAAATGGAAGAAGTCCCTGCTGAAAAGAGTAAGGCTGGAGCAAGCGCGTCCTATTATACATCTTCTGATTTCAGCAGAGGAGTCTGAGCAGCTGATGGGTGTTACCATGCTTCATGGGATCCCCAATAAGGAAACACTCTAGTAACTAGCTAATTGTTACCCAGGAGGGTATTTGCACCGTTGTGCCTTAAAGTTATTTTTGTCTTTGTTTGTTCATCATGTTTTTCCAGGTTGCCTAGTTTTATTGGCAACATTTTCATTGTACTGTGGAGATCATGGACACTGAATGATCCAGAACTGTAATGTATATAGTTGCACCTCTTTAAGTGCCCTCTCTTGGTTTTACATAGATCTTTTATGAATAGAACTACCTCATCATGGAGCATAGCTCCAATCCAAGGACACTGCAAGAAATCCCGGCTGGGAGCGGTGTCCAGCACGTGCAAGAATTATAGATGTCTTAATGTGTAGTATTGTGTGATGTGTCTTACAAAAATGTTGACAGATTTTATAGAGAGCTTACTTGATAGTAGTATTTAGGTATTTGACTAAGAATGGATATTTTACAGAATTTGATAATGTTGAATAAAGATTGGAATGCAGGTGACGAACAAGGCATCAGCGGTTGTCACCCATGTCTAACAGAGGCAGTTAAAGAAAATGTGAAAGATAAAGAGAAGAAAAATGTGTTGATGATAGTACTTGAACTGGTAGTGAGTTTACTTCCATAGCACTTTAAAATTAGGTAATTATAGATAGTCTAAGTTGTTTTGCAACGTTCAAGAGTGAGTACCTCCCACATTGGGAAGTTTAGATAAGAATTGTTTATCAGCATTCAAAAATTTTTGTATGTTCCTTTGTCTAACTTTGTTTCACTTGCAGCCTGCGGATGTGCTGTGTTTAACGGGGGGGTATGTGGCGCCCCTGAGGGTTCAGTCACCACAGAGGTACTGCATCTCCTCCTGAGGTGTGGTACCCCACCATTCAGGTAAGATGGAGACACCTGACCACACTCCAACACCTGCATCCCACACAACATAATAGTGTAGCAAAGCACCCTTTGGTGGCTCCCTGCTTGGAACACGAAGCGTGCTGGGAGGCGCGTGGAGTTAGTTAGCACCAAAAGAGCGGGAAGAGTTTAGGATTTAGTCAGTCTGACTCAGGGAGTCAGGGAGTGAAGATCCCCTGAGTGGGATGGATTGAAGGAAGTGCTGCAGTAGACCTCAGTGACCTGGGTCCGCTGGCACAGAAAAGGAACATTGATAGAAAGCCTGACTCTCTTCATAAGAAAGAAGGATTTGTACGGAACGTGAAGAGAGGAGGACTAAGGATTAGGGTTAGAGGAGAACCTCTACAATAGTAAAGATGTGGAGGGCACCACCAGCAATAAGTAAGGGGATACACCAGTAGTCAGTACAAAATAGACAATGCACTAAAAGGAGAGAAAGCTACTGACCAAAAAAACTGGGATCACCACAATAAATAAACACAAAATGAATTTTATTAAATTTCAGACAGACCTAAACATCGTTAAAAACATTAAAAAGTCATTCCATGACAATTAGAGTGAACCAATGAGGTTAGTAATATAGCCCTCTAGAACTCCCCTAATGATTTTGTGTAATATGGATAAAGGTAAACACCTGGTCAAAATATTGATGGAAAAACATGACAAAATTATAATGTATCCAAAATACCATATCCATACATGAGAATACAACCAAAATAAATCATGGACCAGAGTGTGTGTAATACTATAAAGGAAAGAGAGATGCACTAGTCACCAAAAATTCCCCCCTCGTCAGAGAAAGGACATAATAAGGAGGCAAGGAAACAGAGAAGTTACCTCTAAACCCTGATTCAATGGTTCAAACCCAGGTAGCCAATAGCGCATAAAATGAGCGCTGTGTGCATAGCTCTCATACCATACCACAAATAAGGGGAGCCTGTGGAAGATGCCCGACGCGTGTCGCTACCGCAAAGTAGCTTCGTCAGGGGCTGGAGATACGGTCTGCATGAAGTCATATAAATATATGTTCAATAAATAGATAGCAGCTGTAGTGGGTACCTAAGCGGTCGCGTGAAGAGAGGCGGAACCACATCCGGTGTCTCGGCTTAGGAGCACTCTCGAACGTCTCGAAGGTCATTGCAGTGGCCAGAATCGGCTAATGCGCCTGCGCTGGGAAGTCACCATTGTGCATCCACAATCCCCGCTCCAAGCGGAAGGAGGTCACCCATTACGATTAGAACATTGCCGCATTATTGCGCATGCGTCCTCACATAGCCAGGATTGTACATTGATTACTCAGATGTAATTTACACCGATTATCAAAGGCTGTGGGTGGTGCCCTTATAAAATGTTTATGTGCAAAAACACTATTAGTTCCACAAATGTTATAAATAGATACATACGACAATTGCATAATAGATACAGTGATGTAATCTATGCCAAATAGCAAATACAGCAAACATATTTTATTACTCTAATGCAGAATTGTGACAATCACAAATAAGTATAGAGGTATTATGAAGCTGTATAACGAGCGCAGATTATCACAAACTGCAACTGAGGCGGAAAGAGATATATCATATAAAACATATCATTTTGATAGACACAGCAAAGAAACAGTAAACCCAAGATAAGGGTCCAAATGCATGTAAGGTTCAAAAAACGGTACTGCACGATTGTGCATGCATCTCCACATAGCCAAAATAATGGCTGTGCAGGCATAGTTTACGCCCGTTACCAAGGGCTCATAAATATCACCGTTATATGGTCTCTATATACAAGGTCACCACTAATTGAACAAGAGACACATACGACAGTATTAAATGGTAAATATAATAGCATAATGTACGTCAATTACCAAGTAAACCCCACTCATATGTGCTAAAGACACACAATTGTCATGTTGGTCAGAATATGTATAAAATAATACTAAAAGACCATAGGTAAACACGGAATACTGTGATAAGTATGCATTGCCAGAGTTGTCGCTTAGCATGCATAGAATAATTATAATGATATGGCTTGCGCCCAATATCACAGACCGTGAATGGAGTAATAGTTGTTAAGAACACAATGATTGTGTCAAATTAGACTCGCATACAGAGAAAACCTAAATAAAGGTCAAGATAAAAGTATATTCCCAAAGGTCAAATTAGCGCACAGTATACAGCCCACGATCTTCATTGCCATCGTGCACTTACAGTATATTCATATGAGTAGTCAGTTAGATGTAACAGTATTTTTATTATTAAGAAAGATCATATTAAATTACATCAAAAATTGGTATAAGCATCGTCCCCATAATATCATCACCTAAAGGTGATTCAATCAACGCATTATATTTGAAGAATCAGGAGTAGGCACATATAATATATTGCACATAATCCCTATATCACCATACAACGATATAATTCCATGTCAGTCTCAAAAGAGGCCTACGCAAAACTAGTATTATTATTATAGTTGATCGACCAGTATCACACCTTGCAAGGATGCACATCATCAAGAAAGATTTTGAATAAAGAAAATTAACCTAGACCCCTGATAAATCAGAGGACAAAAAATGTATGGACATAGAAAAAGTTCTCATTGCAACCCAAAAAATGGGGAGGAATGCCCAAAGTACTCACGAGACTTCATCAAAAGTTGCTAGCGGCAACATTCTCATGATATGTATGTAGTAATTTCATTCCCGAAAAGGTGGTTCCATAGACGCATCATACTTAAGAAATCAGATATTAACAAATGAGGTATATTATTGAACATAATCACCCTATCAACATGTAGGGCTTTAATCAATGTCAACAATCTTTAAAGAGGCCTCAAGGGCACTGATGTGATTGTAGTTGAGTAGCCAATGGAAAGGCTTAAATACACCCCAGAATTAGGGAAGAAACCCAAAATAGTCTCGAACCAATACAAGGTTACACATAATCAACGACAAACTCCACCCTAGATGGTATAGGGATATGATGTAGAAAAGATATATATTATTGACCATTAAGAGTCACAAAATGGAAGGGACATAGAATACTAAGCCAAAAACAATGATGTATAACAACTTAGAACCATATAAGAAACCATAAGTTCAGTTGATACCGACACATTCCTAAACATGTTAAAAACTAATTAAGTATGTCACATCCGTAGAACGGTTCTTAGTGTCTATTGGCCAATTCCCATGTTTGTTGTAAAGATATTGAATGGGTGTGTAAATACCCTGAATGTGAAAATGCTCTTTACAGCAAAAAAAATGAGAAACCAAGGTGGTCCCAAAATATGAAAACCCTCTCTACAACCAAACATACAGTTGAGAAACCAGAATGGTCTCAAATATATGTATGGTTGTGTATTATGGTGATCATCCCAAGGCTCCGCCCTAAATAGTATGAGATCTAATACATACACCAAAAAGTCCCCAACACTCACAACTAAGTGGAGGACTAGGTTGCTATTGAATTCACACTTGAAAATGTTGGATATTTAACGTTATGATGGAAATCATACATGTTATGAACATAACCCAGATGGGTCCATAAATAACAAAAAGAAGGAAAGAAACAGACATAGCAGATTACTCACGAGTCCAAATATATTCCTAAGTCTTTATGGTCAACCCGTTCCAAAGAAATGTCCAAAGTTGGTTCAATGACCACAGGTATATCACAAGGGAAAGAGGAGCAATGTGTGGAGGGATCCAAAGGGACAAAATGATATCCAATGTCAATTCAGCGTTCGCATGTTCATCAGGTAAAGTGGAAGAATAAGACAAGGGATCCAAAGAAGAAGAATCACAAAAGGTATACTCCGTAGTCAGGGACCCAAATCAAGCCGGATAAGAAGTAGCTGAATCTGTGAATAGAGTACATATATGAGAATCAAAAAACTATTTCAAACTTGTTTGTAGAAACCAGTAAAGAGAAGGTCTTCGTTTAATCCTAATGGAGTCCGGCTCTTAAGATTAAAAATCCACTTGGACTCCCGCTTTAAAAGCTCCAAAGAAATGTTCCCTCCACGAATGTCCGGTAGCACTGATTCCAGGCCCATGACCCGCATACCAGTACTACAGCAATTGTGATCACGCAAAAAGTGCAGGGCAACTGAGCTCAGAGTTTTACCTTTTTCTTTGTCGACTCTTGCCGTATTGACATTTGACAGATGTTGCTGAACTCTTTTACGAAGTTCCTGTGTAGTTTGACCAATATAAATCTTGGGACAGCGGCAAACCAAGGCATAAACCAAATTCCTGGACCTACAATTAAAATAGGTTTTAGAAAAATTTGGGGAAAGGCACAGTCCCTGAAGGACTCTCTGTCACAGTCATTTTCAAAGGCCCACTCAGAGGTTAAACAGGGGCACACGCCTAGTGGGTACCTTTGCCTGTGGTGGGTGTAACATCTGCCACCTTACGGTGGTCAGGGAAGGAGTTGTTCTCCCTACTTTAAAATTCCCAATTTTTTCTAAAACCTATTTTAATTGTAGGTCCAGGAAGTTTTTTGATTCTCATATATGTACTCTGTTCACAGATTCAGCTACTTCTTATCCGGCTTGATTTGGGTCCCTGACTACGGAGTATACCTTTTGTGATGATTCTTCTTCTTTGGATCCCTTGTGTTATTCTTCCACTTTACCTGATGAACATGCGAATGCTGAATCGACATTGGATATCATTTTGTCCCTTTGGATCCCTCCACACATTGGTCTTCTTTCCCTTGTGATATACCTGTGGTCATTGAACCAACTTTGGACATTTCTTTGGAACGGGCTGACCATAAAGACTTAGGAATACGGTATATTTGGACTTGTGAATAATCTGCTATGTCTGTTTCTTTCCTTCTTTTTGTTATTTATGGACCCATCTGGGTTATGTTCATAACATGTATGATTTCCATCATAACGTTAAATATCCAACATTTTCAAGTGTGAATTCAATAGCAACCTAGTCCTCCACTTAGTTGTGAGTGTTGGGGACTTTTTGGTGTATGTATTAGATCTCATACTATTGAGGGCGGAGCCTGGGGATGATCACCATAATACACAACCATACATATATTTGACACCATTCTGGTTTCTCAATTGTATGTTTGGTTGTAGAGAGGGTTTTCATATTTTGGGACCACTGTTGTGAGTTCATTTTCCCCTTCGTCACTGAGGTCTGGTGAACTCCCTATTCTGGTAAAGGAAGGTAATGAGCCTGATTATCAGGCACCTGAGCCTAATGAGGATGACTGGCTGAGTGGAGTCACGGACTGGATATAAGGCTGCCGACGCCCTTCTGCCCTGCGGGTGATTTCTCTGTGGACTTCTAGGACACCAGTCTGTTTCCTGCTCCTCTAAAGCTAAGTTTTCTGCTTTGCCTGTTAGCATTTGTGTTTTGTTTTTGTTTTCCTTGCTTTTCTGGATTCTGCCATTCCCTGCTGGGGTGAGCTGAATCTCCTTTTGCCGGTTGCTCTGTCTTCAGAATATTCCTGAGTACTGACATAGCTTTTTTGAAGCCTAGCGTCTTCAGGGCCTTTTTCACTGTCAGTCTGTTGGCTCTTATTTTCATAGGGTTTTTCACGGATTGCAGACAGCAGCCTTCCTGTCCTTTCCTATCTAGTTAGCTTGGGCCCCGTCTTTGCTCAGTCTATCTTTCTGTCTCTGTTAGTGTTTTCATCTGCTTCACCGTCATTATATGTTGGGGGCTGCCTATTGCTTTGGGGTCTGCTCTGGGGCAGTTTAGATTTCCCCTTTCTTTCTTTAGGCCTATTTAATTCTCCGGCTGTGATCGAGGGGTCTAGGGCATCGTAGGAACCCCCCACGGCTACTGTTAGTTGTTGTGGATAGGATCAGGGGTCTGCATCCGATAGCTGCCAACCTCTCTGGTTTTCTGGACTTAGCTAGCATTTCTGTTTTTGCCTCCTACGGTGACTCAATCATAACAGAATCACCCGCCATACCGCAGATCCTAGGGTACTCAATAGCAGGAAAGAATTGTGTTTAAAAAAAAAAAAAAAAAGTGTGTGTATATTCTTTCCTCTATATCTCTGAGGCCGTAGGGGGAATTTTTTTTTCTCTCAATGGAGATAAAGCAATTGTCTGATCGTGTGGAGCAGCTCGCTGCGGAAGTGCGGGGAATTTCCGCCTACCTTGCTCGTTCGCATGCTGTTGAACCAAAGATCCCTACACCTGATGTATTTTTTGGGGATCGATCTAAATTTTTGAGTTTCAAAAATAATTGTAAATTATTTTTTGCCTTGAAGCCTAACTCGTCAGGGAGCTCCGCGCAGCAGGTTAAAATTGTCATCTCTTTGCTGCGTGGCGATCCCCAGGATTGGGCGTTTTCTTTGAAACCAGATGATCCTATTCTGACTAATGTGAATGCATTCTTTCAAGCTTTGGGGTTGTTGTATGACGAACCTAATGCTATTGATCAGGCTTAAAAGACCCTGTTGGCATTGAACCAGGGTCGAGATTCTGCAGAGTTGTACTGTCAAAAGTTCCAAAAGTGGGCGGTCCTTACTACCTGGAATGATAATGCCTTGGATGCTCTCTTTCGGAAGGGTTTTTTAGAAGCCGTAAAAGATACTATGGTGGGATTTCCTGTTCCCTCTGGTCTGGACGATTCTATGTCATTAGCCATTCAGGTTGATCGGCGTTTACGTGAACGCAGGATTGCACGAGAGGTGTTGCCACCGGTTGAACAGACGTCTGAACCTAAGCAATGTGATAGAGTTTTGTCTAAGGCGCAACGTCAGGAGTTCAGGAGGCGTAATAAGCTGTGTTTTTTCTGTGGAGATGCCTCGCATATTATTTCTGTTTGTCCTAAACGAGAGAAACGCTTTGCACACACGTTTTCTGTTGGTGGTGTTCAACCTAAGTTTCTTCTGGCAATTACTCTGATCTGCTCCCTGTCCACATTTTCCGCCAATGCTTTTGTGGATTCGGGAGCAGCGCTAAACCTAATTGACTTGGATTTTGCTAAAGGTTGTGGATTTCCGATGACACCTCTGCAGACGCCTATCCCTTTGAGGGGGATTGATGCTACTCCTTTGGCTAAAAATAAACCTCAGTTTTGGACCCAGGTGGTCATGCGGGTCGCCCCAGTCCTTCAAGAAAATTGCAGATTTTTGGTGTTGCATGGTCTGCATGATGCCGTTGTTCTGGGGTTTCCCTGGTTGCAAATTCATAATCCAGTTTTGGATTGTAAATCTGTGTCTGTGGTGAGTTGGGGTTGTCAGTGTGCCTTTAGTGAGGCTCCGGTTTTTTCCACCTCTCCTCAGTTGCATGATGTTCCGGACTATTTGGCGGACTTTTATGATGTATTTAGTGAGAATGAGTCTGCGTCCTTGCCTCCTCATAGGAGTTATGACTGTGCAATTGAACTAAGCCCGGGGTATAAATTTCCCAAGGGTCGGCTCTTCAATTTATCTGTACTGGAGCACGAGGCTATGCAGTCCTATATTAAGGAGGTGTTGGAGAAGGGTCATATTAGACCATCCTCTTCACCCTTAGGTGCCGGGGGTTTTTTTTGTGGCCAAAAAGTATGGTTCTTTAAGGCCTTGTATTGATTATCGTGCCCTCAATAAAATTACTATTAAATATCAGTATCCGTTACCCCTGATTTCGGATCTATTCTCTAGAGTTAGAGGTGCTTGCTGGTTTACCAAGCTTGACCTCAGGGGGGCGTATAATCTTATCCGCATTAAGCAGGGGGATGAATGGAAGACGGCGTTTAATACTCCGGAGGGACATTTTGAGTACCTGGTGATGCCTTTTGGGCTCACTAATGCCCCTTCTGTCTTCCAGTGCTTCATGAACGATATTTTCCGAGACTTTGTCGATAAATTTTTGATTATCTACTGTATCTGGATGATATTTTGATCTTCTCCAAGGATTGGGATTCTCATGTGGAACATATTCGGACTGTGTTCCGGATCTTGAGGGAGAATTCCCTGTATGTCAAAGGATCGAAATGCCTTTTTGGAGTACAGAGGATTTCATTTTTGGGATTTATTTTGTCTCCGTCAACTATTGAAATGGACCCGGCCAAGGTACAGGCCATTTATGATTGGGTTAAGCCCACTTCTTTGAAGGCCCTCCAGAAGTTTTTGGGTTTTGCTAATTTTTATCGGAAATTTATAGCAAAATTTTCTAGTATTGCCAAGCCATTGACTGATCTGACTAAGAAGGGTGCTGATGTGTTGAATTGGTCTCCGGAGGCTGTTGCTTCCTTTCAGGAGCTGAAGCGAAGATTTACCTCCGCCCCGGTTTTGCGGCAACCTGATGTCTCACTCCCGTTCCAGGTAGAGGTGGATGCTTCTGAGATTGGTGCAGGAGCTGTTTTGTCCCAAAAGGATCCTGTAACATCTAAAATGAATCCCTGTGCTTTCTTTTCCCGAAAGTTCTCTCCATCTGAACGTAACTATGATGTGGGGAATAGGGAACTGTTGGCCATGAAATGGGCATTTGAGGAGTGGAGACATTGGTTGGAGGGAGCTAAACATCAAGTCGTGGTCCTCACTGACCACAAGAATTTGATTTACCTAGAGTCGGCTAAACGCTTGAACCCTAGACAGGCTAGGTGGGCCTTGTTTTTTACACGTTTTGATTTTGTGGTCTCTTTTCTTCCTGGAACTAAGAATGTCAAGGCAGACGCCCTCTCTAGGAGTTTCTTTGCTGATTCTCCTGTGGTGACCAAGCCTGCTACTATCTTAGGCGAAGGGGTAGTTCTTTCTGCCATCTCGCCCGATTTGAGACTTGCTCTGCAAGAGTTCCAGGAGGACAAACCTGAGCGTTGTCCCAGTGGAAAGTTGTATGTTCCTGACCAGTGGAAGAAGAGAGTGATGTCTGAAGTTCATTGCTCTGCATTGGCTGGTCATCCAGGTATGTTTGGTACTAGAGATCTGGTGAGTCGCTCTTTTTGGTGACCCACCTTGTCTCATGATGTCAGGAATTTTGTGCAGTCCTGTGGGACTTGCTCCCGGTCTAAATCTTGTTCTCGCTCTAGTGGGTTGTTGATGCCTTTGCCGGTCCCCAGGAGGCCATGGACCCATATTTCAATGGATTTCATCTCTGATATGCCGGTCTCTCAAAGAATGACTGCTATTTGGGTGATTTGTGATAGGTTCTCTAAGATGGTTCATCTTGTACCACTCCCTAAGTTGCCATCTTCCTCTGAGTTGGTGCCCCTGTTTTTGCAACAGGTGGTTCGCTTACACGGGATTCCTGAGAACATTGTATCTGACAGAGGAGTTCAGTTTGTGTCTAGATTTTGGAGGACCTTCTGTTCCAAGCTGGGAATTCAGTTGTCCTTCTCCTCTGCTTTTCACCCTCAGACCAATGGGCAGACAGAGAGAACAAACCAGACCTTGGAGTCGTATTTGAGATGTTTTATTTCCGCTGATCAGGATGATTGGGTTTCTTTTTTGCCCTTGGCCAAATTTGCTTTAAATAATAGAGCTAGTTCTGCCACTTTGATGTCACCTTTTTTTTGTAACTTTGGGTTTCATCCTCAATTTTCTTCAGGGCAGGTGGAGCCTTCTGCCTGCCCAGGTGTTGACACTGTGGTGGAGAGAATGCACCAGATCTGGGACCAAGTGGTGGATAAGTTATCTCTCTCCCAGGAAAAGGCCCAGTGGTTTTCCAATCGACATAGGACCATTGGTCCCCAGTTTAAGATTGGTGATATGGTGTGGTTATCATCAAAAAATATTGCTATGAAGGTGGCTTCTCCTAAGTTTAAGCCTAGATTTATTGGACCTTACAAGATTTTGGAGATTATTAATCCGGTCTCTTTTCGTTTGGCTCTTCCTGTCACTTTTAAAATCCATAATGTGTTCCATAAGTCCTTGTTGAAGAGGTTTGTTGAACCAGTTGTTCCTGGGGTGGCACCTCCAGACCCTGTATTGGTTGAAGGTAACATGGAATATGAGGTAGAGAAAATACTGGATTCCCGTCTGGCTAGACGGAGACTCCAGTATTTGGTTAAGTGGAAGGGTTATGGTCAGGAGGATAATTCCTGGGTCTCTGCCTCTGATATTCATGCCAAAAGATTGGTTCGTGCCTTTCATCGGGCTCACCCTGATCGCCCTGGTGGCGTGGTTGAGGGTTCGGTGACCCCTCCTCAAGGGGGAGGTACTATTGTGAGTTCATTTTCCCCTTCGTCACTGAGGTCTGGTGAACTCCCTATTCTGGTAAAGGAAGGTAATGAGCCTGATTATCAGGCACCTGAGCCTAATGAGGATGACTGGCTGAGTGGAGTCACGGACTGGATATAAGGCTGCCGACACCCTTCTGCCCTGCGGGTGATTTCTCTGTGGACTTCTAGGACACCAGTCTGTTTCCTGCTCCTCTAAAGCTAAGTTTTCTGCTTTGCCTGTTAGCATTTGTGTTTTGTTTTTGTTTTCCTTGCTTTTCTGGATTCTGCCATTCCCTGCTGGGGTGAGCTGAATTTCCTTTTGCCGGTTGCTCTGTCTTCAGAATATTCTTGAGTACTGACATAGCTTTTTTGAAGCCTAGCGTCTTCAGGGCCTTTTTCACTGTCAGTCTGTTGGCTCTTATTTTCATAGGGTTTTTCACGAATTGCAGACAGCAGCCTTCCTGTCCTTTCCTATCTAGTTAGCTTGGGCCCCGTCTTTGCTCAGTCTATCTTTCTGTCTGTGTTAGTGTTTTCATCTTGCTTCACCGTCATTATATGTTGGGGGCTGCCTATTGCTTTGGGGTCTGCTCTGGGGCAGTTTAGATTTCCCCTTTCTTTCTTTAGGCCTATTTAATTCTCCGGCTGTGATCGAGGTGTTTAGGGCATCGTAGGAACCCCCCACGGCTACTGTTAGTTGTTGTGGATAGGATCAGGGGTCTGCAATCCGATAGCTGCCAACCTCTCTGGTTTTCTGGACTTAGCTAGCATTTCTGTTTTTGCCTCCTACGGTGACTCAATCATAACAGACCACCTTGGTTTCTCATTTTTTTGGCTGTAAAGAGCATTTTCACATTCAGGGTATTTGCACACCCATTCAATATCTTTACAACAGACATGGGAATTGGCCAATAGGCACTAAGAACCGTTCTACGGATGTGACATACTTAATTAGTTTTTAACATGTTTAGGAATGTGTCGGTATCAACTGAACTTATGGTTTCTTATATGGTTCTAAGTTGTTATACATCATTGTTTTTGGTTTAGTATTCTATGTCCCTTCCATTTTGTGACTCTTAATGGTCAATAATATATATCTTTTCTACATCATATCCCTATACCATCTAGGCTGGAGTTTGTCGTTGATTATGTCGTTGATTATGTGTAACCTTGTATTGGTTCGAGACTATTTTGGGTTTCTTCCCTAATTCTGGGGTGTATTTAAGCCTTTCCATTGGCTACTCAACTACAATCACATCAGTGCCCTTGAGGCCTCTTTAAAGATGGTTGACATTGATTAAAGCCCTACATGTTGATAGGGTGATTATGTTCAATAATATACCTCATTTGTTAATATCTGATTTCTTAAGTATGATGCGTCTATGGAACCACCTTTTCGGGAATGAAATTACTATATACATATCATGAGAAAATAAGACAACCCTGCTCGTGAGAGCTTACAATCTACAATGAGGTGGAGGAGATACAAAGTACAGGTGTGTATTTACAATGGTGTATTTACAATGATGGTCCAGCCATCTTGAGGGAGTGAAGGATGGCTGGTGATAGTGAATGGGCTACACAAGCACACTTACACATAGAATGACTGTGATTAGTGAACGTGATAGGCTGCTCTGAACAAATGTGTTTTGAGGGAGCGCCTGAAACTATGCAAATTGTGGATAGTCCTAATTTCTCGGGGTAGAGCATTCTAGATGGTTGGTGCAGTGCGAGAGAAGTCTTGGAGTTGGGAGTGGGAGGTACAGATTAGTGCAGAGGTTAGTCGAAAGTCGTTTGCAGAGAAATAAAATAATGAAGTAATATAAAATAAAAAAAATAAATAAAATAAAATAATGATAAAAGTAAAAATTAAAATTAATTGCAATCAAATGAAAAATCCTGGTGAAAAGTGATATTGAAAATGTAAAATAAAAATAAAATAAAAAAATAAAAAAATAAATAAAATGAAAACAATGAAAATTATAGAAAATAATTGCAATCAGAGAAAATCGTGGCGATACATAGTTACATAGTTAGTAAGGCCGAAAAAAGACATTAGTCCATCCATCCAGTTCAGCCTATAAAATTCTGTCAGAATAAATCCCCAGATCTACGTCCTTCTAAAGAACCTAACAATAACTGTAAGATACAATATTGTTACGCTCCAGGAAGACATCCAGGCCTCTCTTGAACCCCTCGACTGAATTCACTATCACCACCTCCTCAGGCAGGGAATTCCAGATTCTCACTGCCCTAACAGTAAAGAATCCTCTTCTATGTTGGTGGAAAAACCTTCTCTCCTCCAGACGCAGAGAATGCCCCCTTGTGACCATCACCTTCCTTGGTATAAACAGATCCTCGGAGAGATATTTGCATTGTCCCCTTATATACTTATACATGGTTATTAGATCACCTGTTATGAACTCATTTTCTGCTCCACCAGTTTAGAGTTCCCCTTCCGTTCTCCCTCTGGTGGTGACAGGAAGTAGTGAGGTTGGTTTAAGTGGTAGTGATCTGCCACCTGATGAGGAAGATAACGATTGGATCTCTGGAGTATCAGACTGAATATAAGACAGCCGACACCCTATCCTGGTGCTGGTGATTCAGGCTGCTTCTCAGGTCCTGGACTTCAGCTCTCTTACAGTCTTCTCAAGTTGTTTGTTTTTTGCTAATGTTCACACTTGCACTTGTTGGTCAATTCAGTTTCTTGTGTAATCAGCCTGCCCCTGCTGGGGCTAGGCTGAATTTCCACTCCTATTTATCAGTATTGGCCAATCTGCTTTTTGTCCCTTATTAGATTGGCCTCTTTTTGCTCTGTCTCAGAATATTTCAGAGTGCTGATATAGGTTTAGAAGTCTAGTGACTTCAGGGTTAATTTTGCTATCCGAAAAGTTTGATTTTGGCGCGCACGGCGCACCGTCAAAAGTGCGCAGCGCAGGTCAAAGCGCAACTAGCGCACGGCCTGCGCACGATCGGCGCACCCTATGCTAAAGATAGGGTGCGCCGATCGCAGGCGCCGCTGTCCGCTAGGAGGCGGCGCTACAAGGAAGGGGCGGGCACGCCGGGCAGAGAGCCGGCTCGGGGGCGGAGCTACCCCCGGCCGTGCGCGCGCTGAAAATGCGCTAATGTGAAACCGGCCTTACATGGCTGTTTGTTATTTATAAGGTGGCTTGTTGTAATATCATCAATATTTCTTGTTTAAGCATAAGACTTTTTTGATTGTAGAGTTATTTGAAATTCGGAGGATTTCATTGGCCACAACTAATACACTGAATATATGTGTTTATTATGGACTTGTTGCTCTGGCATGCTACATAGAATACGGAACTTTTATTGAATATTGTTGTACATTTATATATTGCCCAGGACCGTCTAGCCGCTCCCTTATATACAGGTCACGTTTGGTGACACCTGCATATATTTTAAATGTTTTTATCATTTGTGGTGTTTTTCTGCACATCTATATGTACTAAAAATTAACTTTATAAGGGTGATCCCTGCATGTGTGTATGTCTACTATGCTTTCTTTTTTTCTATTTGGATCTACTTTTTGACATACAGCGGTTGGATCCCCGATATATTTGGTCTGATTGAGGGCATGGTGAAGTTTTTCGATGAAAGCGCGGAGGGATTTTGGAAGGTTCGCATGGTGAAGTAGAAGCTAGGGTGGAGGCGGAACTCGGGGTGGAGCCTGGGTGGAGTCTCAAGGGGGCCCCATAAATTTTGCCAGTATGGGGCCCCGAAATTCCTAGTGGCAGCCCTGCATATGTGGATGTGTGTTCTTATTTTTCACCAGGAATGGCTTTAAATGACAGTAAAACAAAATAACGTTCTGGTGTTTTCCTCAAGCCCTGTGCATGTTTCTTCGGCGTTTGCGACTTTGCTGCCATTTCAGCGCCCTGTGTATTTATTTCATGACTTGAATTTACCTCACACTATACCATGGATGGGAAGCAGCTCTACGGCTCCCTCTCTGGTCACAGGCGGCACTGCAGCCACAAGTCGCCAAGCATGAGCATGGAGGATCAGAGACACGGCCGCTCGGCTTCCCCCTCCCCTCCAGTCAGCTCAATGTCGGAACGTTCCGAAGATGACGTCACGGAGCCGCGAATCCCGTGTCGCTCCGCTTCCGAAGGAAAGGAAAAGCAACAAGAAGGAAGAGCAATGGCGACACTGGATCGCAAAGTGCCCAGTCCGGAGGCTTTTCTGGGCAAACCGTGGTCCACCTGGATCGACGCAGCTAAAATCCAGTGCTCCGACAGTAAGAACACGGCGCCGTGCATTGCTGTGTGCCCGAGCAGTCAGCCGCACAGCCCGGCTTTCTCCAGGCATCTAGATGGCTGGCTAGAGAATAAAAGTGAGAGGGTGCCCGGTGCCCCCGCTGCTCCCCGTATTCCTGCCCAGGAGACCATCCCCAGGTCCGGCAGAGGCAGGCTCGGGGTGTACGAGGCCCATCCTGCTGTCTGTCCGCCCGGGGATCCTCACTATGGCATATACCAGCAGCTAGGCTGCATGGGTGCCCCATGGGTGCCCGGCTCCCTACACATGGCGCCTTACATTCGCTCACTTTGGCTTTTCTTTCTCCCACAGATGTAGATATGGAAGAGACTGGAAAGGACGGCGGCAAAAGCCGGGAGGTGATGAGGCTTAATAGAGAAGGTAAGTGTGGGCCGCGGACTCTCTGCTAAACTTGGGTTGGCCACGCTGACCAAGCCGCACTGGTCAGATGTGTCTATAGGGTGCCGTACGCGCTCACGTTTACTAACCCACCTGCTATTGGATGGTGGACCCCTCTTGGGGTCTTGAGGGGTTGTTTCTGTGCTCTCGTTCCTGCAGATTTTGTATGGAAGCTTGTCCATATGGCCACCTCATCTGACACATCTGACAGCACCATCCCCCATCCCAGGCTTTGACAGATCCCATGGAGCCTGGTAGCCAATGTTCCGTGCCAGTTGCTACTATGCCTTAGGCTTTGACTCTTGTGTGTGGGCCACTAAAATAGTAAAGCTGGCTTCTGTCTTGTACTTTAGTTATTTTTTTCTCCCCGCTACAATGACGGGATGAGCTGTCAGGCCTGTATTTTGTTACCTTTAGTAGAGGGCTGGATGAATCCACTGGTGTCCAATGGTTTGTTACCTTTAGTAGAGGGCTGGATGAATCCACTGTTTTGTTGCCTTTTTAGTGATGTATGTTTTTGCTGGTTACTGGAAGGGTGCGATTGGCTCCTAACGTCTGTAGTAAGTCCTCTTCCTTCTGTATAGTACATTCGTATTCTGTTCTCCCCTATTAAGGCCAAGCTCACACGAGCTTATTTCACAGTTGTACACATATCACAATGGCCTGACTGACCGTGGGTCTCTTGACCCAAACTTAGTCTCATTTGTGTCTGAAGCCGTCTACAAGTAAGGGCTCATTCAAACGTCAGATTTTCATGTACAAGTGATTTCCAGGATTTACACGGATAGCACTCGCACCAGTAATAGTCTATGGGGACATTCACATGTTCAAATGTTTCCTCAAACTGAGTGTTCCTCAGGGAAGTATCAGAGACATGGCCAATTTTGAATCTAATGAGAGGAAAGAATAGCATAACACTCACTGATCCAGGTAAAAAAGTCCGCTTTATTTAGCAATCCACTGGAGGGAGGAGTGAGCAATGTCTGATGACGGCCGTTTCGTACTTACTAGCACTTCGACGGATGCTAGTAAGCACGAAACGGCCGTCATCAGACATTGCTCACTCCTCCCTCCAGCCTCCCGGCCATGAAGTTTTAATGTGGATTGCTAAATAAAGCGGACTTTTTCACCTGGATCGGTGAGTGCTATTCTTTCCTATCACTGGATTCATACATTGTGTTTTCTGCACTAGCACCCGAGATCTCGGGGTTCCGCCTCCACGAGCATTATGGACATGACAGTTTCACATCGGCAGTAGTATTGGCAGTGCTGACTTGCTTTTTCTTTAAACGTTTATTTCCAATTTTGATCCGAGAGTCAGATCAAACGAGGCACTGCAAGTCATATTAGGTGCGTGAAAAGAATCGGACTGCACTCGGATGACCTCTGAGTGTGGTTGAATTTTCACAGACTGTCAGGATGCTGAAGATGGAGAGTTTTTTCTCTTTTTAATCTCTCCATGGAAATCAGATGACGCACCAGCTCAAATTAGAAAAATTGGTCTGATTTTCCAAACCCGCTGATATCGACGAATTTGGCTGACACTCTAATGTGTATGGGGGCACTGGCCAATTGATTGTCGGGAAGATGTCGATTGGGTAAGGCCATTTTCAGATTGCTGATTGCTTATTTCTCCAAAAGACAAGCTGGCAGCAGAGTTGTCTTGTGGCTTTCTCCTAGAGACTGCTCAGCCAAAACGAGTACTCCTGTGTCTGACCGAGATACCTGTTGGCCTAACAATCAGTCTAAACATCATTCGGCTGACAGCTGTCTAATTTGTGTGTCCAGCTTTAGTTGGGGTCAGGAGCCCTGTGGCCTTTACATGGGCGGCACGGAGGCTCAGTGGTTAGCACTGCAGCCTTACAGTGCTGAAGTCCTGGGCCCAAATCCCACCAAGGACAGCATCTGTAAGAATTGTATGGTCTCCCCGTGTTTGTGTGGGTTTCCTCTGGGTTCTCCGGTTTTCTCCCACACTCCAAAGACATACTGATAGGGAATCTAGATTGTGAGCCCCAATGGGGACAGTGATGATAATGTCTGTAAAGTGCTGCCGAATATGACAGCGCTATATAAGCAAAGCATAATAAATAATACACCTGTGTGAATCCTGCCTAGCCCCATAATTCCGATCATAGACTCTGTTGACATTCTTGTGTTTTTGTTTTTTTATTATTATTCATTGTTATTGTGCTACTTTGGAAAATGCATGCTAGAATCCGTGTATTTGCCAAAATCTCATCATCCCCAGA
The DNA here is from genome assembly GCF_039654945.1 of Dendrobates tinctorius. Lineage (NCBI taxonomy): Eukaryota > Metazoa > Chordata > Amphibia > Anura > Dendrobatidae > Dendrobates > Dendrobates tinctorius. The sequence goes on from NW_027361703.1 coordinate 68,028,963, forward strand.
CGGGCGCTCCATGTGAGGTGCTGTTGGTTGTCCACTTGGCCATTTCTTATGTGTGCTAGTGTTTTCTTTCTGTGTTGTGGCATTTTTCTGAATTTGTCATTTTCAGAGATAGTTTCCTAGTTGCGTTCTGGCGGTATTGGTTTTCTTTATGTTACAATGTAAACTTTGGGACTTAGAGCAGCGTACTTTGTGTCATTACTGACAGATTCTCTACTCTGGGCTCACTTAGGCTGTGTGCACACGATGCAGATATCCAGCGGATCCGCAGCGGATTTTACCGCACAGAAACGCTGCATATCCGCATTGTGATGTACAGCAGCATGTAAATCAATGAAAAAAAAACTCTGTGCAGACGCTGCGTTTTTTTTCCGCGCGGTTTTGCCGCGGTACAAAATCCGCAGCATGTCACTTTTTTTGTGCGTTTTTCCACCTCCCCAGTCTCCAAATCCGCAGGGGGAAAACTGCACAAAAACCGCATTAAAAATGGAAGAAATCCGCAGGAAAAATGCAGGTAATTTGACCTGCGGATTTCTTCAATTCTGCGTGGAAAAATCCGCAGGCCAAAAAAAAGTCTGTGTGCACTCAGCCTAACCTGATCGCTTGGTGTATAAACGTCAAGTATAGTTGACGTTCTATGAAATGGAAATGCCGCCTTTCGGAGTGACACACCAATTTAGCGGTATAATATCCTGTGCTCGAAGTCGGCTCCTGGTGACTAGTATTCAAAGAGATTGTTCTACTGGCCATCTACAGCCACGTTTTCTATGAAATGGATGAAGTTTTGACGTTGCTTGTATGCCGAATGGTTATTTTGTATTTATAGTTTTGTTTTGCGTCCAAACCATGTATTATTTATTCTTTATTTGGAATCCACGTTACTTAGCCGGGAAGGCATTCTTCTAAAATTTTAATCTGACGCTCGCTTCTTTGGCGTATCTAATGCACTGTCACCTTTATATACATAGGTTCACTGGAAATGTGTTTGCTTTCTGGTCCTGACACATTGACGATGTCTGCCATACCCTCCTAAACAGATTTAGCGTATATGCTTGCGATGGCTATATATCCACAATGCTACCTGTTGCCATATTACTAGATGCTACGGCCGCTGGAAGATCGGGCTTCCCAATCTGAGCATAGACTTGAAAATTTCAGATGACGTTGCTAGTACTTTTCCTGTATATATTTTAAAGTGTTGCTATAAACTTGGGATAGAAAGGTACACTCATTTTTTTTTTCAGTGTTTTTTTTTTTTTACAGTGCTTGAAATCTTTAACTCTGATGCCTATTAATTTAGTTTTTCACAACTTAAAGGGGTTATCCTTTACTTTGCTTTGGAGATAGGAACTTGCATGCATTTCTGTGGCCGTGATTTCGGCTATATGCAGCGATGTTGTGGCTCTTGGAATTTGGTTCCCATTTTCGAGTACACCATGGGGTACAATGAATGGTGTCATTCAAAAGTGCAACTCATCCCGCAAAAAACAAGCCCTCATATGCCTGTGTGGACAGAAAAATTACGGCATTGGAAAGAGGGGGGAGGAAAAAACAAACGGAACTTGGATGCTATGTGAAGGGGTTAAAAAAGGCACAGTTGCTAACAGAGCTGCTTCCTTCAACAGAGCAACAGTTTCCCTTTCTGTTGACAGGGCAAGACTACTGACAGTCATGCTGATTGATAGCTGGCTTCCCCAATTAGGTAGTGGAGAGCTGTCAATCAGCATGACACCAGTAGTTCCATCCTGTCAGCAGGGCAAAAACACAGACATGGAAATGACCCCATAGGCTGTAATGGGTACATGTTCTATCTGCAAAAAACGCACATAAGACATGTATAAGGAAAAAAGAACATCTGAATAAGGCCAGAAAAAGTATGTTCCTCTCACCATGAAAATTGCTGTAAGTCTGCCAAAACCTATTATATGGATAATGGGAAACTTGGTCTTTTAAATCTGAGTTGTGGTAATATATTTAATCAAATCCATTATAGAAAATTAATTTTTGGTAACGCAATAATCTTCCACTTGCAAACTTTTCTGATTAACAGATCTACAGTATAATGTCATAGATATAGTAAAAATAGGAACCACGTTGCTAGTATTAACAGCACCTAAATAATGCTTTTCTCGTATTTTTACTGTTAATTTTTTTTGTGGGTATCAGGTATCTTCCTTTTCGACTTACATCATTCATTGGTTGTGTCTCATACAACCATAGTTGCATCCACTTAGAACAGCAACATGTTATCATGCTAATACTACTCGTTTATATTCTACTCTCTTTGTGAACCTCGTTATTCTTTGTTCAGATTGACTGAAAACTGGACGCATGATCATACATGCCCGTGAACTAATCCAATGTGGCAACCTACAGTTGTGGCCAAAAGTATTGACACCCCGGCAATTCTGTCAGATAATACTCAGTTTCTTCACATGTCAATTCTTTCTGCGGTTTTGAAACCGCAGCAAATCTGCGCGGAAAATTCCGCAGCGTCTGCACAGCGTTTTTTTCCCCCCCATAGGTTAGAATGCTACTGTACGCCGCAGCAAAAACTGCTGCGGATCCGCAGCGGCCAAATCCGCTGCGGATCCGCAGCAGAATCCGCAGCGTGTGCACACACCCTAAAGGCTTCCATAAGCGTTGGGCCAATGTGAACTTTCCGCTTTCAGGCTGCCGATCCTCTCCTTCTGCAGAGATGAGCTGCCATCAGAGATGTCTGGTAGCGGTTCTGTCATAGAGAACATTGGAGCGATCAGCAGAGCATGCGCTCCCGTCCATAGAAGAATGAGGAGAGAGCGCTGTTGGCCGAGCCCGCCATCTAAAGTGTATGTGGGTTTTAAGTTGGGATCACACATTGCGGATTTTCCCAGCTGATTTTCTGCATGTAAAATCTGCAACGTTTTACGGTATGTTAATAGTGCAAGAATGTGATTAGTTACCGTTATGTCTCATATAGCAAAATTAGAATGTAAGAAGTGTACATTGCTCTGACTGTTTTTCTGCTATACCTGTGGTATCCCCCCCATCTTTTCACATATTGGCCTAATTTAACCTAATTCAGGTCGTGCACTTCTGACTGGGTAAAACCTGTGATTATAGTGTTTTCTTTGGGGTCATTAAATATTGGGATACTGTACTTTTGGTTGCGGTTCGTATATGAATTCGTTACCGTACAAACCATATAAAGGTGTTCTGCCATACCTTCTCTGTACGTTCTTATTTAGTGTCTTCTGTGCACTTTTACGCTTGTTTGTTGTATGGTGTTCACCTTTCGTGTTATTTTAACTATACATAATAAAAGTAAAATTTTAACGTTTTACAGTACCAAAAACATGGATAATAATAATAATCTTTATATAGCGCCAACATATTCCGCAGCGCTTTACAGTTTAACAGTTTCAAAACACAAGTCATAAGTAACAACGCTAACAATACAATAATTAAAGCAAAATAAGACGACCCTGCTCGTGAGAGCTTACAATCTACAATGAGGTGAGGGAGATACAGAGTACAGGTGTGTATTTACAATGGTGTATTTACAATGAAGGTCCAGCCATCTTGCGGGAGTGAAGGATGGATGGAGATAGTGAATGGGCTACACACGCACACTTACACAGAGAATGACTTTGATTAGTGAATGTGATAGGCCGCTCTGAACAGGTGTGTTTTGAGGGAGCGCCTAAAACTATGCAAATTGTGGATAGTCCTGATTTCTTGGGGTAGAGCATTCCAGAGGATAGGAGCAGCACGGGAGAAGTCTTGGAGTCGGGAGTGGGAGGTACGGATTAGTGCAGAGGTTAGTCGAAAGTCGTTTGCAGAGCGCAGCGATCGGCTAGGCCGATAGACAGAAATGAGAGAAGAGATGTAAGGGGGTGCCGCACTGTGGAGAGCTTTGTGGGTGAGAACAAGTACTTTGAATTGGATCCTATAATGAATGGGCAGCCAATGTAAGGACTGGCGAAGAGCGGACGCGTCCGAGTACCGATTACCCAGATGGACGATCCTGGCCGCTGCATTAAGTATGGACTGGAGAGGGGATAGTCGAGTGACGGGGAGGCCAATTAATAGAGAGTTGCAGTAATCCAGGCGAGAGTGGATCAATGCAACAGTGAGGGTTTTTGTTGGTTCCATAGTGAGAAAAGGGCGGATTCTAGAGATGTTCTTTAGGTGTAGGCGGCAAGAGCGGGCAAGGGATTGTATATGGGATGTGAAGGAGAGATTGGTGTCAAACATAACACCCAGACAGCGCACCTGCTGCTGGGGTGTTATTGTGGTACCACCCACGGAGAGGGAAATGTCAGATTTAGGGAGGTTAGTAGACGGCGGGAGCAGAAGTAGTTCAGTTTTGGACAGGTTGCGTTTCAGATAGAGAGCGGACATAATATTGGAGACTGCGGACAGACAGTCACTGGCGTTCTGTAGTACAGCGGGGGTAAGGTTGGGGGAAGACGTGTATAGTTGCGTGTCATCAGCATAAAGATGGTACTGAAAGCCAAATCTGCTGATGGTCTGTCCAATTGGGGCCGTGTAGAGAGAGAAAAGAAGGGGGCCAAGGACTGAGCCCTGAGGTACCCCGACAGCAAGAGGAAGAGGAGATGACGTGGAGCCAGAGAACAAAACACTGAAGGAGCGGTCAGAGAGATAGGAAGAGAACCAGGAGAGTGCAGTGTCCTTAATGCCTAGTGACTGGAGCCTAGAGAGTAGGAGATGGTGGTCAACAGTATCGAAAGCTGCAGATAGGTCAAGAAGAATGAGCAGAGAGTGGTCACAGTTACGTTTTGGATGAGTTTTATCTTAATTTTATCCACGTGCTAGTTTTTTTTTAGTTGTATAATACGCACAGAAATTGGCTTTTACTGGATTTAAAAAAAAAAAAAAAAAAAAAAAAAAAAAATGTTTAGCTTGTTAATTTCTGTAGCGGGGACCAACTTTAGTGCATATTTTGCCTATTCATTTAAATGGGGACCCCAAATCTGTAGGTTAACATGCTGATCTTGCTTTGTTTTGCTCTGTTTTTATTTTTGTTTGCATTTTCCACAACAAAATATGCATATATAAACTTGTGATTAAGTGCGTAAAATATGTGTCGCTCTAGATGCAGTTTTAAAAATCTGCACATTACATCTGCATCAAATACAGTTTTTTTTTTTTTGGTTTTTTTTTTAGATTGCTATATGGTTTTAGTGTTTTACCAGGCAAGTGATAGAGTTCAGCAAATATGTACAGAATCGCCGAATCTGAATTTGCCATATTCGTGCTATATTGGTAACATATTCATTCATTTCTACTCCCATTGACTCCAATGATGTTTGGCGAACATTGCAAAAACAATATTCGCCTTCGATCATAATCGGAACCGAAGTTTGAAAAATGTGCTCAACCCTAGTGGTAATCAAGATACTTCTGAGAATCTAAACAACGTAAGGTCATACTTCTATGTTCCACTTTAGAGCTCTTCACAGGTAGGGCCTAAGGCTGTGATTACACATTGCAGTTGTGTTGTGTCCTTTATTTTGCCACAATTTTTTAGTTTTGTTGTAGAAACGTTGTGGTTGTGTCATGATTGTGAAGAAATAACACAACCTGGTCACAATGTTCATAAGAACGCTAATGCCAATGCTTGGACTATGCAATCATGTCACCTATCAGCTGAGAATGAGCTCAATGATTGGCTGATTGGGAGGTTTGTTAGCGGTCAGCTCGTCATTGTTGTCAGCACACCTCCACCACTATCAGATGATGTGCCGCCGACCATATGCATACACTGTGTATCATGCTTGGTGAACGGGCCTGTAAACTTGTACTCTGCCAGCTCTCACTAATTAATACGTTAGTACGTCTTGAGCCAGCATTTGTTGCAGTTTCAGATGGTATTCTCTGTAGATATGTCAGTATAGCATTGCCCCTATTTGAGCTTGCATACAGGTGGCACAGGTGGTGCCTTACTAAAACCTCTGGGTTCATGGCTGATGTGAATTGTAACTTTCTTTAAAGAGAATCTGTCATCAGGATTTCTGCCCTCCAAACAGTTTATATGCGCATGTAGCTCTACAAAGACAAGTCCAGCAATACCTTTGCACATCCTGTCTGTTCCTATGTCACTGAGAAATCAGTGTTTGAATTGATATGCAAATGATTCTGAAGTGCTATTGTAGATCCGAAGCCTTTGTCACTCCTGGCCAGTGTTGCCTCCTCCTGCTTAACTAACAGCCTCTGTGCTGTGTGAATTCAGGCAATGGAGTTGTCCACCAAGGAAGAGGAGGCACTGCTGAGCAGGGAATAGAGCTGGAGTGACAGAAGCGTCAGATCTTCAAATATCTCAGCCTTATTTGCATATGAAAATCAAACACTGATTGCTCAGTAACAGAGGAGCAAACTGGCCAGGTCAAGGTATTGCTGAACTTTTCTTTGATAGAGCTACATGCACTTATAAATAGTTTGGGATGGGTAATCCTGCTGACAGATTCCCTGTAAGCTTCATAATTGTTTGGTATAGAGTTGATAGCGAAGAATTATATGCTGCTTTATTATTCATATAGTGATTCTACCATGATAGTGTAATAAGAACTTAATTTAGTCTAACTTTGAACCTTGATCACATTTCACAATGTAACGCCGTGCTTGCTGTTTACTTGTTAGGCCTGGATCACACTTCTGTTTGTTAAAATCCGTCCAAATCCGTCGTTTTCCGTTATAAAACGGATCCGCCATTTTTTTGGAGGATCTGTTTTTTGGTCCCATAGACTTACATTAGCGGTTACCGCGGATCCGTCAAAAAAACGGATCCGTTTGCGGTAAAATGGAAACTGATCCGTTTTTTCACACAAAAACGGATGGTGGATGCCAAAAAACGGATGTGTGAAACAGGCCTTACCCATCCATTTATGTCTGACTAAAACTCATGTAAGTAAATAATATGGGGATATTTAAAGGGAACTAATCACAGTATCATCTGTCAATAAATTTCCACCTTGTTCTTCCTGAGAGTAATGGGTTTCTAAGAATGTCCCTGTCTAAATTGTCCTTTGCAGCATAAAATTGTGCACTCTGTATGTTAATTACCTATGAAGAGTCATGTGGGTGGTGCAGGCCTGGAGGAGTCATGCGGGTGGTGCAGGCCTGGAGGAGTCGGGCGGGTGGTGCAGGCCTGGAGGAGTCGGGCGGGTGGTGCAGGCCTGGAGGAGTCGGGCGGGTGGTGCAGGCCTGGAGGAGTCGGGCGGGTGGTGCAGGCCTGGAGGAGTCGGGCGGGTGGTGCAGGCCTGGAGGAGTCGGGCGGGTGGTGCAGGCCTGGAGGAGTCGGGCGGGTGGTGCAGGCCTGGAGGAGTCGGGCGGGTGGTGCAGGCCTGGAGGAGTCGGGCGGGTGGTGCAGGCCTGGAGGAGTCGGGCGGGTGGTGCAGGCCTGGAGGAGTCATGCAGTCCTCACTTCATTGAGGGGTGGAGACCCGTCATTGCAGGCTAACTCTGATGGCCTTCACTATATGTGCAGTAAAGAAACGTACTGGTTGGATGCTGCTGGATCTGGCTTGTGATGAAGGATTCCTCCCCATGGGATGTCAATCAGTCAATAAATCAATCCGGGATTGCATGACTCCTCAGATCAGTATAGTCACATCACTCTCCAGCAGTAATTTCCATCCAGAATACTCCTCATTTTACACTTTGTGCTATAAGGGATGCTTCAGACAGTTAGGTACGACATGTATGGGGGGGAATGTAAATTACATTTTAAATATGGCACCACTATTAGAGCCATGTGACTTTATTTGATAGATGCTCTAAATCGACAATGTGCAAATTACTTTATTTAAATGGTTATTTCCATCTCTGCTATTCATGGCTGTACTAGGAATAACAGCTTGTAGGTCCTGGCCACAAAAGGTAAGGGTATGAAAAGCCAAAATCAGCTTTGTTATGCTGTTTGTGTAAGTCCCATAGAAATGAATGGACTTTTCAGAAATAAGTGCTGCACAGTGAGTGAACTGTGCCTGAAACTCAAACATTATGACTACAGCGTATCTCACTTTGCTATGCTTTTTCTGTATATCCCAATAATTTCTATGGAGTTACGTAAAACGCGTAGCGCAGTTGTAATCTGCTATTTTCTTACCGCCGACTCCTGCGGCTGGGACGTAGAAGTAGGTGTTTCTCTCTCCGCCATCAAATGCTCAGATAGGTATAACTCTTTAAAAATGATAGTGCTACTCCAAAGTGCCAGCCACTAGCTGTCTTCCTTTTATCTAACCTAGGTCTCTTCATCAGGCTAGGCACTATGTTTGAAGAAGAGACCTGAGTTGTCTGAAAGCTTGCGATTTGTTACCATCTTTTCAGGTAATCTTTTTCTATCTACTGGCTAACATGGTACAAAGATATATTTTTCTTTTATCTAACCTACAGTTTACTGTTTATCAAGTAGAATCCATCTCTAGCAGTAGATCACAGCAAGTGAAAGCAGGTCTTTGTCTCTCTGCTCCTGCTCTCCTGTCTGACAGATTGTATGTGTTCCTAGCAGAGAAGGTTTTCATTCAGAGCATGAAGTAAAATCTAATGACACCCATATGGAAAGGTAGTCTCCGTACTTGTAGTGATGAAGAGGAACCACTCAATTAAATAGTGGATGACAAGTTAGAGATCATGAGAATCCAGGGCATGTGAATTAAAAGAAGTTACATTTGTTGTGGGGGCTGAGTGCAGACAAGGCCATGCTTCTCGACAGGTTTTATGCTAAACGGATATTCTCATATTCAGGTGGCAAAGTCCTTATGAAAACAATTGTTCTCAGGAACTGAGCGATTTTTAATTTAGTTTACTGCTCATTGCCTGGGCAACCGTCCACTGCAAACGCGTAGTGAGTACCAGCTCTTTTTATATAGAGCTTGCAAGTGCTGCTCTGAAGTTGACCAGATCGCTGGGGCGCATTGTTTTCTCCAAATTTGTCCAGCTTTTTTTTGCTCCTGTAGTAATCAGATGCTGCAGTGGCAGCCTGCCTTATATAGCAGGATGAGAAAGCGCACCGCTCAGACCACCAGCGTGACGGTGCGACTAGTCTGAACTGTCAGTCAAGCAGGAGCGCACCGCTCCCCAGCAAGAATGAAGCAAGGGGAAGCAGAGCGCTCCTGCCAACGATGAGGACAGGTATGCTTTATTTGTATTATTTATTTGCTCTCTTATATTGCGCCATTAATTTGCGCAACATTAAAAGGTGTGCAGTTCTGGAGCCTCTATTTGCTTCTCCACAAACCAAAGAAATAACCTGGTTGGAAAAAAAAACTCTTTTAGGAAATTACAAAACAAAAATTCGGTGTGTGGCTCTGATGCCATGCAGTTAATCTGGGAATATAGTTGAAAGGTCCGAATTGTCTGGATCGGCTGAAAGTTCCACATTTATGGGGGTCTCATGACTATCCTTGACAGACGTTGGGGAGAGGAATTGGACAATTTAGATTTCAACATTGCCAGTCTTTAGTTCCCATAGGGTGTTCATGTTTTTTTTCCGTTCTCCTCATTAAAACAAACATGCATGATCGACCAAGGGGACATGTTAATAGCGAGGTAGGGAAAAATAGTAGTTAGTCAGATGGGCAAATGGCCAACAGCTGTCTCCAGAGTATGGACAGATTTACAGTGAGATAAGAGTAGGTCATATGGTTCTCCTGTGCTTGTGCAGAAGTTGTCAATGACTTTCTATGAAAGTTGGTTTTGTATGTGAAGGTGTAGACACATGGCGCAGAATAGGGCAGTATGGAGTAATCTACTATAAGCAAAAATGCTTCATTCCACTAATGCAATGTAATAGATCAGGTTTACCCTCATCTGGGAAGTCTAAAGTCAGGTGCTCATGTAGGAATTATTGTGGTAAATTGTCTGAGAATATGGGATCAGAGCAACATTCCCTGTATCTAAATTTCCATAGCAATTACAATATTTGACAATTGTTATTAGAAAATGCTAATTCTGATTGGAATACAATCCTGTTTTGGGGAATAGAAGAGATATTCTAACATTTTGGTAAGTGTTTAAAAGTTCTCCATTCTTAAAGGAATTGTTCGGTGTAAAACAACAAGCGTGAAGTCACCTTATGTGACTGCAGAGTTCTGCATCCTCACAATGCATGTACTGGATCCAGTGAGGAATCGCCAGTGTTGGCGCCTGGAACAGCAGTCACGTGACACCTAAGTATGCAATATGCAAACTCCCGGCCACAATCCAACTAGACTTTCTAACGCGCTCAATGCAAGTGTATGTAGTGAGGACTAAAACAGTCTACTTGGATTGTGGCCGGGAGTCTGCGTATCCCATACTTGTGGTCACAATACTGCCGTTCCCAGCGCTAACAACGGCGAATCTTCACAGCGCGCAGTGTGTGCACTGTGAGGATCACAAGTCTGCAGTCGCATAGTGACTACACACATGTTGCTTTAGACCAGGCAACCCCTTTAAGTTTAATTATCTTGGTGTTGCTTGCATGTCTACATTTCTTTATTGTCGTCATATAATCAAACTGTGCAAAAGATGTCCTCCTTATTTTGTTGTAAGGAAAGTTTGTTTTCTTCCTAAAGAAGTTGTCTCAAGATCTTATGCGATTAAAATTGAAAAGTGTTTTTAAGAACAAGCAACTTACTGCTTATTAGAAAAATAAAACCTCAAGAACAGATGGATTTTTAATCTTTTAGTGCGCAGCTCATTGATTAGGTTACCGGCCACCCTGTGGCCTCGGTCTGTGACCGCTCCTGGCACTTTGTCACAGCTGACACCCGGCACTATCAGCTGACACCCGGCTGCGTTCTCCCCCGTGAGTGTGGCTGATCCCCCATGATGTACTATCCCATCCATGGGAATTAAGTCCCAGGTCACATGGACGGGATAGTACGTCGGATGGCAGAGAGGGGTTAATGGACAGTCTGGTTTCAAGAACAGTCTGAAACATTGAGTTAATAGAGATATTTGGCCAGGACCTTCATCTCTAAGTAATGAGTAGATGCAAAGACCATTTCTTGCTATGAATGGCCTGTAGTATTTTTCTCATTAGAATTTGTGAAGAGAGAAAAGGAAAAGTTAGAAGTGTTATTAGCATTGGAAGTGGTTATTAAGAGATTTGACATTGCTGTCATATACTGAGCATGATGGCCATTAGTTTGTATTTTGAGGATGTAAGGGCAAGCTTGGAATTGTAGCTATTCAAAACGCGCAGGTCGAAAACCGCAACTTAGCATGTGTCGTCAATGGGTGCTCTGTAGTGGTACGAGCACTGATCAAGAATGTAGGACTGCAGGGCAACCAGACACAGGTGAAGATTTGGCAATACAGAATTTATCAGCTGTTTGTTAGAAGGTGGATATTGTACTAAATGTTTTTTTTTTATTCTCTATCTTTTAAGTGGTTTTCTCAGAAAACACATACATCGCCTATTCAAAGGATTCCTAGGTCCCACCTTGTTCCACCATAGAGGTCTGAGGGTAGGTGCACGGTCAGTAATCAGCAGCGCTTTGGACACAGCACATGTCCTTTGCATCCAAAGTTCTGCCGGCTATTGAACGCAGGTGAAGCATGTGTTCACTGAACCGTGCGGATTCACCACATCCAATACATTGTACGGGTGACATTTATCTTGTGGAGACTGAGCATCTCCGAACGATAAATAGACATGATGCAGTCTGGAAAGACGCGCCGCATATCCATCTTTGCCGGTGTTTTCTTGAAATCCCATCCACTATGCTGTAACATCTGGACTCTGCGGTTTGAACACTGCACAAGTACACAGCGTCCAACCTGCAGCGTTTATTGACTGTTTGCACATACCCTAATATGTGAGAAGGGTGCACTGTGCTGCTCAGTCATATTCTTATCACTAAACCCACTACTTATGAAGCTGTATAATAGCCATCTGAATGCAGGCTAAAATGTATACCGTATATACTAGAGTATAAGCCGACCCGAGTATAAGCCGAGGCCCCTAATTTTCCACGGAAAACTGGGTAAGCTTATTGACTCGAGTATAAGCCGGGTATGCATTGTCCCCTCATCCCTGTCCTGCTCTGTGTGGCTCTCCCCCCTCCCAGTATGCATGGCTTGGCTCCACCGTCCCATCCTTCTAGGTATGGCTCAGCTCCCTGTCCTCCCCCGTGCTTTTCCCCCAGTCCTCCTCCGTCTTACTCACCCTCCTGTGCCATCGCTGAACGTCTCCTGCATCCTCCGTTGTCCTGCGGTCTGCAGCTTCTTCCTGCATGGAGCGGTCACGTGGTACTGCTCATTAAGGTCATGAATATGGACGCTACGCCTATGGGAGTGGAGTTGCGTCCATATTCATGACCTTAATGAGTGGTACCATGTGACTGCTCCATGGAGGAAGAAGCTGTCAGTGCTGGGATAACGGAGGATGCAGGGGACGTTTAGCGTTGCCACAGGAGGGTGAGTATGACGTCCCAGCCACCTGCTCCTGCCGCCGCTCCACCGCAGGTTTCTGCAGAATGACTCGTGTATAAGCAGAGGGGGCATTTTCAGCACAAAAAAATGTGCTGAAAATCTCGGCTTATACACGAGTATATACAGTACCTTTACTATGGAATGCAAATGTCAGTTTTCCTGTATTTTATGTGACTGTTTGCTTTTTTTTTTTTTTTTGTATTTTGCACTTTTATTACTTTTTTCCTTCACTACATTGGAGGTTTTCATTAATTTAAAAATGTTGTTTTTTTTCTTGTGTGTAAATATAATTCCTTTGCAGGCTATGTTCACAGGTTGCGTTTTTTTGCAAATTTTATGCTGTGTTTCACAGCACCAGCAAAGTCTGCGGTTTCAGAAATCTCATGCTCACACCTTGTTTTGTTTTTTTTTTCCTGACTGTTTTGTCAAAGATCTGCGTTTTTGCAAAATACAGCATGTCACTTCTCTCAGCTTATCTGGTTTTACTGCGTTTTTGGTAACTAAACCTGATGAAGTTGAATCAGATTATTTTTTATGCACTAAACTTTATTGGCATGCACAAGACGAATGTACCCTGACAAAAATGTAGCAATAAACACACAGCACAAACTATGCAAAACCTGCTTTTTGTAAGCAGCAAAAATGCAATGTGTGAACATAGCTTTACCTTGTTTTTTAATACTTTATATACGGATTATTCTCTTTGAAGAAATTAGGGAAGTTGACCTGAAACACATTTTATTTGCCTTTTTTTGCTTTCCAGAGGTAATGAGGATTTGATCTTCTCGTTTTAGGTTAGTGTGATTCCTGGGGACACGCATCTTCATTTATAAAGCATGTCCATAGAACATATGACTGTTTTTGTGGATAGGGATGATAAGAAAGAATGCAAGATGTCTCTGGTTAGAACATGGGTCATGTGTTGGGGAAATAAGGAAGTTGAGTAATAATTATAGAATGTCCTAATAGCTAAATACTGCACTTCTACTACTAGTATGGGAATTCTAAAAACATTACTACATTTTTGACTGTTGAAGAGAGAAAAAAAAAATAGCCTTTTTATATATGATCGGAGCAGGAGGAATCTTGGCTACACACGAAACAGTTGTTGCCTGAAACTTTGTGTCTCTGCATTCCATCTCATGACCGGATAAATAATTTTTGACATGTCGGTGGTGAGTGACGCATTTTATCTACATATGGTTGATGAAAAAGTTACGCTATCTTTTGGAAACTGACCACTACCGAGCCAGACCGTAGTCTCTGGAAATCGGTGATATAGCAGAGGGATTCATGTGTGACGACAGGGTCAGCGTTTTCTTTGTCTGTGCCTATTTTTATATTCCTATCAGAATGTCGGGGGATATTTTTTCCTATGTTAGTGACACAGTTGCCAATTCTTACTAAGGCTTCATATCTGCGTCAGATGATACAGTATATGATTTCATTATTATTTCCCATTAAAACAACAGACATCTTTACCCAATGGATATTCACCAGAGTTGGTGTGAATCGATTCTCAGGACCCGGTTCAGCTGCCATGTAACCTGTGGTCACTGGATGGGAGCCCTGAGTACCACCTCCTACCTGATGGCTCCACGGCTCTTCTTTTGATTAGCTGGCCTGGGGCAGTGTCGTGTGTGTCACGCTGCAACAATGACGCCACTCCAGGCTGTCTAATCAAAAGAAGAGCCACGGATGTTGGGAAGTAGGAGGTGGTTCTCAGGGCTCCTGTCCTGCAGTTTGAGATGGCTGGTGGACTGGGTACTGTGAATCAATTCACACCAACTTTAAGACTGTCATAAGTTATTTGTGTCCATGGACACTACCAATCAACTATTCAGGAAATGCAGACTCACCTGTTCAGCACCCACTCATTCTATAGAATGTGGATCATTAAAGGTCACACTCCTTCCCACTCGTTCTATAGAATGTGGATCATTAAAGGTCACACTCCTTCTCATCTAGCTGCTGGCAAACAATTTTCTTGTTAGTCAAAAATGGCCATTCCCTTATTATAGTTTTTCTGAAACTAGAGATGGGATATTAAGGGTAAAACGTGATCACTGCAGAGAGATTTAATGCTTGTAAATTCTGAACAACTTCTATTTCAGATCTGTTCACAGCATCCAGAGTCAGCCATTGCAACGTCTTTACCATAGGATCTGTGTGCTAGGTCCAAATGATTTTAATATATGAAATTAATTTACTATACAAATGACGTTTACTTAGATGATGTTGATACATTGCTTTTGTTTTTCTTTTCTTTATTACTTACAGGAAAGCAAAGAAAGGTTTGAGTTGGAAGTTCACATTGATTTTAAGTTTATTTTTTGTTTCTTTGTGTCCTTTACATTAGTTTCCTTCAGGTTCTAGTTGCTTGAGTTTACATGGCCTTTCAATCTAGTACACAAATTACTGTAGACTTTAGAGACTGGCTACTCTGAAAGGGAATCGGTCACCCCCTGGGACTCTCTTAAGCTATTACTATGGGCATACGGGTAACAGAATGGTTAAAATAGCCTTACCTGCATGCTTCATAGCTGCGGACTAGTTGTTGAGAAATTGAGTTTAATCTTTTATGTTAATGATTCCTTCCAGGCTCCAGGGCGTGCGTTGCCTGAAGAAATCGGTCTTCATTATCATACCACCACTCTCCCATGCACATCACACTACCCTGTGATGTGCAGCGTAATCCCGTGCCTGCACCCGTTCTATTATCCAAACCTTATTCGCCCATCTATGGGCAGAGTTTTCATTTGTCTGTGCAAGCGCCTGTGAGTCACTGCGCAGCAGTTATTAGTTTTAAATCAGTAATTTTACTAAAATATAATAAGATGCACCCCAAGTCGAGTGTGGAATGCTTGTAATCATGAGCATTGGGGTCAACTATCTCCCGCATATTGAGAAACATCTTTGAATACTTTGCATAGGCAGAAAACTGTCAAACAGGTGGGTAGGATAGCTGAAAGCTCTGGAATATCAATACCACAGAGATTAACCTTAGGCCTCATTCACACGTCCATGAGAAAATGGCAACGGAGTAATCAGTGAATTGGATCAGTATGTCATCCGTGTGTCTGTTTTTACCATTAGTGTGTCATCCGTGTGTCCGTTTTTACCATCAGCGTGTCATCCGTGTGTCCGTTTTTACCATCAGCGTGTCATCCGTGTGTCCGTTTTTACCATCAGCGTGTCATCCGTGTCCGTTTTTACCATCAGTATGTCATCCGTGTGTCCGTTTTTACCATCAGTGTTTTATCCGTGTGTCCGTTTTTACCATCAGCACGTCATCCGTGTGTCCGTTTTTACCATCATTGTGTCATCCGTGTGTCCATTTTTACCATCAGCGCGTCATCCGTGTGTCCGTTTTTACCATCAGTGTGTCATCCGTGTGCCCATTTTTACCATCAGCGTGTCATCAGTGTGTCATCCGTGTGTCCGTTTTTACCATCAGCGTGTCATCAGTGTGCCCGTTTTTACCATCAGCGTGTCATCAGTGTCATCCGTGTGTCCGTTTTTACCATCAGTGTGTCATCTGTATGTCCTTTTTTACCATCAGTGTTTCATCTGTATGTCCATTTTTACCATCAGTGTGTCATCAGTGTGACCGTTTTTACCATCAGTGTGTCATCTGTGTGACCGTTTTTACCATCAGTGTGTCATCTGTGTGTCCGTTTTTACCATCAGTGTGTCATCTGTATGTCCATTTTTACCATCAGTGTGTCATCTGTATGTCCATTTTTACCATCAGTGTGTCATCTGTATGTCCATTTTTACCATCAGTGTGTCATCCGTGTGACTGTTTTTACCATCAGTGTGTCAGTTTTTACCATCAGTGTGTCATCTGTATGTCCATTTTTACCATCAGTGTGTCCGTTTTTACCATCAGTGTGTCATCTGTATGTCCATTTTTACCATCAGTGTGTCATCTGTATGTCCATTTTTACCATCCGTGTGACCGTTTTTACCATCAGTGTGTCATCAGTGTGTCCGTTTTTACCATCAGTGTGTCCGTTTTTACCATCAGTGTGTCCGTTTTTACCATCAGTGTGTCATGTGTATGTCCATTTTTACCATGAGTGTGTCATCTGTATGTCCATTTTTACCATCAGTGTCATCCGTGTGTCCATTTTTACCATCAGTGTGTCATCAGTGTGTCCATTTTTACCATCAGCGCGTCATCCGTGTGACTGTTTTTACCATTAGTGTGTCATCTGTATGTCCTTTTTTACCATCAGCGCGTCATCCGTGTGACCGTTTTTACCATCAGTGTTTCATCTGTATGTCCATTTTTACCATCAGTGTGTCATCCGTGTGACCGTTTTTACCATCAGTGTGTCATTAGTGTGTCCATTTTTACCATCAGTGTGTCATCTGTATGTCCATTTTTACCATCAGTGTATCATCAGTGTGACCGTTTTTACCATCAGTGTGTCATCAGTGTGACTGTTTTACCATCAGTGTGTCATCTGTATGTCCATTTTTACCATCAGTGTATCATCAGTGTGACCGTTTTTACCATCAGTGTGTCATCAGTGTGACTGTTTTACCATCAGTGTGTCATCTGTATGTCCATTTTTACCATCAGTGTGTCATCCGTGTGACCGTTTTTACCATCAGTGTGTCATCTGTATGTCCATTTTTACCATCAGTGTATCATCAGTGTGACCGTTTTTACCATGGGTGTCATCAGTGTGGCCGTTTTTACCATGTGTGTCATCAGTGTGACTGTTTTTACCATCAGTGTGTCATCAGTGTGACTGTTTTACCATCAGTGTGTCATCAGTGTGACTGTTTTACCATCAGTGCGTCATCCTTGTGACCGTTTTTACCATCAGTGTTTCATCTGTATGTCCATTTTTACCATCAGTGTGTCATCCGTGTGACCGTTTTTACCATCAGTGTGTCATCCGTGTGACCGTTTTTACCATCAATGTGTCATTAGTGTGTCCATTTTTACCATCAGTGTGTCATCTGTATGTCCATTTTTACCATCAGTGTGTCATCTGTATGTCCATTTTTACCATCAGTGTATCATCAGTGTGACCGTTTTTACCATGTGTCATCAGTGTGACCGTTTTTACCATCAGTGTGTCATCTGTATGTCCATTTTTACCATCAGTGTGTCATCTGTATGTCCATTTTTACCATCAGTGTATCATCAGTGTGACCGTTTTTACCATGTGTCATCAGTGTGACCGTTTTTACCATCAGTGTGTCATCTGTATGTCCATTTTTACCATCAGTGTATCATCAGTGTGACCGTTTTTACCATGTGTGTCATCAGTGTGACTGTTTTTACCATCAGTGTGTCATCAGTGTGACCGTTTTTACCATCAGTGTGTCATCAGTGTGACTGTTTTACCATCAGTGCGTCATCCTTGTGACCGTTTTTACCATTAGTGTTTCATCTGTATGTCCATTTTTACCATCAGTGTGTCATCCGTGTGACCGTTTTTACCATCAGTGTGTCATCAGTGTGACCGTTTTTACCATCAGTGTGTCATCCGTGTGACCGTTTTTACCATCAGTGTGTCATCCGTGTGACCGTTTTTACCATCAGTGTGTCATCCGTGTGACCGTTTTTACCATCAGTGTGTCATCCGTGTGACCGTTTTTACCATCAGTGTGTCATTAGTGTGTCATCCGTGTGTCCGTTTTTACCATCAGTGTGTCATTAGTGTGTCCATTTTTACCATCAGTGTGTCATCTGTGTGACCGTTTTTGCCATCAGTGTGTCATTAGTGTGTCATCCGTGTGTCCGTTTTTACCATCAGTGTGTCATCCGTGTGACCGTTTTTACCATCAGTGTGTCATTAGTGTGTCATCCGTGTGACCGTTTTTACCATCAGTGTGTCATTAGTGTGTCCATTTTTACCATCAGTGTGTCATCCGTGTGACCGTTTTTACCATCAGTGTGTCATTAGTGTGTCATCCGTGTGACCGTTTTTACCATCAGTGTGTCATCCGTGTGACCGTTTTTACCATCAGTGTGTCATCCGTGTGACCGTTTTTACCATCAGTGTGTCATTAGTGTGTCATCCGTGTGTCCGTTTTTACCATCAGTGTGTCATTAGTGTGTCCATTTTTACCATCAGTGTGTCATCTGTGTGACCGTTTTTACCATCAGTGTGTCATTAGTGTGTCATCCGTGTGTCCGTTTTTACCATCAGTGTGTCATTAGTGTGTCCATTTTTACCATCAGTGTGTCATCCGTGTGACCGTTTTTACCATCAGTGTGTCATTAGTGTGTCATCCGTGTGACCGTTTTTACCATCAGTGTGTCATTAGTGTGTCCATTTTTACCATCAGTGTGTCATCTGTATGTCCATTTTTACCATCAGTGTATCATCAGTGTGACCGTTTTTACCATCAGTGTGTCATCAGTGTGTCCATTTTTACCATCAGTGTGTCATCTGTATGTCCATTTTTACCATCAGTGTGTCATCTGTATGTCCATTTTTACCATCAGTGTATCATCAGTGTGACCGTTTTTACCATCAGTGTGTCATTAGTGTGTCATCCGTGTGTCCGTTTTTACCATCAGTGTGTCATTAGTGTGTCCATTTTTACCATCAGTGTGTCATCCGTGTGACCGTTTTTACCATCAGTGTGTCATTAGTGTGTCATCCGTGTGACCGTTTTTACCATCAGTGTGTCATCCGTGTGACCGTTTTTACCATCAGTGTGTCATCCGTGTGACCGTTTTTACCATCAGTGTGTCATTAGTGTGTCATCCGTGTGTCCGTTTTTACCATCAGTGTGTCATTAGTGTGTCCATTTTTACCATCAGTGTGTCATCTGTGTGACCGTTTTTACCATCAGTGTGTCATTAGTGTGTCATCCGTGTGTCCGTTTTTACCATCAGTGTGTCATTAGTGTGTCCATTTTTACCATCAGTGTGTCATCCGTGTGACCGTTTTTACCATCAGTGTGTCATTAGTGTGTCATCCGTGTGACCGTTTTTACCATCAGTGTGTCATTAGTGTGTCCATTTTTACCATCAGTGTGTCATCTGTGTGACCGTTTTTACCATCAGTGTGTCATTAGTGTGACCGTTTTTACCATCAGTGTGTCATCTGTATGTCCATTTTTACCATCAGTGTATCATCAGTGTGACCGTTTTTACCATCAGTGTGTCATCAGTGTGTCCATTTTTACCATCAGTGTGTCATCTGTATGTCCATTTTTACCATCAGTGTATCATCAGTGTGACCGTTTTTACCATCAGTGTATCATCAGTGTGACCGTTTTTACCATCAGTGTGTCATCAGTGTGTCCATTTTTACCATCAGTGTGTCATCTGTATGTCCATTTTTACCATCAGTGTATCATCAGTGTGACCGTTTTTACCATCAGTGTGTCATCAGTGTTTTTCACAGATGGATAGAGAAATAAATTGCACAGCTTCTCCTATGGTTTCCATCTATGTGCTGTTTGTGTTTTTCTCAGGCGCGTAGACTTGTATTGACCATTTTCATCCACGTTACCATTTAAAGCAAACATATCTCAGAGTTTTGCATCGACACACGGTCCATGAAAAACACGGGCATGTTAAACAGTGCCATAGATTAGGAATGATCGCATAGCTTTGGATAAGAGCTTACCCGAATAGCTGCATCGGGAACCCGGAATACCTGGAACGCTCCCGATAATCAGCTGTTTGGCGCCACAACTGCACGTGTAGCAGCTGTTTCACTGTCACAACACATGTATAAAGAGCCCGACAAACAAGCTGTCCATGCTTGTGTTGTGACAGTCACACAGCCGCGACACATGCAGCTGCGGCGCCGAACAGCTGATTATTGGGAGCGCTCCAGGTATCCGGGTTCCCAGTGCAGCTATTTGGTAAGCACTATAGCTATTCGGATCTCTTATCCAAAGCTATGTATATGTGAAAAAGATGGATACAACACTTATGTATTACATAGACGTCTAAATGAGGCCTAAAAAAGTGTTTTATAGAAACCGGTAAGTGGCACATGGTTATAATTGGAATGTTTGTCACTACTTTATGCTGTGCTCAGGTAGGGCAGCATAACCCTGGTAATGGATTCCTTTTGGAAGGCTAGGTATGGGAGCACATATTGGTTTGGCCGCACAACCCCCCTTCTGTTTGTTTATTGCTACTATATTGCTACCTGTTAAGTAAAAAAATCTTCTATAGTATGACTTGTCCCCTTGTTTATTGGTACCTTCCAGTGATGAGCGAATGTGCTCTTGGTGTACTCGAATAATATGTTCAAGTCCCCACACCTGCATGTCTTGCAGCTGTTCAGCACCTGCAGGGACTTCCTGTTTGTTAGGCAATCCCTGGATGTGTGTCGGCTGTCGAATATGCCGCGAGACATGCAGCCGCGGGGACTCAAACATATTATTTGAACACACTGAAGATTCCCGTACACAAACAGTGACGAGTGTTGCCAATGGCCTATCCCTTATTACTGCAAAGAACACTCAGCACATGACCAGGCTGTCAGTAATTGAATGGCATTATGGGATATATTATTTTAATTGCTCATTGCAAAAGAAACATCCCACTGACAGAAAATCAAAAATTAAATCCAAAAAATCACAATGTATAAATTATATAAATGTATTTGCATTTTGCAGTGAGAAATAAGTATTTGATCCCCCTGGCAAACAAGACAATACTTGGTGGCAAAACCCTTGTTGGCAAGCACAGCAGTCAGATGTTTTTTTGCAGTTGATGTTGAGGTTTGTGCATATGTCAGGAGGAATTTTGGTCCTCTCCTCTTTGCAGATCATCTCGAAATCATTAAGATTTTGAGGCTGTCGCTTGGTAACTGAGAGCTTCAACTCCCTCCGTAAGTTTTCTCTGGGATTAACGTCTGGAGACTGGCTGGGCCACTCCATTACCTTAATGTGCTTCTTTTTGAGCCACTCCGTTGTTGCCTTGGCTGTATGTTTTGTGTCATTGTCTTGCTGGAAGACCCAGTCACGACCCATTTTTAATGTCCTGGCAGAGGGAAGGAGGTTGTCACTCAGGATTTTACAGTATATGGCTCCATTCATTCTCCCATTGATGCGATGAACTAGTCCTGAGCCCTTAGCAGAGAAACACCCCCAAAACATAATGTTTTCACCTCCATGCTTGACAGTGGGGACAGTGTTCTTTGGATCATAGGCAGTATTTTTCTTCCTCCAAACACGGCGAGTTGAGAAAAAGCCATAGACCTCAATTTTTGTCTCATCTGACCACAGCACCTTCTCCCAATCACTTACAGAATCATCCAGGTGTTCATTGGCAAACTTCAGATGGGCCAGCACATGTACCGTCTTAAGCAGGGGGACCTTGCAGGCACTGCAGGATTTTAAACCTTTACAGCGTAATGTTTTACCAATGGTTTTCTTGGTGACTGTGGTCCCAACTGACTTGAGATCAACAAGTCTCCCCCATGTAGTTTTAGGCTGATCTCTCCGCTTTCTCATGATCAAGGATAGCCCAGAAAGTGAGATTTTGCATGGTGTCCCAGATCGATGTCAATTGCCAGTCATTTTGTATTTCTTCCATTTTCTTACTATTGCACCAACAGTATGTTGTCTTCTCACCCAGTGTCTTACTTATGGTTTTGTAGCCCTTTCCAGCTTTGAGCAGGTCTATGATCTTGTCCCTGACATCCTTATAAAGCTCTTTGGTCTTGCCCATGTTGTAGAGGGTAGAGTCTCACTGATTGAGTCTGTGGACAGGAGTCTTTTATAAAGTTGACTCTGTAAGGCTAGTTCACATTAGCGTTTGAGTCCGCAGTGTATCATCCGCAAACGCGTGCAAAAACGCATGCAAACGCATGTTTACGCATCGTTTTTTATCCGCATCATCTTGCGTATGACGCAAAAAACCTGCTGCGTACATTTTTGCATGCGTTTGCATTGATTATGTGCATGCGTTCGATATGAAATCACAAAAATGGGCGTATCTCATGGGATTTCTATTTACCTTTTGAAGAACGCATGCGTATAGAATAGACAGTAATGCGTTTTGTTGACGCACTCATGCATGATGGCGCATATTTGACGGCTTTTTGCCGCTTCCAAAAAAGCAAAATGTTGCGTTCGCCGTACCCTGCTGTACACCGAAAAATGACACATGCGTATGCAGACACATGCGAACTGATGCAAACGCATGCCCCTGTGTACACCATGTTAAAGATAGGTACACATGAAGCATGCGGATCTATGCGGATGAAACGCTGTGCACACAGATGCAAATGTGAAACCAGCCTAAGACAGCTTTCTTTAATGCAGGTAACGAGTTGATTAGGAGCGTCTAACTGGTCTGTAGGAGCCAAAGCTCATTCATGGTCCTGTATACCATACAGACTAAGGGAAAATCTGATGAAGCTGTTCTCACATGGTGTCCGGTAGCTGCTCAATCACCGTAGGCAAAGTACAGAATATTTATTGTAGAAAGCCGCTAATCGGTGCATGCATTCATGTTCTACCACTGAAATGGCCATGCTGACTGTTGGATCTTCCAGTCAGTCCATGTGGTTCCAATCTATGTCTGGTCTAAGGAGTTTGGTTTGATGTTTCAGTGGCCCAGGAAAGACCATGGGATATGGAAAATACCTTGTAACATGAGGGACATTCCGCATTGACTCACCGTGTAACTTTATTTTATTATGCCCCTGTGAGGGAGAATCCATTTTGGATTTTATGTTCAGGACATCTCCTTCCACTCCTGAAATGTGTCCTCCTTCCTTGGCACCCACCAAGGCCATAAAAAGCCATGCAGTGTTTATCTTTAATTAAAAAAACTAGAAACAAACCCATTGAAGCTCTTGACACAATGATGTGAAATTTTCTGCAGCTGCAGCCAGTTCCTCTTTTGTCTGAATGAAACACATGGAAACCCCATGGTACAACAAGTCACAGTAAGTTGTGAGGTATTGAATCTGGAAAATGACCTATAATAACAGAATGCTATATCTCTGATACTAGCCGAGCACATAATCCGAATCAGCGTTCCTTTCCCCACGCACCCATATTATTTAGCCACCTGTAGCACACTGGATTATGGAGTTAAAAAGCATAGCTAATAGGAATTACATACAGTAGGCATATTTGGTCTCTATGCACAGATAAAATCTAGCGGAATCCAGTGGCGGTACAACCAACCCATTCAGAGCTTCGGGCGCAAAGATATGGGTCAGCCATGGTTCTGGACAGAAAATCTCAGACATGGGAGGAGGGAGGCAGCCCAGCCCAGGGGTGGGCACAAAGTGTGGGAGTGGACAGCCTAGGAAATAAGAGACAGCTGCTCATTTTGAGCTTAGTTTTTTTTCTAATGGCCGGAGGATACGTTAGCTGACGCAGCCAGGAAAGCCTGTAACTAAGATTTGAACGCTAATTGCAACATATCCTTGTACTACACTTGTGACTGTATACCTGTATATTGTTCTTGTAAATATATACCTGTATATTTCTAGTGTGCCTATTTGGCGATTAAATATAAAATTAATCTTGGGCTGCTCTTTTATCTCGATTCACGAATCCCCACGTCAGCACACTAGGTTGGTCAATTGTATGCTACCCGTGTTGGTTTCTGACCCGATATAAGCCTGTTGTCAGACGGGGATTATGTCGAACGAGGAACTGGTGGCAGAATACCGTATTGTTTTAGTGAGGAACACTTGACAGTGACGGCCGGGAGGTTTATATATATATATATCCCCAGCCTGGAAAAAGCGAAACCTTTCCGGCGACTATTCTCTCCCCTCCCCCAAGGTGAGCAAAGTCGACGCCCCCTTCCCCTGTGAGATCCCTCACACCCCCTTTTTACTTTTGTAGTATACCACTGTTAATTGTATAGTCCAAACTAGTGATATACTTACTCTGAGAGCAGTCGTGGAATAGTAACATTGCATTGCCGCAGGATAATGAAGTGCAAAAGTGGCATTTTTGAGATTTGCCAAGAAGTCTCCAATGTAACACAAGTACACTGCACACAGTACGCAGCGTAGATTTATATTCAATTGCAAAATATTTGTCACAGCAAGTATAACTGTTTATTACCAATGTTTGGGAGATCTCATTAAGATAGTGCGTTAAGCATGTGGATTGTAGTCTCTGTTTATCCGTACTAGGCGAGAAGCAATTTTCACATATGATGGCTTATATCTTGTTAATTAGTATTTTCACGATACTAAAATGTTTTCTCTTGTATCAAATATATAAAGTTTTAGAATATCTACAGTCCTGACCACCACGTTATGTGGATTTCTATACCCTTAAAAGCGTTTTTGACAGAAAATGGTAAAGCCAAAATGTGTTTATAAAATCAGATCAGAATTGACAGGGCTTAGAGGGTTTGTCCACTTCTTGAGAATTTTTTTTTTTTTTTTTTTTACCCA
This sequence comes from Dendrobates tinctorius, assembly GCF_039654945.1. Lineage (NCBI taxonomy): Eukaryota > Metazoa > Chordata > Amphibia > Anura > Dendrobatidae > Dendrobates > Dendrobates tinctorius. Next base: position 68,053,760 of record NW_027361703.1, read on the forward strand.
AATGCATGTATTTGGGACTAAACATATTTTTTGCAATTTGGTTTCATTAAAAATATTTGCACCATTTGTCTTTTAAAGGATCTTTGTTTCGCTGCACATTTCTTTGATGTAGTCCGTGGTCGTAAATCAGCTCCAAAAAAAAAGAAACGCATACAAATAGTTACTAACTTTCCCAGGAGAATAAGCTCACTGATAATTCTTAGCTAATTCCTTCGGCGATCAGCAATAGAAAGTGCAACATAGAGGTTATAAATGACAACTGATGCACAGTTTTTAATGAAAAAATAGTCTTTAGAGTAAAATGCATGTATTTAAGAAAAAGAAGGGTGGACAAACCCTTCAAATGGGTTAACCGGGGTGATTTAATTATTTTACCATGTATCTAAGAACTAGCAGAAAGGTAGTTGCTAACTACCTGCCTGTTGGGCCCAACGCAGATCTCTGCTAGCACGCAACGCTCCTGCCGGCTATTCAGCGCCTTTCACCGATGTCACGACAATAGAGCACCGGCTTCTCTTCTGCTCTCCTCTGACAGGGCGTGATTGCTAACATTATGCTGATAGGCAGTGGGGAGTCGGCTATCAAACTGCGGGGACAGAGCGGTCAATCAGCCTGACGTCGGCGGTCAATCAGCATGACATCAGCAGTCACGTGCTGTCAACAGGCAAGCCCAGAAGAGGAAGAGCTGCTTTGTTGATGTGGAGCAGCTGATTTTCTGCCATTGGTCAGCGATTTGCTCTGAGTTGGTGCTGGGCAGAAGATGCAGTTAGCAACTAACCTACCTGTTAGTTTTTAAGCCCATAGTAAAAATACAGCTGTGGATAACCTCTTTAAAATTCTGTTAATGCCTTTTTAAGAATGTTGGGAAGCCAAGTTAAACTAGGTAGCCATCTTATTTTAAATAAGTTATATTATGAGTTGAGAGAAGAAGAGGACAACCTGCTTTATGATTGACAAAGGTAAAGTGTACCTCTAATTTCACATGAAAATGAAAGTAGTGCTGGACTCCTCAGCACAAACATGTTTCTAAATCCCTCTATTATACCTTTTTACTTCTAAGTGCAACATTATGCTTGTCACTCTTAGCTGCCATCTTCAGTGCAGGAGCAAGCACCGTAAAATCTTATTTATTTATTTGCTTTACTCACTTTTATACAAGTGAGCACCATTAATTTCACAGTGCTTTACAGTCATCATCGCTGTCCTCTTTGAGGTTAGCAGCAGGACTACGGAGTCGGTGTCCATTTTGGTGGAGTCTGTTTAAAATGGACGGACTCCTAAAATATATAATAAATTGGGTAGAGTAGTACAATGCAGAATGTGCCATAAAGTTATGAAATGTCCTATAAATGTCTGTTCTGTTCCTGATCTAAGTATCTCGGCTTTTAGTTGAGATGAATCTGTGCTGCACTTTATGTACGTGCGCAGTAGGGGGCAGTGCTGTGGGGTCAGGGAAATTGAGGAGTCAGAGACAGAGGTTCGGCTTACAGACTCCACAGCCCTAGTTGACGTCTAATTTCCCCATTAGTATGGCTCTGGAGTGTTGGAGAAAAGCGGGGTTTCTAGAGGAAACACACAAACATGGGGAGAACATAGAAACTCCTTGCAGATTTGTCTTTGGTGGGATTAGAACCCAGGACCCCAGTGCTGCCAGGCTGCACTGCTCATTTCTGAGCCATCGTGCTGCCCGAATCCCATGATGCTCGGTGCTGCAGTGAAGATGGTATGCTATCAGAAGGAGATGGACACTGCCTGGTTTAGTGGAGCTTGAAGCACAGACTTTGGTCGGTCCGTGCTGTGGGTTGTCTGTGAAATCGTGTAATGCAGTGATTTAGAAAAATGATTACATTGCTAAGCCCTGCACTATAATCATGCTACTATAAAACACAGCAGATTATCTGCATGGTCACTAGGAGTAAAAATAAACTACTCTACAACTATGTGCCAGTCATTCAGATCTGAGCCTGGATCACCAAGAAGGCCACCATGATCACCTGTGTCCGAAGCCACGTCTACAGATTTTGTTGTCATTTTTCATATCAAAACTACAGATGTTGCCACAGAATCTGTCCAACCTGATTATAGGTAATAGGAGTCCATCAGTTGCCGCCAGTAGCTCATGTGCAATGATTCCAGTTCTGCCTCATAGTTCTTGTGTCTGTCTGTCCATCATAGAAAAACTGCAAGCAGCAAACCAAAAGAGTGTACAAAAGTGGATCATTTGTAAGCCCATTGTGACGATGCTTCAGTTCCAATATAAGGGTCACAATTTTTTGTAATCGATATTCAATAAAGAAAATATATACACGTAGGTTTTTTTTTATATTATTTCAAGTTTTGTGGGTATATGGCCATTTTTCTTTTTGGTGTTGTGTTTGCTCTTTCTCTGCTTGTGTATTTATTTGGTCCATGTTACTCTGTTTGGCTCTGCATACCCCTGATGCTGCAGATAATCACTCCCCGTATGGGTCTATGTACCTTTAGTGCTGCAGATGGTCACTTCCCGTTTAGCGTTTCATACCTCCTAATGTTGCAGATCGTCGCTCCCTATTTGGCTCGACATACTCCTTATGCTGCAGATGGCCACAAGCCCCTAATTCAGCAGGTAATCACTCCTCATTGGCCTCTATGTACCCCTAATGTTGTAGATGGTCGTATACTCATGTTAGTGAGATGTTGTATAGTGTGTAGAGGAAAAGCAAATAAGTGATTCTATGATATCATCAGATATTTTATTTCTGTTTGACATACGTCAGTTTGGCCATGTATAGATTTCTTAAATTACAGTGATATCATTTTCATTTGTTTATAATTTGCGAACTTGTAGTGACGGCCAATTACCAGTGGGGGCACTCTAATATTATATGTGCTGACTCAGCAAAAGCCTTATTTACTAGCTGCTTGTTATAGTGGTGGCGTGCTAGCAGACATTTTCTAATCTTTTTAAAGTCCGTGACAGAGACTCATTCATGGAAAGGCCTTCAGGTGTCTGTTGTTGAGTAGATGGCTGTAGTGTTCAGATTGTAGTCATTCCTGCTGCTGTTAGGTAGAGATCAGATCTTATTGCTGCTGACATTATTTGCGGTGATGTGTGTGCTGACCTGTTGTATCTGGACGTGGTGTACGTGAGGATGTATTGGTATTCTAGGAAGACAAGGAACTAATAGGCTAATGACATAACAACCATACTCATCCTTTCGTTATTTCTTTCCTCTATTAAGCCTGGCTTGTCAGGATCTTCTATCTGTATTCCCATCCATTGGTCCTCAGAACAACACATACCTATGCAAATTTCCTTCATTTGAATGATAAGTAGGCTAAGTACATGTAAATGAAATGCATACATCTGCAGTCAGAGCCTTGGCCTGCTTGTGACTCTCCAGGCCTGAAGTGCTCATCCCTTGCTCCCGCATTAGTAACACCTGCACAGTTGGCCGGGACAGCGCGGCTAAGAAGGAGCTCCTTGTGCTTACTCCAGAGTGCCCTCACCAACTGCTGGAGGACTTTCACTGTTGCCCAGGGCTTGGATGAGTCTCAAAATGTAATGCTATTAGTAGAGTGTTGCAATTAGATTGTGTTTTGCCAATACTGACTAGTTGTAGAGAAAGTTTAGTATACCAAAACAATTCCATAGGTGTATGTGCTCTAGGATCAAACATTGTTACTCCTAATCTACTTGGGATGAGAAGCAATAGGGTAAAATGCCTGTCACTCCCATTAGTTGTCAGATGTAGAACCATAGGCCCGACAGAGCTTAATTCTAGAGTTATCCTAGGTACTCACTGCTACAAGTCAAGAAAGTATACCAACATAATGGCCATGGGTGCAAGTGCTCGACTTTAATATTCACCTGGTTAATTCTTACTTTTAATCTACTAGGGATCATAAACAATGAAGTAAAAAGCCTGTCACTCCCATCAATTGTCAGATGTAGAACCACAGGTCCATAGAACGTGGTTAGCTCTCCCAGGAACTCACTGATTCACCTTGAGACAGTATAGTATGCCAACAAAATTGCCATAGAAGTAAGTACTCGAGCTCAAAGGGGTTGTCCGGGCTTTTCACATAATCTCAGTACATATCTGGGCTGCAGAATTATGACAATAAGTAATTTACTTTCTATCACTAGTTTGCACGGTTTTCTAGATATTCTGAACAGAACGTCCAAGGGGGGGGTGTTATGGCATTGAAATGAGAACTAGTCGTAACCTCCTTCTCTACTCCAAACATGCCCTCTATAGCAACAGCCCTACTCTCCATAGCTACAGGCCCTCCCCGTCCACATGAAGCCGCCATCATCACACAGTAACAAATTCTTCCCCTCCAGCAGCCTCAGGGCAGAAAGCAGAGCTGATCCTCCCCCAGACACACACTGAACAGTTATCTATGGAAAGTGAAACTAGTGAGGAGGGAAAATCGTCCTGTATTCTGGGCCACTCCATGATTACAATACATAACTCATTATCAGTAATTCCTTCCCTCACTGTCCCAGGCTGCTGGCAGCAGTGTGAACAGACTGTGTGATGGCCAGTGTTGGGGGTCTGCAGCCTCTAATCTGCACAGGGGATGGCAGTCACTGATGTAATCTGTTGTGTGACAAAGCCTCTGCTGTGTGAATGAGACAGCTCTGTGTCACTGATGAAAACACACAGCAGCAGATTTGGTGCAGTGTATGTGTGAGCACTGTGTCTCTAATGACACAAATACTGATGGGAGCAGCCTGTCCAATCAGCAGCTGTAACAGTGTGAAGTGTTGGGGGGTGTATGTATGTATTGTGCTGCTTTCACAAATACAGGATCACTGCTGTGTTCTTTCCAATGCTGGAATGATGATAAAGATGAGTGCTGGTGCAGTTTACTGCCAGCCAATGAGTGGGCAGTGTGTGGTGCTGGTCACTGGAGCTTGCTGGGAGTTTGGTGGAGCTTCACTGTTCAGCGCGTGTGTCTGGGGGAGGAGCAGCTGCTCTCTGCAGTGAGGCTGCTAGAGGGGGAGGATTTGTTACTGTGTGATGAGGGCTTCTTCATGTGGATGGGGAGGGCCTGTGGCTATGGAGGGTGGGGTTGTTGCTATAGTGGGCCTGTTTGGAGTAGAGTAGGAGGTTATGACTAGTTCTCATTTCAATGCCATAACACCCCCCCCCCCCCCCCTTGGACGTTCTGTTCAGAATATCTAAGAAACCGTGCAAACTAGTGACAGAAAGTAAATTACTTATTGTCGTAATTCTGCAGCCCAGATATGTACTGAGATTATGTGAAAAGCCCGGACAACCCCTTTAATATTCGCCCCGATAATTATCACACCTACGAGGAATCACAAGAAATAGAGTAAAAAAGACAATATCAAGAAAAAAGAGGGGGAGAAGCCAGCGCTGCTTGTGGTCAGAACGTAATACAAGAAGTGTGAAAACACACATAGGTTTCAATCTGTATTCAAAAATGAGACATTTAGCAAAAAATTGATCAATTGTTTGAGCTACCCCGCCACGTCAAGGCAGTCTCGTATGGGGAGTCCTACTCTACGTTTTTTATATTCGCTGACATTTCAGGTCCAACCTCCACACTGCCTGTCCAGCACCACATGATAAAGGACGATCCAGGCCCAGATACAGGTGCGTAATCAAATAAAGCCTAGGGCAGGGCAGGGCTGCCGTTTGATGTGAACAGCAGCCTAGATCAATCACTGAGAAAACAGAAAGAATGGCGTACATGACCCAGCGCGCACGGCTACAGTGGTGGTCAGCCACAAAACCAATATCAAGAAAAAAGAGGGGGAGAAGCCAGCGCTGCTTGTGGTCAGAACGTAATACAAGAAATGTGAAAACACACATAGGTTTCAATCTGTATTCAAAAATGAGACATTTAGCAAAAAATTGATCATTTCAGGTCTGCATGGACCTGGCTAATCTTTATCTGCGCTTGTCCTCTCTGGTGCCATAGGAGCGATTCTGAAATGCTTGAGGTACAGTGTGCATGTAATGAGGTCTTGCTTTTATACATTTAGGAGGCCGTAATGGCACAGCGAATATAAAAAACGTAGAGTAGGACTCCCCATACGAGACTGCCTTGACGTGGCGGGGTAGCTCAAACAATTGATCAATTTTTTGCTAAATGTCTCATTTTTGAATACAGATTGAAACCTATGTGTGTTTTCACACTTCTTGTATTACGTTCTGACCACAAGCAGCGCTGGCTTCTCCCCCTCTTTTTTCTAAAAAAGACAATAGTCTGATGTACAACCACAGGTCCCATAGAACATAATTACTGCGCTCTCCCAGCCACTCACTGCTTCAGGTCAGCATTGCTGTGGCTGCACGGTGTTAGGTATCCAATAAGCTTATAAAAAAGGGAAAAATGTGCTTGTCATGCAAGAGCATAGACACTGTATGTGGAGAAACCTGGTCTGCAGCTGGTCACATGTACCCCTAATCTAGAAGCCGGTGTGTCAACAAGTCTTCTAAAACAACAGTTCAACCTTCTTTTATTATTATTATTATTATTTTACCACTGGAGTGATGTCACTAATGTAAGTTCCTTGCCCCCAGTGATATACTTACAAAGTCGCCTTGCCTTCTTCTGTTATCGACATCACTCCAGTCATCTGCATGTTATGACTTACTGGATCACTCCAGTGTTTTCTGGACGAGCTGGAGGCCACTTCTTAATGTATGTCTATGAGAGCTAGAACAAGACCCCCATTGACTTGCATTGAGAGATTGTGACTGTTGCCTCTGGCTCCCCGTCAGTCACAAGATGGTGGATCGGGCCAGGAAGAGCAGAAGACGGTGGCTGGTAAGTATGTTACGGTACTTTGGCCAGGTAACAGACATTAGTGATACCATTCCAGGGCTGAATTTAAAAAAATCCCGAACTCTGGAGTAGTACTTTAGAGAGGACCTTTTACTAGATCTTATTAAAATTTTTACCATTAAAATTATTCCTCCCGAGTGACACTGATGCTAATATTTCCTTCAGCCAACTGGACCCCCACAGAGAAGTTCTGTAGTCTACTTCCATACGCCCAGTTGGTTGAAGGGAACATTTACATCTTTATTGCCGGGAAGGGGGGCATAACTTTGGAATAGGGGGGCACAAGAAAAACTGTTCCAGAGCAGCATCATTTGAAGGAGGTGCTCCGTTTAAATTAAAATCCAGTGAAAGGTCCTCATTAACGGTAGCAATTTTTATACGATCACAGGCTGGAAAATTTGTTCTATCTGCGCTGTTATTTAATATTTCCTACAATTGATGTTAATTCTGAAGAATTCTCGCGGTCGGGAAATGTCAGTCATTTGTTAATTGCTTCTTTCCCGTGGTAGGTAGAAGCTGGATCACAGTCTAATTAAGAATAGTTCTCAAGATCTGGTCGGTACTCTGAAATATTCAATGGTGTTGGTGACAAGATCCAAGTGCTGGGAGAGGGACAAAATGTTGGTCTATCCAAACCGGTGATTCTTGGTTTTCAGAAAGCTGATGAAGCAGTAAATTAAGTTTCCACCATAACTGAAGGGTCTTGGTTCTCGTTTAACAATTGAAGAGAACCTGTTACCACGAAAAGGCAGTCTAATCTAAACCACTTTTTTTGTCAGTCAAAAAATTATTATGTTGAAAGCAGTTTTTAGGTGATTATTATAATTTCTCATATTCTCAAGTAGAAGCGCACTTCTCCCCGGTCTCCTGGCTTCCCATTTGCTGTGAACAGTGCACTCTTGCTTGACAGACCGTTCGGACCAGCACGGCTAGGCTGACCTGTGCACTCCTCCGATGCCGCAGAGGCAAAGCTGGCTCATATAGGGGCATCAGAGGAGCGCCGTGGCATGAAGCTGGCCATTCAGTCACCTTCAGAGAAGCAGTCCTAAGCTCTGTTGGAAAGTGCTTGGAAGTGCTGATTGTTTTCAGCCACCACTGCTTGAGTGCAGCAGTGGCAGGTAACCTAGGAGATGTGCAGTAAACAATATAATTTAATAATTTAAAATGTATTTTTTTTTTTTCTACCACCACTTTACAATGATACCAACAAAAGAACATGAGAATAACCCTTTAATCTCTTATTGAGAAATCACCCAGAAATATTTTGTTTTCATATAACTCTGTTTCCTGGAACTTAATTCTTGGTAAAGAGCATTTATATGTCGCTATTTCCAGCCTAACTGCTGTGAGCCAATTGAAAGGAATAATGTCACAGTGACCCGAGCCAGTGGCAGAGTTTTCTTTAATGTAATGTCAGATGTGTAATAGTTGTTCCTCAACCCTTATTCTTATATATGTTCTATCTTTTCAATGTGTTGCTTACTCTGGAAGCTAGCATTTAATTTGTACCTCTGACATCAATTTGTTCATGTTTTCTACTTTGACTTCAATGAATTTTGAAATGTGCAATGAGCAACATTTTAAAGCTGTAATTCCAAATGCAGCAATACACGTTTTCATGAATGTCACCCCAACACGTCTACCTCGATGAGACAGGCAAACCACCTAATGTGAGGAGGGAGCGTGGCCACTGGCCAGTCTAGCAGCCACTGAGCTATTGTCCTGACTCCTGGCAGTGATGATGTCCTAGTGATAAAACCTTCATTGTAAGTAAGCAACAGAACACTGCCTAATAAATGACACATCGCTGAAATCGGTGCTTCAGCCCCTACCTCCTGATGTCTTTAGGTTTCATAGCAAAAATCTGCTGACAGATTCCCTTTAATTTTTAAACAAACATGGTTGTATATGACGTCAAACTTAAATTATAAGAAATCTTCAGCAAATGCAAAGAGTTTTCCAGTGGTTTTATTTTTGTTTTGTATAATGGTACTATAGTTTTTTGTGTTTTAATTTTGACTGAAGCCAGAAGTGTGGATCCAGCGATGATGTCTTTGTACAAGTTCCTCCTCTGTATTTCCAACAGCTTTTTGATCCTTTTCGATCTCTAAGAATTAGAAAGTTCTTTTTTTTTCTTCAGAAACTGTGTCAGTCTTGTTCAAGTGCTGTGTCTTAAGCCTCTTTCACACTTCCGTTTTTTGGCATCAGTCAAAATCCGCTGTTTTAACGGATCCGTCGAAATGAGTGAAAAACGGATGCAACTGATCCGTTCTTTCGAGTGATCCGTCTAGTGGATCCACCGAAAAAACGGATCCGTTTAATCAGTTGCATCCGTTTCTTGCATTTCTTTGATAGATCCGTCGAAACTGCAGATATCGAAATGTAAAGGAACATGATTCTAGAGAGAGAGAGACTGAGTTAAATTGAAGGAACAGAAATGAAAAACGGAATCTGATGACGGATCTGTTTTTTGACGGACAGCAACGGATCCGCCGCCCATAGGTGTCCATTCTAGCTGATGACGGATGGCGATGAATCAGTCACTGTCTGCCTTTTTGACTGAGACAAAAAAACGTTCCTAGAAACGTTTTTTTCGGCCGACGGACAGGTATTTTCTGACGGATCCATTGTACGACGGGCGAAACGGAAGGCCATCCGTCACTAATACAAGTCTATGGGGAAAAAACAGATCCACCAGGCATATCCGTCAGATCCGTTTTTTTCCCCAAATGGCGGATTTTGACTGATGCCAAAAATGGAAGTGTGAAACAGGCCTTAGCAGCCAAGCCCCATTAACTGCTGTGTATTCACATACTATCCCATAAAGTTTCTTCAGTGTTTTATGGTTTTCTCCCCACCATTGTGGATTTGATCCTATTCAATGCCTTGTAGTGGTTTAATGTGAAATTGGCAGCCTAATCCGCAATGCAGTCTGAAAGTAACATGAGGATTCTGTCATATATCGGATGCGGATTTGTCGTGGATATGTGACCGAACTCACAGCGGGATATTTCCAGTGGTATGTGAACACAGCCTTAACGATCGTTCTGTACACACAGGGCCCGATGCATTAATGCTCTCATGCCAGAATTCTGGCATGAAGGCTTTCAACGTTTACAAAATCGAGGCGTTGCGCCTAAAGTTTGTGACTTTTGGCATCTTCAAGCCAGTTTCTCTGAACTCTAATGAAATTTGCAGCACTTGGCCAAGCCGGATGCGTGGACTGCCCCTTGCCAAATCCGTGATGAGTGGCAGCGTTCACTAAGCCACAAATCGTGAACAACACTGACAGTGATGCGTCGGGCCCTTAGAATGTTCACCGGTCAGTGAGCACACGCCAGCAATTGACTGCTAGTCGGCTTATATGTAGTTGAACAACGCTCGCTTAATGGCATTCGTGCCGTGTAAATGCAGCATAATGGTAATATCCTTTTGGTTTATAGAAGCTGTGTGCCTGCTTAAAAAAAAATGTACTCCATGCCATTGTACAACAACATACAACAGCCACAACCGCAAAGTGTTGGCACACCACCAGTTACATCCATAGAGAGATGACAACATTTTTTCCATAAAGTTATGTTGAGCAAGTGGCAAAGTGCAGCCTTGCATGGCCCTCTTAATACATTTCTTATTCCTTCACGCCCCTCTTTAAGGCTACTTTCACACTTGCGTTTTTTTGCGCTGCGTGCGCAGTGCAAACGCACATAAAAAAAAGCATCATGCGTTTTTATGCGTGTTTTTGTGTTTTTGCGCATGTCTTTTTTTTTTTTAAAAACGCATGCTTTTTTTGCGCTGACGGGGTCCGCAAACCAACAACGGGCGAGCACGTTTGAGTGTCCCTCCACATATCCTCTCCCGCAACGGGGATTTTTTTCCGGATGTTTTTTTCACATGAAGATTAGATAGGGGTGACAGATCCTATTGAAAGGGTCCGATCTCCCCAAACCAACAACGGGCGAGCACGTGCGAGTGTCCCTCCACGTATCCTCTCCCGCAACGTGGGATATTGTCAGACCACGGAGGTGAGATACGGGCGACGGACCCTATTGAAGGGGTCCGATCTCCCCAAACCAATAATGGGCGAGCATGTGCGAGTGTCCCTCCACGTATCCTCTCCCGCACCATGGGACATGATGCCGGACTTAGCCGTGTCCACCCTAGGGTATTGAAACCTTAGGCTGCACAGAGGCACAAGCGTGGTCCGTGCGACCCCCACTGCCCCACCAATGCTAAGACTGCGGTGGGGCAAGGCGGCGGACGGTCCCTCTCCTCACCCCTCGAGGGGTTAGATGGAGCTAGGGTGCCTGCACCATCCTTGTTGCATATGGCCCCCCTCCCCTCTACCTGAGCTGGACGGAGATGGATGGCCAGGGAGGGCTCCTGCAGCGGCCGCTTCTCTGGGGCAGCAGCAGACGGGCGGCGGCAGCGGCAGATCCGGTCCCAGCCTTAATTCTGGAGTCCGGCGGCTCCGCCCCCCCAGCGGATAGTTAAAATCGAGGCCGCGGCCGGAAGTCTCCGCCCCCGGTGTCGCGTCACGGCGGCCCCGCCCCCCGAGGCCTTGGCGGACACCGAAGAAATTTAGTCCCCGGCTTCAGGCCAAAGCTAGGCTGCAAAAGGAAGTACTGCCCCCAGGATCCTTTTTCTTCCGGGAGACTGCCCGCAGTGCTGGCGCGCAGATTGAAGCGACGCCTCGCACGATGAGGACATGGGGGACACAGGACTGGGGTAAGTGCTGCCCACTAGCCCCACAGAGAGGCCACGCTAGTAGAGGCAAAGAGCACCCTCCCCCGGCGTTTTTTTTCAGCGCGGATGCCTGACAGGTACAGCATGTCAGGAAAACCTAAGACGCATGCGTTCTTATACGCTGCATGCATCTCCTGTCGGTCCGCTTTTCCGTGGGCACAGACCAAGCGAGTATGCGAAGGAAACGGTTGACAGTCTCATGGAATCCATCAACCAGACTTTGGGGATTGATGATGATTCCACTATGGGTTTGGGCCATAAGGTGTCATTTAAGCGAGTCAAGCATCTCCATAGAGTATTTTGCACTCACCCTGAATTTGAGTACATAGTGCAACGACACAGAGAACGGCCGGACAGGCGTTTCTCGGGCCAGAAGGCACTCGAGGCGAAGTATCATTTTGCTCTGTATCTCCGTAAAAAGTGGACGGAATCCCCAACGGTGGATCCACCTGTGTCGCGCTTGGCTACAAAAACTCTACTATCCGTACCTAGTGGTTCTTCTATTAAGGACCCCACTGATCTTCTCATAGAGAACTTGGCTCGCTCAGTGTTTGAGGCATCAGGATCAGCACTCTCTCCCTTGTTCGCAGCAAAGTGGGTAGCCAAGGCCATGATTTCTTGGTCAGAATCATTGAATAGAGCCTTGCAAGACATAGACCTACCAGCTGAAGTATCAGAAATCACAAATCAGATAGCCATGGCGGGGGACTACTTGATCAATGCATCTTTAGATGCGGCCAACTGCGCGGCACTTGCGGCCGCAAATGCAATCTCCATTAGGAGAGCGCTATGGTTAAGGACATGGTGGGCCGATTCAGCCTCAAAAAAGTCCTTAACAGCGCCACCATACCAGTGTGGCTGACTGTTCGGAGAGAAGTTAGATCAGCTCATCTCCGACTCCACAGGAGGCAATAGCGGTTTTCTTCCTCAACAAAAGGTCAAACCGCCGTTTCGTCACCAGTTTCAGGTGCGTTTTTGGGCCTTTCGCAACCCCGGGTGGACTATGGCGGCTAATTCTGCTGCGTCAGGGCGCCCCAACCAGAATAGGGACCGACAGGTCTCATATAGAGCCAACCCAATTGGGGAGGATGCATACTAACCAGTCCAGGTCGAGTGGATCCAGGTCCCAAAGATCTTCAGCCAAATGACTCGGGGCATTTGTCAGGCGGCTCCAGCAAGGTAGGCGGCCGCCTACTCTGGTTTCACCACGCCTGGCTCAATGTCACACATGACACATGGGTGAGAGAGCTGGTGTCCACAGGGTACAAGATAGAATTTGTCAGGCACCCCCCAAGACGATTTTTTCTTTCCAGTCTTCCCAAAGTGGATACCTGGGCAAAGGCTCTACTAACAGCCATCAATTCGCTCAGCCTCAACGGAGTCATCATTCCGGTACCAGAAAACGAGAAGACTCAGGGCTTCTATTCCAATCTGTTTGCAGTCCCAAAAAAGGACGGGACTGTCAGACCAGTTTTGGATCTAAAGCTCCTGAACAAATTCATCAGGATCAGACATTTCCGGATGGAGTCTCTCCGTTCAGTCATATCGGCAATGGGGCAGGGAGAGTACTTGACCTCTATCGATATCCAGGACGCCTATCTACATATCCACATTTTCCTTCTTCATCAAAGGTTTCTACGCTTCACCATCAAAGGTCTACATTTTCAGTTTGCAGCGCTGCCCTTCGGGCTAGCCACTGCCCCCAGAGTGTTCACAAAGGTCATGACAGTCTCCATGTCCATCCTGCACTCCCGGTGCATAGTCATATTCCACTACTTAGATGACCGCTTGGTCAAGGGCCCTTCAAGGCGGGTATGCGAGGAAAGTGTCAGCATCACGCTAGATACTCTTGCCCGCTTAGGGTGGTTGGTCAATGTAAAGAAGTCATCCCTTGTTCCAGCTCAGAAAATTTCCTTTTTAGGGATGACCTTCGACACTTGCCAAGGGTTGGTAATTCTCCCTCGAGACAAGGCCTTAGCTCTCCGGCAGGGAGTGCGGGTACTGCGCCAACCAGTCCCTCACACCATCCATTTCTGCATGAGAATTTTAGGAAAAATGGTGGCGGCGATGGAAGCGATCCCGTTCACCCAGTTACATCTTCGCCCAGTGCAGCATGCCCTCTTGTCATCCTGGGACAAGAACCCATTCACGCTCGATCATCGGTGCCGGTTGTCCTCTCAGGTCAGTCAGTCACTAGAGTGGTGGAAAATCAATTCCTCCCTTTCCCCCAGATCAGTGGCTGGTGGTCACAACAGACGCCAGCCTCCTCGGCTGGGGAGCAGTCTTTTGCCACCACATGACCCAGGGTCGGTGGTCACCGCAGGAGGCACGTCTGCCGATCAACTTGTTGGAGATACGGGCGATCCGGCAGACTCTGCAACGGTTTCATAACCTTCTAGCAGGCCGCCCCATCCGGATTCAGTCGGACACCGCCACGGCGGTGGCTTACATAAACCACCAAGGGGGCACCCACAGCAGGGCAACCATGCGCGAGGTAAGGCACGTGCTTCGCTGGGCCGAGAGGAGCCGCTCGGTGATATTGGCGGTTCACATCCCGGGGGTAGAGAACTGGGCGGTCAGACTTCCTCAGCCGGCAGGGGCTTGCGTCCGGGGAATGGTCACTACACCCAGAGGTGTCTCAGCAGATTTGCCAATGGGGAACACCGGATGTGGATCTGATGGCCTCCAGGGTGAACGCCAAGGTGTCCGTATTTGTCGCTCGGTCCCGGGTCCCGCAGGCAATCGCCGTGGATGCGCTGGTTCTGCCATGGAATCAGTTTTGCCTCCCATACCTATTTCCCCCGCTGCCACTACTTCCGAGGGTCATCAAGAATATTAAGGCAGAAGGGGTGCCAGTGATTCTGCTGGCCCCAGACTGGCCTCGTCGGGCGTGGTACGCAGATCTAGTGCAGCTGCTCGTCGACATGCCATGGCGACTGCCAGAGCGTCCAGATCTACTTTCTCAGGGGCCGATCTGCCACCCGAACTCAGGGGCCCTGTGTATGACAGCTTGGCCGTTGAATCTTGGATTCTGATGCAGGTGGGGTTTGGGCGCAAAGTGGTTGCTACGATGGTTAGCGCCTGGAAGCCTGCCTCAGCATGAATTTACCACCATACCTGGAAGGTTTTCTTTGCATGTTGTCGAGGCAACGGTTGTTCTCCACTGAGATTCTCCATTCCTAATATCTTGTCTTTTCTCCAGTCTGGCCTAGACTAAGACTTGGCCCCCAGTTCTCTCAGGAGACAGATATCGGCTTTATCCGTCCTTTTTCAGCGCAGGATTGCTACCAACTTGCAGGTAAAGACTTTCATCCAGGGGGTAGCCCACTTGGTACCTCCCTATAAGGCACCTATGGACGCCTGGGACCTTAACCTGGTCCTAAGTGTTCTGCAGGAAGCTCCATTTGAGCCACTACAGGATGTGTCTTTGTCATACCTTTCCTGGCCTGCGCACTGCAGTACTCTGCTTTGCCCTCAACAGGGCAGAGCAGTGCGCCGGAGCCGCGATGGGAAGTAAAGAAGAGGACTTCATCGCTAGAAGATGGGAGGCACCGGACTGGACTGCGACACCCATCGGACCAAAACTGGACCGCCCCTGGGTGAGTATAATCTAACTCGTTTATCTTCTCTTTCAGGTTACATCGGGGGCTTATCTACAGCATTCTGTAATGCTGTAGATAAGATGCAGCCACCGCCATCAGGGGCTTATACACCAAAAAATGGGTGACAGATTCCCTTTAATTGGGGTCTACTACAGGATTTTTTACTGAATTTAGAAAAAAATGTACTGCTTGTCCCAAACTCGGTATTCAGCTAATCAGGCATACGCCTTCCCTGCCTCCGACACTGTTAGTGAGGGAGAGGGGCCAACCTTCCTTTATTTTTCCATCTTCTCCTCTTTCTCAAATGATACCGTACCTTCAAGCAGATGCTCCAGGACAGAAAATGACCCAGCGCCTACTTTGGATGAGCCCCTATAAACCTCACCTCCCGAAAATTATGAGCCACAGATTCCTGATTTTGACGCAATCTGGAATCCACTTTGACATTACCGGCCTCACAGAAATTGACTATACCAAGTATTTTTTCTGAGGATTTTATAAATTTCATAGTGTCCCAGACAAATTTGTACGCTCAACAATCTTTATCCCATCATATGCCAACTGGACCCCTTTAAACGCCATAGAAATGATTACGTTTTGGGACCTTGTGTTTCTCATGGGGATATTGAAGAAGCCAGAAATTCCACAATATTGGAGTGTTGACATTCTGTATAACACTTCACTGTTCCGCTTAGCTATGCCCTGGACACGCTTTGAGGCCATCTCTAAATTTTTGGATTGCAGTGATAATGCATAATGTGCTCCCTGAGATAACCCCAACTTTAACTGACTTTTCAAAGTTCGGCCGGTCATTGATCACTTCAGCAACAAGTTTGCTGAGGTGTACGTTTCCCAAAGGGACATCTGCGTGGATGATTCCCTAATACATTACATTACTTGCCCAGTAAGAAGGTCCGGTATCAAATTAAGATGTACAAACTGTGTGTGAGTACCTCCGGGTACACCCACAGGTTTAGGGTTTATAAAGGGAAGGACAACCGGATTGAACCCCCTGAATTCCCCTCTGTACTGGGAGTGTGTGGAAAAATTGTGTGGGCTGTGGTGCACCCACTGCTGGATCAAGGTTATCTTCAAGTCCCTCTGTGTATGAGCTTCCGCAGCATGCTGTACTATCTGCAAAAATCAGAGAGGCCTCCCTAGGGTGCGAATTGGGCAGCTGCTCAGAAAGAGTGAGAGCAAATCCCAATCTAGCGACAATATGCTGATGGTCAAGGACAAGAAGGATGTCCTATTCTTGACCACCATTAGACGGTGATGCCAGCTCCCCCATCGCTGTACGAGGTTTCTCTACACAAGTCACCAAAGTAGACTGTGTCTTGGGGTACAACAAGAACATGGGGGGATATGATCTCTCTGATCAAGTCCGCCAGCCATACAGAGCCATGAGAAAAGCCAAGGTTTAGTACAAGAAGCTGGTCGTGCACATCATACAAATGGCAATGTATAACTCTTTCGTGCTGTCGTGATGTGCTGGCCAGACAGCAACCTTCCTTCAGTTCCTGGAGGAAGTGATCAAGGCCCTAATATTTGGCAGTCAGGAAGGAGTGGGCCCCAGTGCTTCCACAACTGAAGGTGCATGTGTTGTACCAGGGCAATATTACCCCAGTATGGTCCCTCAAACTGCAAAGAGAGGAAGGTTGCAAAAAAGGTGCAAAATGTGTTACAGAAGGGGGATACAAAAGGACACCATTTATCAGTGTGACACCTACCGTGACAAACCTGATCTGTGTATGATAGACAGTTTCAGATTCTGCCACTCATCCATGGACTAATAAATTTCTGACTTGAACAGCTCACGCATGCCAACCTGATGCACTCTACACAACTCGTATGCCAACCTGAGGCACTCTACACTATTTTCACAAGCCAAACAGATGCACTCTATACAACTCGCGTATACTAACCCGATGCACTTTACACATCACATATGCCACCTCATTAAAAAAATTCACATCCAGGAAAACACTAGATCAATTCCAATATAGGGTCACTTGTGTGGGGGGTTCCGCTGTTTAGGCACATCAGGAGCTTTCCAAATGTGACATGGTATCTGCTCTCAATTCCAGCCAATTATACGTTCAAAAAGTCAAATGGTGCACTTTCTATTCCAAACAATAATTTTCCATCACACAGTAGCATAGCAACCAGAGGGGGCAGAGGGTGCGGTCGCCCCCTGACTCCACGCCGTCCTGAGCGCAGACCCCAGGGCAACCACATCCTCTGCCCACCCAGAGCTACAATACCCTTAACTGTATTGGTGTGTCCGTCACACGACACAGGTAAGCCCCATGGTAGAGCAGGAAGAGACTATCTCCCTGCACTACCGCTCTCCCTTCTGTAGACCGTCAGTCACTTTAAGCCTGTGTTCTACAGAACGGCCGAGGTACCGACGTACTTGCAGGATGTCAGTCCCACTGCGGTGAAGTCATTGCTCCGCAGTGGACTTTGGACTTCGGACTGTGTTTGCCACCATCTCTACCGGAGAGCTCTAGGACTCTACCAGCGAGGCCTGATGTGTGCGAATTAGGACTACTCATCCATCCTGAGGCTACAGGCCCTGCTAAGGCGCTTCCTGCAGGTCCTGCTGCAGTTTTGGGTGTTCCATCTGTTCAGGGCGTCATGGTCTTACATGACAGGACTGTCCAGAGGGTCCTTCTCCTTCCTGCCTTCGGCCTGTCTGGTGCACACGTCCGTGGGGCCCGATGAGCTGTACGAGATACTAGATGCCCTGGAGCTGCGGTCAGGGTCATGGGAGGAGTTGGGGCCCTGGAAGGATCTGCTTTCTACAGCAGATCTTCACATCATGAACCCATGGAAGGGGGTATGTCTCCTCCGGCAAGGAGCAGTAATCCTGGGACACTACCTTATAGCAACGTGACCCCTGGCACAGCAAGATGCAGACCCTGAGACAGACAGGGCTGGGCCCCTGGAAGAATTTATGGACCCTGACCAAGAAATGGGCGATAAGTGCTGTAGTAAGTCAGCTGCCAACAACACTTATGTTAGGCATAGGATAAATGTCAGAGATGGACCGTGTAATGTAAACCACGAGAAGAGCCCTGCCCGGCTCCACTTTGCTCCTCTAGGTATGATGTCCTTTATCTTTAAAAGGGAACCTGTTAGTTCCCCCATGCCCCCAGAACCACGAGCAGTTGTGTACATATCTAAATTCCCTGTCTAACAGTCCCATTATTACATTACACACAATAAACAGATCTTTAGAAAAAGTATTTCTAAAGTCCGTTTATGATATATAAATTAACTCTTTGACTAGTTGATGGGGAGTTAGTCTGGGGACACTATGTGGCTTACTTATTATGTTATCACGCCCCTAAAGATCTGTTTATGTGTGTAATGTAATAAAGGGACTGTTAGAGAGGGCATTTACAGTAGATATGTAGACACAACTGCTGATGGTTCTGGGGGCAGGGGGTACCTGACAGGTTTCCTTTAACCCCACATCAGGTGGAGTATTCACTTGACTAGAGCTAGGTAATGAGCCCAGTCCCCAGAAATTGAATATATCTGAAACAAGAGGCTGTGATCCCTGCAGGAGATCCAGTGCCAATATGTCCCCATCACTGAGCTCAAGGACCCTGCTTACAATCGGGGAACAGTTTGGGGATTACTGTGAGGGCCATTATACAGGTTGGGGACTAGTGTGGAGACTACTGTGGGAGCCATATTACAGTTTGGGGGCTAATGCAGGGGGCATTATTCAGTTTAAGGGCTAGTGTGGGGTCAAGATACTTTGTTTAGGGGGAGCAGTGGTGACATACTGTGTATAAGGGAGATGTGGGCCCATCATACAGTGTATAATTGAGCTGTATATTGGGGGACTCAGAGATATTATTAAATGTTAAGTGGGCACTTAAAGGATTATTGTTATAGGGGCACTCAGATTATTGTGGGTGTCAAAGGGGCAAAATGTGGACACTGTAGGGCATTTGCACAGGTCATTAGTATGTTTAGGGGCAATTTTACCATCTAGAGGGCACATAGGAGGAATTATTACTATGTAAGGGGCACACTGGTGGCATTATTATGTGGGGCAGTAAGAGGAGCGCTGTTATGGTCACACATCAGGTGTAGTTATAGGGACACACATGGCAGCAGCGGCTCAGTATAGGGGCATCAACAGGATGAGGCGTTTGTTGGGAATAGATGGAGACGGGGCTGGAAATGTGAGAAGTGAAATGTCTTTTTTGTAATCTCCGCAGATGAGTCCTGGCTGTAAGAAGTTGACATATCAGATTGAGCAAGATGGAAGAGACGGGAATAATGAAGGACTCCATAACGAACTTCAACTGTAAGTTACTTTAACTGTACTGTATTCACTTCTGTGTTGTGCAGGACTGATATCTACCACAGAATGGTCACTATATGACGGTAATACCATAGTTGTAATTAGCGTTACTGGTTTCCCCCCCCCCCCCCCCCGGGCTGAACCCATAGATACGCCTCTGCCTTCAGTAACCCCTAGCTACGCCTCTGGGGTATCAGCGTACTCAGGAGAAATTGCCGGTACCCTTGTGAAAATAAAAAATTTGGAGCTTAAAGAACATTTTTGTGTAAAAAAAAAAAAAAAAAAAAACTAAAATAAAAAAAGTGATATCTTATTCTTTATTTTCATGAGTCAACGTTATAAATTTCTGTGAAGCACCTGGGGATTCAAAGTGCACACATGTAGATAAATTACCTGAGGGGCCTTTTCCAAAGTGAGGTCACTTGTGGGGGTTCCACTGTTTAGGCACATCAGGGGCTCTCCAAACATGACATTGCGAAAACTCTCAATTCCAGACAATATTGTATTCAAAAAGTCAAACTGTGCTCCTTCCGAACCCTGCCAAACAGTAGTTTGCCCCTACATATGGAGTGTTGGCGTACTAAAGAGAAATTGTGCAACAAATTTTGGGGTTCATTTTCTCTTGTTACCCGTGTGAAAA
This sequence comes from Dendrobates tinctorius, assembly GCF_039654945.1. Taxonomy (NCBI): domain Eukaryota; kingdom Metazoa; phylum Chordata; class Amphibia; order Anura; family Dendrobatidae; genus Dendrobates; species Dendrobates tinctorius. The sequence goes on from NW_027361703.1 coordinate 68,073,879, forward strand.
TGTAAAACTTGGGGTCTAAAGTAAATTTTTTGTGAAAAAAAATTTAAATGTTCATTTTTTCACATTGTTTCAGTTCCTGCAAAGCACCTGAAGGGTTAATAGTCTTCTTAAATGTGATTTTGTGCACCTTGAGGGGTGCAGTTTTTAGAATGGTGTCACCTTTGGGTACTTTCTGTCATATAGGCCCCTAAATGTCACTTCAAATGTAATGTGGTACCTAAAAACAAATGGTTTTGTAAATTTTGTTGGAAAAATTAGAAAGTTGAGAAAATGAGAAACTTTTAACCCCTCTAGCTGCCTAACAAAAAAAGTTTGGAAAATTGTGCTGCTGTAAAGTAGAAATGTGGGAAATGTTATTTATTAACTATTTTGTGTGACACAACTCTCTGGTTTAAGAGCATGAACATGAAAAGTTTGTAAATTGCAAAATTTTCAAACTGTTTGCGAAATTTCCAGTATTTTCACAAATGCATCATATCAAACAAATTTTACCACTATCATGAAGTACAATATGTCACGAGAAAACATCTCAGAATCAATGGGATCCGTTGAAGATTTCCAGAGTTATTACCTCATAAAGTGACAGTGGTCAGAATTGTAAAATTTTGACCTGGTCATGAAGGTGAAAACAGGCTCAAGGGTGAAGGGGTTAACCAGAAAACCTTTTTTAAATGCATATTCTCAAGTTGTTTCTTGAGCTGCTCACAAATCTGTAGTCTACTTCCTGGTTTCTGGCAGAGCTTGCGCTGAACCATAAGGGTACACCCGCAGCGTCCAGATGTTACAGCAGAGTGGATGGGATTTCAAGACATCCCATATCCACTTTGCGTGCACCGACGCCCGTGGATCACCCATAGAGACGGACATGCAGCTCGACTTTCCAGACTGCAGTATGTCAGTTTATCTTACGGAGACGTGGCCAATGTGTTGGACGCCGTGATTCCACACTGTTCAGTGAACACATGCGGAATCGCCTGCGTTCAAAAGCTGTCGGCGCTTTAGATGCACCAGACATGTACTGCGTCCAAAGCGCTGCCGATTACTGACCGTGGGGACGTAGCCTAAAGCTTAACACAAGTGGCTTGTACTAGTGGGTACACCATCACTGAATTTATATATAGAGATGGCATTGCATTTGAACAAGCACATGGCTCGGGAAAATGAGAGCTGTGATTAGAACTTCTTTGAAAGCTGCCGATGTGGGGGCTGGTGATTTTGTCAAATTTATAAACCGAAGCTAAATGCTGTAAAGAAATCAATGGGCTGGAGAGAGCTGGCTAGAATATTAATAGTTAATTTCCTCTCCTGGAATGGAACTACTGAGCACAATGAGCAGGGTCTGGGCAAACATTTGTGGCTGATCTCCATGGAAACCAGCTGTACACTCTGTCAGATAAAACCTCTTATTGCATGAGAATGATATCCGATCGAAAAAGCAAGTCAATTGCAAACTTGCTTATTTTCATACTGTCTAAGAATACTTCTTTAAGTTTGGGCATAATGATCACATAGGTGGTGGAGTACAGATTCATCCTAGCAAATTAATTTTAACTTGTTCCATGAGCATAAGATGTGATGTAACATCCAGGATGTCTTCATATAAGTTTTCTTTCTTTAACATCAGTAAAAAGCAAAATCACCCATTAATTAGAAGTAGCCCCAGAAATAATGTGATATTGTAGTGTGGTAGGCAAAGTCTTACTGGTTTTGCAATCTTTGATTCAGTGCTTGTCTGTATCTTAACATAATGTTAACCATGTAAATGTGTCTAGATATGTTGCATGTATTGTAATGTCTTGATTAATATTAGTTTTTGGTGTTTTTAAGCAGGAAGTAACTGAAAGGGATCGTGTCATCAGTACTTACCCTAAGGCTATGTGCACACGTATGCAGAAAATTTCTGCATAAAAACAGGACTCCTTCCCAGAAAACGCACTTTTTTTTCTGCGCGTTTTCTTCACGTTTTTTGCGCAAAAACGCTCGTTTTTTGTGGTTTTTGTCCGTGTGTCCCCAGACACATAGAAAATAGCAAGAAATGCAGAATTTTCCGCGAAATTAATGAGCATGCTGCTTTTTTACCGCAAAGCGTTTTTTTCGCGGAAAAAAACGCATCAATATGCACAAAAAGTGCAAAATGTATTAAAATGAATGGGAAGCTTCTTTTAAGCGTTTTTAAGCGGATTTTTTGGTAAATCCGTGAAAAAAACCGTAATGTGTGAACACAGCCTAAAAAGTATTAGGAGTGCTTTATCAGTCTCCTAATACTCAAGTTAATGTTACCGGTATTAGCCTAAGGGCTAAATGTATGTATTTAAAAACTAAGTTGAATTGTCCCTGCTTTCCTTATCAGTGGTCACCAGACTAGTCCAGGACATTTGCCAATCAATGCCACGGTGCAGTGGAAGCACGCACACAGCAGTGTAACATATGCAGTAAGAGTATGAAGGAGGAGAATAAATTGTACATCTTCTCCACCTCCCTGTTCTCCCGCACTCCCAGTATTGTCGGTTATACTGTTGTGGGCTTGCTTCCACTGAGCTAGTGGCATTGATAGGCAATTGTCCCAGACTACTCTGGTAATCGCTGGCAGGGAGATCAGAGACAACCTTAGGGTACCGCTACACTTAGTGATGCTCCAGCGATCCCGACAACGATATGGATCGCTGGTGCATCGCACAGTGGTCGCTAGTGAGCTGCCACACAGGCAGATCTCACCAGCGACATCGCTGGGGTCGGGGGTCGCTACGTAACTGTCAGACGCGGCGATCCTGACGTCCTCCCGCCCGCGTCGCTTGTCGGCGCCACAGGAAGCGCCTGACGAGAAATGGTCCAGGACAATTGACATGCTATGGTTTAAAAAAAATAAATAACATTGGCTCAAAAAACGTAAGAAGAAAAAACATACTGTGTGAATGAGTGTTAAAATCTCATAAAATTTTGCTGGTACTATAAAACACCCCTTTTTTCCGCAGGAAAAAAATACACTAAAAAAAGTGCAAAAACACAACATGTGACCATACCTTATATATCAATCTAGTCGGCTCATTCTGCCTGCAGAATAGACTGGTTAGATCTCCCTTAGAAAATACTCCTAGAATCTGTAGGAGACTAACATTTTTTCTGAGGCACCGCCAGGTTATACCCCTTGGGGATTGTGCGTTTGACAATGTATGGTTGCCTTTAAACAGGTTCATTGAAGTCAATACTAAATCTGTATATAGTAAGCGCCCCCTAGTGGAGACTGCAACAGGCAGGATTTTATCAGAAATGGCTGGGCTACAAAGTTGATTTCTTTTTGAAAGTTTAAAGCTAGGCCACCATGTTTTAAGCACTAGATAAGCTTTTAAAATTGTACCTAATAAATAATACTTTTATCATACTATTTTTTGCCGCTGAAGAGATCTTTGAATCTCCCCATTTCCTTGTAGATTGTAAGCTTGCGAGCAGGGACCTCACTCCTAATGTCATTGTTTGAATTGTCTTAACTTGTATTGAATTTATTGTCTGTACATGTCCCCGCTTAATTGTAAAGTGCTGCGGAATATGTTGGCGCTATATAAATAAAAATTATTATTATTATTATTATTTGAATGCAATTTTTGTTTGGGCACAACATCAAGTCCTTTTTTTGTGACAAACATTTGTTCGTGTACCAGGTTGATACCAAGCAGTGAGGAGGCCTGTGGTGGAAAAGCAGAATGTGTGCTAAGAAATGCTAGGAGCAGGGGTTCTGACTTGTACACTTGTTACATGGCTCACTGTACTCATTCTTCTTCTTTTTCTCTACAGACATGCACTTATTTGGGCACTATCCATCTCACGACGACTTCTATCTAGTGGTCTGTAATGTCTGCAGTCAAGTAGTAAAGCCACAAGTATTCCAGACACATTGTGGTAAGTAAATCCTTACTGCACGGTTATTTATTCCTCCATTATTAGTTCTCGCATATAGCTGACAGGGACCATAAGGGTGAGAATTTAGCCCATTTGAAGTAAATTCTAAAGTAGAAATCTGTTAATTAGCCTTCTGTCTTCCTGGGGATAATTCTGTATTTAAAGGGCTTTTCCACTCTAAGAAAATGTGGTGCCAAAAATCTTTTTAATATCAGATACTCACCCTCCCCAGGTCCAGTACCAGCTCTGTGCTGCCGCTCCTGTCTGTGTTTTTGCAGCCAGTCGCTGAGCTCAGTGATCGCCCGCAGTGGTGATGTGTCGACATGACATCACTGCTGCCGCGAAAACACACCGAAACCTGAGCTGCGGAATGCATTTAATGTGGAAAATCCCTTTAATAATCAAGTCCAATTGATAAACTTCATGACATTATGGGTGATCTGGTTACGGTACTTCTCCTTTATTGCCATGATCTCTTAGTGTCTGATACACTTAACCTTTAGGTCTTTTTGTAGTTAGGCTTGGTTTTCTAATGTCTCTGTTGTCATTCTTTATGTTCACCTTTTTGTAGCCAATATGAAGAGCTTCAAAACAAATTCTTTGGGATTTCTAGGAGAATGCAGCTTATGTTGTTTGGAATTCTTTTTTACATTCCACCCGTAGTAATCTGATGTTGGAATATGTCTAAAGTATGCACATTTATCATTACGTTCACACTATATAAGAGCCCTTTTATACCCACCAATGATTGGACGGACAAATGTTTATTCCCGACTTTGGGTCTTTATAAACTTGTCTGCAGAGCAAATGTTGAAATTAATCATTTGATGGCAGTATTAAAGCGAATCTGTCAGGTGGTTTTTGCTATATAATCTAAAGACAGCAGGAGATATGGGGGCTGAAACACTGAATTCAGAGAGATAAGGCTAACCCATCAAGTGCAGAGTAACCTGTGTGCGTCAGTCAAGCCCCAACGCACGTTTTCATTTCCGCTTACTTCTTAATAAAATTTGTACCTTTTTATATGAATTAAGTCTTTTATACTTTTTTGTACATGGAGAGCCAGGTGTGGGCGGGGTTAGCTTTCTCAACTCTGCTTTATTTTAAATCTAATTGCACAGATTGTGTCAGAACTGCTCTACCCAGTAATCTAAGTGATACATCGTTGGATTCAGCTTCTCTTTGCCTACATGATGCTGCTTTCAGATGAGGCAACAAAAATGTTGTGACAGATTCCCTTTAAGGGATGTACTACTAACAATAATCATGTGCCGATAAGGAGCTTTGCTGTCTTCAGCAGTCCTATAGATAATGAATGGAGCAATGGCTCATGCGTCTCCGCTGCTCTAATGCAGTGGGACTTTTCAGAGTCTTGTTCTCAACTTGCAGATTTGTGGGCATCCTATTAACTATTCCAGTGCTTTTAAAAATCTTTAGATGGGCCTCACCAGAGGCATCCCCGTAATGCTGGTGAGGTGTAGCTGTAGAGCTAATTCTCAAAAAATTGACTGCGTTTCAGTTCTTTTTCATGCTGAAGTAGTCTCTGGTTTAGCAATATTATGAAATAATGTTCAACTACATGTAATTATCAGTTATACAGCTTACAGGAGACAAAAGGAAAATTGAGAGATATCTTTAATATTCATATGGACTTCTACCTCAGATGGTGGAGGTGTCTACCAGGTGTTTGGATGAGGATTCAGTAGAAAACTTTTGAGAAGCCTCTCTCTAACCTGTGGATAGGTGATAACTTTAAATTTTAGGAATAACCCTTTAAAGGGAATCTGTCACCAGGTGTTTGCTGTGTAACCTGAGCGCAGTCTGATGTAGGGGCAGAGAGCCGGATTCCAGGGATTAATCATTCACTGAGCTGCTTGGTGTTGTTTTGATGGAATCCCTGATTTCTCTGCTGTGGACGTAGCAGTGGTCAGAATGCTGAGCTGTGTTAAACCCCGCCAACACCACTGATTGGTAGCTTTCTGTGTACATTGTCAGCAAGTTGCCAATCAATGATAGAGGGCAGGGTTACACAGGTTCGATGGACTGGCTTGCATGTGAGACCTAGTTCTGTAATAATCACCTGCTGATAAAATGCTTTTTGTATTGAAACTTCAGCAAGCTGCTGAGCAAGTGATGCATCCCTGGAATCAGGCTCACTGTGCCTACATTATGCTACTCTCAGATCACATTGTAAAAACGTGCTGACAGATTCCCTTTAACTTAAATAATAGTGATTGGAAAAAGTGCAATGGTCTCTGAATATGTGATCTTACACAAGTCTGTATGTTACCAACACTGCCCAATATGCATTCTCTTTCTTAGTCCTTCATAATGGTGAAGGTACATTCATTTTTTTTTTTTTGTTGTTGATGTTTTTGTAAAAATGAAAAATACATGTTAGAACTTTTTTTCTGCTTGTTTTAACTACATTTCCTGAAAACATTCTGCATGCAAGAAAAAAATCCTGCTGCCATTTAACTGATTGTTTGAAAACGTGACAAGGGGAAAGTAAAATAGAATCATAACTTAATATCTGCGATACATTGTCGTATTCAAGAGAAATCCACATTCTCCTTCTTATGTAAAGGAGCTGTTAAAATATATGGGCAGGACACTGATCTTCCTGAGAATTTGCCTTCAGAGCTTATATTAATCTAAAGAGGGCATTACAAGTCTTAGACATGTAGATCCTTAGAGCAGACTGTCAGTTATTACATGTCTCACACTGGTAACACCTTCTTGATGTTGATCCAGAGGAAGGTAAATACCCCATGAGGCAGATGCTATTGTTGATTGCTCCATATTAGCATAAATACTATTTCCCAACTCCAAATATGGCAATTGAGCTAGTTCCCTGGATCAACGTCCCATCTTCAAAATCTACTATTCGTAATTTCTAATATTATATTTTTTAAGAAAGGCATCCAGGTCCTACTCAAACTTGTGGCAGAGTATTCCAGTGCTTGCATAGATGAAAATGTATATTGGCTGTATTTAAGGCTGGTTTCACATTAGCGTTCAGCTGAGCTGCGGAGGGCTGCGTACTTCCTCCGTTAAGATCTGCCTACTTCAGCCCTTCTTCCGCTTAGCTCCGCCTACTTCTGCATGTGTCCTGCGTACCTATTTTTAACATTGGGTACGCAGGACATGCGGATGTATGCGGATGCGCCATTTTGACGTGCCCGACGAACACACAGAAATGCAACATGTTTCTGTATGTTTGGCGGGCACTTCAAAAGGACGCATCCGCATGTAATATATTCCGAGATATGAAAAGAACATGGTACTAAAACAAACATGCAAAGAGAGGGCCGCCTACCCAAACTCTCAGGCCGTGGAAGGAGGGCATTAATCAGAGAAGCAGCTCAGAGACCAATGGTAGCCCTGAAGTATCTGCAGAGTTCCCAAGCAGAGACTGGAGTATGTGTCCATATGCTCACAATTAGGCTGCGGTCACACTATCAGTATTTGGTCAGTATTTTACATCAGTATTTGTAAGCCAAAACCAGAAGTGGTACAATCTGAGGAAAAGTATAATAGAAACATGTCACCACTTCTGGATTTATCACCCACTCCTGGTATTGACTTACAAATACTGAGGTAAAATACTGACCAAATATTGAACATGTGACCATAGCATAAGCTGTACACTCCAGATAGGTGATCCTTTTGAAAGAGTGGGTGGAAAAAAGCCTTTACATACACAAAAAAAATTGTAAGGCTCTTTTTAAAATGTGCCAAAAGACAAATGTATGGAGAAAAGCGCTGTGGTCAGATGAGACCAAAATGGTGCTTTTTGAACACCAAGGTAACCTCTGTGTCTGGAGCCAAACCAAGAGAGCTCATCCCCCAAGAACACCATCCCCACAGTGAAACATTGTGGTGGCAACATCATGCTGTGGGGATGTTTTTTGGCAGCAGGGATAGTGAAAATGGTCCGAGTCAAGGGGAAGATGGATCGTGTGAAATACACGGATATTCTTGAGTAAAACCTGTTTGTCCCAGTCTCAAATCACTGACAGATAGAGGTTCACCTTCCAACAAGACAATGACCCAAAGCATACTGCTAAAGCAACACTTGAATGTTTTAAGGGGAAAAGTGTAAATGTTTTGGAGTGCCCTAGTCAAAGCCCAGACCTTAGTCCATTTGAGAATCTTTGGTCAGACTTGAAGATTGCTGTTCACCAGAGAAAACCATCTAACTTAAAGGAGCTGGAGCAGTTTGCCTTGAGCAGGTCTCCTGAATTGTGACTTGCTATTAAACTAAATGATAAGGCAAAAAACAGGCCATAATTGTGTGTGTGTTTGATTCCCCATTAATCAGCAGAACACTAGGGGTAATGCGCTCACTAGTAGAGATGAAACAATTTGATCGGGTCCCTGTAGCGCTTACCAAATAAGCTGCAGAGGGAACCCGGATACCTGGAGCACGCCGGCTGATCAGCGGTTCGGCTCCACAGTTGCATGTGTCGCGGCTGTGTCACAGTCACAACACATGCATGGAGAGCCAAGTTTTAATTATGCAATCATTGTGTGACAGATTCTCCCAGAGGGTAGGGTACATAATCTGTTTCCCACACCGCCACCAACCTGTAAGGGTATGTGCACACCATCCAGAGTTGCTGCGGGTTGGACGCTGCATACTTATGCAGCGTCCAACCCACATCAGCCACATGTTACAGCGTAGTGGATGGAATTTCAAGAAATCCCATGTCCACTATGCATCCACAGACACCCGCGAAGACGGACAAGCGGTGCGTCTTTCCAGACTGCAGCATGTGTCCGCCGGAGAAATTTCACCAATCGAATGTATTGAACACTGTGAATCTGCACGGTTCAGTGAACTCATGCGGCTTCAATAGACCACAGTGCTTTGGACGCTGCGAACATGCGCTGCATCCAAAGTACTGCCACTTCTGAATCGTGTGCAACTGGCCTTGTGATAACAAACTCGAACTGAAGGACATTAGTCAAGGAGAATGACCATTCAAGATAAGATAAGATAAGATAATCCTTTAATCGTCCCACCATGGGGAAATTCAGAGCATTACAGTAGCAAGGCAGGAACAAGTACAGATACAGATGCATAAAGGCATTACATTGACAGTAGGTAGGTACATATACGGGGAAAAAAAACAAAACAAAAAAAAACAGCTTGTTTGTTTAGGAAAACAGCTCCATTCCCAGGGTTGATTCTAGCTTTCTTGCTGCCTGATGCTGAGATTCAAATGCCAACCTCACCCACCCCTAGCAGTACATGATCCGTATACATAAATATATGCCAGTAGTGAATAAATCGTGTATATATAACCAGACACCAGGACTAAATAGTACACACACACAAATCTACGGTGGGTACGGAAAGTATTCAGACCTCTTTAAATTTTTCACTTTGTTTCATTGCAGCCATTTGGTCAATTCAAAAAAGATCATTTTTTTTTTTCTTATTAGTTTACACTCTGCACCCGATCTTGACTGATAAAAAGCAGAAATGTGGAAATGTTTGCAAATTTGTTAAAAAGAAAAGCTAAAATATCACATGGTCTTAAGTATTCAGACCCTTTGCTCAGTATTGAGTAGAAGCACCCTTTTGAGGTAGTACAGCCATGAGTCTTCTTGGGAATGGTGCAACAAGGTTTTTCACACCTGGATTTGGGAATCCTCTGCCATTCTTCCTTGCAGATCCTCTCCAGTTCCGTACGGTTGGATGGTGAGCGTTGATGGACTGCCATTTTCAGGTCTCTCCAGAGATGCTCAATTGGGTTTAGGTCAGGGCTCTGGCTAGGCCAGTCAAGAATGGTCACAGAGTTGTTCTGAAGCCACTCCTTTGTTATTTTAGCTGTGTGCTTAGGGTCATTGTCTTGTTGGAAGGTGAAACTTCAGCCAAGTCTGAGGTCCAGAGCACTCTGGAAGAGGTTTTCATGCAGGATATCTCTGTACTTGGCCGCATTCATGTTTCTTCATTTGCAACCAGTCGTCCTGTCCCTGCAGCTGAAAAACACCCCCATAGCATGATGCTGCCACCACCATGTTTCACTGTTGGGATTGTATTGGGCAGGTGATGAGCAGTGCCTGGTTTAGGAAAACTGGTGGTCCCAAACGTCTTCCATTTAAGTATTATGGAGGCCACTGTGCACTTAGGAACCTTGAGTACTGCAGAAATTCTTTTGTAACCTTGCCCAGATCTGGGCCTTGCCACAATTCTGTCTCTGAGCTCCTTGGCCAGTTCCTCTGACCTCATGACTCTAATTTGGTCTTATATAGACAGGTGTGTGCCTTTACAAATCAAGTCATATCAGTTTAATTAAACACAGCTGGACTCCAATGAAGGAGTAGAACCATCTCAAGGAGGATCACAAGGGAATGGACAGCATGTGACATAAATATGAGTGTCTGAGCAAAGGGTCTGAATACTTATGACTTTACCAAATGACTGCAATGAAAGAGTGAAAAATTCAAAGGGGTCTGAATACTTTCCGTACCCACTGTATACCAGCAGTGAATAAACCACGTACATATCTATATACCAGCAGTGAAAAATGAAAAAAAAAATGTTTCCAAGTCAGCCTCTCCTTCCCACCTTCCCCAGGCACAGTGGGCTCCAGCATCTGACTTGGTTTGCTAAATGCTGAAACTGCTGCCCTTCATGAACTTTATTACACACCCTATTAAATCGGTGGCACTGTATACTAGGTGGGTAATAGTTTTGTTACTCATTCTATATTTTAGGAGTGTATTTTGTTTGTGACTGGAGGCAGCTAGTGTTAGATAAAACTATGGAACTGTAGCGCCAATATTAACCACATGGTAATGGCAGCCATAAATGTAATATCCTCATAAAATACAGCGTCAGGTGCAAAAGTACGGTAATACCCATGTAATGTCTTATGTCAGTTACAAGTTTTATGTACAGTGTTGGTAACAAAAGTAATATTCCCCATGTACAGTGTCATTCACAAAATTAATACTCGCAATGTACAGTGTCAGTTACTAAAGTATTACCAAGTGTACAGTCTGTCAGAAAGGTAATACACCCAATGTGCAGTGCAATCACAAAATAAATATTCCCACTACCACCAGTGTCAGTCACAAAAGTAATACACCCCAATATACCGTGTTAGTCACAAAATACACCCCAATGTACAGTGTCAGCAGCAAAAGTAATACCCCCAATTTAGAGTTGGTCTCAAAAGTAGTTTCTGCTTAGTGTACATTGTAAGTCACATAAATAATACCCACCCACAAAATACAGTGGCATCTATTTTGCATTTTATGTATGGTAATCATGCAACATGGTGTAACTTCTGCTTCCTACCCCCACATTAATCACCTTCTCCTCCCCTCTTCTGGAGCACCAGGTCTCCTGCTGCTCCTTGCTCCTTTCTTAACATCTAGGTCATCCTCTCTGTCTACCTGCCCTGCTTTTTCCAATCACCTGGCTTGCCCTGTTAATGTCTTTTTGTGCCACTCTCTTCTTCCCTCCTCTTTCTCTAGAGGGCTGAACTTAATTTTCTTTTATTTTATTTCCATTGCGCTAACATATTCAGCAGCACTTTACATTTCAGAGGGGACTTTTACAGACATTACAGACTAACACATAACTCAACAGATACCAAAAAGGAATGAGGGCCCCGTTCGCAAGCTTACAGTCTATGGAGGAAATAGGGGAGACGCGAAAGGTGGATGGTATGACGGTCGCACAGGGAAAGGGGGTGTCGACTTCGCTCCCCTCGGGGGAGGGGAGAGAAGGACATAGCAGGGATCGTCTCTCTGGGGCCACCAGTTGCCCCAGGTCAGTTGGGGAACTGCACCGAGGACAAATGGTCACCATAAAGGATTCCCTTATAGGTACGAGTTAATGAGGCGCTCCCAGTGAGGGGGATATATATATATAATACACACCTCCCGGCCGTCACTGCCAGACTTCCTCACTTAAACAGTACGATATTCTGCCACCATTTCCTCATTCGAAATAGGCCCCATCCGACAGCGGACTTATATCAGGTCAGAAACCAAACCGGGTAGCGTATAATCACCAACGGAGTGTGCGGACGTGGGGATTTGTGTAGCGAGATAAAAGAGCAGCCCAAGATTAATTTTATATTTAATCACCGAAAGGTGCCCTAGAAATATACAGGTATATATTTACAAGAACAATATACAGGTATACAGTCAGGAGTGTAGTACAAGGATAGGGTATAGATAGGTTGCAATTACTGTGTTATGTAGCATGTAACCACAGGGAGGCGCTGATGGATCACAGGTCCAAATCTTAGTTAGAGGCTTTCCTGGCTGCGTCAGCTAACGGATCCTCCTGCCAGTAGAAAACTAAGTCCAAAATGAGGGGCTGCCTTATATCTCCTAGGCTGATCCCTCCCACGCTCTTCACCCACCCCTGGGCTTGTGCAGCTTCTCTCCTTCCATATCTGAGAGTATGATTTTCTGTCCAGAACCATGGATGGCCCATATCTTTCCGCCTGAAGCTCTGAATGAAATGGCAGCAGTGCCATTGGATTCTGCTGGAGTTTTTCTGCGCATGGCAACTAAATATGCCTGCCATATGTAATTCCTCGTAGCTATGCTTTGTAATTCAATAACGCAGTGTGCTACAGGTGGCTGCCAGGCATGGGCGTTTGGGGAAAGGAATGCCGATTCCGATTAATATGATCGTCTAGGCTCAGAGATATTGCATTCTGCAAATATAGTTCATTTTCCAGATTCAAGACCTCAGAGCCTTGCTGTGACCTGTTGTGCCCCTTAGTTTCCATATGCTTGAGTCAGACAGCAGAATCCATTTTGGCTGTAGCTGCACATGAATTCACACCCCGGTGCTAATTGCTAATCACCGAGCTTCAAAGGGTTTGTTCCTGGATTTTGATTAAACAAAAACAATGATCCTGTGGAACCCCGAGGGTGGGGGCACATTACAGGAGTGGAGAGACATTTACTTCGTCCCTCACAGATGGTAACAATTGCTTGTATTGTACGGTCCGGCCATCAATGTAATAAATAGGGTGTTCACGTAATGCTGCATGAACCGGTTGCAAACCGGTATGTGTACAGACACAGAGGGCTATTAAATGCATGTAGGCTGTGTGAACAGATGCTACAAGGGTCCTGGTTTTGGCGAAAATTTTCTATGGGCAAAATAGGGATAGTTAGATAAATATGTTGAGACAATAGGCCAGTCTAAAGAAATGCTTTTTTTAGGCCACGCTTAAAACTGTGGGTTTTGGGGATTAATTGAAGTGTCCTGGGTAGTGCATTCCAAAGAATTGGCACAGCTAGCAAGACGTCTTGGAGACAGCAATAGTATGTTTTGATTATTGTGGATGTTAATCTTAGGTGATTAGCAGAATGGAGGGCACGGATAAGGTGGTAGACTGAGATGAGGGAGGAGATGTAGGGTGGTTGCTGGACCGTGCAGCGCTTTGTGGGTGAGAGTGATAAGCTTATATTGGACTCTGTAGCGGATGGGTCACCTGTGCAATGACTGGCACAAGGTAGAGGCATCGGTGTAACGGTTGGAAAGGAATATGAACCTGGCTGCTGCATTCAGGATGGATTGGAGAGGGGAGAGTTTAGTAAGAGGGAGACCGATTTAATAGAGACTTCCAGGTTGACTGTGGGGTTTACTCGCACACTATTTGAGGCGTTGTGGCTAGAAATAGGTAAGGCTATTGAGGGGCTGAGCACCGGAGGACACTGAAGAGGGCCCTTGTGGAAGTACAGCATATGGGTCCTTCGCAGTCCAATAATGTGTTTGTGACAGAAGTGGTTTACTGCTTGGAAGGTGGGAGTGGGTCCCCTTACCCATTTGGGGCTCCTATGCGCCTGCCCAGGTTGTACCAATGACCTGTTCGCCTCTTGGGCAGAGCTACCTGGAGTTGCTTTCATCCCCGCACCAGTGATGGGTCATGTAGGACATGATTGAAATATCCAAGAAAGACTAGTCAGATGTGCAGCACCCCAGAGTACTGAAGGAGATAGCAGAAGAAATTTTTGAACCCCTCTCCATAATCTTTGAAAATTCTTGGAGAACAGGAGAAGTGCCAGAAGACTGGAGAAGAGCAAATGTTGTTCCTATCTTCAAAAAGGGGAAGAAGGTGGACCCAGGCAACTATAGGCCGGTGAGTCTGACTTCTATACCCGGAAAGATCTTTGAACAAATTATTAAACAACATGTATGTCAATACCTGGATAAGAATGAAGTGATTAAACAGAGTCAGCATGGGTTTGTAACTAATAAGTCATGTCAGACTAACTTAATTTCCTTCTATGACGGTATCACTGATTGGGTGGATCAAGGAAATGCTGTAGATATAGTATACAGTGGGGCAAAAAAGTATTTAGTCAGTCAGCAATAGTGCAAGTTCCACCACTTAAAAAGATGAGAGGCGTCTGTAATTTACATCATAGGTAGACCTCAACTATGGGAGACAAACTGAGAAAAAAAAATCCAGAAAATCACATTGTCTGTTTTTTTTTCCTTTTATTTGCATATTATGGTGGAAAATAAGTATTTGGTCAGAAACAAGCAATCAAGATTTCTGGCTCTCACAGACCTGTAACTTCTTCTTTAAGAGTCTCCTCTTTCCTCCACTCATTACCTGTAGTAATGGCACCTGTTTAAACTTGTTATCAGTATAAAAAGACACCTGTGCACACCCTCAAACAGTCTGACTCCAAACTCCACTATGGTGAAGACCAAAGAGCTGTCAAAGGACACCAGAAACAAAATTGTAGCCCTGCACCAGGCTGGGAAGACTGAATCTGCAATAGCCAAGCAGCTTGGAGTGAAGAAATCAACTGTGGGAGCAATAATTAGAAAATGGAAGACATACAAGACCACTGATAATTTCCCTCGATCTGGTGCTCCACGCAAAATCCCACCCCGTGGGGTCAGAATGATCACAAGAACGGTGAGCAAAAATCCCAGAACCATGCGGGGGGACCTAGTGAATGAACTGCAGAGAGCTGGGACCAATGTAACAAGGCCTACCATAAGTAACACACTACGCCACCATGGACTCAGATCCTGCAGTGCCAGACGTGTCCCACTGCTTAAGCCTGTACATGTCCGGGCCCGTCTGAAGTTTGCTAGAGAGCATTTGGATGATCCAGAGGAGTTTTGGGAGAATGTCCTATGGTCTGATGAAACCAAACTGGAACTGTTTGCTAGAAACACAACTTGTCGTGTTTGGAGGAAAAAGAATACTGAGTTGCATCCATCAAACACCATACCTACTGTAAAGCATGGTGGTGGAAACATCATGCTTTGGGGCTGTTTCTCTGCAAAGGGGCCAGGACGACTGATCCGGGTACATGAAAGAATGAATGGGGCCATGTATCGTGAGATTTTGAGTGCAAACCTCCTTCCATCAGCAAGGGCATTGATGATGAAACGTGGCTGGGTCTTTCAACATGACAATGATCCAAAGCACACCGCCAGGGCAACGAAGGAGTGGCTTCGTAAGAAGCATTTCAAGGTCCTGGAGTGGCCTAGCCAGTCTCCAGATCTCAACCCTATAGAAAACCTTTGGCGGGAGTTGAAAGTCCGTGTTGCCAAGCGAAAAGCCAAAAACATCACTGCTCTAGAGGAGATCTGCATGGAGGAATGGGCCAACATACCAACAACAGTGTGTGGCAACCTTGTGAAGACTTACAGAAAACGTTTGACCTCTGTCATTGCCAACAAAGGATATATCACAAAGTATTGAGATGAAATTTTGTTTCTGACCAAATACTTATTTTCCACCATAATATGCAAATAAAAGGAAAAAAAACAGACAATGTGATTTTCTGGATTTTTTTTTCTCAGTTTGTCTCCCATAGTTGAGGTCTACCTATGATGTAAATTACAGACGCCTCTGATCTTTTTAAGTGGTGGAACTTGCACTATTGCTGACTGACTAAATACTTTTTTGCCCCACTGTATCTTGACTTCAGCAAAGCATTTGACAAAGTCTCTCATACAATCCTTATTGAAAAAATGGCTAAGTATGGAATGGACAAGGCAACTGTTAGGTGGATTCATAACTGGCTTAGTGATCGGACCCAAAGAGTGGTCGTAAATGGCTGCACATCCAGTTGGAAGAATGTCTCAAGTGGGGTACCACAGGGCTCTGTCCTGGGCCCTGTATTGTTCAACATCTTTATCAACGATTTAGATGAAGGAATTGAGGGTAAACTGATTAAATTTGCTGATGACACAAAGCTAGGAGGGATAGCTAATACTAGAGAAGAGAGAGAGAGAGAGGATTCAAAAAGATTTAAATAAACTGGAGAAGTGGGCAGCAACTAACAGAATGGTTTTTAACAGGGAGAAATGATTGCAAAGTACTACATCTGGGCAATAAAAATGAAAAAAGCATATATAGAATGGGAGGAATAGGGCTAAGTGACAGCACATGTGAAAAAGACTTGGGTATACTAATAGATCACAGACTGAATATGAGTCAACAGTGTGATGCAGCAGCAAAAAAGGCAAATGCAATTCTAGGATGTATTAACAGAAGCATACAGTCTAGATCACGTGAAGTCATTATTTCCCTCTACTCCTCTTTGGTCAGACCTCATCTGGAATATTGTGTCCAGTTTTGGGCACCACATTTTAAAAAAGACATCAACAAACAGGAGCAAGTTCAGAAAAGAGCGACCAGAATGGTGACCGGTCTGCAAACCCTGTCTTATGAGGAAAGGTTGCAGGATTAGGGATTGTTTAGTTTGCAAAAGAGAAGACTGAGAGGAGACTTAATAGCTGTCTACAAATATCTAAAGGGCTGTCACATTGTAGAAGGATCAACTTTATTCTCATTTGCACAAGGAAAGACTAGAAGCAATGGGATGAAACTGAATGGGAGGAGACACAGATTAGATATTAGAAAAAACTTTTTGACAGTTAGAGTGATCAATGAGTGGAACAGGCTGCCACGAGAAGTGGTGAGTTCTCCTTCAATGGAAGTCTTCAAACAGAGGCTGGTCAGACATCTGACTGGGATGATTTAGCGAATCCTGCTTTGAGCAGGGGGTTGGACCAGATGGCCCAGGAGGTCCCTTCCAACTCTACGATTCTATGATTCTATGATTGTGAACGTCCTTGGGGCCATGCAGTAGCTGGGCAGCTTGTCAGTTATGGCTATCCGCCCATCAGAGAAACTGGAGAGTGCTGCCTCAGGCAAGTTGCTCATTTCGCCTTATGGCAGATGTGGCACTATCCATCCTTGCAACTTTTAGGTGATGTGCCCATGGTGTCTGTTCCAGGCGGAACAGAATTTTTACATCAGACAAAGCACAAAATGCAAAAACTCTTAACACCATTACCCTAAGGATATGTGCACATGCTCAGGAATGGCTCAGGATTTGACACAGGTGAAATCTGCACCAAATCTGCATCTGAGGTCACTGGCAGGTCTCCTGCGTTTTTACATGCGTTTTTACATGCGTTTTTTCATTGCATTGATTTTTTTTTGCCACTTGAAATAAAGCTAATTGAAAGTTTGCTTCTGGGAAGGAAAAAAAAAAAGTGATTTCCTGTTTGCAGATATATTGGGGTATGTCCCTACAGTCAGTAAACGCTGCGGGGTTGGGTCCTGCGCATATCCGCAATGCCCTGCAGCATCCAGCTGTTAGAACATTGTGGATGGGATTTCAAGAAATGATGCACGCAGCTCACCCACAAAGACGGACATGCGGCGCGTCTTTCCAGACCGCAGCATGTCAAGTTATGTAGCTGCTTAAATTACCCATTCACTATCATTAGATGCGGTAAAACCGCATTATCTTCCTAGTCACATGCGTATTAAGTGCGGGAACACAGCTTACTACGCATGTGTACTAATGTAAATAATGGTGAATCTTGTGGCACAGGAAGTGGAGGAAAGCACAGAGAGAGGTCCACTCCTTTCTAGTAAATAAATAATAGTTAAAACCAGCCAGAGTAAAGCAAACAGCTGGAACTGGTACTTCAGGCTGGTAAGGATCCAATATCCATGAATATTACCAGCCTGTTAATACCAGGCCGCAGCAGTCTGCTTACCTTGGATGGTTAAATAACTATTTTTGTCAACTAGCTAAGGAAAAAGCACACAGCTGTGGCCTTGTATTCTCAGACTGGTGAGGCCCATGGATTTTGGCCCTCACCAGCCTAAAAATAGCAGAAGATGTGCCAAGTGAGGCTCTTCCCACTTTCCCTGTATCGGTGGCATGTGGGGTAATTTTTGTGGAGTTGATGTCACCTATGTATTGTTCGGTGACATCAAGCCCTGAGGTTAGTAATGGAGAAGCGTCTATAAGACACCTCTCCTTTACTAATGCTATAGTTACATGCTAAATAAGCACACAGCCAGATTAAAGTCCTTTAATTGAAATAATGACACAGACTCCTTTAATAGATCTTAATTAAACCATACTTACTGCATCACCTAATTCCAGCGAAGCCCTCTATCTCCTGTAAGAGAAATAAAATAAGCAACAGTATACCATACCTTTCTGCCAAGAAGATATACATTCTGTCCCACGATGAGTCCAGCTCTGCTACATCTGGATGCCTTTTGTTGAACAGTGGCATTATGCCACCATCCAGCTTGACATTCAGACACAGCAGAGCTTGAAGCTGATGACTGGAGATAACTTGGTCCCCGGCGGTCGTGTGCACGGCAGTTCTCGCGGTCAGCTGATCATGAGAACTTGGCTAGTGACCGGAGATAACCCCATCCCTGACGGTCACGTGCACGGCAGTTCTCGCAATCAGTTCAGCTCATCGCGAGAACTGCAGTGTATGCAAGCTTCTGTCTGAAAAAAGGTACAATATTATTTAAATTAGTATACTTGCGTAGTAAGCTGTGTTCCCACTCTTAATATGCTTGTGACTAAGAAGATAATGCAGTTTTACCGCATCTAATGGTAGTGAAAGGGTAATTTATGCAGCGGAGACGGATAGTCTCCATTGCATAAATTGGCATGCTGTGCTCTGGAAAGACACTCCGTATGTGCGTCTCCACAGGGAAGCCAGAGGCGTCTCAGGACGCATAGTGGAGACGGGATTTCATGAAATCCTATCCACGACGCTGTAACATCTGGCTGCTGCAGGTTTGATGCTGCGGATGTACGCAGCGTCCAACCTGCAGCGTTTAATGACTGTGAGAACATACCCTAAAATGTATACCAACTAGGGTGGGTGACACACAATACGTTAAACAGAAAATGATGCATATACAGTACAGACCAAAAGTTTGGACACACCTTCTCATTCAAAGAGTTTTCTTTATTTTCATGACTATGAAAATTTTAGATTCACTCTAAAGGCATCAAAACTATGGATTAACACATGTGAAATTATATAATTAACAAAAAAGTGTGAAACAACTGAAAATATGTCTTATATTCTAGGTTCTTCAAAGTAGCCACCTTTTGCTTTGCACACTCTGGGCATTCTCTTGATGAGCTTCAAGAGGTCACCGGAAATGGTAGAATAGAATAATATAATAGAATTATGTTACATCATTTGTGTGATTAATTATTCATACCTATTTGGTTCACAATATATTCATCTTTTTCTTCAAGACTTTGGTATATAATGTTGTTAGAGCAACTTGTTGAAGTGTGTTTTACCTCAAATGTGAAACTACTTGTCAATTGTTATCTTTACTATTTCTCCATTCCGTGTGCGGCTAACCACCTCATTGATATTATTGAGTTTCTTTGAAAGTACAGCAAAAAAGGCAGAGATGCTTACCTGCCAAGGCCTCCAAACAAATGCACTATTAGGATGCAGTGGACCCATTTAGTTAAGATGGCGGCAACACAGGTGCAAGAATACCGATGAGACAACCTACCAATCCATGGAGGGGACGGCTGCTTGGTATATATATGCAAAATGAAGACTTGTATGCGGCGTGTTCACACTATGGCAATGCACAGCATCCAGCTTAACAGCCTATTAGTTACGCCCTTCTATTTGATCAGGCAGGCTGCCCCAGCGCTATCAAGATGCATCCCATGTGAACAGACACCACAGTTTACAAGACCAAATGGGCCCAACTGCAGTCTGAATAAAAAAGTGCAAAAAAACACATTAAAAAATGAGGTATTAGTTGATATTTTGGCCAAAATTCATAAGCTCGTAATCCTCGTCACGGATCCCCACGTTTACAAGTCCCTAACACTAAACAGCAATGGCACAAAAAGAGGACTTGAAAATCCTCCAAAATACAGCAAAAAAGGCAGAGATGCTTACCTGCCAAGGCCTCCAATCAAATGCACTATTAGGATGCAGTGGACCCATATAGTTAAGATGGGGGCAACACAGGTGCAAGAATACCGATGAGACAACCGCTCACATCCTACCAATCTATGGAGATGATATTGAGTTTCTTTGTCAAGAAAACAACAGCTACACCAATACCATATGCTTTTCCTATTAATTAATCATGCTGCTGAAGTAGAGGTGAGATTAGGGCCCTACATAACATCTGGGGACTGTAGTCAACATGACACTGTGTCAACACCCATAGTTTGTGCACAGCTGAACAGCGTTGTCAGAAAAAATATTCCTTCAATAACATGTTTGATGGATTGTCTAGTGGAAACACCCGTATAGTATTATGATTATTATTTAGTTATTTATATAGCGCCATGAATTCCATGGTGCTGTACATGACAAGGGGTTACATACAAAGTAATGGATATGGTTTACCCCAAAACAATTACAATGACAGACTGTTACAGAGGGGAGAGCACCTTGTCTTTGTGGACTTTCATTCTGCAGGAGAATGGGAAAGAGACCGAAGGTGGGGGATGCGGCACCTCGGGTGGTGGAGAGGCGGCAGTTCGTGTGGTGGTGTAGAAGTCTTATCTCCGACCACCACGCTCTCCAGTTGACATCTCTGGAAATGCAGCCGAATGTCAAAATCTCTAGCTTCAGTTATAGAAAATGCATGGGCTCTTTTTAAATATCATTGTTCAACCAGTTCAGTATTAGTAGGTAAGGGCTTGTCAGAATCCTGCCCAGGAACACCAAGCTTCAGTAGTTGCGAGTCCTGTCCCCGTGATCTTCAACGTTATCTTGCTATGGCTCTTCCAGCCATGATTTCATCAAGAAGATTTAGCCTTCGTAATACAGAGACAAAGTACAAGACAGAGTACAACACTGCCTAAGCGTTCACCCTCTGCTACTCAGACTTTCTATCTGCGCAGTGACTGCCTCTAGGCTGAAGATGATGATGGTGGTAGTAGTTGGAGCATTTAACACAGTCATGAAGCTGCCATAGCAACTTGAAACAGAAATCTTTTTACCGACATACCCCACTGTAAAAAATGTATTTTTTTTTGGATAAAAAAAGAGTGCTGGAAATAGCGAGAGTGACAGACTGCAGAAAAAAGGGAATTTAGGCCTAAAATGCCTCAATTTTTGGCACACGGGTGTATGAGGTGTGTCAGAGATATACCTCATTGTAAAATGTGGCCTGTTTTTTTAAAATAATGCAACATAGTGCTGTATCTAAGTACAGTGCCACCCAGGACAAAAGAAAGCTGCCGTAAACTGGCCAAACTTTGAGCATGCACAGATATGAGCTGACACAGATATAACAAACCGAAAAATGTGTGGCGTGTATTTTTTTTTTCTTTTTTGGCTGAATACTGCTGTATATAAGTACAGTGACACCCAGGACAAAAAAAAGAAAACCGCAGTAAACTGGCCTAACTTTGAGCACACACAGATATAAGCTGGCACGGAGATGCCACTACGACAAATATGTGGCCTGTAGTTTTATTTTTTTGGCTAAATAGTGCTGTATATATAAAGTACAGTGCCAGACAGCAAAAAAAAAAAAATTGAATTTAGGGCTAAAAAGACCAAAATTTATTTATTTTTTTCTTGGGGGGGGGGGGTCAGCAAAATAGTGTCAAGAAATTGTGTAAGACATTCAAAAAGAAAATCTACTCAACCGTACCACATGAAAATTAAATATTTCTCTGCGCACTCAAAGGGGATGTTTAGGACCCCTTTCAAATTGCTGGATTTTCACACTGTGCTAGGAAAAGAATATGGCTGTATTGTGCAATCAAAAACCAAAAGGGGGTCTGGATTGCTTTGCAATAAAAAAGCTCTTAGCCCTGGCCAAAAAAAAGTTTCAAAGCCAATTACACCTGGGGCTAGGTATATACGGGCAATATATCCTACAGGTAGCAGCAGCACCAGAACACAGGAAGGGAATGGAACCTCTAGATGTATGCAATGATCTATATACACATATACAGTACCTGCAGGCCTTGCACTGATGTGCATAGAGCGACGTACACTACCCTGCCTACCTAACACTGGAACCTATATACTCCGGAATTAGTCCTTAGAAGGACTGTTGGTTTAGCTGGATTTGAATAGACCTTATGAAGGCAGCCGCTCTCCCTACACTATCTAAATCCGGAGCTGAATGCGACGAGCAGGGCGGCGCCAGGTCTCTGATACCCCTGATGATGCTGTGCGGCCAGCCAATCACTGCACGACCTCAACAAAGATGGCTGCGGCGTTTCATTGCCTGGCAGACAATCTCTGCAGCGTGATTGGGTCTGTAAAGTCCGTCAAAAAAGCTGGGTGGAGACCCGAGTTCCCGCCGAGTACCATGATACTCAGGCGAGTAACGAGTAGTGGCGAGCACGTTCACTCATCACTAATAGCCATGTCTTTAAGGCTATGTTCACACGTTGCATTTTTGCTGCTCTTTTTTCTGCCGGTAAAATCTTGTCTCATGGCAGTAAAGAAACTGCTTAGAAAGCTATGCGCACACGGTGCAAATTCTGCTGCGGATCCTCAGCGGATTTGGCGCTGCGGATTCGGCGCTGCGGATTCGCAGCAGAACTGCATGTGATGTACAGTAGCATTATAGGCTATGTAAAACAAAATCCGCAGTGCTCATGCTGCGTTTTTTTCCTCACAGATTTGCTGCGGAATGAAAAAAGCAGCATGTCACTTCTTTTGTGCGGTTTTACTGCAATTTTCCACCTGCTCCATTCTATAAATCCGCAGGTGGAATACCGCAGGGGAAAACCACACAAAACATGTAGTAAAACCGCACAAAAAATGCACTAAATCTAAATCCGCAGGAAAAATGCAGGTCATTTCACCTGCAGATTTAGCAAAATCTGCGCGGAAAATTCCACATACCCTAGAAATTATTTTTTGCTGTGGTTTATTGGGATCCTAAAGTCCAGCTTTGCTTCCACCACTGAAGCATGAAAAATGCAAGGTGTTAGGTCACCAATGGAAGACGTATGTGAAAACATAAAACCATTTTGGGAAAATGGGCTATTTGATCAAATTATTTAGTGAGAAAAAGATTTTTATGTCTGAAAAAATATTCTGAACAAAAAAAATCCCATGAGTTTATGAAAAAATACACAATTACAAATGTAAGAACAGGGGGGATTGAATTGGCCAGGAATTTACATAAGACATTGGCAGAGCATTGAATTTGTAGGACACTGTTTACTTTTATACGTTGGTCAGCCCTTGAGTTGGTCAGGTATTGTTCAAATTCACACCTTGGTCAGCCAATGTTTTCTTTGCAGACATCACTTACTTTAATTTACAGTAACTATACTAATCCTAACTGCCATTCCCAGGTGACAACACCAAGACCTTTTGGTTTAAACTTGAGAAAATCCCGAAAATAAATGGACTTCACATACTGTTGTACTTTCTTTTTTTCACCAAAACTTAGCAAAATCTGATATCTACAGTTTTGTTTCATTTTTGCACATACTCATTGCTTTCTGTGGATGAAAAAAATGCTGCAGAAACGCTGAACAATGTGTGTGCATGAAATTTTTGCTGGTTACCGTATTTTACGGATTATTAGACGCTCCGGATTATAAGACACACCCCAAATTTGGAGGCGAAAAATAGGAAAAAAAACCCCCTTTTTTTTATAAAATGGTGGTGCTTCTTATAATCTATGCGTCTTATTGCTTACCGGGGGGTGGTAGCTGCGGTGAAGTAGGGTCCCAGGGTTCACTGCTGACGGAGGCAAGAGTGGAGCGTTGATGCAGGCTGGGATGAGGGGGTGTTCGGTGCTGCTGCGGGGCTCTGCCGACATAGGCCAGAGCCCCCGCAGTTCCATTGTTTCCTATGCGGTGGACCCCAGGAAATGGGTGCCGGGGGCAGCGCATGTGACGATGGCTATTTCGGCACCAACATCTCGGGAGATGAGATCTCAGCTCACCAAATAGCCACGCATGGATCCAGTAAGAGCAGGTGCACATGTATAAAAATGAAGGGAGAAACGATCCAGTGAAAAGAGAGGCTATTTTTTAAAAGTAAAACTTAGCATTTATTCAAGTATAAAAAAAACTCCAAATAATACAGGCAATGTAGTGTAAAATACTGTTAACTGGATCTACTAGTTTCGACAATCTGTCTTACAGATGGTTTGGACCATGAATAAAACAAATTGTAGGAACTAGTAGGTCTTGTTAACGTATTTTATACTACATTGCCTGTATTTTAGGAGTTTTTTACCCTCTCACAGTCGGGTACTTCTAAGAACCTCAACAGACTTTGCAATTTCTCTGGTAAATTTCTGCATCCATAGTACTGTGGGAAATCACCTGATTGGCACATCTATTATATCACAGAAATCTTATAAATTATTCTATTGTCACTTCTCATAACCAATCGGTCCCCTAACACCTTCCCACCATGGCCACTTACGCTTTTGTTTTTTGCTGCTTTTCTTTCAAGAGTCCGAACTTTATTTTTCCATTAATCTATCAATGAGGGCTCGTTTTTCGCTGGGATAATTGTAGTTTTAACTAAAAGCATTCATTTCATCATATAATATTCTGGAAAAGGAAAAAATAAAAAGTTTCCAAGTGCAGTAAAATGATGAAGAAAAAAAAACTGGATCCTTTTGCTGCCCATACACAATAGATCGCTGTCAGCCTTACGATAATCTTACATACAGGAAAGTTTGGCTAAGAACTGTTCTCTATGAGAGAGCTGCTGATAAGACTCCAAAGACAACGTTTCATCTTCCAGAGTACAAAAGGGTGGGAGATCTTATGTGCTGGATCCTTCTCTCCCCAGACATCATCGTTAGGAGGCCCCCATTTGATTATCAGCAGATTCTGACAATATTGGCCAACATTAGTCTAAGTCTGCTTTTACACTTACCGTGTTTTTTGCGGGCCGATTTTGATGCCCTAATAGATTTTTATGGGGCTGCAAAATCGTCCCGCAAAAAATCCACGGTGCGCTGTGTGCAGTATGGCCGTATTTGTGGCCGTGATAAAAGATCGAGCTTGCTCGATCTTTTTCACGGCGTACGGACACGGCCGCCACATGGGGCCGCAAAAACAAACGGAAGTTTGTTTTTGCGGTGCACCGTAACTTCCGGTTTTGCGGAACGCCGTTTTTTTTTTTTTTCAATACTATTTCCATAGTATTAGAAAAATGGCGATCCGCAAGCTTTTTTGCTGCTCGTTATTGCGGA
This sequence comes from Dendrobates tinctorius, assembly GCF_039654945.1. Lineage (NCBI taxonomy): Eukaryota > Metazoa > Chordata > Amphibia > Anura > Dendrobatidae > Dendrobates > Dendrobates tinctorius. The sequence goes on from NW_027361703.1 coordinate 68,099,264, forward strand.
AGACCCTAAAAATTGTGGCGATATGGCCTGCAAAAACAGGCCGCAAAAAAAGTGGTAAGTGTAAAAGTAGCCTTATGTGTACTTTAGGGTGAATGCACATGTCAGTGCTATATGAGGAAGGAGATAAGCAGCACACACACCTCTGAGATCAGATAGATTTCTTAATTTTAAAAAAACTGTTTAATTACCTAACTTGCATGAAATGTGAGGGAGAAGCCCTGACTTTCCTCACAGAGATAAATTCTGTGCACAAGGGTAAATATTGCAGGTAAGGTCCTTGCTGCTAACTAAATCTTGAGCTCGGATAGCAAAACATGATCTGCTTTCCACATGAGAACATTTTATTAATAGGGTGAATGAGTGAAAAATTCGTAAGTTCCCTTTGTATTATTTTACAACCTGACCTAAATATCCAGATGATTTGCATCTTCTTTTCTTGAATTTCTGCTGATGCTTAAAAAGGACAGCCTCAGGCAACCGTGGTACTTGCTGGTATTGCACCCCTAAGAAGCTCAAAATCTACTATTAATTATTACAAGAAGCTTGTTTGAAGAAAACGGAAAAAGTGAAAACAGGTAGTAAAGACCTAACAACATGGGGCTTTACTGTCAATACTTGTGCTAGTGCTAGGTGCTTCTCTTGTATTGACTGCTTTACATAATTTTGTATCCTCTGCAAATATCAATATTTTAATGTGTAAACCTTCTACCAGATCATTAATTAATATGTTGAAGAGAATAGGTGAGAATAGGTCCCAACCCCTGTGGTACCCCACTGGTCACAGCGACCCAGTTAGAGAAAATACCATTTATAGCCACCCTCTGCTTTCTATCAGTAAGCCAGTTGCTTACCCATTTGCACACATTTTCCCCCAGATCCAGCATTCTAATTTTGTGTACCAACTTCTTGTGTGGCATGGTATCAAACGCTTTGGAAAAAATCAAGATATACTACGTCCAATGACTCACCTTGTTCCTTTCTACAGCTTACCTCTTCATAAAATCTGGTTACCGTATATACTCGCGTATAAGCCGAGATTTTCAGCCCATTCTTTGGGCTGAAAGTCCCTCTCTCGGCTTATATGCAAGTCATATACCGGGGGTCGGAGGGGGTGTCAGATATCATACTTACCCCCCGGCGCATCTCTGCAGCCCCCTGCTTCTCCCACGCCTTCCTTCAGCGGTCACGTGGTACCGCTCATTAAAGTCCTGAATATGTGCATGTTCATGACTTTAATGAGCGGTGCCATGTGACCGCTGAAGGAAGAGCTGCCGGAGACATAGGGGCTGCAGAGACCGCGCCAGGAGGGGGTAAGTATAGCGATATTCACCTGTCCCCAGTCCACCGCTGCGCGTCCTTTGTCAGTGATGTTCAGGCAGCAGAGGGAGCGATGTCGTTAGTGCGCGCCCCAAACTCTGCAGCCTGAACGTCACTGACAGAGGGACCCGGAAGACAGAGCAGGTGCAGCGATGGACCTAGGACAGGTGAATATCGCAGGTGCCGGGGCCCTGAGCAAGCAGGGACACCAGCACCTGGTCCCCAGCGACGGAGAGGTGAGTATGTCATTTTTTTTTGCCGCTGCAGCATATGGGGCATAATCTATGTAGCATTTTATGGGGGCATAATTTATTGAGCATTTAATGGGGGCCTGTTCTTTGGGGCAGCATATGGGGGCATAATATATGGAGCATTTTATGGGGGCCTATTCTATGGAGCATCTTATGGGGGCATAATCTATGGAGCATTTTATGGGGCCATAACCTTTATGGAGCAGCATATGGGGCATATTATTCTATGGAGCATCTTACGGGGCCATTTTTAACCTTTGTGCAGCATTATATGGGGTGTATTTTTGTATGGAGCATCTTATGGGGCCATTATTAACCTTTGTGCAGAATTATATGGGGTGTATTTTTTATGGAGCATCTGGGGCCATCCTGAACTGTATGGAGCATTTTACGGGGCTCCTGATTCAATATGGATATTCAAAAACACTTAACCTACCGATGTCTCAATTAATTTTACTTTTATTGGTATCTATTTTTATGTTTGAAATTTACCAGTAGCTGCTGCATTTTCCACCCTAGGCTTATGCGTGAGTCAATAAGTTTTCCCAGTTTTTTGTGGCAAGATTTAGAGGGGGGGGTCGGCTTATACACGAGTATATATGGTAGATTGATTTGACAGGAGCGATTCCTCATAAACCCATGCTGATATCGAGTTAAATAGTTATTCTCATTGAGATAATCCAGAAAAACATCCCTCAGAAACAATTCAAATATTTTACCAACAATAGAGGTTAGACTTACTGGCCTATAATTTTCAGGTTCACTTTTAGAGCCATTTTTGCATATTGGTACCACATTAGCTATGCGCCAGTCCTGTGGAACAGACCCCGTTGCTATAGAGTCCCTAAATATAAGAAATAATGGCTTGTCTATTACATTACTTAATTCTCTTAGTACTCGTGGGTGTATGCCATCTGGACCCAGAGATTTGTCTATTTTAATCTTATTTAGCCGATTTTGCACCTCTTTCTTGGGATAGATTGGTGACTCTTAATATAGGGTTTTCTTTGTCTCTCGGCATTTCACCTAGCATTAGCATTTCATTTTCCACTGTGAATATCATGGTGTTTAACCCTCCGTCAGGCGCAATATAGATTCTCCTCAGTTCATGCGCAATGTGACTGACAACCACAGGTCAGAAAACCACCTATAGTAGCTACATATTTCAATTTCAGGACTATAGAAGTAGTCAGTGACCTTCATAGGAATGTATTAAAAGAGATTACACCAAATCAGATGCAAAAAAAAACATTTATTAACCATAAACTTATTAAAACTAAAAGTACCACTTTTCGGTAGTACCGCCAAATAGGCTCCAGTTATCTTTACTTAACTATTGCTTAAATATAAAATTATGGAAAAAAACTTAAAGGATATTGCACTTAGATGTTAGAAAAGCAAGGCTGGCAGACGAAAGTTGCATGGGAAAGGCAGATTGATTCTTTACATATTTTGCAGTCATATTTAGAAAGCCTTCTGAAACCAGATACAAATGAGCAGGTAGTACAACTGCGTCTTTTAGAAGGTGGTAAAGTCGGTGTTTGTTCTGGAACGTCCTTGGGACGTCCTTTGTATTTTTATCTTTGCCCAAATAATAAGCTAGATCTGTGTCTGTTTCCTCTGTATCAGTGTCATCACCATCCTGCTCTGTTCCAGAATCAGTGTTACATTCTGCTACCTCATCTTCAGATGAAATGTCACTAGATTCCTCTAAATCCTCAGTTACTGCTGTTTCTTCCTCATCATCTTCTAACAAAAAAATCTTCATTTCTTCTAAATGAAGGGGTTTAGATGAATCATACTGTTTTCTGGCCATTGCAGCAGAAAATCTGAAGCAAGAGAGAAAGAGTATGTGTTAGGGCGCAATGTGCCTTAGAAGCCACCCTCCTTTTGTCTAAGAAAACAGTACTTATGTACACTAACTTAGCATTAATCCTTCATAAAACAAGCTAAATACACAATCGTGATGAATAAAAAAAGAAAATACTAACCTTTCAATTTGTGTTGAAATCAGGCGCAATGTGCCTGAGAAGCCAAAGTGTTGATATCTGCTCACTAGAAGGTCTGCTGAGTGACTGTGATATCAGGTTTCACAGAGCCTGTAGAGTCAGGAGATAACTAGGAGGGGTGGGGTTTTCTGATAAGTGGGCAAGGAGAGAGAAGTGAAACTAATTACTGTGTGCCTGTCAGATCTATTGCGCCTGACGGAGGGTTATTAATATATTAGCTTTTTCCTAGTCATCTACAGTCATTCTTTCCTCACAATTTTTTAAGGGGCCTACACTTTCACTTTTGATTCTTTTACTATTGATAGAGTTGAAGAACAGTTTGGGATTAGTTTTACTCTTAGCAATGTGCTTCTCTGTTTCCTTTCTGGCAGCTTTAATGTAGTAATTACTAGTATGTCAAACAGATATCTCAAAAAAAGTTGGACAGATTTAATGTTTTAGATTACGGTATGTTGTCCATTGGACTTTTGGAGGAAGTTTTGGTTGAGTAATAAAAGTAATTAAAATCGGGAAGATCTGAAATGATTTGAATGAAAGTGAGAAATCCTACAGATCTCATACTGATTTTCACAGATCTCCAACAAGGCGCAAGCTTGATTTTGTATTGGAAAGCTTAAGATTGCCATAAGCTAGCTTAAATTTCCTGCAAGCTTCTGCTAACACCAATGTCGTTTTTTGAAGTGTCATACAATTATGGTACACCCTAGATTCTTGTATCGCTCATTTATCTTAATGAATGAGATTCAAAAAGGATATGCATCGGACATCTGTCCTACATCAGATCTGCAGGACGACAATCACTTCTAGCCTATAATGTCAAATTGTTAAAGAAAGTGCTATAATTAGCAAGAGCTGAAATGAATCCATGAGTGTGCAGGATGCACGCAGAGACAGACCGGAGAGCACACAGAAGCTCCCACATCATTCTTGGCTGACTGATCAGACAGATAATATCCCACTGCAAAACAAGGAGGAGGATTATTATTGTGGTTAAATCAACAGCACCACTTAGCAACCGTCTGAACCTTTACAGCCTATAAACAGGGCTTGCCAATCTGTGTTTAGTCCCAACAATAAAACTGTAATGTATTTCCCCATCCAGATTACATTAATATTTGTTTAAAAGTATTTGCCATGTCCTTGTACCCTGGAGAGAAAAACGTGGATTCCACGCTGCTGCTGCTGAATGATGAAGGTCCAGGATACACAAACATACGGTATTCACTTCAGCTTTACTGTTGACACGTTTAAAAGTTTACACACTTCATCCTCAGGCCATAATCACATGTAAACACATCAACAGTAGTGATGAGTGAGCGTGCTCAGATCACGTGTTATCCAAGCATGCTTGAGTGCTAATACAGTATCTTCTGCGTGCTCTAATATTATTTCTATACAAAAAGAAAATAGAGTAAGGAAACTCCACAAATAAAATAGTAAAAATGGAGTATATTTTATTAATCTAGGAGATAAAAAAAATCACCCATACATATACACACACAATAATAAAGTCATAGTAATTCAGAATTCCGTCATAGAAGGGGGAACATGTGCAAAACAACACATGCAGCTGTACAGTGCAGCCCGGCCACAACACAGATTATAATAATAAGGTAGTCTTACCCATAGCTGCTGTGTACGCCGCTCGTGTAGCCCCTACGCGCGTTTCGCGTGGGCTTCGTCGGGGGGCTTATAATTATAATCTGTGTTGTGGCCGTTTGTTGCTATTTACATGTGTGCTACTGAGCTGGACTAGATATTTTTTCTTATATGGCTACACACTATTGAAGCACTGTCACTTTATGGCCTGGCTGCACTGTACAGCTGCATGTGTTTTTTTGCACCTGTTCCCCCTTCTATGACGGAATTCTGAATTACTATGACTTTATTATTGTGTGTGTGTATATGTATGGGTGATTTTTTATCTCCTAGATTAATAAAATAAAATATACTCCATTTTTACTATTTTATTTGTGGAGTTTCCTTACTCTATTTTCTTTTTGTATAGAAAGCTTTTTGAGAGTAATTCCACTGCTAGTGCATGTGAAGATGTGGTCTCATTAGGTCAGGGCCACCTTTCTCAATTATGCAAATTGTCTGTAGTTTTTTGTTTGTGCTCTAATATTATGTTTGAGTCCCCGCGCCTGCATGTCTCGTAACAAGCAATTCCTGCATGTGTTGCAGCTGTTGAACAGCAGCGAGACATGCAGCCGCGGGGACTAGAACATAGTATTCGAGCACGCAGAAGATACTGTACTGTAGAACTCGAGGCTCGGCCAGCACCTTATCCAAGCATGATCGCTCATAACTAATTACCAGTCAAACAGTTTTAAAGGCGTGCCATTCAAATATTGGCGCCAAAGGGGCACATGATATGTCAAAGTTCACTTATTGCCATTATAAAGAAAAATCTAGATTTGTTTTATGATTGTAGAACATAAAATTATACAGAGATACACACCCTTACCAGGTTAGCATAACCTTTTAAAAAAATCTTTTATTTTTATACCGCAAAAGACCCTACTACGCTTTATTTGCCCCTAGCTCCTGTACAAATGCCCTTGTATCCAACAGTCTCCTGAACTAAAAACCCTAGGAAATCTATGTCAAACATTGGACATATCCACATATGCATAACATAGACATAAGAAGACTATCCACATCACAAACTTCTGGAATACAATGATAGATGAAGTAGAACAGTGCCAAACAACTGGCACATATTCTGCACATTTAAAGGGGTATTCCCATCTCCAAGATCCTATCCCAATATGTAGTAGAATTAGCAGATACCTCCAATTAGAAATGCAGTATAGTTCTTCTGATTCGGAATGTCACTATACCAAGCACAGGGCATTGCAGTAGCTTAGATATCCATGGTTATGACCACTAACAGCTAACTAATTGTTACTATATGAGTGGTTGTAATCATGGATACCTAAGCTACTGCAATGCCTTGCACATTGGGTAAACAATATAGCTAATCAGAAGAACTGTACCACATTTTTAATAGAAATATTTGCTAATATTATTACTATTACTACACCTATTACATATTAGATAGGATTTTGGAGATGAGAATACCTCTTTAAGGAAGCCCTCCCATGAAGACTTTTTTTTAAAGAAATCTGTGCATATGTGTATGAAATAGTATAATCACCTTTCATCGCCTTCTCCAGGATACAGCACTCTTCCACTCTTCTCAGGGACATCACTACTCGTCAGACTATTCAGAACACTATGCTCTGTGCGTGAGCTGGTAGTTGCTTTTACAATGTAAGCCTATGAGTCTTATAATCTGAATGTGTGCTGTAGGGGGGGGCGCTCAGGCATGGTGTCGGGGCTGGAGTGGGCTGCAGAGACAGGGAGTGGTCAGTGCTCCCGCTCATTAGGCTCATGTATTATTCACTGCACCCGCTGTCCATCACCTCGGTGCTGAAGCCGCGCCGAGTTGGTGGACAGGGGAGCAGCGCATATTGCATGTGCATGCACTCTCCCCCCACTGCCCCGTCACTATAGTCAGCTGCTTGCTGCTGTCTGGCACGTCATCTGTCATCTGCAGGGGGCGCGGCGCGATGTCTGAACGTCACTGACAGATGACGTGCCAGGCAGCAAGCAGCCATGGACGCAGGACAGGTGAGTATCGCTTTACTTACCCGTCCTGGCGCTGTCTCTTCAGCCCCCAGCTTCTCTGTGATCTCCTTTCCTGCCTTCAGTGGTCACGTGGTACCGCTCATTAAAACTCATGAATATGCGCATTTTCATGAGTTTAATGAGCGGTACCATGTGACCGCTGAAGGAAGGAAAGGAGATCGTGGAGAAGCTGGGGGCTGAAGAGACAGCGCCAGGACAGGTAAGTATGACCTGACACCCCTGCCCCCCCACCTCCAACCCCCTGGTGTATATGACTCAAATATAAGCCAAGAGGGGGACTTTCAGCCCCAAAAAATGGGCTGAAAATCTCGGCTTATATTCGCATATATACGGTATCTAACATATAGTTGGTCGTCTACGCCTATACCAATTTTTGTTATATTTATCCTGCTGTACCTTTCAGGTATTGGTGTGGACTAAATTTTAGATTTTGAATACTGAACAATTTTAAAAGGTAGTCTGTTAGTAGGATTTACCCTCCTACACCATTCACATGATGGGCATGCAGATCCTAAAAAGTTGAATAAAATGATACTTTGATATCGAAGTTTGTATTCCAGAGAAATCCACATTTTTCTTATGTGCAAATGAGCTGTTTAGTTCTAAGGGCCATACAGAGATCTGCATGAGATTCTGCATCCAGAGCTTATTTTAAGTGAAAGGGGGCATTACCAGTGTAAGACATGTAATGATTGACTTTCACTCTCATGCTTTGTTCTCATGAATTTCACACGTGATCAGTTGGCTGCAGCTCAGTAGACATACAGTTGTGGCCAAAAGTGTTGACACCCCTGCAATTCTGTCAGATAATACTCAGTTTCTTCCTGAAAATGATTGCAAACACAAATTCTTTGGTATTATTATCTTCATTTAATTTGTCTTAAATGAAAAAACACAAAAGAGAATGAAGCAAAAAGAAAAACATTGATCATTTCACTCAAAACTCCAAAAATGGGCCAGACAAAGGAATTGGCACCTTCAGCCTAATACTTGGTTGCACAACCTTTAGCCAAAATAACTGCGACCAACCGCTTCCGGTAACCATCAATGAGTTTCTTACAATGCTCTGCTGGAATTTTAGACCATTCTTCTTTGGCAAACTGCTCCAGGTCCCTGATATTAGAAGGGTGCCTTCTCCAAACTGCCATTTTTAGATCTCTCCACAGGTGTTTTATGGGATTCAGGTCTGAACTCATTGCTGGCCACCTTAGAAGTCTCCAGTGCTTTCTCTCAAACTATTTTCTAGTGCTTTTTGAAGTGTGTTTTGGGTCATTGTCCTGCTGGAATGTAGGGCCCAGTGTGAGAAAGTTGGGTCTCCCTCAGAGGTCATGGGTCACCTCTGAGGGAGACCCAACTTTCTCACACTGGGCCCTACATTATGCTGCAAAATTTGTTGGTAGTCTTCAGACTTCATACTGCTATGCACACGGTCAAGCAGTTCAGTGCCAGAGGCAGCAAAGCAACCCCAAAACATCAGGGAACCACCGCCATGTTTGACTGTAGGGACCGTGTTCTTTTCTTTGAATGCCTCTTTTTTTCTCCTGTAAACTCTGTTGATGCCTTTGCCCAAAAAGCTCTACTTTTGTCTCATCTGACCAGAGAACATTCTTCCAAAACATTTTAGGCTTTTTCAGGTAAGTTTTGGCAAACTCCAGCCTGGCTTTTTTCTGTCTCGGGGTAAGAAGTGGGGTCTTCCTGGGTCTCCTACCATACAGTCCCTTTTCATTCAGACGCCGACGGATAGTACGGGTTGACACTGTTGTACCCTCGGACTGCAGGGCAGCTTGAACTTGTTTGGATGTTAGTCGAGGTTCTTTATCCAACATCCGCACAATCTTGCGCTGAAATCTCTGGTCAATTTTTCTTTTCCGTTCACATCTAAGGAGGTTAGCCACAGTGCCATGGGCTTTAAAGTTCTTGATGATACTGCGCACGGTAGACACAGGATCATTCAGGTCTTTGGAGATGGACTTGTAGCCTTGAGATTGCTCATGCTTCCTCACAATTTGGTTTCTCAAGTCCTCAGACAGTTCTGTGGTCTTCTTTCTTTTCTCCATGCTCAATGTGGTACACACAAGAACACAGGACAGAGGTTGAGTCAACTTTAATCCGTGTCAACTGGCTGCAAGTGTGATTTAGTTATTGCCAACACCTGTTAGGTGCCACAGGTAAGTTACAGGTGCTGTTAATTACACAAATTAGAGAAGCATCACATGATTTTTCGAACAATGCCAATACTTTTGTCCACCCTCTTTTTTGTGTTTGGTGTGGAATTATATCCAATTTGGCTTTAGGACAATTCTTTTTGTGTTTTTTCATTCAAGACAAATTAAATGAAGATAATAATACCAAAGAATTTGTGTTTGCAATCATTTTCAGGAAGAAACTGAGTATTATCTGACAGAATTGCAGGGGTGTCAATACTTTTGGCCATAACTGTACTTGGCCACTGAATCAATTTCTTCTCTGCTCTTCAGAAATGTAACAATGGTCTTAAATGTGCGTTTTGGATCATTGTATTATTGCAAAATTGCACATCAAGGACAAGGAGTGATGGTAGCATGTTCTGTTTCATTGTAGAGTAGTACATCTGTAAATTCATGATACCATCAATGAAACTTTACTCACCAACACCAGGGGCTCTCATGCAGCCTCACATAAAAACACTGCCATCTGCATGTTTCACTGTAGGCATCATGCATTTTTCTTTGCACTCCTCACCTCTACAATGCCATACAGTTTAGGAGTCATCAGCTCCAAAAACAGAATCTGTCACCCCCCCCAGGCGGTTTTAAGTTAAAGAGCCACCTTGTACAGCACTAATGCTGCACTCTGTCAAGGTGGCTCTTTTATTTAGGGTATCTTCCACCGCAGAAATAATCATTTTTTGGTCAGACATACCTGATATTTGACAGGGGGGCAGGTCTTTCCCCATCTGACTGAGACGCCTCACATCCATCACTCATGTCTTCCTGCATTGTTTGCTCCGCCTCCACATCGTTCTTTCCAAATCCTGGCACCTGCGCAGTACTATGTATTCTTGGGCATGTGCAGTGACCGCTGTCCGTCCTCATGACTTCCTGGCCTTCCTATCGCGCCTGCGTGGACGCGCGGCCAGAGATCCCGCCCCGCAGTCGCTTATGGTTTATTCACACTGCGGGGCGGGATCTCTGACCAATTTTAAAAACCATTATTTCTGCGGTGGAAGGTACCCTAAATAAAAGAGCCACCTTGACAGAATGCAGCATCAGTGCTGCACAAGGTGGCTCTTTTACTTAAAAACGCCTGGGGGGGGGTAACAGGTTCCCTTTAAGGCCCCGTTACACGCAACGATATTGTGAACGATATCGTTGCAACGTCACCAGTTTGGTGACGTTGCAGCGATGTCGAAACAACATCGTTGCGTGTGACACATAGCAACGATCAGCGATCAGTTGGCTGATCGTTAATCGTTACCTAATGGTCTGGGTCATAAATCTATCGTTGGTCTCCTGCTGGGCAACACACATCGCTGCGTGTGACAGCGAGAGACCAACGATCAGCAAGCTCTTAGCGTCATACAGCAGACGCTGGGAGCTGGTATCTAGGGTAAACAGGGGGTAACTAAGTGCCGCGCGGCGCTTAGATACCCGCTGTGTACCCTGGATACCAGTGTGCTCGCTGGTCCTGATCGCTGGTGAGTCTGCCTATGTGACAGCTCACCAGCAATCAGCTATGTCCCAGTGATCCCATCCACTTCAGATCGTTGGTGGGATCGCTGGAACATTGAAGCGTATAACGGGGCCCTTAGTCTCATCACTCCAGAGTATAGCCTAGTCCCAGTAGTCTTCATATATTTCAGCCTGGGCCCTGGCAAATTGTAGATGGGCTTTCTTGTGAATGAGCTTTAAGCATGCATGCCATTCCTCTGCAGTGTATGCCGTATTGTGTCACGGGAAATACTTACTTTTTGGCTTTCTACTTTTTTAGATAATTACAGTGAACATGAATCTCAATTTTCTTTAACCCTTCTCATCAGAAGATGCTCCTGTTTAGGTGTTAACTTTTGTCATCTGCCATTATGTCTCAGTGAGCTGGTTGCACTTCCATATTTCTTACATTTATATAACACTTTTGCTACAATATTCTGGACTGATAAGTAAAGCTCTGCTGATCTTCTTGCAGCTGTCACCTTTCTTGTGTAAAGAAATTTTCTTTTTCAAGTCTTGTGACATTTCTCTTTCATGTGGTACCATTGCTGATAGCATGAAACCTACGGTATAACATTATAGGATGCTGTATATCAGACCAGAAAGGTGGTGGTCATATCTCATATTGGTCAAACCTGGTGACAGGTTACCTTTTAAGTTCACCTATGAAGAAGGCAGATAGAGTATCTCCTTCCTTGACCCTAATATCCGTGAAGACGCCCTGGGTTTCTTACAAACTCCTTTCTATACACAACCAACTGTGATAAATTGTTTCCTCAGATGGAATAGTCACCAGCTTCAAGAGCAGGTATCCCCCCAAAGGCCAATACATTTGAATCAGGCGAAATTACTCTTCTCTGTCTTCCTTCGACTATCTGGCCAGGCACCTCCTAGAGCGGTTTATATTTAGCGAATATCCTGGGAATGGAGCATGTAAACCAAGCCTATAAAGTTGTCCTAGGGTGTGAAAGGCACTACTGTGCGTAAAACCTAGTAATGAGGTGCAAAATCCTAGCTGCTTTAATAGGCACTTTCGACAATCTAACTGATGGCTGATCCAGATCTATATGACAAAATCCCCAAAACACCAACAGTTTCCTTTATAAAGGGAAGGTCTCTCAGTGGCAGACTGGTTCTCGTAATGTCAGGTCATCTAAATTTTTGCACAGTGATACCCAGGGCTGTGGAGTCGGTAAGCCACAGTTGCGACTCCGACTCCTGGATTTTATCAGGCTCCGACTCCGGCTCCGACTCCTTCATAAATGGCCAATTCATAACAACAAATTTACTGTTGTAAAATATTAAACATCGTGCTTATTCAGTTTCTCACCATCATATAAGTAATCAGACCACTTAGAGCAAAAACTACATTTATTAGAATATAGCAAATAACTTTTCTAAACTTTTCTAAACTGTAAGTAAATATGCAATAAACACTTTTATTCAGTTAATAAGAAGAAATCTATAAATTTGTCCTCAGAAAAAGTATTGCCTCTCTCAGATCCTCCTTCATGGATACCCTCAAATCTGATCTAATTATTTTGAGAGCAGAGAACAACCTCTCTACACTAACTTGTGTTGGTGGCAAAGCAGTAACCACTCGGGCAACATCTCTGACAATGTCAGGATACAGAGGAATCGCTTGTTGCACTGTTATTTTTGATGAACGGTCAAATTTCTCAATTTCTTTTAGTGCACATGAAAAATTCTGCTGAAATGTACTGGCTGTGTTCCTTGATGGGGATGACTCTTCTTCTATGCGGGAACGCTTTGCACGGTCCTTGTGATCCAAATATTTTTCGAAATTAAATTCTTCATCAGTTGATGATGAGGGTGAAGATGTGGCAGGACGACCAAATTCTTCTTGTTCCTCCTGACTGTTCTGCAACCCTTTCATCCTTACTGCTATTTCAAACAAGGCTTCTTTTCCTTTACTTAGCTGTTGATCATCTAGAAGAATCCGATGCATTGGGTCTACATAAACAGCTGCCAAAAGAATGTTATTTTGTAATAGTAACTCCTCTCTCCGTTTCATTGATGTAGCAATGCCACTTGCAATTAACCCTCCTCTTTGGGACAGGCGAAACATCAGGTTCTTCCACTCCTTTAAGAAAATACCTGGAGTTAAGTCCTCTGCTTGTAATTTTTTAGTCATTGTAAATGGGTGCTCTAGCAATTTTTCCAGCTCAGTCACCTGATTCCACTGACTTTCATTTAGCGTCAGTTGAGGGTTAGCCATGTCTACAAGAAAGGTTTTCAGTTCAACCAAGCGCTGAATCATTAAGTAAGTACTGCCCCATCGTGTGGCTTGATCAATAATTGCCCCTTTTCCAGCACGTCTCTTCAAAATTGAGTCAACTTTAGGGGTTCTGGCAACAGTAGCCAATTTTCTCACCTTGCCAATCAGTGCAGCAGCATGTCCTTCTTGCAGACTGTCTCTTATAGCCAGCTGTAGCGTATGCACAACACAGCGCATGTGATGAATGAAAGAACATATTGACACAGTTTCAACAAGATCATCTAAACTATCATGTTGCTGTTCATCTGAAGCAACTTCAGTTTGCTCCTCAGTTACAATACTGTGTTCCTCTATTTCAAACATTTCTGTGTCTGTGGACGCAGAATGTTGTTCTAGCTGCTGGTCACCATCATTACTCTCATTCGTTAGCTTAATAGTACTTATCATATTTGAAGCATTGTCAGTTACGACAGAAAGAACTTGCTCTTTTTTAAGTTCATAGTCTTGCAGAACCTTTTCCACCAAGACCTGGAGAAACTCACTGGTGTGATGAGCTTTGGTGTCTTTTACTGCCAATGTCTTGGTAACTATTTCATTTTTGTCACAAACAAATCGGATATTGATGGCAAAATTATTATTATTATTATTATTATTATTATTTATTGTTATAGCGCCATTTATTCCATGGCGCTTTACATGTGAGGAGGGGTATACATAAAAACAAGTACAATAATCTTAAACAATACAAGTCATAACTGGTGCAGGAGGAGAGAGGACCCTGCCCGCGAGGGCTCACAATCTTCAAGGGATGGGTGATAATACAGTAGGCGAGGGTAGAGCTGGTCGTGCAGCGGTTTGGTCAATCGGTTACTGCAGGTTATAGGCTTGTCGGAAGAGGTGGGTCTTCAGGCTCTTTTTGAAGGTTTCGATGGTAGGTGAGAGTCTGATATGTTGTGGTAGAGAGTTCCAGAGTAGGGGTGATGCGCGAGAGAAATCTTGTATGCGATTGTGGGAAGAGGAGATAAGAGGGGAGTAGAGAAGGAGATCTTGTGAGGATCGGAGGTTGCGTGCAGGAAAGTACCGGGAGACGAGGTCACAGATGTATGGAGGAGACAAGTTGTGGATGGCTTTGTATGTCATGGTTAGGGTTTTGTAATGGAGTCTCTGGGCAATTGGGAGCCAGTGAAGGGATTGACAGAGGGGAGAAGCTGGGGAATAGCGGGGGGACAGGTGGATTAGTCGGGCAGCAGAGTTTAGAATAGATTGGAGGGGTGCGAGAGTGTTTGAGGGGAGGCCACAGAGCATGAGGTTGCAGTAGTCAAGGCGAGAGATGATGAGGGCATGGACTAGGGTTTTTGCAGATTCTTGGGTGAGGAATGAACGGATGCGTGAAATATTTTTGAGTTGAAGTCGGCAGGAAGTGGAAAGGGTTTGGATATGTGGTTTGAAGGAGAGATCAGCGTCAAGGATTACTCCGAGGCAGCGAGCTTGTGGGACTGGGGAGAGTGGGCAGTCATTTACTGTAATTGATAGGTTCGTAGGGGGGGTCACGTGAGATGGGGGAAAGATGATGAATTCTGTTTTGTCCATGTTGAGTTTCAGATATCTAGTGGAGAAGAAGGATGAAATAGTGGACAGACATTGAGGGATTCTGGTTAGTAGGGAGGTGATATCTGGTCCAGAGATGTAGATCTGTGTGTCATCAGCATAAAGATGATACTGAAAGCCATGAGATTCTATGAGCTGTCCCAGGCCAAAGGTGTAAATAGAGAACAGCAGGGGCCCTAGGACTGAACCTTGTGGGACTCCGACAGATAGGGGGCGAGGTGAGGAGGTGGTGTGTGAGTGGGAGACGCTGAATGTCCGGTCTGTTAGGTATGATGAGATCCAGGAGAGGGCCAAGTCTGTGATGCCGAGGGATGAGAGGGTCTGTAATAATAGGGAATGGTCCACTGTGTCAAAGGCAGCCGACAGGTCCAGGAGGAGGAGGACAGAGTAGTGTCGCTTGCTCTTGGCAGTTAAGAGGTCATTGGTGACCTTAGTAAGGGCAGTTTCAGTGGAGTGGTGTGACCGGAAGCCAGATTGTAAGCGGTCGAAGAGGGAGCAAGAAGAGAGATGGGAGGACAGTTCAAGGTAGACGTGTTGTTCCAGTAGCTTGGAGGCGTATGGGAGAAGTGATATAGGGCGATAGCTAGATACAGAGGATGGGTCAAGAGAGGGCTTTTTGAGGATAGGTGTGATGGAGGCATGTTTAAAGCTTGAGGGGAAAACACCAGTTGTTAGTGATAGGTTGAAGAGATGGGTTAGGGTTGGGATGAAGACTGTGGTGAGGTTTGGGATGAAGTGGGATGGGATCGGGTCGAGTGCACAGGTGGTGAGATGTGATCTTGAGAGTAGAGTGGAGAGTCGATCTTCTGTAATGGTGGAGAAGTTGGTTTTGAAGGTGGAGGGCTGGGAAGTCGGGAGGAAGGGCTCTGGGGGTTGTTGACCAAAACTGTCCCTGATGTTATCAATTTTCTGCTTGAAAAATGAGGCAAAGTCTTCAGCTGAGATGAGTGGGGAGGGAGGAGGTGCTGGGGGGCGGAGGAGAGAATTGAAGGTGTTGAATAACTGTTTAGGGTTGTGAGACAGGGAGGATATGAGAGATGAGAAGTAGGTTTGTTTAGCTGTGGCGAGTGTGGTCTTGAAAGTAGTGAGGGACTGTTTGAATGCGATGAAATGCTCGTTGGAGTGGGATCTTTTCCATCTGCGCTCAGCAGCCCTGGAAGCTCGCCTCAGCTCTTTGGTCAGGCTGGTGTGCCAGGGCTGTCTGTTGATTTTGCGAGTTTTGGTATGTGTAAGTGGGGCAGCGGATTCCAAAGCTACAGCTATTGTGGTGTTATATAGAGCGGCAGCGTCATCCGCATTGTGTAAGGAACTTATATCTGTAAGAGGGAGGAGGGATTCAGAGAATGAGTGTAGGTCAAGGTGTTTAAGATTCCTGCGAGGGTGTGAAAGTTTGTGGGGTGGGGATTGTAGACATGGAGTGAAGAGGGAAGAGAATGTGAGCAGGTTGTGGTCAGAGAGAGGAAGAGGTGAGTTAGAGAGGTTAGATAGGGAGCAGAGGCGGGTGAAGATGAGGTCCAGTGTGTGGCCATCTTTGTGGGTGGCTGTAGAAGACCATTGAGTGAGGCCGAAGGAGGAAGTGAGAGATAGAAGTTTAGTGGCAGCTGAGAGGGAAGTGTCAATGGGGATGTTGAAGTCGCCCATGATGATAGTAGGGATGTCCGCGGAAAGGAAATGAAGTAACCAGGTGGTGAAGTGGTCAAAGAAGGTGGTGGCTGGCCCTGGGGGGCGGTAGATGACAGCCAGTTGGAGGTTGGAGGGGGAGTAGATGCGCACAGAGTGCACCTCAAAGGAAGGGAGGGTAACAGAGGGTGGCAGTGGGATTGGGGTGAAGGAGCAGGTATCTGACAGGAGAAAACCAACTCCTCCACCATGTTTGCTGCTGGGGCGGGGGGTGTGAGAAAGGTGGAAGCCGCCATACGAAAGTGCAGCAGGAGAGGCTGTGTCAGAAGGGGTGAGCCAGGTTTCGGTGATGGCGAGGAAGGAAAGTTTGGTAGTAACAAAAAGATCATGGATGTAGGAAAGCTTGTTGCAGACAGAGCGAGCGTTCCACAGAGCTCCTGTTAGTGGGACTGGGGAAGCGGGGGCTGGGTGAATGGGTATAAGGTTGGAGAGGTTACGGAAGGTTGTGATAGAGTGTGGATGGGAGGTAGAAATGACTGTGGGAATGTGGTGAGGAGGACCAGGATTTGGAGAGATATCACCAGCAGTGAGAAGGAGCAGAGAAAGTGTTAGCAGGTGGGAGCAGGAGAGGGCATGAGGGGGCTGTCTGTGTTTGGAGACAGAGGATTGTATGTTAAGGAACAGTTTTGAGGCGGAGGTGAGGTGGATGGGGAGGATTGAAGAAGAGATGAACAGTTCCTTACTAGGAGTAGGGATTAGGGTAATTAGCAGAAAGTGAAGGATTATTGGCGTGAAAGTGAAAACAAACAGAAACATTGTTTACAGTGACTGTGTCCAGTTACCTTCAGTTCCCTTCTGGTTCACTTCTGGTTTTAATTCTTAAATTAATCTTCACACTTCTAGCACACACTTATAGCAATCACAATGCAGACTGAAGTCTATGCAGACTTGTGCTCTGCAATATATGTACAACTAAGTGCAGTCAGGTGTGAAGCAGAGAGGAGTGGTCTCTGCTCATCTTGGCCAGACAATTAAGAGTGGACCAGATGTATATGATCAAGCCAGAGTAAACAAGGTCATAAATAACACTGGGGTAAGCTGGGGTTAGCTGAAAGGCATACCATGTGAATGCTAGGTGCAGAGGCAAGTCTATGTGCAAAGCTGGGTGATGCACTGTGTGTCCTTCATAGACAGACAGCAGGAGAGCTGGGTGGATGGACATACCATGTGAATGATAGGTGCAGAGGCAAGTCTATGTGCAAAGCTGGGTGATGCACTGTGTGTCCTTCATAGACAGACAGCAGGAGAGCAGGAGAGCTGGGTGGATGGACATACCATGTGAATGCTAGGTGCAGAGGCAAGTCTATGTGCAAAGCTGGGTGATGCACTGTGTGTCCTTCATAGACAGACAGCAGGAGAGCTGGGTGGATGGACATACCATGTGAATGATAGGTGCAGAGGCAAGTCTATGTGCAAAGCTGGGTGATGCACTGTGTGTCCTTCATAGACAGACAGCAGGAGAGCAGGAGAGCTGGGTGGATGGACATACCATGTGAATGCTAGGTGCAGAGGCAAGTCTATGTGCAAAGCTGGGTGATGCACTGTGTGTCCTTCATAGACAGACAGCAGGAGAGCAGGAGAGCTGGGTGGATGGACATACCTGTCGGAAGAATAGAGATGCTTGTTAGAGTGCGATGGTGGCAGGTAGCAGGGCACAGTCTGTATACATCCTTCTGGTTTTAATTCTTAAATTAATCTTCACACTTCTAGCACACACTTATAGCAATCACAATGCAGACTGACAAAATAGTTCACTCTGTGACGTGTGCAGGCATCCATTTTAAGAAACAGAAAGCGTCCCTTGAGAGTTTTTTTAAGTTCTTCCTTTTGTTTAAAAGCTTCTTCGATTACTAATTTTCTAATACTCTTTCTCTCCAGAGAAACACCAAGCTTGCGGGCCATTTCCCCATTCAGACACATAAAAGCTGGTCGTGAAAATAATGAAATAGGCACACTATCCTTTACAACAAGCTCTATGATCTGTTTTTTAAATGTATCTACTGTCATTGTCACAGTAACTTTGTCACTGACAAAATATCTTGCAACTGATGGCTGCAAAGTTCTCTGCTCCTTTGTTTGGCTGGAAGAGCTGGGCACTGGTTCATTGGTTTGGATGCAGTCTTTCTCATCCACTGCTTTCAGTACTTCTGGATGAAAGCGCTGTAAATGTTTTTTTAGATTAGAAGCTCTGGTAGGAGCATTTTTATCTTTGCCTGAATATGCACTCATCTTGGCTTCACAGCATTTGTTTTCGTCTGGATCATTTGTCATACACTGACAGACATAATGTTTTCTATCTTGAGTGATGGTGAAATGTTCAAATACAGCTGATTTAATATGATGCTTCTTTGACATTCTCAGGTTTTTAATTCTGCATTCACAATCCAAATGACAATTGTTTTTCCTAAAAACAATTGTACAAAATTATTGCCAGGTCGTACAGCTGATATAGTGGTCAGTAATACTGTTATTATTCCTCATGTACTCAGTTAACTGATGCAAAGTTTGTTGAAAGGATAATACTTCTTACAGTCTTCCTCGTCTGAGTAGCAGGCAGCTGTGAGATGCTTGGAAGACGCACACCTAGTATGATCTAGTCTGGAGGAGGAGCTTTACTACTAAGAATTTGCAACACATTTTCACTTTCAGTTTCATACATTGTAAGTAGGGGGGTTGGGGCAGCATGAGGTTAACCAAGTATAAGATTAGATAAGGGCAGTGGAGAACAGTGACACACAAGAAGTAAGAAATGTCTCTATCTCCATCAGAACTGCTTATCACTGTTGTTCATAGTTTGATAGAACATACAGTGGGGCAAAAAAGTATTTAGTCAGTCAGCAATAGTGCAAGTTCCACCACTTAGAAAGATGAGAGGCGTCTGTAATTTACATCATAGGTAGACCTCAACTATGGGAGACAAACTGAGAAAAAAAATCCAGAAAATCACATTGTCTGTTTTTTTTTCATTTTATTTGCATATTATGGTGGAAAATAAGTATTTGGTCAGAAACAAAATTTCATCTCAATACTTTGTGATATATCCTTTGTTGGCAATGACAGAGGTCAAACGTTTTCTGTAAGTCTTCACAAGGTTGCCACACACTGTTGGTATGTTGGCCCATTCCTCCATGCAGATCTCCTCTAGAGCAGGGGTCCCCAACCGCCAGTCCGCGGCCCAGCACCGGGCCGTTGCAGTGCCCTTGCCGGTCCGCGGACACAAGGGGAGCCGGGGGGCGGTGCAGCAGCTGATACCCTGCATCCCGCGGCGGCTTCATCCCGCGGCGGCTTCATCCAGCGCTGAGCGGTCACGTGCTACCGCTCATTTAAGGTCATGAATATGGACGCCACTCATCTCCCATAGGCGTGGCGTCCATATTCATGGACCTTAATGAGCGGTATCACGTGACCGCTCCGCACAGGAAGAAGCTGAAGCGCCGCGAGATGCAGGGACGTGCAGCGACGGGAAGGAAGGTCAGCGACGTGAGGGTAAGTATGATGGGGAGGATGGGGGAGCCGAGCGGAGCCATAAGGGAGGGAGAATGGGAGCGGAGCCATATACACAGGGGAGGGAGAATGGGAGCGGAGCCATATATACAGGGGAGGGAGAGTGGGAGCGGAGCCATATATACAGGGGAGGGAGAATGGGAGCGGAGCCATATATACAAGGGAGGGAGAGTGGGAGCGGAGCCATATATACAGGGGAGGGAGAGTGGGAGCGGAGCCATATATACAGGGGAGGGAGAGTGGGAGCAGAGCCATATATACAGGGGAGGGAGAATGGGAGAGGAGCCATATATACAAGGGAGGGAGAGTGGGAGCGGAGCCATATATACAGGGGAGGGAGAGTGGGAGCGGAGCCATATATACAGGGGAGGGAGAGTGGGAGCGGAGCCATATATACAGGGGAGGGAGAGTGGGAGCGGAGCCATATATACAGGGGAGGGAGAGTGGGAGCGGAGCCATATATACAGGGGAGGGAGTGTGGGAGCGGAGCCATATACACAGGGGAGGGAGAGTGGGAGCGGAGCCATATATACAGGGGAGGGAGAATGGGAGCGGAGCCATATATACAGGGGAGGGAGAGTGGGAGCGGAGCCATATATACTAGGGAGGGAGAGTGGGAGCAGAGCCATATATACAAGGGAGGGAGAGTGGGAGTGGAGCCATATATACAAGGGAGGCCGGGAGAGTGGGAGCGGAGCCATGCATACAGGATGGGACAGGGGAGCCATGTATACAGGATAGAAGAGTGGGAGCAGAGCCATGCATACAGGATGGGAGGATGGGAGCGGAGCCATGTATACAGGATGGGAGAGTGGGAGCAGAGCCATGTATACAGGATGGGACAGGGGAGCCATGCATACAACAGGGGGAGCCACACAGAGCTGGACGGGGGGGACCACACATACATTTTCTGATGATTAGAAAATAATCAGCATGTACAGTACTCCAGTACAATTGTTCTTAAGTGCTCAATGCTCCATTTCCTTGTAGGTTCCAATCATCATTAGCAGTGACGGTCATCAGTAGAAGTAGCCCAGTGCTCCCACTGAAACAGAGAAACAAGCCAGGTGCTCCCACTCATTCAAAACCTATGGTGAGTTGAGTCACATTAAAAATGTTATAATTAAATGATAAATATGCACTGCTAAACTACAACCGCGTCCATAGCCCCGCCCCCTTATGACCAAAGCCCCGCCCCTGTCACACCTCCATCCCCGCCCTGCCGGGCCATGGAAGAATGGTCTTGGTTCAAGCCGGTCCCTGGTGCAAAAAAGGTTGGGGACCACTGCTCTAGAGCAGTGATGTTTTTGGCTTTTCGCTTGGCAACACGGACTTTCAACTCCCTCCAAAGGTTTTCTATAGGGTTGAGATCTGGAGACTGGCTAGGCCACTCCAGGACCTTGAAATGCTTCTTACGAAGCCACTCCTTCGTTGCCCTGGCGGTGTGCTTTGGATCATTGTCATGTTGAAAGACCCAGCCACGTTTCATCTTCAATGCCCTTGCTGATGGAAGGAGGTTTGCACTCAAAATCTCACGATACATGGCCCCATTCATTCTTTCATGTACCCGGATCAGTCGTCCTGGCCCCTTTGCAGAGAAACAGCCCCAAAGCATGATGTTTCCACCACCATGCTTTACAGTAGGTATGGTGTTTGATGGATGCAACTCAGTATTCTTTTTCCTCCAAACACGACAAGTTGTGTTTCTACCAAACAGTTCCAGTTTGGTTTCATCAGACCATAGGACATTCTCCCAAAACTCCTCTGGATCATCCAAATGCTCTCTAGCAAACTTCAGACGGGCCCGGACATGTACAGGCTTAAGCAGTGGGACACGTCTGGCACTGCAGGATCTGAGTCCATGGTGGCGTAGTGTGTTACTTATGGTAGGCCTTGTTACATTGGTCCCAGCTCTCTGCAGTTCATTCGCTAGGTCCCCCCGCGTGGTTCTGGGATTTTTGCTCACCGTTCTTGTGATCATTCTGACCCCACGGGGTGGGATTTTGCGTGGAGCACCAGATCGAGGGAGATTATCAGTGGTCTTGTATGTCTTCCATTTTCTAATTATTGCTCCCACAGTTGATTTCTTCACTCCAAGCTGGTTGGCTATTGCAGATTCAGTCTTCCCAGCCTGGTGCAGGGCTACAATTTTGTTTCTGGTGTCCTTTGACAGCTCTTTGGTCTTCACCATAGTGGAGTTTGGAGTCAGACTGTTTGAGGGTGTGCACAGGTGTCTTTTTATACTGATAACAAGTTTAAACAGGTGCCATTACTACAGGTAATGAGTGGAGGAAAGAGGAGACTCTTAAAGAAGAAGTTACAGGTCTGTGAGAGCCAGAAATCTTGATTGCTTGTTTCTGACCAAATACTTATTTTCCACCATAATATGCAAATAAAATGAAAAAAAAACAGACAATGTGATTTTCTGGATTTTTTTTTCTCAGTTTGTCTCCCATAGTTGAGGTCTACCTATGATGTAAATTACAGACGCCTCTCATCTTTTTAAGTGGTGGAACTTGCACTATTGCTGACTGACTAAATACTTTTTTGCCCCACTGTATATATTTGAGTAACATTTATAAAATTCATATGAAAGTTCAATTATGAAATATTAATACATTTTTTTTTTAAAGCTGGAGTCGGTACATTTCTACCGACTCCGACCAAAACTAAATCCGACTCCACGACTCCGACTCCACAGCCCTGGTGATACCACTAAAAAGTGTACTTACTACAAGATAACTGGTGTAAAGTATTTGTGTGCATGCATGTGGCAAGGCCAAAACAGAGATGTCAGACACTGATCGATCTCTAGATGGATGTAAATATTGTACATGGCAGTGAGATAGGGTCCTTTTCTTTGGTGATGATTGGGACAGATAAATACTTCAGCATGTGCGCTAGTTAATAGCAATGGTTATTCACTGCCCTCCACGCACATAGTCCCAGTGTGAGATAGCAGTGAGTATTCCAGCAGCTGTGTCCTGCTTATAAGCCGCTCATGAAGTCCCTGCCATGTGCTGCTTACAAGCATAGAGCAGCTGCTGGCATTGGAACAAGACACTGCGAGGGAGCGCAGGGAGGATAAGTAGAATGGGTTTTTTTTTAATGCTTTTTTGATAGGAGCCATACATACCAGGATAGGGATGAGGGTGCCATGCATACCAAGATGGGGATGATGGGACAATGCATACCTGGCTTATATAATCGAGTCAATAAGTTTTCCCAGTTTTTCTTGGCAAAATTAGGGGCCTCGGCTTATACTTGGGTTGGCTTATACGCTATTATATACGGTAATTTTAAAGTTGATTTTAATCAATAGATCTTGGAATAATAATAATATCCACAATTAGATCTGTTTAAATAAAATATTCCTGTGCTGAGATAATCTTATAAATGTGCCCCTGCTGTGTGCTGCGTAATGGCTGTGTCTGACCGTACTGGGACAAGGTCTGATCATACCACAGCTCCTGGTCAGGGGAGGAAGTAAGAGTATACAGACAGGACAGCAAAGGATAACAGCTGATTCGTTTTGTGAGGTAAATCATTTCCCTGCTTGTTTTTTTTTTTAAATGTCTTACCTCAAAGAAAGAATTACTTGTGATCCTGCGTTGTCTTGTCTGTATCTTCTACTTTGCTTCCTCCCCTGCCCAGGAGCTGTGGTATGATCAGACCATGTTCCTCCACGGTCACACAGCATTGGTGATGAGCGAACGTGCTCAGATAAGGTGTTAATCGAGCATGATTGTGTGGTAACAGAGTGTCTTCGGTGTGCATGAAAAATATGTTAAAATCCTCATGGCTTTTGGCTGTTCGACAGCCGCAATGTATGGATTGCCTAACAAACAGGCAACTCCTGCATGTGTTGCGTTTGCCGACATACAGCCACGGTACATCGAAGAAACTCAGCACACAATCATGCGCTGATAACACCTTATCCGAGCACGTCCGCTCATCTATACACAGCAAACAGCAGGGGAACATTTATAAGATTATCACAGCACAGGAACATTTTATTTAATCACATCCAATTGTGGAAATTATTATTATTCCAAGATCTATTGATTAGAGTGAACTATTCATTTTATTTGTTTACTATGGGAATAAGAACAATCTGTTAGCAGCACCTGCCTGTTAGTTCTTAGGCCCAAACTAAAAAAATAAAATGGGCCCAGAAAACCGCTTTCACTGTCAGTTAAAAGGATCGTGTTGCATATCATCTTTGCAGACTGGATACATTATGGCCTGTTTGTTGTATTTAATTTCTGGTTTAGGCTATGTGTATACGTTGCGGATTTTATGCGTTTTTGCCGTGTTTTTTTCGCAGCGAAAACGCTTACAAAAAGCAACCTTTTGCATTCAATGGCATTCTGCATATGCTGTGCTAATGCTGTGTATTTTTCTGCGGCGGA
This sequence comes from Dendrobates tinctorius, assembly GCF_039654945.1. Lineage (NCBI taxonomy): Eukaryota > Metazoa > Chordata > Amphibia > Anura > Dendrobatidae > Dendrobates > Dendrobates tinctorius. The sequence continues at coordinate 68,123,627 of NW_027361703.1, forward strand.
ATCGCACCACGGAAAAATAAGCAGCATGCTCATTCTTTGTGCGGAATCGCGGGGATTCCGCACACATAGGAATGCATTGATCCACTTACTTTCCGCATGTGGCTATGCCCTCCATGCGCAAAGTAAGCGGAAAATGTGCAGATGGTACCCAGGGTCAGGCCCTGGGTACCATATCCCTCTTAAAAAAAAGAATTAAAATAAAAAATCGTGATATTCTCACCTTCCGGCAACCCCCGCAGCGTTCCCAGGCCTCAGCGATGCTCCCGGCAAGTCCTATTCCCAGCAATGTCTTGCAACAATGACCCCATATGACGTAGCAAGTTTGCGGGCCATTTCTGCATTAAGAGCTGTAAAAGCTGGTCGTGCAAATAGTGATAATGGTACACCGTCCTTCACAACAAGCTGTATGAGCTGTCTTTTAAACATATCTGCTGTCATTGTTACAGTAACTTTGTCACTTACAAAATATCTTGTTAATGATGTTTGAGATGCTCTTTCCTCCTCCTTTGCCTGGCAGGAAGTGCTGGGTGTGGGTTTCTTGTTGCTGCTGTTATCTTTCTCAGTCACAGCTTTGAAAACTTCTGGGTGGAAGCGTTGTAAATGTCTTTTTAGATTGGAAGCTCTTCTAGGAGCATTTTTATCACTGCCTGAGTATTCACTGATTTTGGCATCACAGCATTTGTTTTCATCTGGGTCGCTTGTCATACATTGACACACAAAATATTTTTCATCTTGAGTCACCGTGAAATGCTCAAATACAGCTGACTTCATGGGGAGCTTCTTAGACATTTTGTAATCATATAAATTCACTCTCAAAATAATTTTGTCCTATAAAATAATGTATATTATAATTCCAGCAAGAACAGGGAACCATGTACAGTGGGGAAAATAAGAAATTGATACACTGACAATTTTGCAAGTTTTCCCACCTACAAAGAATGTCTCCAGTCTCTGTTACGTGCTCAGTGTGAACCTGCTTTCATCTGTGAAAAGCACAGGGAGCCAGTGGCGAATTTACCAATCTTGGTGTTCTTTGGTAAATGCCAGGCATCCTGCATGGTGTTGGACTGTGAGCACCAGGGCTGTGGAGTCGGTAAGCCACAGTTGCGACTGCGACTCCGACTCCTGGATTTTATCAGGCTCCGACTCCGACTCCTTCATAAATGGCCAATTCATAACAACAAATTTACTGTTGTAAAATATTAAACATCGTGCTTATTCAGTTTCTCACCATCATATAAGTAATCAGACCACTTAGAGCAAAAACTACATTTATTAGAATACAATTAGAATATAGCAAATAACTTTTATAAACTTTTCTAAACTGTAAGTAAATATGCAATAAACACTTTTATGCAGTTAATAAGAAATCTATAAATTAGTCCTCAGAAAAAGTATTGCCTCTGTCAGATCCTCCTTCATGGATGCCCTCGAATCTGATCTAATTATTTTGAGAGCAGAGAACAACCTCTCTCCACTAACTTGTGTTGGTGGCAAAGCAGTAACCACTCGGGCAACATCTCTGACAATGTCAGGATACAGAGGAATCGCTTGTTGCACTGTTATTTTTGATGAACGGTCAAATTTCTCAATTTCTTTTAGTGCACATGAAAAATTCTGCTGAAATGTACTGGCTGTGTTCCTTGATGGGGATGACTCTTCTATGCGGGAACGCTTTGCACGGTCCTTGTGATCCAAATATTTTTCGAAATTAAATTCTTCATCAGTTGATGATGAGGGTGAAGATGTGGCAGGACGACCAAATTCTTCTTGTTCCTCCTGACTGTTCTGCAACCCTTTCATCCTTACTGCTATTTCAAACAAGGCTTCTTTTCCTTTACTTAGCTGTTGATCATCTAGAAGAATCCGATGCATTGGTCTACATAAACAGCTGCCAAAAGAATGTTATTTTGTAATAGTAGCTCCTCTCTCCGTTTCATTGATGTAGCAATGCCACTTGCAATTAACCCTCCTCTTTGGGACAGGCGAAACATCAGGTTCTTCCACTCCTTTAAGAAAATACCTGGAGTTAAGTCCTCTGCTTGTAATTTTTTAGTCATTGTAAATGGGTGCTCTAGCAATTTTTCCAGCTCAGTCACCTGATTCCACTGACTTTCATTTAGCGTCAGTTGAGGGGTAAAGCCATGTCTACAAGAAAGGTTTTCAGTTCAACCAAGCGCTGAATCATTAAGTAAGTACTGCCCCATCGTGTGGCTTGATCAATAATTGCCCCTTTTCCAGCACGTCTCTTCAAAATTGAGTCAACTTTAGGGGTTCTGGCAACAGTAGCCAATTTTCTCACCTTGCCAATCAGTGCAGCAGCATGTCCTTGCAGACTGTCTTATAGCCAGCTGTAGCGTATGCACAACACAGCGCATGTGATGAATGAAAGAACATATTGACACAGTTTCAACAAGATCATCTAAACTATCATGTTGCTGTTCATCTGAAGCAACTTCAGTTTGCTCCTCAGTTACAATACTGTGTTCCTCTATTTCAAACATTTCTGTGTCTGTGGACCCAGAATGTTGTTCTAGCTGCTGGTCACCATCATTACTCTCATTCGTTAGCTTAATAGTACTTATCATATTTGAAGCATTGTCAGTTACGACAGAAAGAACTTGCTCTTTTTTAAGTTCATAGTCTTGCAGAACCTTTTCCACCAAGACCTGGAGAAACTCACTGGTGTGATGAGCTTTGGTGTCTTTTACTGCCAATGTCTTGGTAACTATTTCATTTTTGTCACAAACAAATCGGACATTGATGGCAAAATAGTTCACTCTGTGACGTGTGCAGGCATCCATTTTACGAAACAGAAAGCGTCCCTTGAGATTTTTTTTAAGTTCTTCCTTTTGTTTAAAAGCTTCTTCGATTACTAATTTTCTAATACTCTCTCTCTCCAGAGAAACACCAAGCTTGCGGGCCATTTCCCCATTCAGACACATAAAAGCTGGTCGTGAAAATAATGAAATAGGCACACTATCCTTTACAACAAGCTCTATGATCTGTTTTTTAAATGTATCTACTGTCAATGTCACAGTAACTTTGTCACTGACAAAATATCTTGCAACTGATGGCTGCAAAGTTCTCTGCTCCTTTGTTTGGCTGGAAGAGCTGGGCACTGGTTCATTGGTTTGGATGCAGTCTTTCTCATCCACTGCTTTCAGTAGTTCTGGATGAAAGCGCTGTAAATGTCTCTTTAGATTAGAAGCTCTGGTAGGAGCATTTTTTATCTTTGCCTGAATATGCATTCATCTTGGCTTCACAGCATTTGTTTTCGTCTGGATCATTTGTCATACACTGACAGACATGTTTTCTATCTTGAGTGATGGTGAAATGTTCAAATACAGCTGATTTAATGTGATGCTTCTTTGACATTCTCAGGTTTTTAATTCTGCATTCACAATCCAAATGACAATTGTTTTTCCTAAAAACAATTGTACAAAATTATTGCCAGGTCGTACAGCTGATATAGTGGTCAGTAATACTGTTATTATTCCTCATGTACTCACAGTTAACTGATGCAAAGTTTGTTGAAAGGATAATACTTCTTACAGTCTTCCTCTTCTGAGTAGCAGGCAGCTGTGAGATGCTTGGAAGGCGCACACCTAGTATGATCTAGTCTAGAGGAGGAGCTTTACTACTAAGAATTTGCAACACATTTTCACTTTCAGTTTCATACATTGTAAGTAGGGGGGTTGGGGCAGCATGAGGTTAACCAAGTATAAGATTAGATAAGGGCAGTGGAGAACAGTGACACACAAGAAGTAAGAAATGTCTCTATCTCCAGCAGAACTGCTTATCACTGTTGTTCATAGTTTGATAGAACATATATATTTGAGTAACATTTATAAAATTCATATGAAAGTTCAATTATGAAATATTAATACATTTTTTTTTAAAGCTGGAGTCGGTACATTTCTACCGACTCCGACTCCAACCAAAACTAACTCCGACTCCACGACTCCGACTCCACAGCCCTGGTGAGCACAACCCCCATCTGTGGATGTCGGGCACTCAGACCATCCTCATGGAGTCGGTTTCTAACCATTTGTGCAGACACATGCACATTTGTGGCCTGCTGGAGGTCATTTTGCAGGGCTGTGACAGTGTTCCTCCTGTTCCTCCTTACACAAAGGCGGCGGTAGCGGTCCTGCTGCTGGGTTGTTGCCCTCCTACGGCCCCCTCCACATCTCCTGGTGTACTGATCTGTCTCCTGCTAGTGCCTCCAGCTTCTGGACACTACGCTGATAGACACAGTAAACTTTCTTGCCACAGCTTGCATTGATGTGCCATCCTGGATGAGCTGCACTACCTTAGCCACTTGTGTGGGTTGTAGAGTCCATCTCATGCTACCACGAGTGTGAAAGCACAACCAGCATTCGAAAGTGACCAAAACATCAGCCAGAAAGCATTGGTACTGACATGTGGTCTGTGGTCCCCACCTGCAGAACCACTCTTTTTATTGAGGGTGTCTTGATAATTGCCAATAATTTCCATCTGTTGTCTATTCCATTTGCACAACAGCATGTGAAATTGATTGTCAATCAGTGTTGTTTCCTAAGTGGACAGTTTGGTTTCACAGAAGTTTGATTTACTTGGAGTTAAGGCCCCGTTACATTTAGCGATGCACCAGCGATCCTGACCACGATACGACCCGTTCAGGATCGCTGGTGCATCGCTAAATGGTCGCTAGTGAACTGCCAAACAGGCAGATCTCACCATCGACGCAGCGATGCTCTGCGGTCGATACTCACCTGTCATACGCAGCGATGATGACCGTCTTCCGCCCGTGTCCATGGCTCGCTCATCGGCGCCAGCAGGAAGCCGACGACGAGAAATGGACCAGGCCGATCCCGCGCGATCAGCGATAGCCAGCGGGGGGGGGCGGTCGGAGGTGAGTGTCACATGTAGCGATATCATTACCGATATCGCTGCTGCATCACAAAATCGGTGACGCTTTAGCGATATCGCTATGTGTAAAGCCCCCTTTAGATTCTGCTTGTGTTCCCTTTATTTTTCTGAGCAGTGTATATCGGTCCTATATGTAGCTTTTTAATAGGGAATGTATATGTCTCCGTGATGTTGCAACTATCCACCCAAACCATTTTCCTTTCTTTTTGTTGTAGTATTTTAATGGCAGTGACACATTTTTCTATGTTACCTACCTTTTGTCACTCAGGTTCAGTTACAGCATCTGCTGTAACGGTTACTGTGGCATGCAACCCCTTAGTGACTAGGCCGAATTTTTCAAATCTGCCATGTGTCATTTTATGTGGCAATTAGTGATGAGCAAACATGTTCGGATAAGGCATTATCTGGGCATGCTTGGGTAGTAACTGAATGTCTTTGGCATGCTCAAAAAATATGTTTGCGTCCCCTCGCATGCATGTCTCATGGCTGTTTGATAGTCGCAACACATGCTTGGTTTACGTGTTTGGTAGCCACAAGACTTGGAGATGTGGGGACTCAAAACATATTATTTGAGCACGCCAAAGACACTCAGCACCCGAGCATGCTCAGATAACACCTTATCCCAGCACGTTCATTCATCGCTAGTAGCAATAACAATAATATTTCGCCATATCCTAGTAATTTCTTTTAGATTTTTTTTTTCTGCAGCACATTGTACTTTAATGGTAAATGTAGATTGGCATATTTTGCATTTATTTATAAAAATGTCAGAAATTTCACACAATTTTTTAAACAATTTTCAATTTTCCAACTTTGGTGAATAATTATCCCTTTAATCCAGACAGACATACCACACAAAATAGTTAATAAGTAACATTTACCACATGTGTACTTTATATCAGCACCTTCTGTAAAATGTGCTTTTATTTTGATAGGATGTGAGAAGTTTTAAAAATTTAGCAGCAATTTTTCATTTTATTTATTTATTTTTTTAAGGAAAGTTACCAAACTTATTTTTTAGGGACATATTCAGTTTTGAAGTGACTTTGGGGGTCCTAGATATTTGAAAACCCCCTAAAGTTACACCATTTTAAAAATGGCACCCCTCAACCTATTCAGTAGTGATGTCAGGCAGTTTATTAACCATTCAGGCGCTTTTCAGGAATTAATGCAAAGTGGCATAACAGGAAGGAAAACTTTTATTTTTCCCACCTAAATATTAGAGAGAGCCCCACATTCTGTTAACCATGTAGATGCCGTAATCACCATTGACAGAAGCATCTAAGGGGGTAAACGGCACCAATCAATTCCAACACTGATGGAGCAGGGTATTGGTTGTGGTGTACAGCCAATAGCTGCTGCATTTTCACCTGTCGGGGGGATGCTATTTACTTGTATCTCAGGTCAGTAAAAAAGATGTATTGGTGGTCACTAAAAGGTTTGCATAACTGAAGCCTAGAAGTAAGATTATACAGTCACTTCTTTCATACTCTTTGATATTAATCAAGACATTACAATTAGTGATGGGTTTTCCGAGGATGCTCGGGTGTTCTCCGAGTAGTTTGGTGTGCTCGGAGAGTTAGTTTGTGTCGCCTCAGCTACATGATTTGCTGCTGCTAGACAGGCTGATTACATGTGGGAATTCCTAACAAATAGGCAATCCCCACATGTATTCAGGCTGTCCAGCAGCCGCAAATCATGCAGCTGAGGCGACACAAACTAACTCTCCGAGCACACCAAACTACTCGGAGAACACCCGAGCATACTCAGGAAAACCCAAGCAACGAGTATACTCGCTCAACACTAATTACAATATGTACATCATATCTACTGATGGCACATTTACATGGTTAGCAGTATGTAATCTGTCACCAGAAATAAAAACTCTATTAACCTGCAGATATGGGGTTAATCTCCCATTTAATAACATTATTAACCTGCCCACACTTAGCAGAACGCTGTGGGGACAAAATGAACTTCATTCCATTCGGCAGCGTTCTGGTTTTTCTGGTTTCAGTCAAGGGGACAGCAGCGGCGCTAGTTCAGTCACCGCTGAGTATACAGAATGGTGGCCGTAGCCTCACCCCCGACCCTGACTGACAGCAGACCCTAATACAGAGCCAGTGTCAGTCAGGGCCAGGGATGCAGATACAGCCCGCATCGGTGCTGCCCTCATGACTGAAATCGGAATGCTGCCGGGGGAAATAAAGGTAATTTTCTCCCCCTGCAGAGGTCAGCTATGTGCAAGCGCTGGGCAGGTTAATATCTGCAGCCCAATAGCGTTTTTTCTGATGACAGGTTCCCTTTACAATAAAGATACTGGATCAAAGATTGCAAAACCAGTATCTATATGTACGGGCTATTGTTTGTACCACTTTGAATTTTTGTATTTTTGATAACACGGTACTAGACTTATCTGCATCAGGAGTTGTTGTGGTCTATGAATTATCGAACATATAGTTATTTGTCAAAAAATACATCACTTTATCTTATTTATATTGCTGTATCTTATGAACTGGCATGGACTATTTTGGATTACTGATATAATGATCCCATCTATCCCAACAGAGGTGCACATGACTTGGGCTAATTGTGTGAATCATTTTATTGGTTTCCATGGGACCCTTTCTGTATATACCATTCATACAAGTTGTGATTGTGAGGACCATCAAACTCAAGTTATGGCATTTTTTTTTATTTTTTATGACAATTACTGTAGATATTAATTTTCATATATCAGACTTTTGTGGATGGGGAACAGGCATGGCCACATGCACAGGTTGAGTATTTAAATACTGAATGTGAGGTTAAAGAAGCACTCCTCCTCCCATCAAGGTCTTTCTCCTGTTAATATATTATAATCATCACTTTATATAGCACTGTGGACTTTTAATTGCTCATTTTTGCCTTTCTACTGAGTTAATTCTTCTCTTTTCTCTGCTGTGTGTAGAAACAGGAAGTCTCTTTTCCCTACAGAATCATTCCCCTCATCAACTTGTAATCCAAAAGCTCTGTTCCTTCCCCTCTGCCAGGGACTTTTGCAGTGACCATGATTCATGCAGGGAAAATGGACCTTCTGTTTCTACATAGAGCTTAGAATGAAAAGAGAAGAATTAGCTGCGTAGAAAGGCAAAATGAGAAATTGTAAGTACACGGGGCTATATAATATGGTGACTGCAATATATTAAGAGGATAAAAACGTTGATGGGAGGAGGACTTCTTTAAATTCCACTGTCAAAGATTTGAATGAATGATTACAGCACATTGTGATTGTTTATTAACTATTGCCTGGTACAGATTCACCTGCATGTTTGTATATTTTTTTTTTCATAAAAGATACTTAAAGTGATTAATTTTTTTTTCACCCTTGTCATACAAACAAAAATCAAATTATTTCTTACCATAAGTCTGATTTTAATATTGCCTCAAAGGGGGTTCTTGTTGTCATAAATCATTTGTGGATTTTTAATGTTAAAATGCCAAAAGAAACATTGCCCGCTGCTGGCGCTCCATTGCTGACTTTTTTGCTAGTGCCTGCTTCTCTTTAACTGGGCTACAATGGTGAAGTCCCATCTACAACACTGACTGCTGCAGCCAATCACTGGCATCCGTGGTTATACAGAAATAGATGGCACAAGACTGCTGAGGCCAGTGATTGACTCTAAAAGTCAAGTGTTTGAAACAGGGGGAACGGCGGCACTGGAATAGCAGGGTCTTCAGAAGGAAGGACAGAGGTCCATCAAGTTCACACTTTCGCCTCCTGTTCGACATTCTCTATCGTTAGATTATTTATAACCCACAAGGCCATTTATTGTGTGAAAAGCATCTAGCCTGCGGATGTATTGTCTGCCATTATTACCTCTTCTTGCAGTAATGCATTCCACAGTCTGACTGCTCGAACAGTAAAGAACCCTTTACTATTTCGCTGCTGGAATCGCCCTTCCTCCACACATGTAATGAATGTCCCCTATTGCTTTGGAAGGAATAAGTCATGTATTTATACATGTGAATGAGATCGCCTCTGATGCGTCATTTTTCCAAGCTGAACAAGCCCAAGTTTTCTAACCTCTCATAGGAAAGGCCTTCCATCCCATGTATTAATCTATTTGCTCACTCTTGAACTAACTGTAACTTCCCAATATCTGTTTATAGTGTGGCGCTTAAAACTGGATCCCATATTCAGAATGTGGTAAATAATGCTTCTTTTGTTTTGCATTACACTCCTTCATGTAATAGCAGAAAGTGTAAATAATTATAGATGGGACAATAAATCTGAAGTCTGTCTTCATTGCCAAGTGAATATGCATCTACTGTATTCTTTCATTAGCCAGGTAATGCTAGGATCCCCCTCCCCTCTCATTCAGATGCTTCCCAGACCCCCTTTGGACTCTTTACTTGCTGCTCCATCAATGATGTGTCCAGCTGGATATGTGACTTGCCACAGCAGTGGCGGTGGCATGTTGCCTCAAAAGCAAGTAATTACCTGCAGCGGTCACAAATCATGAGAAGTAATGGGAGGTGCAGGCACTCAGTAAGGCTTTGTATTACTTTTTTCTTATGTTATTACTTTTAGTTGTGTAGACAACCCCTGTAACCAGGAATGTGCTTTCCATGTTATTTGATTCACTCTGGAGGCTTGTACAATAGTGATGGGGAAGCCAAACTACTAGTCCCAGAGGGACAAAACAAGGAGAAAGTGTTGAGTGACCAGATCAGTGTAGGAACATTGGTGGTTGACAAGTCAGAAGTTGGGGTTTGCCAAGAAGACTTTTGTGTTTCTCAGATGTATTATTTTTAAGATTTACTTGCTGAAGGGCAAAAGCTTTGGCTGAATTGTGGAATCTTCCCTTTGAATTGTCTGTGGACTTATTAAAGCAAAATTCTTTTCCTTATTCTGTTCTTGAGTAAAGACGTCACACAGACCACACAGCCAGCCCTTAAACCGTATACCAGTCAAATCATTTCATGCCACAGCAAGAACTTCAGGGAAAACTGGAAAACCCGCTCTCCCGCTTTGGCCAACAGCTGGTACGTACTGCAGTGATAAAAGGCAAGCACCGGTCCTGTAAAGCCTCAGTGTGTTCACTGGAACAAAGCTTCCCATAGATTTATATTTCACACACTTTGCATCTATCTGATGTTTGCCTTTTTAGCTATCGATGATGTATACTTTTGTAGTGTGTCAAGATTTCACACCTGGAAAGCAGAGTTCACACTGATACGTCCATAATTCTATGTTTATACTCCATTTCTGCAGTGCGTTCTGGTGATTCCATCTGAATCCCCCCCTAATACCAGGATCCAGACCACTCCTGATGCTGGTGCAGAGGGGTGGCCGGGATTATGGGCAGGGAAGGGGTGAATTTTAATTTTGCATTTACATACGCTTGGCTACCCGGCGTGCAACTATGCATTTTCTGGGGCTAACAGGAACACAACGGGGCAACGCAGAGCAATAAAAGTTATATATCCTGAAAGTGCTGGCCAAGCCCCATTTCAGGATACTGTTAGTATGGTACGCAAAAATCACCTGACAGATTCCCCTTAAGGCCCTTTTCATGATTCTGTGTCTATCATACAGATTGCATCTGCTGAATTGCATACAAACTCTACCCACTGCCTAAACGCACTAATTATTTTAGGCGAAGTCCAGGTGAAGAACACCTATAATCAGAGGGGTATATACACCAAATACAATACAATCAGGCCCACTGGACAAATAGAAAACTAGAAAGATGCTAGTAAGGACTAAAGAATTATGTGGAGTAACAAAATGTCATTTTTATTCATTAATAAATATGTCTGGAAACAACCAAAGATAAAACACCAAGACAAAAGACTTAAAACCATGGGAGGTGGAGGAACTCAGCAAGCATGGTATGGAAACTGGGTAGTAGATATGGCAATTCTAATAATAAAAGTATTTCTGCATCTGTTATGTAAATTAAGATACTTGTGTTTTTAAGTATATTTTTTACATGCGTCTTTGACGCTGACGTTTTTGTCTCTTTTTGGTTGATCATACTTATAATAAAGCTGCTTTGTTTTTGATACTTCCCGGTATTTGATTTTGACAAACCTTCAGTGATACAGACATGTATGGATTACATGTGGAATTTCCAGCTGTGCATCTCATTGCAAAATCAGTGCAGCAAAGCCGCACAATGCAAAGGGTGCAACTAGCAGCACATAAAATAGCAGAAATCCCCATGTTCTGGATCTCAAACCCTATCAATTTACACTGTGGATAACGTTTGTAGCATGTGCATGAGGTTTCTTAAAATCGTATTCACTTTGCTGGCACCGGAAAATACATAGGTTCTCTTTAAAAGGAAAATCCAATCATCAGGATGACGTCAGCATGTTAATCTAAAGGAATGGGTATAAAGGCTCTGCTATACTTATATAATACCTTCACTGCAGATATTGGCAGCCGGGCTGTTTAATTATTAGGGTATGTGCACACGCTGTGAATCCCGCTGCGTTTCTGCAGCGGTTTTGGCTCTGCGGAAACACAGCAGATTCTGCTGCGTTGTACAGTACCTTTATTTCCTATGGAAAAAAAAACGCAGTGCACATGCTGCGGATTTTTCCGCGCGGTTTACAATCCGCAGCATGTCAATGGTTTGGTGCAGAAACGCTGCAGTTTTACACGTCATCCATTATTAGGTGTAAAACCGCAGGCAAAACCACAGGACTTTTGTCCTGCAGATTTACCTGCGGTTTTCTCTCCAAAATCCGCACACCCAAAAAACTACGTGTGCACATAGCCTTAGAAGTTTGGATGCAATAAGCTGTGCATCAGGGCAGCCTGTGAGGTGGGATTGTGGGTAGGGTCTTCCTCTCTGCCACGGACCCTTCACTGGTGTCTGCATCATCTTACTGTTTTAAATTTCGCGCCAGCACCATCGTAACCGCTGGCAGCGCTTGTGCACATTGATCTCATGGTGGGCTTCAGGAAAATGGTGCCAGTGTTGGCCACAGTCACACATTCAGTTTGTGCTCAGTAATTTACCTCAGTATTTGTAAGCCAAAACCAGGAGTGGAACAGTCAGAGGAAAAGTACAATAAAGCACTTCTGGCTTTATCACCCACTCCTGGTTTTGGCTTACAAAGACTGATGTGAAATGCTAACCAAATACTGAACGTGTGAATATGGCCTAATTGGTTCTCTTTAACCCCTTTCCGACATTGGGCTAAATAGTACAGCATTGTCAGACTCCCTCACTTTGATGTGAGCTCCGCCACTGAGCCCACATCTTTTCCTGCACATGTTAGCTGTTTTGAACAGCTGACATGTGCCTCTAACAGCCAATGGGTGGGATCGCGATCCACCCGTGGCTGTTAAGTAGTTAAATGCCACTGTCAAACTCTGACAGCGGCATTTAACTCGTGGTTCCAGCAAGCGCGCCAGAAATCCTGCCCATTGGTGACCCCATTACGTGATTGCGGGTCACTGATGGGTTGGCATGACAATCAGAGGTCTCCAGCAGACCTCTATGGTTGTCACTGCTGGATTGCTATGAGCGCTGCCTGTGTGTAGCAGAGCTATTTGGGTTATGGCAGCTTCTAGTCTCCCATGGAGATTATTGAAGCATGCCAAAAGTAAAAATAAATAAATAATTAAAAAAATATAGAAAAATATAAAAGTTCAAATCACCCCCCTTTTGCCCCATTCAAAATAAAACAATAAAAAAATACACATATCAGGTGTCGCTGTGTTCAGAATCACCTGATCTATCAATAAAAAAAGGATTAACCTGATTGCTTAATGGCATAGCGAGAAAAAAAGTAAAAACGCCAGAATTATGTTTTTTTGGTTGCCGCAACACTGCAATAAAATGCAATAACGGGCGATCAAAAGATCATAAGTGCACCAAAATAGTATCAATAAAAACGTCAGCCGGCACGCAAAAAATAAGCCTTCACCCAACCCGAGAGATCACGAAAAATGGTGCAATTTATTTATTTATTTTTAACAAACTTTGGATTTTTTTTTCACCACTTATATAAAAAAGAACCTAGACATGTTTGGTGTCTATGAACTCGTAATGACCTCTGCAGAATCATAGTGGTAGGTCAGTTTTAGCATTTAGTGAACGTGGTTAAAAAAAAAAAAGTGGGATTGCTTTTTTTTTTTTTCTTTGCAGTTTTGTTCAAAAGTGCAGCTTGTCCTGCAAAAAACAAGCCCTCACATTGCCATATTGACAGAAAAATTAAAAAAAAAAGTTGTGGCTCTGGGACGAAGGGGAATGAGAAATGAAAATGCAAAACTGAAAATACCTCTGGAGGTTAAGCACATTCTCCACCTGGGATCTTAGACTAAAGGTACTGTCACACTTAGCGATGCACCAGCGATCCTGACCAGTGATATGACGCGGTCAGGATCGCTGGTGCATCGCTAGGTGGTCGCTAGTGAGCTGCTACACAGGCAGATCTCACCAGCGACATCGCTGGGGACGGGGGTCGCTACTTACCTGTCACACCAGGCGATCCTGCGTCCTCCCGCCCGGCTCCACGCGTCGCTCATCGTCACAGCAGGAAGCGCCGCAGGAAGCTGACGATGAGAAACAGTCCTGAACGTTCTCGTGCGATCAGCGATAACCAGCGGGTTGTAGGTATCAGACACAGCAATATCGCTGCTACGTCACAAGTTATAGTGCTATTGCTAGTGATATCTCTTTGTGTGACGCCCTTAAATCTATTTTTTTTCTTTCAATGGTCATGTTATAGCTCACGGTGTGTACTGACTCTATAGGAGTTTCCCTTTTTGTATTGAAGAAGTGAAATGAATGAACCTTTGTGCTGGGCTTCTCATGTAATATATAGTGTATACACCGTGTAATGCTGGGTCCCAGGAGAGAAGCCACTATGGGCCACGCACAATCCTTTCTGGAAGTACATGTCTCTGTGTCGTCCTGTGGCAGTGTGCGAGCTGTCAGGAGGAGATGCACCGATGTAGCCGCCCGGTGGGTGGAGGCAGCTTGTCACCCCGCTCGTGGTGTTCTTGGCACCCTTCCACAGCTCGGAACTTCTGGTACCCGGCTGGTGAGAGCTGAAAGTTGCTGTAGAACACAAGTGGCTGTGGGCCGCACGGTCTCCCCTGTGTGACGGGGTCAGCCCCGCGTGTTTCCACACTAGTTGGCCGCCTCTTCCTTCCTCTCGCTGTAAGTGGCTTTCATTTTGGTTCTGCCTCTCGTCGCCCGCGTCCCCCTCACGCTCGCTCCCTGCGGACGGGCCTCCATGTGGCCTTTATTTTTATTGTTAGTTGCTAATGCAGGAGTGCGAGTGACGACGTCATGGAGTCAGGAGCGGGGATCGTCCTCCTGCTGCTGCCCACGGTCCGTAGTGGCCTGCACGCAGCATTGTGGTGGTGCGGGCTGAGGCAGCCGACGCTCCATCCTCCTGGGCCAGCACTAGGCCACTGCTCACACCTGGCACCGCCACACGCTGCACTTCCTTGTACCCGCTGCATGGCGCGCACTTCCTCCGTGGTTTGCTATAATGATACATAGAGAGGAACTGGCATGTTGTAGTGCGTGTAAACACGTAGTAAACCCCACTCCGCACATGGGTAAGGAAGGCACCTGATGGAAACCGCATATAGGCTGCTGACATGTTCTCCCACAAGCGGTGGACACCGCGTTGTGAGCCGGGCATACCCCTACTGCACCACCACTGGTCAGCCTATATGCTGTTTCCATCTGGCCACATAGAGGTGCCTTTACCTTACAAATATTACCTATTGTCACCCCAGTGGATTCTTGTTGCACCATAGTCTTCTGGGTCAGCAAACACACTGACCACTAAGGCTGAGTGCAGACGGATTTTTCCGCGCAGAATGGAAGAAATCCGCAGGTCAAGTGACCTGCATTTTTCCTGCGGATTTCTTCCATTTTTGATGCGGTTTTCATGCGGTTTTTGTGCGGTTTTCCATCGTGGTTTTCCCCCTGCGGATTTGGTGACAGGGGAGGTGGAAAACCGCACAAAAGAAGTAACATGCTGCGGATTTTGTACCGCGGGAAAACCGCGCGGAAAAATCCGCAGCGTCTGCACAGCGTTTTTTTTTACATTGATTTACATGCTACTGTACATCACAATGCGGATATGCAACGTTTCTGCGCGGTAAAATCCGCTGCGGATCCGCTGCAAATCTGCATCGTGTGCACACAGCCTAAGTGGTATCTCGTGAGTGAATACCCATAAATCACACGGTATGTTGGCGTATTCCACATGCATACCCAACATCGATTTTCTACTATTATGGAGATTATCTACTACTTCAGATCACTCGTTACCCGTTATATTGGATACAGAAATACTGAGCAGTCGGTACTTTGATGAAGGTCCATTCTGGGACCGAAATGTTGTGTTTTGGATGGCGTTAAAACTTTTCCACAGTTCACGAAGTTGAGTGCCAAGTTTTCTTTATATAAGTAGCACTGGTGGAGACGGGCTGACCTTGAGAGACGTCTGGCTTTTTTTGTGCACCTTTATAACAATGTAAGGGCAGGGTCACATGAGCCTATAAAAAAAAAAAATTGTTGAGAATTTCTTCCAAAAAAGTGGGATGATTTTTCTTTCTCACTTGTCATCTCCATCAGGATCGACGCCGAAAAACAATGAAGGCAGCTGTAGGTTAGTATGAGACAGGGCAGGAGAATTACATTTCAAGCACCGCTGGAGCGGTGCTCTAGCCCTCTGTTACCGTATTCTGGCATACTGTAGGCATGTCCCCGATCACCTGTGTAAGGCACAGAAAAGACCTTTTATTATACTCATGGACAGCCCCGTCGCTGCTCTAAATCTGGCATCTCCCTTTTGATCGCCGTTCCCCTTCCCTGCTTCATACGGGTGACATGTCCTACATCGCCCACTCAATGGCTCCCGTCACGCTCTTGTGCAGGCGTACTTCTCTCCGTCATGCTGAGGGCAGAATAAAGCACTGTAAGACGCATGCGCTAGCTTTACCAGTGCGCTCTTTGGCCTTTTCCAGCGCATGCGCCCTACAGTGCTTTGTTCTGTCCTCAGCATGACGGCGAGAAGTACGCCTGCACAAGAGCGTGACGGGAGACATTGCGTGGGCGATGTAGGACACATCACCTGTATGAAGCACGGAAGGAGGATGGCGATCATAAGAAGGGAGGAGATGCCAGATCAAGACCAGCGTCTCCCAAGGGACCGGACCTCTCCCTCTGTAGTCTTTTTTGTGCTTTGCATAGGGGGATTGGGGGCTTGTATACAGCATACTACAATGCTGTAACAGGGGGCTTAAAAGTGGTGGCATTATTTTATTTTTGGAAAACCCGGTGACAGGTTCTCTTTAATTTACAAGACCATTTACAGTTTCCTTTATTACAAAATTGCAATGTACCTGTAAAAAGCGGAGGCTATACTGTGGCTCTATGCGGCATCCAATTTTTTTCATACACTCATAGACTTGAATGGGTGAGTCTCCTCCCATTTATGGAAGAAACTAGTGCATGCTGTGGTTTTCTTTTTTTCCACATACACATTTTGTCACAAATCAAGAGGAAAGAGCACACCAATCTATAACCATAACATGTATAATTTATTGAAACATTTATGCACAAAAGAAAATCAGTTAAAAACCAAGAACAAAAATAACCCATGAGGCCTGATGCCAAAAGAATGCGTTACAGAAATACTACAATAATAATGTAATATTGGATCCATGGAAAAAAATGGGACTTAATGTATTGTATATAATAACAAAACAAAAAGAACCAACTTAAAGTATGTGATCTCTGCAAGATCTATTGGTGATCCAGAACAAATATGTCACAAATCTGCCACAATAAAGTGCAAGAAGTTTAGAATATAGATGATATATTACATTAAATAAATCAATCCCATCAGTATCCCTGCCCCATGAATAACATTGGTTCGAGTGCTGTCAAGGATATCACTCAGACCAAAAATGTGGTTGTGTGAACGAGCCGTAACAATAGGATTTCTTTTTTTTGCATTTTATTAGTGTATTTTTTCCTTTCTAATTTGTAACATAATGGAGCTGGAAAATATTCTGTTTTATTTCCGGTGGTCAGCTGACGAGTCGGACTTGTCGTGTACCTTTCATCCTTTATTGCATTTCCTCAGTTATATATAATCACTGAATAATCCCATAATGACTCTGAGCCCAGCAGTGATGTGGGATTTCTTTCTGTTATGCTTACCACTTTCCCTTTGGATTGTTTGTGCAGTCAGCATCTGAGTAATCTAATAGCCTCCCAAGGCCGTGGACGTGACTTGGTTATTCCAATTCTTTCTTTAAATTTACAATTGCAACTAATGCTTGTAGCACTAAAAATACGGCTCCTGCAAAAAAGCCATATTACGTCAGAGAACAATCACATTTCATTCTTGGAAATCAAGGAAACCATTCCATGGGTCATGTGATTAAGCCTATTAGTCCTGGTAACACACAAATGGCATGATTGTTATGATTATTGACTTAAAGGGGTATTCCCACCTCCAAGATCCTATCCCAATATGTAGTAGGTGTAGTAATAATATATTAGCAAACTAGAAATGTAGTATAGTTCTTCTGATTCATTATGCCTCTTTCCTCATGTGCAGGACATCAGATGTATCAACCTTAAAATTAACTTTTTGTGGGAAAACCCCTTTAAGGCTAGTTTCACACTAGCGTTTATTCCACGCAGCGCACGGCGCCGCTAAGCCCCGCCCCCTGCCGGCTCCCTGCCCACCCCATCCGGTCATCGCCGCCTACTATCGCACATGGACGCTTGCGATCTGCGCACCCTATCTTTAGCATAGGGTGCGCAGATCGTGCGCTGGCCGTGCGCTGCGCACTTTTGAAGGTGCGCAGTGCGCGCCGAAATGCAACATGCTGCGTTCGGCGCGCATGGGCGCACCTTCAAAAGTGCGCAGCGCGCCAAAATCCTACTAGCACACGGCCAGCGCACGATCTGCGCACCCTATGCTAAAGATAGGGTGCGCAGATCACAAGCATCCTTGTGCGATAGTAGGCGGCGATGACCGGATGGGGCGGGCAGGGAGCCGGCAGGGGGCGGGGCTTAGTGGTGCCGTGCGCTGCGTGGAATAAACGCTAGTGTGAAACTAGCCTTAGGCTATGGGCCCACGTAGCGTTTTAAAAAGCACAATGAAAACCAGATTCCTTCCCAGAAATCGCGCGTTTTTTTTCCACGCGATTTCACCGCGGTTCTGTTCGATTTTGCCGCGATTTTCTCAAGCACTGTCCAAGCGATTTGAAGCATTGCTTGGAAAGTGATTGACAGGTTGGTCACACTCGTCAAACATAGTGTTTGACAAGTGTGACCAGGTTTTTACTATTGAGGCTGCCTATGCGGCATCAATAGTAAAAGATAAAATGTTAAAAATGATAAAAAAAATTAAAAATCGGGGTATATTTACCTTCCGACGTCCCACGCTGCCATCCTGGGCCTCAGCGTTCCCAGCGATGCCTTGCAAGGCCTGTGATGATGTTGGTCTTGCGTTACTATAGCGATGAGTCACGCGAGACTACGTCTTCACAGGACCTTTCCGCAAGGCATTACTGGGAACGCTGAGGCCCGGGAATGCAGCGCGGGACGTCGGAAGGTAAATATACCCCGATTTTTTTCATTTTTTATTCTTTTTTTACAGGGGTATGGTACCCAGGGCCTGGAGGACAGTCTCCTCTCCTCCACACCGTGGGTACCAACCGCACATGAGACGCTTAACTTCCCGCATGGTGGGCATAGCCACATGCGGGAAGTAAGCGATTCTCATGCATTCCTATGGGTGCGGAATCGCGGCAATTCTTTGCGATTCCGCACAAAAGAATGATCATGCTGCGATTTTTTTTTTTTCCGCGATGCGATTCCGCCGCGGAAAAAAGCGCAGCATTAGCACAGCATGTGCGGAATGCCATAGGAATGCATGGGGTGCGTCATGTACAAGATTTTTAAACATTTTCGCAGCGTTTTCGCACCGAAAATCGCGGCAAAAACACTTAAAATCGCATCGTGGGCATACAGCCTTAATCAGGTTTTTGTGTTAAACATTTTTTTTTAATTGGACATTTTTTCTATATAATTATTTATATTAAAAGTATTTTTTATTTTAACTTTGTGTTCATTCAGGATATCCATAGATACCGTATTTTGCGGATTATAAGACGCACTTTTTTCCCCTCAAATTTGGTGAGAAAATGGGGGTGCGTCTTATAATGCGTATATACCTTACGCATACCGTTGCTGCAGGCTGGGATGAGGGGGGTGTCTGGCGGTGCTACCGGGGGTGTCAGGCGGTGCTGCCCAGTGCTGCTGCGGGTGTCTCCAGTGCTACCGGGGCTCTGGCGACATATTGTGAAAGGCCAGAGCCCCGGTAGTTCCATGGTATCCTGTGCGGTGGACTCTGGGAAAATGGGCGCCGGGGTGGTGCATGCGCAGATGGAGATCTCGGCACCAGGATCTCAGGAGATTAGATTTCAGCTCTGAAATCTCATCTCCCGAGATCTTGGTGCCGAGATATCCATCTGCGCCGCCTCCGGCGGCCATTTTCCTGGAGTCCACCGCACAAGAAACCATGGAACTGCCGGGGCTCTGGCCTTTCACAAATTGTTGGCAGAGCCCCGGCAGCATCGGTGACACCCACAGCAGCAGTGCCGGACACCCCCAAGCACCACCAGGTACCCGCAGCATCGGAGACACACAGCAGCATCGGGCAGCAGCGCCGGACACCCACAGCAGCACCAGACACCCGCACTGGCGTGACGCACATTGGAAGACCCACTCCTGCCTAGTCCAGCAGCGACCCAGGGACCCTGCTTCACCACAGCCACCACCCCCGGTAAGCAATAAGACGTGTGGATTATAAGAAGCATCACCATTTTATTAGAAAAAAAAAATTCCTATTTTTCTCCTCAACATTTGGGGTGCGTCATATAATCCAGAGCGTCTTATAATCTGAAAAATACGGTACATTAGCCACAGTGGACAGACTCTTAAGGCCCCTTTACATTTAGCGATGCACCAGCAATCCCGACAACGATACGACCCGGTCAGGATCGCTGGTGCATCGCTAAATGGTCGCTAGTGAGCTGCCACACAGGTAGATCTCACAGCGATACAGCGGTCATTACTTACCTGTCAGACGCGGCGATCCTCACGTCCTCCCGTCCACGCATCGCTCGTCGGCGCCAGCAGGAAGCGCTCGACGAGAAATGGAGCCGCGCGATCAACGACAGACAGCGGGGGAGCCGGTCGGAGGTATCACACATAGTGATATCGCTGCTGCGTCACCAAATCGGTGATGCTTTAGCGATATTGCTAGCGATATCGCTATGTGTAAAAACCCCCTTTAGCCTATTTTTGGTATTGAAGCATCTAATGAGCATGTGACACGGTTATTGTGAAGGGAGGGGGAGCTGTGACGTTGGCCTATTGTGATTGGTGGATCCTGTGTTATCAGCGGTGTATAGTGGTGTGACCTGTCATTGTAATTCAGCCTCTAATGATAAGAACACTCTTGGAAAGGGCAGGAAGTACGAGTCTGAAAAAGCCTCAGTGGACAGGGTGGTAATTGCAAGATACAAATTTTGTTCTTTAATCAGTTCATGACTATGATATCTATTTGTACCTTAAGGGGGGTTTACACATAGCGATATCGCTAGCAATATCGCTAAAGCATCACCGATTTGGTGACGCAGCAGCGATATCGCTATGTGTGATACCTCCGACCGGCTCCCCCGCTGTCTGTCGCTGATCGTGCAGTTCCGTTTCTCGTCGGGCGCTTCCTGCTGGCGCCGACGAGCAACGCGTGGACGCGGGCGGGAGGACGTCAGGATCGCCGCGTCTGACAGGTGAGTATCGACCGCAGTATCGCTGTGAGATCTGCCTGTTTGGCAGCTCACTAGCGACCATTTAGCGATGCACCAGCGATCCTGACCGGGTCGTATTGTGGTTGGGATCGCTGGTGCATCGCTAAATGTAAAGGGGCCTTTAGGTTTAAAGAGCTTTAAAAAAATCATGCAGATATTCAATTCATTTTTGCATTTTTTTCATGATACATTGGGTATAATATTTGTTATTTTTATGCTTTTATTTTTTGCCGATGTTGTAGAAAATTTAACGGGAATGTGTGGTTTACGTTTTTTTTATAACCACTAAAATATACATTTTAAATATTTTTCTGCCTTCTTTAACAATTATTTTTATAAGCCGGATACATTTTTTTTTTTTTGATGGGTTGACGCTAGTAACAGCGTTTTTGACAGGCAGTGACTTTTTTGTATATTTCTTTCTTCCTATTTATTTATTGATTGCTAATTTATTTCACATATTGTACCCACCATAAGGTCATAACAGACCTTTGTGGGGACCCTTCAGTATTGAAATACTTTTTCATCTGCTTTTTACTGTAACTGGGGGTTGGTTTGTTAGCCCCGGTGAAAGGAGAAATTCAGCCTTCTGGTTGCATAGCAGAATCTATTGGGTCTTCTAAAATCCAGCAGCTCCCTTCCCATACCCAGCGATCACATGGCTGATGGGTCCAGAGGAGAAACGCCGCAAGCACTTCCTCCTTTTATTGTATACAAAGTGCTTGTTTATTCAGTGATTAGGAAGGCAGACAAAGTAATAAACCATCTCTGCCTTCTCTATGGGGCCTTAAGGTACTGTCACACTTATTGATGCACCAGCGATCCCGACAACGATACGACCCGGTCAGGATCGCTGGTGCATCACTAAGTGATCGCTAGTGAGCTGCCAAACAGGCAGATCTCACCAGCGACATAGCAGCGGTCGCTACTTACCTGTCAGACGAGGCGATGAAGACGTCCTCCCGCCCGCGTCCACGCATCGCTCGTCGCCACAGCAGGAAGCTGACGACGAGAAACGGCCCAGGCCCTTCTCGCGCGATCAGCGATAACCAGCGGGGGAGCCGGTCGGAGGCAAGTATCAGACATAGCGATATCGCTAACAATATCGCTGCTACGTCACAAAACCAGTGACGTTATAGTGATATTGCTAGCGATATCGCTTAGTGTGACGCAGGGCTGTGGAGTCGGTAAGCCAAACCTGAGACTCCGACTCCTCAATTTCCCTTACACCGACTCAGACTCCCACATATATTGCTTATATTTAAGTGAAAAATTTATTGTAGTACAATGTGAACATCAGACATTTAATCATTTCTATAATCCAATAATCAAGATATTTAGATAGAACATAATATCTATTTATTGGAATACAACTTTAGAACACAAAAAACTGTAATAAATTGTAAATATGTAATACACTGTATACATGTATACGGTACAGACCAAAGTTTGGACACACCTCATTCAAAAGTGTTTTCTTTTATTTTCATGACTATGAAAATTGTAGATTCATTCTGAAGGCATCAAAACAATGAATTAACACATGTGGAATTATATAATTAAAGTGTGAAACAACTGAAAATATGTCTTATATTCTAGATTCTTCAAAGTAGCCACCTTTTGCTTTGATTACTGCTTTGCACACTCTTGGCATTCTCTTGATGAGCTTCAAGAGGTAGTCACCGGAAATGGTCTTCCAACAGCCTTGAAGGAGTTCCCAGAGATGCTTAGCACTTGTTGGCCCTTTTGCCTTCACTCTGCGGTCCAGCTCACCCCAAACCATCTCGATTGGGTTCAGGTCTGGTGACTGTGGAGGCCAGGTCATCTGGCGTAGCACCCCATCACTCTCCTTCTTGGTCAAATAGCCCTTACACAGCCTGGAGGTGTGTTTGAGGCCATTGTCCTGTTGAAAAATAAATGATGGTCCAACTAAACACAAACCGGATGGAATAGCATGCCGCTGCAAGATGCTGTGGTAGCCATGCTGGTTCAGTATGCCTTCAATTTTGAATAAATCCCCAACAGTGTCACCAGCAAAGCACCCCACACCATCACACCTCCTCCTCCATGCTTCACTGTGGGAACCAGGCATGTAGAGTCCATCCGTTCACCTTTTCTGTGTCGCACAAAGACATGGTGGTTGGAACCAAAGATCTCAAATTTGGACTCATCAGACCAAAGCACAGATTTCCACTGGTCTAATGTCCATTCCTTGTGTTCTTTAGCCCCAACAAGTCTCTTCTGCTTGTGGCCTGTCCTTAGCAGTGGTTTCCTAGCAGCTATTTTACCATGAAGGCTTGCTGCACAAAGTCTCCTCTTAACAGTTGTTGTAGAGATGTGTCTGCTGCTTGAACTCTGTGTGGCATTGACCTGGTCTCTATTCTGAGCTGCTGTTAACCTGCGATTTCTGAGGCTGGTGACTAGGATGAACTTATCCTCCGCAGCAGAGGTGACTCTTGGTCTTCCTTTCCTGGGGCGGTCCTCATGTGAGCCAGTTTCTTTTGTAGTGCTTGATGGTTTTTGCCAATGCACTTGGGGACACTTTCAAAGTTTTCCCAATCCTTTGGACTGACTAACCTTCATTTCTTAAAGTAATGATGGCCACTCGTTTTTCTTTACTCAGCTGCTTTTTTCTTGCCATAATACAAATTCTAACAGTCTCTTCAGTAGGACTATCACCTGTGTATCCACCAGACTTCTGCACAACACAACTGATGGCCCCAACCTCATTTATAAGGCAAGAAATCCCACTTATTAAACCTGACAGGGCACACCTGTGAAGTGAAAACCATTTCCGGTGACTACCTCTTGAAGCTCATCAAGAGAATGCCAAGAGTGTGCAAAGCAGAAGTCAAAGCAAAAGGTGGCTACTTTGAAGAACCTAGAATATAAGACATACAGTATTTTCAGTTGCTTCACACTTTTTTGTTAATTATATAATTCCACACGTGATATATATACACACACACACACTATGACTTATCTCGGCTAAGATAAAGCCTAGATCCTCAGGCTACATTCACACTATGGGCGTAGCCAGATGTGGTGATGAATGCAGTCTATTTATTCCAACTATCAGTTGATGTTGATGTTACTGAAGACGAGCAATGCCTGTCCTGGACGTCCTTTTGGGCAGCTATGAGGTGTCCCTGACTGGTGCTAAAAAAAAAGGAGTGTTAGTCTGTGTGCTATCCGGCTTTCATTCTTTTTGGTACAGATATGATATGGATAGATAGAAATGGATATATAGAGCAGATTTCTAATCTGCTTTTGCTATTGAAAACATTATCTATGAGCTCAAAAACCATTCAGGTGATGCGGTTTTTTAAAAAGCTGATCTGCTTTTGTAACTGAAAAACGTATCCTCAAAAAACGCAGGAAAAGCGCTGTGTGTGAATGTAGCCTTAGATCAGGAATAGAACAGTCATTTATAGGACATTTCATAACTTTCCCAAATTCCTATGAAAAAATATTCAGCATATTCTGCATTGAACTACTGTACCCAATTTATTATATATTTTAGGAGTCGGAGTCGGTCCATTTTATTCCGACTCCACCAAAATGAGCACCGACTCCGATTCCGACTCCACAGCCCTGGTGTGACGGGCCCTTTAGGCTATGTCTGACTATTGGGTTCAGCTTCTCTGCTACGTGGTGAGGTTTTAGAATGTGGACCATGTGCATGTTTATAGTCTAGTTAGGTTTGATGCATATTCATAGCAGGTCTCTAAATGTTCCAGTTTTATCCCTGGCACAACTTTTCATTTGTTAGGGACTGCACCTTCACAGAGAATGCAACAAACATTTGTCATCTCTGTTTCTAAAGGGAGGGATTTTCCTTTACTGCAAGTGTTAAAACAACGCTGTAGCCAGAAACATGCTACTGTCGGCCAGGTGTCTCCCCCAGTTTTTCATATAGATTTTAAGGGTCTCTTCCAATAAAAAAAATAATACAATATGAACTGGAAGAAAAGATGGAGAAAATATATAGGTCTATGTGTATTATTATTTTTTTTTACTATTGCTTGTGTGTTATCCTTTCTTTACTGTTGTATAGCATAAGATAACAAGAGACGGTAGTGTAAGAGAGAAAAGAATTATCTAAAAGTTTAAAATGTTATTTAGTTGTTTTTTTTTTTTTTTTACAGAACTGGTTATAAAACAAAAAGGTCTGGAAAAGAATAGGCAGAAATTGGTTCTGCAGCAGTTTGCCATTCACTTTATGTATGCTACTAATTGATTGTTATGGTTTCTTGCAAGATATTTCAGTAAGTTCCTATTTCCAAGCAGCTTGGTGAACTTTATCCTGCCTTCTAACGGAACATATCTGCAGTTTCATATAGTAGATCAGCCTTAATGCGTGAGTGACAGGAAGAACCTTTAGAATTTTTCATTTTTATGACTTAATAAATCCATTCCACACAAATCTGACCTATTTACCAAACCTGCATTATCATGGTCTTTATGTACAGTCGGTGTGGGTCAGAACTATGGGTGTATCTTTCATTTATTTTTATTGGCACTTGTCAATCTTTTGCTTCATACTGTTTGACTTCTTGTGGTAGACAACCTGGAGTAAATAAGTGAAAATTACAGATTCTGTGATGGTTCTGGGTTTGGTTGTGTAGTATACTTAAACATTTTCTTTTTATTTTCTCGTATGTTTTAGAAAGAAGACACAGTTCGATGTGCAAACCTTTCCCCTCTCCAGCTTCTCCTTCCAACACACGAGCATCAATTGTACAGATGAAAACAAAATCCTGTATCAGCAGCCATAACCCTGTCAACAGTAACTCAAAGCCATTCAAAGCGCCCAAAGACAATCTACTTACCTCCAACAACAAACAACACACGGTGTTCTCTTCAAAGGTGTCAAGAGACAAACCATGGTATGTAATGGAAATGAAGATGAATGATAACGATGGTTGCATTTCTGAATTTTGGTGGAATCTGTATAAGGGTTCAATGAACAGGACTGTGGCACTGATGCTTTGTATTCTTGGGATCCTGCTATCCATCTGCAAGGAGTTGGCATGTTATCATGGTTTTCATGGGCTTTCTCCAGGTACTCCAGTTTCCTCCTACATTCCAAATTTATACTAACTAGCTTGGCCCTTGCGAAATTTTCGCACATTGGTCGTTGGGGGCTCAGGCAATTTCAGAAAAAGCAAGCTGGTCAAATGTAAATGTATTTCATGAGCTGATGATCACAGACCGGTATTTATATATGTAGATTGGTAATACAATAAATTGTTTTTAGAAGTAGAGGCCAAAAAATGTTTTCCGGTTGAGGTGCCACCTGCAGGTCATTGTGTCTTTCTGCAGGTTTATGAAAATGAATATTGAAACTGTATTTAGTGATAAAATCGTCAATGTGTAGTTTGTTTGGCTGTTTTTTTGCTGAAGGGAGAAAATTTATCTTTCAAATAGTGTATCGTGTGTGTGTGTGTGGCGAAAAAGCAGTGCATGTTTACAAATGTGTTGGTAGTGTGCTTTGGGGTACTGTGGTGCCACCTGCAGGGCATTTTTCCTTACTGCAGGTTTATGAAAATTAATGTTAATGTTTAAACTGAATTTTGTGATTAAATCATGGATGTGTGGTTTGTTTGGCTATTTTCTTGCTGAAGAGGGCAAGCTTACCTTTCAAATGGTGTATCATTTGTGTGTGTGGGTTCAGTATGAACGGGGATACAAAGGACTCCCCAAAAAACAGTGTTTAGAAATAATAGAATAGATTGCAGCCATCAAACACATGCAACGGCAATTTCCTACTTGTATAGCGCCATCATATTCCACGGCACTCTACAGAAATTATCATTGCAGTCCCCATTGTTGCTCACAATTTAGATCCCTTATCAGTTTCTCTTTGGACTGTGGAGAAGCACACCTTCCACACACACTGCACAGCTCTCCTGTCCTAAAAAATAAACCAGCTAATGGAGTGTGTGACCAGATGACTCCACCAGCCTCCTTCAAATGAAAAATGCTACACATGGGAAAGACTATTTTCAATTGGAGGGGGCTGATGGTCTGGTCTGGTCACATACTCCTCCAACAAGTAATATCTGAAGGATAGGAAATATTTGGATTTAAAAAAAAAAAAAATATATATATATATATATATATATATATATATATATATATATATATATATATATATATATAATTTTTTATTTTTTTTTAAATGAGCCAAAAATATCCGCATCTATCAATATAAAATTATTTAAACAATACTTTAAATGCCGAATAGAATGGCAGAATTGCTATTTTTTTCGTCACGGCACTTCCATGAAATAATACAGTAAAAGCAATCAAAATGTTTTATGTGCCCAAAATGTTGTCAACAAAAAGTAGAGCTTATTTCACGAAAACAAGGCCTCATACAACTGAATGGATGGAAACCTAAAAAAGTTGTCTCAGAAAATGGCAACACTGACAAATTATTGTGTTTTTTTTTACAAAGCTAAAAAAAAATAAATAACCACTAAAATATACTATTTCTATTTTCCTACTTTCCCAGAATATTCTATTGCCATGTCATTTTAGCTCACCATTTCACCAAACTTGGAATTTTTTCTGTTTTTTTTTTTTTTTTTTTTTTTATTTCAATGATCTATGCAATGCCCTAAAGTCTACTTACTGGTCATTAAAGGGTTAAAATAGTATATGGATGTGTTTGTCGCATTTCTACTTTTTTTAGTTTTCAATTGAGTAACAAAAATACCGCAAGTCTTTCAAGATGCACTTGGTCCTCAGATACATCATTCTGTGGACATCGAGCAGTTGTAGGCATACCTATTAACAGTTTGAGGAGCCATTCATTTATTTCATGCATATCTGTTATGCTACCTACCTGGAATATGAAAAGTCCAGATTAAATTCTGCGTCTTCTCTAAGGAATTAAGCTACGTTCACACTGGCATTCAGAGTTCTGTTTTTCTGTTTTTGATCTACTTCTTAAAATAGTAAACCAAGCATACGCATGTGCTCTTACCGCTTAGAGCCCAGCGCAGGATGCCCAAATGGTCTATGCCACGATTAGGAGTGATGACATCCTGTTTGGTCACTTGATCGCTGAGGCCTGTGATTGGTTGCAGCCGTCGAGTGACTGGAACAGAACATCGGATGTATCTCTGCACTGCTAGTCATCTGACTCCCCTTTAACTCTGATCACTGTTGTTTAATCCCTAAGGCCTCTTTCACACTTGCGTTTTTTTGGTCAGTTGCAATCCGTGTAAAAAATGCAAAAGACGGGTCCGTTTCCGCTGTGACACCAACGTATGCCACCGGACCGTTGTTTTGATGGATCCGCTGAAGTCGGAAATTTAAAGGAACCGCAGTCTGGAAAAGGAGAGAGAGAGATAAATAAACTTTCTGGCAAGGAAATTCTTCCGGGCATGCTCAGTGTAAAAAAAAAAAAGCTGATCCATGCAGACAAAAAACGTTTCATTGTCCGTCCACTCAAGTTAGCGGACGCCCAAATTTTGGCGGATCCGTCAAAAAACGGATCCAACGGATGACCATCCGTCAAAATCCGCCGCTAATGCAAGTCAATGGGAAAAAAAACCGATCCGCCAAAAAAATGGCGGATCTGTTTTTTTTTGCAAAACGGCGGATTTTGACTTATGGAAACAAACGGAAATGTGAAACAGGCCTTAGATACCACAGTCAATAGCCACTGTGGCATCTGCATCTAAGTGCTTAGTCACCATTATTGCCATCTCAGTAACCCCCCACAGCACAATTGTGGGGTACTGATAGGTTGTTATGGCAGTCTTCTACTCATATTAAGCCCCAGTTTTAAGCTATAGTCATCTTTGTTTTGTCATCACAATTAAATATAGAAAAAAATCTATAAATTTGGCATTGCTGTAGCCATAGAATAAAATCATGTTTTTATTTTTTCCTGTACAGTGATATCCATAAAAACAAAATAGAGTGCAATTGCTGTTTTTCAATGGAAACCTTCAGAAAAGGTTGTAAAGGGAACCTTTCATGTAAAATAATACTACTACTCTGCAGATATGGGGGATAATCTGCAGGCTAATGGCGTTCTGACACCATGTGGCACCGGCACTGAGAGCCCCGATGCCGGGAGGAAACGAACGGCTTCCAGTCATAGGGGCAGCACCAGCTCAGTTTCAGTCACAGTTCTCGGTATTGTCAGCGGCATCTGTAAACGCGTCCACAGCACTGACTGACAGCCCATCTGATACTGTGCAGTGATGGAATAAACGTCGCCGGCCACAATGCTACTGTCCAACCATCCATCCACAGAGGTATTGGAGTACTGGGCCAAGAAAACTTTCCACATGCCGTTTCCTCACTTTCTTTAGTCTGATCTGGTGACGCCTGATAGAAAGAGTTTATTGATTAATGCTGCTTTCTCTAAAAATGCAACACAACCGAGCAGCAGGTGCAACTGAAATCTGGGTTTATCTGAACTGGCAATGCTTTTCACTGCTGAGTGATCCAACTTTTGGTGCTTTTTTTGCCCACTGACATCTTGGCATTTTGTTCCTTTTGTGCACTAATATTACTCAAACTGGTTATCTGCTGTGCTGAAGAACAGCAAATTGTGTGTTGAGATATGTTTGTTGGTGCACCATTATTATATATGGAAGCACCTTGGTTGGCTGCACACTGCTTGCTTGTTCTAATGATTAAAACCTCAGAAAGAGGAAAAAATCCTCCAGAAAAAAAAAAAATCAAGAGAAAACCAGACAGGCCTAAATACATCTGCACTAACCAGGGTGCAGCAGACCCAAGTAAAATGGCAACTGCACAGGTGCAATAATACCAAATGAAACAGCCAGCCTACAATCAGGGATTGGCCATGTGGTACACCAGTGCAAAAAAATAATCCGCATGTGAACACCTCACAAGGTTGCAATGGTTAGTCCAACAGTAATGACCATGTCTCGTTCAAAGTCCTCACATTGCTTGATTTTCCCATTGTTAATGTGGGTTCTCACTGAAAGTAATCTGTGGAAAACCTTCTCCCTTGATTTTATTCTGCAACTGGAGACAAGTGTCTTAATTTCTATACAGGGAACTCTGTCTCTAATAAAATGGTCATTTACTATATGTTGAGGAAACATGTAGAGTCTCCAAAACATAGGTTAGATCTGAGGGTTGTGAAGAAGTCAGTCTAGTATGAACATTATTTCACTCTTCAGTAACAAAGTGATGATGATGAATTTTCATTGTTTCATTGCTTATCATGAACAGGGCTGGGAGCATTTTTGGCTCGATGGTTAATTCCAACTTAAACATAATGTAAAAAATATTTTAGAAGGGTTATTTGATAAAGATCAACCTTCTGTTGTTTTGCATGAATATTTGGACCTACAGTATATAAGAAAGCAACTAATGGTGAACTGTGAAGCTGAGTTCACACGTGGCGTTTTTTTCGCGTTTCCGCGGCGGTTTTAACCGCGCGATTTTGCCGCGAAAATGCAAAAAATAAGCATCCCATGCATTCCTATGGGATTCCGCAATGCTGTGCTAATGCTGCGGTTTTTACCGCGGCGGAATCGCTTTGCGGTAAAAACCGCAGCATGCTCATTAATTTGCGGAATCGCGGCGATCCCGCACCCATAGGAATGCATTGTTCCGCTTACTTCCTGCATGTGGCTGTGCACACCATGCGGAAAGTAAGCATAACATTTGCGGTTGGTACCCACGGTCCGGAGGAGAGAAGACTGTCCTCCGGGCTTTGGGTACCATATCCCTGTAAAAAATAGAATTTAAAAATAAAAAATATTGTTATTCTCACCCTCCGACGTCCCGCGCAGTCTTCCTGTTTCTCTTCACGCTCTCGTTCCCAGTAGTCCTGTGAAAATGCCCGCGATGACGTCCGTTCTCGCGGGATCGCGAAGTCTCCCGGTCATTCGTACGACGTCATCGCGAATTACCGCGAGACGTCGTGATCCTGCGAGAACTGACGTCATCGCGGGCATTTTCGCAAAGGATTACTGGGAACGGATGCGCGGGACGTCGGAGGGTAAGAATAACACCATTTTTTATTTTTTTTTTTACATTCTATCTTTTACTACTGATGCTGCATAGGCGGCCTCAGTAGTAAAAAGTTGGTCACACTTGTCAAACACTGTTTGACGAGTGTGACCAACCTGTCAATCAGTTCTCCAAGCGATGCTACAGATCGCTTGGAGAACGCTAGCATTTTGCAAGCTAAATACGCTTGCAAAATGCTAGTTTTTCCGCGGGAAAATCGCGGGAATTTAAAATGCGATTTTCCCGCGGCCTGGAATTCCGGAATTCTCGCAGTAATTTCCGCGAGAGTTCCGGTACGTGTGCACTTAGCCTGAATGTAATCTGAGTCTAGTTTCTTTATGGTTGGAGCTTTCCCCAGTTTTTTCTCTTTTGGTTTTTTTTTTAATGAAATTTATTATTTCCAATGTTGGTGAATGTAAAACAAAGACTTGAATGTCAAAGTGACAAACTATAAATAGTGTCCCTTTTATCTACTACAATCTTGAGTCTGTGAAAAGGTGTTTTTTCAGGTTTGCAAATATAGACCTTGCAATTTTCACCTTTCTTACTTGCATTACTATTAAACCTTTATGAAGCATGGAGACCACTGAAGAACAACTTTCAAGTCCAATGAAGATGCACTCTGTAGCGCTATACCATGTAAACATGAAATGTATGAAATTTGAGTTGTATTACTGCTCTAGAAAATGGGAAAAACCAAAGTTACTTAGCTCATAAATTGGCCAATTCATGTATGCCCAGCAGCCAACAACTGCTGGGCATACAAATGCTGTAGATAAGCCCCCAATGTAACCTGAAAGAGAAAATAATTGAGTTATATTATACTCACTCAGGGGCGGTCCGGGTTCGGTTTGCGTCCGATGAGTGTCGCGGTCTGGTCTGGCGCCTCCCATCTTCTAGAGATGCCGGACCTCTCTGACCTTTCCCAGTGCCTGCGCACTGCAGTACTCTGCTCTGCCCTCAACAGGGCAGAGCAGTGCGCCTACGCCGGAGCTGCGACGGGAAGCAAAGAAGAGGACGTCATCGCTAGAAGATAGGAGGTGCCGGACCGGACCGCGACACCCTTCGGACCCGGAACGGACCCGGACTGACCCTGGGTGAGTATAATATAACTCGTTTTTCTTCTCTTTCAGGTTACATCCGGGGCTTATCTACAGCATTACAGAATGCTGTAGATAAGCCCCTGATGGCGGTGGCTGCAGCTTATAGTTGAAAAAATAGGTGACAGATTCCCTTTAAAACCGCCCCGGGTTGATGGGTGGTGTGCTCAGTCAGAGGGCCTATGAATACAAATATCAAAAGACTGATCATCACAAGCAAAGTACTATGCATCTGTTCAGACCAGTATTCTGTTTGGAAGTATCGGTCAGTCTTTTGATAATTTTCAGTTCCAGCCATGAATTCTGACTTATGACTTGATTACGGTACTTTAGGACAATGATGTTGTTTCAAACACTTTTTGTGAAGGTTTAGCTTTAATTGGGGTTGTTGTCTTATCTGACTGGAAAATCTCACTTGCATTACTGGTGTGTACTGCAGCCAGTTTTCCTCCAGGATTTACTTGTATTTTGCTGCATTTATTTTACCTTTTACCTTCCAGGGCCTGCTGTAGAAAAGCATCCCCAAAGCATGATAAAGTACACTGCCATGCCTTATGGTGCGTATGGTGTGGTGTGCAGTGTTTTGGCTTTTTTTTTTGTAAGCTTTCTCCATTTTAGTCTCTTCAGAGCATAAAACTTGACATTGTTGTTTTTTTAATTATTACTGCGGCTTTGCATTGCTAAATCTTCCTTAAAACTCCAGTGGATAAAATAGTCAAGTAGTAGTCTGTCTTTCCATATTAGCAATTGCAGTTTGTGATGCCTTCAGAGTTGTCTTGGATTTCTTGCAAAACTGGGAACTTCTCCTTGCCCCTATGCAAAATAATAATTATAGCAATCATGATTTTTATTTCTATAGCGCCAACATATTCCGCAGCAGTTTACATTTTAGAGGGGACTTGTACAGACAATAAAACATTACAGAATAACACATAACTCAGATACCAAGAGGAGTGAGGGCCCCGCTCACAAGCTTACAGTCTATGAAGAAATAGGGGAGACTCAAAAGGTAAAATGTGCTTGTACTGTATGGTCCAGCTATCAATATAATAAAGTTTTCACATAACGTTGCATTTACCGTTAATCAGCCAGTATGTGTACAACTTAAGACGCAGAGGGCTATTTAAGTGCATGAAGGGTGTGTGAACAGATGCTACGAGAGTCCTGATTTTGAAGAAAATGTTTTTTGGGCGAAGCAAGGATAGCTAGATAAGTGAGGTGAGGGAGGCGATAGGCCAGTCTGTAGAAATGTGTTTTAAGCCATGCTTAAAACTGTGGTTATTGAGGATTAATCGAAGTGTCCTGTGTAGTGCATTCCAAGGAATTGGCACAGCACATGAAAAGTATTGGAGAGAGTGTGGGGGGTTCGGATTATTGAGGATGTTAGTCTTCGGTCATTAGCAGAATGAATGGCGCGGATGGTAGACTGAGATGAGGCACGAGATCTAGGGTGGTGCTGAACCATATGGAGCACTTTGTAGCTGAGAGCGATAAGTTTGTATTGGACTCTGTAGTGGATGAGCAACCAGTGCAACAACTGGCACAGGATAGAGGCATCTTACTTTGCTCTGTCCTGTCCTGTTGAGGGCAGAGCAAAGTACTGCAGTGTACAGGTGCTGGGGCTCTTTGACCTTTTCTGGAAAAGGTCAAAGAGCCCCAGCACCAACAGGGCAGAGCAAAGTATGCCTGCACAGGAGCGTGATGCCAGGGAGCCTGTGTGGATGATGCAGGGACACGTCATACACAAGAGGCAAGCAGGAGGGCGGCAATCATAAGAAGATGGGAGGCGCCAGACCAAGACCAGCAACACTCATTGGACCGGACTGCCCTCCAAGTGAGTATAATAAAACATATTTTTCAGTTCTTCCAGGTCGGGTTAGGGGCTTATATACAGCATTATAGAATGCTGTAGATAAGCCCTGAAAGGTGGTGCCGCATCTTACAGCTGCCAAAACTGCTGACGGGTTCCCTTTTAGGGAATATGAAATCAGTAACAGGGCTCAACATTCACTATGTGACATTCATAATGCTGATTGTATGGCATTTTGGACTTTGGCTACCTCAGACACCATTGCTGAGTTAATTTTCACTCCTAATAGGTATGCTTCTAGTCTCCTTGTGACTTCCTTTAGTACTGCCCACTTTGCACATAGACTATAATCTGAGGACATCTTACTCTTGGCTGATTCACTTCTGTGCCATATTCTTGTTCACTTTTATAAAGATTGCCTTAACTACTTCCTGACTGCACACAAGACTATGAATGTCTGAGTGGTCCACATTCTACTATGCATTGACCTTCTAAATTGTCACTGCTGAGTAGAACAGCTGCACGTGATAGTTCAACTGTTTAATCGTGGAGCTGGCTGTCAGATACAGCCAAACTCCCCATAGAGAAGGCAGAGGTGGTTTGTTGCTGTCTTTTCCTTTCTGATTGCTGTATAGACAGCGCTAGACATGCGCTGTGAATATAGTAAGAGTAAGCGCCGATGCAATTTCCTCTTTTGGACTCTTGATTAGTGGTTTCTGAACTTGGACCGGAGGGTATGTATGCGTTATACATACTCCCGCCCAATGGTCATGGCCTCACTTTCATAAATATGTATGGAGCGAGGCTGCGCCCGCTAGTCATCCATGGCCGCGTCACTAAACAGGGTTTGGACTTGCTAAATATAAGGGTGTGTGCACACGCTGCGGAATCTGCTGCGGATCCGCAGCGGTTTTGGCCCTGTGGGTCCACAGCAGTTTCTGCTGCGTTGTACAGTACCCTTTTAGCATATGGAAAATGAAATCCGCAGTGCACACGTTGTGGATTTTTCCGCACGGATTTGCTGCGGTTTCAAAACCGCAGCATGTCAAATCTTTGTGCGGATTCCGCAGCGTTTTACCACCTGCTCCATGACA
Organism: Dendrobates tinctorius; assembly: GCF_039654945.1. NCBI lineage: Eukaryota > Metazoa > Chordata > Amphibia > Anura > Dendrobatidae > Dendrobates > Dendrobates tinctorius. Next base: position 68,158,430 of record NW_027361703.1, read on the forward strand.
GGTGGAAAACCGCAGGGGAAAACCGCACAAAAACTGCAGATAAACCGCAGGTCTTTTGACCTGTGGATTTACCTGCGGATTTTTTTCAAATCCGCGCGGAAAATTCCGCAGAGCAATCTGCAGCGTGAGCACACACCCTTAGTGTATGGTGCGAGACCTCACCCACTAGACGGGCCATGGCCGAGAGTATGTATAACACATACCTACCCTCTGGTCCCAGGTCAGAAACCTTAGCATACTCGCATCACACAGAGTGACTGCAGACTTATCAATTTGCATCGGACAATCCCTTTAAATAAATATTCAGTGGATTAAATGCATTTCTTTTCTAACTTTTTTTTAAATTAAAATATTGTAATATCTGCAGATATGAGGATCTTGCATTCATTTATTTGTTTTTCTTTTTTTCATCATACAAACTGCTAAATTGCACTTAAATGTGTGTAGAAAGTTAGTTTTCCCAGTGAATTATTTTGCTTACACTGAATAGCTCTCTGATATATCGTCCTCCGGGTCACCTGCATTATGATCTTTGCTGTGTGTTTGTTTTGGAATTGTCTGGTAACATGAAAGCCAAATTTGTTAATAATGGGTTTGGCCCTTCCTACTGTACCTGATCACATTGCAATACATGTAACAGGGTAATCTGCAATGTGGCTGCACAGATCACACTCTACTTTACATATTGGGCCTGCCAACTTTAGCTACCCGGCTATAGTGTAGATAATCCTTCCCCTGTCCTATGAATACAGTGAAGCTATGATCTAAATTCACAGTCTGAAGCCTATAGTGTTATTACAACAATCTGCAGCCAAACCTTCACTCATTAATACTTAATCCTCATTTTTTATTCTTTGTCTGATCAGTATTTTCCAATCATTTTAGTTTTAACAAAAACAAAATTAGAGCCTACATTTAAAAAAAAACAAAAAAACAGGTTAATGGAAACATGTTATCATCTTTCTTGAATTCTTATCTTTCCCGGATGAAGAATACTGATCAAATACTAAAGTGAGAATGAGACCTGACCTTACACTCAATGAGAGAAGAGCCTATTAACTAACTTTTCTACAGCTATATACCATACTTTTGATTGCAAAGTCCTATAACACATCAACCTATAGGTTCCCTTAAAGGGAATCCATCAGCAGATGTGTTGCTACCTCACCTGAGAGTAGCATGATATAGGAAAAGAGACCCTGAATCCAACAATGTGTTACTTCTTGGGTGTAGCTGACACAATCAGTTTTTAGATATGGCGTGAAGCAGAGCTGAGAAAACTAAGGGTACCGTTACACCTAGCGATGCACCAGCGATCCCGACCAGCGATATGACGCGGTCAGGATCGCTGGTGCATCGCTAGGTGGTCGCTAGTGAGCTGCCACACAGGCAGATCTCACTAGCGACATCGCTGGGGACGGGGATCACTACTTACCTGTCAGACGCGGCGATCCTGCGTCCTCCCGCCCGGCTCCACGCGTCGCTCGTCTCTCCACAGGAAGCCCAGCAGGAAGTGGCCGACGAGGAATGGTCCAGCAGCTTCTCGCGCGATCAGCGATAACCAGCGGGGGAGCGGGTCGGAGGTAAGTATCACATGCAGCGATATCGCTAGCAATATGGCTGCAACGTCACAAAATCGGTGACTTTACAGCGATATTGCTAGCGATATCGCAGAGTGTAACGGGGGCATAATCCCATCCACACCAGTCTCTCTGTGTACAATGTCTATAGATGGTGAGCTGCTTATCACAGGATTGGGCGGTCAGACCAGGAGGGCCTGCTGTGTTGAATGATAAGCTCTTGGTGCTAAAACAATCATTGTAAGTAAACAAAACCATGGAGCTTGATAAGAAAGGCATCCCTGAAATCTGTGTTTTCACCCCTACAGCATGCTCTCTTCAGGTTAAGTTGCTGTTAAAACTGTGTGGAGATTTTCAAGTTCTCAATTTACATCTTGGCAACAGTCAGATGTGCAGATTCTGAAGTTTTTGTGCTACATATTTAGGAGATATGGATGTAATTTCCACTTTGTGAAGAAAATCTTTGAGAATTCCTGTAAGAATATACTCTCATCGAAAATGATCATAGTATACAAAAGGCACGATTCACCTAGTGAATTTTGATAGATTCTAATTTTCTGGTATACGTATAGAGAAAGTGTGTAAGATACTAGCTGAAGAGCCCGGCGCTGCCCGGGCATAGTAACTAACTGTGGTTAGTAGTTATAACAAATTATAATTATCCTCCATCCCATAGTCCCGTGCCCATATACCCATCATACATATCCTCCATCCCATAGTCCCGTGCCCATATACCCATCATACATATCCGCCATCCCATAGTCCCGTGCCCATATACCCGTCATACAGATCCTTCATCCCATAGTCCAGTGCCCGTATACCCATCACACATCCTCCATCCCATAGTCCCGTGCCCATATACCCGTCATACATATCCTCCATCCCATAGTCCAGTGCCCATATACCCATCATACATATCCTCCATCCCATAGTCCCGTGCCCATATACCCGTCATACATATCCTCCATCCCATAGTCCAGTGCCCATATACCCATCACACATCCTCCATCCCATAGTCCTGTGCCCATATACCCATCATACATATCCTCCATCCCATAGTCCAGTGCCCATATACCCATCATACATATCCGCCATCCCATAGTCCCGTGCCCATATACCCGTCATACATATCCTCCATCCCATAGTCCAGTGCCCATATACCCATCACACATCCTCCATCCCATAGTCCTGTGCCCATATACCCATCATACATATCCTCCATCCCATAATCCAGTGCCCATATACCCATCACACATCCTCCATCCCATAGTCAACCATTATGACATCATAATCAGCGGCGGGGCTTGATACACACTTTTTCCCCATTATGTAGATAGGGGCAAAATTGTTTGGTGAATTGGAACGCGCTGGGTTAAAATTTCGACTCACAACATAGCCTAGGACACTCTCAGGGTCCAAACGTGTGACTGTGCCAAATTTTGTGGCTGTAGCTGCGACGGTGCGGATGCCAATCCCGGACATATACACACCCACATTGAGCTTTATATATTAGATGCATCTTCTGCATATCCATTTAGTGGGAATTCTCTTGTTTGCTCCTCAGTGTCTGTGTCTTGTGTTTGCCAGCTCACTCTGTGGTTTTGCGTCTTGTGGGAGCACCTGGAGTATGTGTAGTTGACTGTTAGCAGCCTCAACTGTCTCTTTCAGTTCTAAACTTCCTACTACGCCACAAGTTTAATATCCGGATGACTCGACTTGGAAACGTATTCTAATGCTGCCGGTGTGTAGAAGACAACCCCACTCTCTTTTGTTCCAATAAGTGTTTCATTTTCCTAATATAAAATTGCTTAGATGTTTCTAGATAGTGGAACTATTGGATGCAAATCAGATCAGACCTGTGTGTTATGTAAGTGATTTTGTTTTCCAGTGGTCCTGTTCCTGTAGTGAGCCTCGAGAAAATCCCAAATCTTGTGAAAGCAGATGGTGCCAATGTTAAAATGAATTCAGCTACAAACTCCTCTTCAGCAGCATCTTCAGCATCCTCCCTATCAAAACAGTCTGTGGTACCGAAGCCTGTACCCCCGTCACCAGAAAAGATCCTCAATGGCAAAGGAATATCATCTGTAGACAAAAAGCATCAAAATGGCACCAAAAACAGTAACAAGCCTTACAAAAGAATTTGTGGTGAGTGAAGCCCAGATATATCAGATATTCTTCCTCTAATATTTGTGATTTATGTATGATGTACCTTCTAACTGGAGCAGTAAAGACAAGACTTTATATACTCTGATGTGATGTGGATAGAAAAGCTTTAACATGAGGATAGGTAAGATAACCTAGTCAATGTTGTTGGAAGTAGTCATTTACAGGACTCTCTTCTATTTTGACTGGTGCCATAAGGATCATAATATGTCAAAGTAGGTTTTCCATAATAATAATAATAAATAATAATAGTAATTGAATGTACCACAAATTGAGACCCTAACAACATTGTCTTGTGATTTGTAAATTAAGGGAAGGACAATGCTCACGGTACGTAAACGTTGGCGCTAGCTGGCTCTGTGCATTGCCTGCGTGTATGAACAATCGGTGTGGTCTCGCAGCGCTCAGGACCCCCAGGGTCCTGCAAGCACTGTGATTCCTGTGCAGAGTGGTAGCTCTGACAGGTGACATTATCGGGACCTGATTAGATCAGGTCCTAATGATGTTAAACCTTTGCTATCTTCTAGATGCATCACAGCACTGCTATGGTCACCTCTCTGACGCCCCCTTTGATGATATCTGATCACGTCACGTTATCCTGGCATCTGGAGGTCATGTGATGGCTTACTGGTCTGCCTGCTGCAGTGGCTTTTAGACTCAGCCTGCAGCTGAGTCTAACAAGCGATCTGCCTGTGAAACACTGACAGCGCTCATACAATACAATACATGTGTGTTGCACTGTATGAGGCCAGTGATCAGCCAAATAGAAATTGAAGTCCCATACAGGGACTAAGTAAAAAAGTTTAAAAAAAAAAGTTTTAGAACTATTTAAAAAAATCGCTAAATAAAAAAGAAGAAAAATATTAAACCAATAAATACACATATTTTTGTAAAAACAAAAAAAATTACACATATTTGGAATCGCCGTGTCCAGAACGAGCCAACCTATAAAACTGTCGCACTTTTTAACTCCTTCATTGCACTCAGTAAAAAAAAAAAAAAAAGGAGCAAAAGCCTTTGGTTTTTCATCATGTCGCCAAAGAAAAAGTAGAATAAAACGCAATTAAAAAGTCAAATCAAAATAGAAATGGTAGCGAAGAAAACGTCATCTTGTCCCACAAAAAACAAGCTGCCATACAGCTCCAACAGCTGAAAAATAAAAAAGTTATAGCTCTCAGAATAAAGTGATGCAAAAACAATTATTTTTTTCTATAAAAGTTTGTATTGTGAAAAAGCGGCAAAACATGAAATACCTTATAAATGTTGTATCACTTTAATCGTACTGACCCAAAGAATAAAACTGCCCTATCAATTTGTTACCACACGCGGAACGGCAATGAACAAAAAACAAACCTAAGGGTATGTGCACACGGTGCGTATTCTGCTTAGGAATCTTCCGCGCAGAATTCACTAAATCCGCAGGTCAAATGACCTGCATTTTTCTTGCAGATTTAGTGCATTTTTTGTGCAGTTTTAATGCATGTTTTGTGCGGTTTTCCACCTGCGGATTTCTAGAATGGAGCAGGTGGAAAACTGCAGCAAAACCGCACAGAAGTGACATGCTGCTTTTTTCATTCTGCACCAAATATGCACGGAAAAAAACGCAGCATGTGCACACTGAATTTGGTTTCACATAGGCTTTAATGCTACTGTACATCACATGCAGTTCTGCTGCATATATGCAGGGCCAAATCTGCTGCGTATATGCAGCAGAATCCGCACCCTGTGCACATAACCTAAAAGCAATTCCTGGTGTTTGATCATTCCGTCTCCCAAAAATCAGAATAGAAAGCAATCAAAAAATGTCGTGCCTGAAAATGGTACCAATAAAAGCATCAGCTCGACCAGCAAAAAACAAGCCCGTATATGACTGTCGGCCGAAATATGGAAAAATTATAGCTCTCAAAATATGGTGATGCAAACAATTGTTTTTGCAATGAACAGCGTCTTTTAGTGCGTGACAGCAGCTAAACATAAAAACCCTGTATAAATCTGGTATCGCTGTAATTGCACCGACCCAAGAATAAAGTCACTTAATCACTTATACTGCACGAGGAACGGCGTAATAAATAAAATCAAATCTTAACCTGCTGTTGATTTTTTTCATTCTGCCTCCCAAAGATCGCAGCAGGACTCGGCGCACATTTATCCTGCACTCTACGCTGAGTGCTTACGCCGGAGTTTCCGTGTTAATCTCTGAAACGTGATTCAGACGGAACCTCTGGCGGAAGATTTCATATAATGAAGCAGATGCAGGCACTGTGGACGCCATAGGAATTGTGATCTGGCGGTGTTAGTCTTTTTAGTCATACATAAAAGCGCAGTCCGCCAATTTTGTGCACCTTTGAAAAGAAGGACACCAGTGAACAGAGGCCAGACGTAGTCCAGCGTAATGCTGCCTCATTATAGTGAATGGACCCCTTGGGGGTTTCATCTGAATCACATTACTCAGAGATTTAGATGGAAACCCCAAAGTAAGTGCTCAGCTTAGAGCGCCGGATAAATGTGATCCCTAACGTTATGTAAAATAAAAGCTTAAATTCAATCCACAAAAAAAGCAAGTGCTCACTCAGGTCTGTCATCTGTTAACAGAAATATAGGGGGCTTCCACGTTACTGCTAGTACAAAGGCTCTGGAAAAGCGTTATGGCTCCTCACCCCCCTAAAAGAAATTCTGCACCCCCTCTCTTCTGAGCCCCAGTGTTTAAACCACACATAGTGTCCACATGTTAGGCATTTCTGTAGTGATGAGAGCCCGCCTAATTTACAGGTGCTTATCTCCAGAAGCACGGGCTGGGCATAACTTACTGGTGACTGAAATGTACTGGTCACTACAACGTACTGGTACATCCACTGCTGCTTGTTTCTGGAAAACATTATGGAGTCAAAATCATCATTACACCTGTAAATAAATTCCCAAAGCGGTGTAATTTCCAAACTGGGGTCACTTAAGGGAGGATTCTGCTTTTCTGGCATTTAGGTTCTCTTTATATGGTGTCCGTAAACTATTCTATAATAATTTGTTCCGAAGAGTCAAATAGCGCTCCTTCCCTTCCGAGTCTCACTGTGTGGCTAAGCAGTACTGTACAGCAGAAATTGTGTGACACATTTTGGCATCATTTTTACCCATTTCCCAATGTGAAAATATAAAATCTGAGGCTAAAACTATTTTTTGTGGTAAAAATGTAATTATTTTTTCCTCACTGCCCAAAAAATTCTGTGACGCACTTGTGGTGTCAATATGATCACTGCACCCCTAGATGAACTCATCGAGAGGTGTAGTTTGTAAAAAGGGATCAATTATGGAGGTTCCTGCTGTTCTGGCACCTCAGGGACTCTTCCAAAGGGACATAGCCCCCTCAAACCAGTTCAGCTAAATCTTCACTGTAATATGGTGCTCCTTCCCTTTTGAACTTTGCACTGTGCCTCAAAAGTAGTTTTTGACCACTTATGGTGTATTGATGTACTCAGGAGAAATTGCATAACAAATTGTACTGTTCGTTTTTTCCTGTTTCCCCTATTGAATATTGCAAACTTGGGGTCAAAGCGACCTTTTAGTGGAAAAAATGGTAATATTTAATTTACTCAGCCCAATTTTATACAAGTTTGTGAATCGCCTGAGGGTTAAACATACTCACTGCTCCCCTGGATGAATTCCTCGAGACATGTAGTTTACAAAATAAGATGACCTGTGGGGGTTTGTGCTGTTTTGGCATGTCAGGGGCACTTCAAATGTGACATGGTATCCGCTACCAAAATGGTGCTCATTCTCGTTCCAGCCCTACCATGCGCCCAAGCAGTCATATTTCAACAAATACGGGGTACCTGTGTACTTTGGGAAAATTGCACAACAAAGTTAAGCATCACTTTTCTCCTGTTACCATTGTGGAAATTTAAAAAAATGGGTCTGAAACAACATTTTTGTTGGGAAAATGTGTTTTTAATTTTCATGTCTCATCGTTATAAAATTCTGTGAAGTTCCAGAGGGTTCAAAGTGCTCCCCACACATCTAGATAAAGTTCTTGAGGGTCTAGTTTCCAAAATAGGGTCACTTGTGGGGGGTTTCTACTTTTTAGTCACCTCAGGGGCTCTCCAAACACGACATGGCATCGGCTATTAATTCATGCCAATTTTGTATTCCAAAAGTCCAATGGCGATCCTCCCCTTCCAAGCCCTGCCGTGCGCCCAAACAATAGTTTTCCTCCACATATGTGGTAGCGGCGTACTCAGGAAAATTCGCACAACAAATTTCGTGGTGCATTTTCTTCTGTTACCCTTGTGAAAATGGAAAATATGGCGCTAAAGTAACATTTTTGTGGGAAAAAGTTAAATGTTCATTTTTCCTTCCACATTCCATTAATTCTTGTGAAGCACCTAAAGGGTTAATAATCTTCTTGAATGTGGTTTTGTGCACCTTGCAGATTTATAACCTCATAAAGTGACAGTGATCAGAATTGTAAAAAATTGGCCCAGTCACGAAGGCAAAAACAAGCTGTGGCGCGAAATGGTTAAAGACAGTGTTGGGTACTTAAGAACTGTCTGATCAATTCTGGTAGCTGAAACAAAGTCTACACTTCAAGATGTAATTTCTCATCACTTTTTTCTGTTTTGCTGCCACTCCGATTTCTTATGAGTGTATTTTGTTTTATGTGCTATGAATTCATACACATAATCGTGCAATTTAATGGGGCCAGTCTGTATGGAGCAAAACCATGGGCTTTTCTGTGAAGACCCCCCAAAACAGTATAATTAACATTTCTGTGTTCTCATTGATTTCTTTCCGCATTTTTTTTTGGTGCATTTGAATTGGGTTGCAAAAAACAATTTCATGTACACTGAAAGCAAATCTTGTCTATGGAATTCGGTGCAGAAATGATAATAGCGGGATTGTATATCCAATAGAATGATTATGAATAGCGATGGATAAAATTTAACTTTTAATCAAGGTCTCATTAAAATCAAATGAACAAACAACACCCTTGTGATTGAACTCAAAAAAACAAAAAGAACCACAAAAAACACGAAGACACACAAAGTAAAAATACTCACAGGTGTTACCTGCCTTCAAATAGAGTATGGAGCCTCTAGTAATAAATAATTTTTGTAGTTGTCAAATAGAACCACAGTAATGAAGATATAATGCACCTGAAATGTGGTCATATAGTTACATTTACACCATCAGAAGTGATAACAACTGCCATGAAAAAATGGATTTGGGGACATATCCATAAATGCTTTATGTGAGGCAATAAATGGTTGTTCCCTTTATATCAATAACCATAGCACATGAGTATATATTTTCGTGCATACACAGTTCCTATAACAGACGCTACAAAATGTAACAGGAACATTCCATAAATAACATGAGGCCCATATATTATAAATGCAGCTTAAAATAGAGGCAGGAGTGAGGAAGGGGTATTACAACCAGGTCACACTGAAGGAACCATGCTACCTCACTCAATCAGTGAGCATTCCAGGTGACCATAAAAATTCAAGCACAATAATGCCGCATCTATTGCGGCTTTTTTAGATCTCACCCAATGTTGAATCCATTCCTTCCAATGCCCTTTATCATGACCGGGGAACAATAAGGGTCTATAAGGAATCAGTTGGAAAAGATAGGAGGGAACTCCTAATTCCTAGACCAAAAAAGAATGATGACCTTGTCCGTTTCATCACCAAATTTTCCAATGGGTCCGATCAAATCAGGTCCATTTTACAACAACATTGGCCAATTCTAAAGATGGATAATATTATCACCAAATTTGTCCCCACGAATCCCCAAATTACGTATAGGAGGGGCACTTCCTTACAGGACCGACTGGTCCACAGTCACTTCCAACCAAAAGAGACCAAAAACTTCCTATCTAATCAACTCAAAGGATGTTTTAAGTGTGGGAGATGTAAGGCCTGCACGTCCGTCACGCAGTCGAAGAACTTTGTAAGTAATGTGACTGGCATAACCCACTCTATACGTCAATTTATCAATTGCCGCATCCATCGCTATTCATAGGAATTCGGTGCAGAATCTACCCTGAAATCCACGTTGAATCTTCAAAGTTTGAACATATTTTACTACTTACCAATCCAACCGTGATGGACTATAAAATCTTTACAAAAGAAGAGAGATTTTCATTTTAAATGTATCTCAGTATTATTGAATACGGCATAATATTATCTATTTTATCTATATTACATATACTAAGGCTATGTGCACACGCTGCGGATTCACCTGCTGGTTTTTCCGCGTGGATCCGCAGGTAAAGTGAACTGCGGTTTTCCTGAAGTTTGGTCTGCGGTTTTGCCCTGTGGTTTCACACCTCCACTATGTTAAAGGTGTGAAACTGCTACGGAATCCACACAAACAGTTGACATGCTGCGGTTTGTAAACCGCAGCAAAACCGCGCAGAAAAAACCGCAGCGTGAGCACAGCGGATTTGAAATGCCATAGGCTAACATGCAGGGCTGTGGAGTCGGTAAGCCAAACCTGCGACTCCGACTCCTCAATTTCCCTTACACCGACTCCGACTCCACGACTCCGACTCCCACACATATTGCTTATATTTAAGTGAAAAATTTATTGTAGTACAATGTGAATCTCAGACATTTAATCATTTTTATGATCCAATAATCAAGATATTTAGATAGAACAGAATATATATTGGTGTACTACCCGGTTTTCATTCTTTTTGGTACAGATACGATATGGATAGAGCAGATTTCTAATCTGCTTTTGCTATTGAAAACATTATCTATGAGCTCAAAAACCTTTCAGGTGATGCAGTTTTTTAAAAAGATGATCAGCTTTTGCAGCTGAAAAACGTATCCTCAAAAAACACAGGAAAAACGCTGTGTGTGAATGTAGCCTTAGATCAGGAATATAACAGCCATTTATAGGACATTTCATAACTTTCCCAAACTCCTATGAAAAAATATTCAGCACATCCTGCATTGAATTACTGTACCCAATTTATTATATATTTTAGGAGTCGGAGTCGGTCCATTTTATACCGACTCCAACTCCGACTCCGACTCCACCAAAATGAGCACCGACTCCAACTCCACGACTCCGACTCCACAGCCCTGCTAACATGGTACTGTACCATGTCTGCGGAACTGCTGCGTTTCTGCAGGGCCAAAAACGCTGCGGGAACGCAGCAGGATCCGCAACGTGTGCACACAGCCTCAAAGGCATTGATTGGAAAAGTATGTTAGGCGAGTAGAAACCATCATTATAGCTATACAAAATTACAACATTATTATTACTGTATACCACATAATGTGTAGTCCAAATAAATGGCATGGATAAGTGACTTCAAGTTACACAGGCGGGCAATTTATCATACTCGGTATCCCAGTTTCCTGACCATAAAAGTTGCAATTTCTTGATCGGTCACATTGGTGAAAACATGTATTGCATTTGATGTGTGGGCAACCTCAGTGTAACACATTTACTTTCATTTAAGCCAGAAAATTGACTAAAGTTATATCTGAAATCTATTACAGTTTTGGGACATTCATTTTCTGGAACATGGACATCCCAGTGATCCACATTTTAGTGTTTTGTTTTTTTAAGACCAACAAAATGAATGCCAGTCTTGATAAAGTCCTATGATTAACTATTACATTTCTTTGTTAGATGTCGTGAAAAAATTCTCAGTAGTTCAAAAACATTTTTTACGCTCCTGTATCTAGATATTCCGGTTACAGACTTATTTTAGTGCTCAATGGGGTTGTTTTAGATTCTCTTACAGAATATGTTCAGTGTTGTTTGGAGAAGACATTTCTAGCTCCCCAGTTCTTATGACCGGCCTGGGCAAGTGATGAGAATGCTCTGCCGTGCACCACCAGCATTGAGCATGTGCGACCACCAGCATTGAGCATGTGCGACCACCAGCATTGAGCATGTGCGACCACCAGCATTGAGCATTTGCTTCCACCATCATTGAACACGTTAGGTTTTTGTTCTGAGCAAGTGAATTCCAGAGGATGTCATACCTAGTATGTAACGGCAATATCTAGAACAAGATGCATTAAAAAATAGAAAAAAATAATTCTTATTTTAAAGTGGGAATGTTTTATGTGATCTAACATAGAAATGTAATGTAATAATAGACTGTTTTTCATCACATTTGGATCAGAAATGCAAACATATAATTTGTCTTTTTTCAAGCGGAGAGAGAATTTGACCCAAATAAGCATTGTGGAGTGCTGGATCCTGAGACAAAGAAGCCGTGCACAAGATCCCTCACATGCAAGGTACATTTCCTATTAGTATACACAAGCCCTGTGTTTAAAGATTTAGATTTTAGATCACATCCATATTCTCTTAATACAAAATACATTCGACCTGCTGATTAAATGGACCATTTTAACATTTCTGTGGAATGCAAATATGGACTAAACTGAGGGCACTATGGTTTAATTTTCCACAAGCACTTGTTTTATTTTGTCAAAATGGAGGTCTGGTCAGGAGATGTGTTTTTAAGATGATTTTATTTTAATGATCAATTGATAGAAATATTGTAACTGGATCTACTAGATACTTGGATGGTGTTTGAGAGTACTGCAGCACTCTTGTTTAATCCCTTCCCGACCAGTGACACAGCGTATGCGTCATGAAAGTCGGTGCCAATCCAACCAACGACGCATATGCTGTGTCATGACTTGATAGCCCCCCTGCGGGTCACTGAAAGGTCACCCGACCCGCAGGTACAGGAGGCTTTGTGCTTCACCCCAGGGGGAGTGGCTTAGCTCCCCCCGTGGCTACGATTGCTCTGATTAGCTCTTTCACTTTTAACAGCCAATCAGAGCGATAGTAATATTTTATCAATGAAATTTGATGAAATATTACGATGCTGCAATAGCATCGGACACGGATGAAGACACACCGATCAACCGATCAGTACCCCCCCACACGACTGACGGGGGCGATTGGCCCCCGCCATCAACTAACCGGCTATCTGAAGCCTCCGTTACCATCTGCTCCTCTTGCCTCCGCTCCCCCCGCCTTCCAATCCCCCCCCCCTCCACCCCCCTGGTACCTCCTGAGTCCCCGTGTCGCTCCCGGTGTCCCGTCGTCCTGGATCATGGGCGCTGCCATCATCCAAAATGGCGGATGCATGTGCAGTGCGCCCGTCGAATCTGCAAAGCTGCAGACTCCATTCATTCATTTTGATCACTTTGATAGATCCTATCAAAGTGATCAAAATAAAAAAAAATAGTAAATCACCCCCCCCTATCACCACCATAGGTAGGGACAAATAATAAAATAAAGAAAATATTTTTATTTTTCCATTAGGGTTAGAATTAGGGTTGGAATTAGGATTAGGGGTGTGTTGGGGTTAGGGTTGGGATTAGGGATGTGTTGGGGATAGGGTTGTGGTTAGGGTTTTGATTAGGGTTAGGGATGTGTTGGGGTTAACGTTGTTAGAATTGAGGGGTTTCCACTATTTAGGCATATCAGGGGGTCTCCAAACATGGCATGGCGCCACCATTGATTCCAACCAATTTTGCGTTCAAAAAGTCAAACTGTGCTCCCTCCCTTCTGAGCTCTGCCGTGCACCCAAACAGTGGTTATCCCCAACATATGGGGTATCAGCGTACCCAGGACAAACTGGACAACAACTTCTGGGGTCCAATTTCTCCTGTTACCCTTGTGAAAATAAAAAATTGCAGGCTAAACTATAATTTCTCGGTCGCCTTATTGGGGGACACAGAGACCATGGGTGTATGCTGCTGCCACTAGGAGGCTGACACTATGCACAAAAAAAGTTAGCTCCTCCTCCGCAGTGTACACCCCACCGACCGGCAGGGAATTCCTCAGTTTAGCTTAGTGTCAGTAGGAGGTGGACACGGGTCTTTCATTAGACCCTTATCTACCTCAGTGTGCGTCGTTCCTTTTCAGGTTTCCGGAGGGATACAGTGTGAAGAGTCACAACTGTACTCCCACAAAGAGACTGAGTACGGCGTGTACTGCCACCCCGTATCCTCATAGCTCTCCGTGCGGACCAGAAGCTCGGCGCAGATGCGGGCCAGCGACGGATGGTCCTTGCCAAACGCCTCCCACCCACTCGCCCACCAGAGCTTGTCGGTCGGAAGAGGCGCAGAGACGGGAAAGATTAACAGACAGCGTTGGATAAAGAAGGTACCTTTATTGGAGCAGAGGCGCGGCGCACGGAGCAAACCACCGCAAGGATACATTGGAGCGGCACCAAGGCAGCGCTGCAGGATGCGGCCCGCGCCTTCGATGGTCGCCGCATTTCACCTAGGCCCCGACTGCGGTGCGGGCCTTGTCTCCCCCCCCGCCTGTATTCATCGGGGGATTCATCTTCCGGCGCGGTTCTGGCGGCATCTTCCTTGTGTGTGGCCGCTGCAGCGTTGCGGCACTTCCGCGCCGCCCATTGCTGACAGGCGGCCGCCGTCTCTAATTTAGACCCCGGCTTCATTTTAGGCCTTCGCTCCCGTCGCGGCCACGCCCCCCGCCCACTTATACGCCGGCTGCGCTCCCGCCCGTTCCTAGGCCCTCCCACCGCCTCTCTTGGCCTGTGGCTGGGTGCGGTTTCCTTTAGTTCAGTTGGCTAACTCCGCCCTTCTTCTTGGCCCTCCTGAACCGCGTTTTTTCCTCCACCTCAGGCTGCCGCCATCTTTGCAGCCTGTCAGCCGGACACGATAGACAGATGTCAGCTATCCCCTGCTGGGGTCCTGCAATTCTCACAAGCCTGGTACAGTGCTTTGTGGACACCGGACCATGAGTAGTTCTGCAACTGCAGACTGACACCCTCCTCTGCCTTTCTGTCCCCCAACCTTCCGGCTTTTCTTCAGGGTCCTTCTGTTCCATCTTTATGTCTAACTCTAAGTCTGAGCGTAGCCGGCCGCCGGCCCCCACGGGCACTCTAGTCCAGTTCGTCGCATGCCCCTCTTGCAATCGCAAACTTCCCTGACCCCGTTCAGGAGCCATCTATTGTGCCACGTGAAAGCGAATGACCCATCCCTGGCTGGGCCTCGTCTCTTTCACAATCTGTGGCAGACCTCACCAGAGTGTCTCAGTCCCTAGTGGCCGTTCTTGATAGGTTGCCCCTGGACACTTCTGCAGGGTCCAGCAGGTCGCAAGACATTCCATCTGAGCCAGCCAGTAGAAGCCGCAAAAGACCCAGGCAGGATCTCCGGCCGGAATCCTCTCCTGGCCTCTCATCCCCACATAGTCCTTCCCAGCAGTCGCCCTTCGGTGCCTCCTCACCCGCGTCAGGTGAAGCGTTTTTAGAGCTGGATTCGGACCAGGACGCGGACATGAAGGTTACAGTACAGAACCTCATTGCTGCGGTTCACCACACCTTCGAAATCTCAGACTCCCCTGCGAAATCCTCAGATCAGGAGGTTTCGTTCAGACGGGCAGAAACACCTTCCAGGGTCTTCGCCTCCCACTCTGAGTTTGGCAAGACTCTTACCAGGGAAAGAGAAAATCCGACCAGGCGCTTTCAAAGAGGGAAGCGCCTCGGCGTGCTGTATCCGTTTGCCAAAGAGCTCACCGATAACTGGTCTGCTTCCCCCTCGGTAGACGCACCCGTGTCCAGACTTTCTAACAACACGGTCCTCCCGATTTCAGGTGTGACGTCGTTACAAGATTCTAATGATAGAATTCTAGAATCTTTAGCAAAGTCAGCATTTGAAGTGGCTGCAGCGGTGCTAAGCCCAGCCTTCACTTCACTTGGGTAGCGAAGGCCATAGCCACTTGGGCAGAGGATCTCCGCAAGGGCATCCTAGATAAGGCCCAACCAGGGCATTTGGCTGATCAGGCCAACCAGATCTCCCATGCAGGGGATTATCTACTCTCTGCCTCCTTGGATGCCGCGTCCTGCGCAGTTCAGGTGTCAAGCAACATGGGGGCAGTCCGACGTACAATTTGGCTCAAAGCTTGGCAGGCGGATTTCTCTTCAAGAAAGTCCCTTTCCAATCTGCCTTTTCAGGGAGCGCGGCTCTTCGGATCCCAGCTGGACCAGATTATTAAGGACGCCACTGGGGGCACGAGTTCCCTCCTCCCTCAGTCCAAGCCTCCTTTTCTTCAGAGACGTCTGGCTTGCCTCAGTAGAGGACACTTGGGTCAGGGAAGTTGTATCATCAGGATACAAGATAGACTTAGTTTCTTGTCCCCGGGATCGTTTTTTCGAGTCCCGACCTCCAAAGGATCCTGCCTTAGTTCTGGGGTTCTTTGCGTCCATCGCTTTTCTCCTCAATTCCGGAGTGATTGTGCCCGTTCCCGAATCAGAACGTTTCACAGGATTTTATTCAAACCTGTTTGTGGTACCGAAAGAAGGCGGGACAGTTCGCCCATCTTGGGCCTCAAGTTACTCAACTAGAGAGTCCGACTGCGTCACTTCCGAATGGAGTCTCTTCGGTTGGTAATCGCTTCCATGGAGATGCAGGAGTTCATGTGTTCAATAGACATTCAAGATGCCTATCTACATCTTCCCATATTCTCCGGGCATCAGAAGTTCCTGCGTTGTGCGATTCGCCAGGAACATTACCAGTTCGTTGCACTGCCGTTCGGTCTCGCCACCGCACCCAGAGTATTTACAAAGATCATGGCGGCGTTGATGGCCTTGTTGAGAATCAGAGGTCTCCTTCTCTTTCCGTACCTCGACGACATTCTGATCAAAGCTCCATCCTTTCATCAAGCTCGCCAAAGTCTTACCATCGTCCTCGACACCCTGTCCAATTTCGGGTGGCTCGTCTACAGGAAGAAGCCCTGTCTTGTCCCGACACAACGTCTTGTGTTTCTGGGTCTATTGTTCGACACTCGGCGATCGAGGGTTTTTCTCCCACAAGAAAAAATTGGCTCTCTGCAGCGGAATGTACGATTGTTGCAGATCATACGACTTCCATCTCTCCGAACAAGCATGAAAGTCCTGGGAAATATGGTGGCGGCAATAAAGGCGGTTCCCTTTGCCCAGTTTCACTCCAGACCTCTCCAACACGTCATCCTGTCTCGGGGGAACAGGTCTGTCCTTTCCCTGGATCACCCATTTCGACTTTCATACCGGGTCAAGCGGTCACTCAACTGGTGGTTGACGTCACCTCTCATCCTCTTGGGTCGGTCTTTTCTTCCCATTCACTGGCAGATTGTAACAACGGATGCCAGCCTCCTCGGCTGGGGTGCAGTGTTCTGCAATCACACTGTTCAAGGTCGATGGTCGACTCAGGAATCAGCTCTGTCGATCAACGTCCTAGAGATACGAGCGATCCATCTGGCTCCCGTCCACTGGGAGAGGCTCCTCAGGGGCCTGCCTGTCCGGATTCAGACAGACAATGCCACAGCGGTGGCATATGTCAACCGCCAAGGAGGGACACGAAGTGTCTCAGCCCTGGCAGAAGTGTCCAAGATTATTCATTGGGCAGAGATTTCCGTTCCGACAATTTCCGCGGTACACATTCCCGGTGTAGACAACTGGGCCGCCGATTTTCTCAGCCGCGAGGGTCTCACGGCGGGAGATTGGTCCCTACATCCGGAGGTGTTTCATCTGCTTTGCCGTCGATGGGGAACCCCGGATGTAGACCTGCTGGCGTCTCGCCTCAACAGGAAAGTCCCACAGTTTGGTTCCAGGTCTCGAGACCCTCTGGCAGTGGGCGCCGACGCTCTGGCCGTTCCTTGGTCACAGTTTGAACTCCCTATCTGTTCCCTCCCCTGCCTCTTCTTCCCAAGCTGTTGAAGATCAAAGCAGAAGGAATTCCAGTCATTTTCATCGCAGAATTGGCCCAGAAGGTCTTGGTTCGTGGACATTGTCAACCTTCTTGCGGATGCCCCCTGGAAGCTTCCAGACAGGGCAGATCTGCTGTCTCAAGGCACGATTTGCCACCCCAATCCTCGGCCGCTCACTTTAATGGCGTGGCTGTTGAGACCAAGGTTTTGAAACGGGCAGGATTCTCCGATCAAGTAATTCATACCATGATCCGAGCCAGAAAGCCATCATCTTCCAAAGTTTATTACTATACTTGGAAGACCTATTTCACTTGGTGTAAGGCCAATGTCATCGCGCCCAGGTGTTTTTCGCTCCCTTCTGTTCTGGCGTTTCTTCAGGCAGGGCTGGATGCTGGGCTTGCCCTCAGTTCTTTGAAGGGTCAAGTTTCGGCGCTGTTCATTTTATTTCAGAGGACGGCCTCCCGCCCTCAGGTCAAAATCTTTCTTCAGGGCATGGCTCACACGGCTCCTCCGTACCGAGCGCCCGTGGATCCATGGGATCTTAATCTGGTTCTTAAGGTTCTGCAAGGTCCTCCTTTTGAACCTCTCAGGGATGTTTCCCTTTCTCTCCTTTCTTGGAAGGTAGCTTTTCTGGTGGCCATCACTTCCATCCGGCGCCTGTCGGAATTGGCGGCTTTCTTGCCGCTCTCCTTATTTGGTACTTCACCAGGATGAGGTACTTCTGCGGCTTCCGCCCTCTTTCCTTCCGAAGGTGGTGTCCTCTTTTCACCTCAATGAGGATATTGTTCTGCCGTCCGTCCTTCTGTCCGAGTCCAACTCATCCTCGGGAGCGGTCCTTGAACAAGCTGGATCTGGTCAGAGCGATGAGAGTCTATCTAGCTAGGATGACTTCCTTGCGAAAGACAGTCTTTTCATCATTCCAGATGGGGCGCGGAAAGGTCATCCAGCTTCAAAGGCCACTATTGCTCGCTGGATCAGATCGGCAATTTTGGAGGCCTACCGGGTTAAGCATTGAGTGGCTCCTCCAGGGATCACAGCGCACTCTACCCGGGCAGTGGGTGCCTCCTAGGCGGTACGCCACAGAGCTTCCGCGCTGCAGCTTTGCAAAGCTGCAACCTTGTCTTCGGTTCACATGTTTGTGAAATTCTACTAAGTCCACACCTACTCTTCGGCGGATGCCAGCCTAGGTAGAAGGATTCTGCAGGCTGCGGTGGTGAGTCCGCTGGCCTGATGGAAGTTTGTTTTCCCACCCCAGGGACTGATTTGGGACGTCCCATGGTCTCTGTGTCCCCCAATAAGGCGACCGAGAAAACAGGATTTTTGGGTTGCTTACCGTAAAATCTGTTTCTCGTAGCCTTCATTGGGGGACACAGCACCCTCCCATGTTCTACAACTCCTGTTCTTGCTTTGGTTGATTGGTTACACTTGAGTTTTGTTCTGTTTTCAATCTATTCTGTTACTTCTCCTACTGCTTTCTCACTAACTGAGGAATTCCCTGCCGGTCGGTGGGGTGTACACTGCGGAGGAGGAGCTAACTTTTTTTGTGTATAGTGTCAGCCTCCTAGTGGCAGCAGCATACACCCATGGTCTCTGTGTCCCCCAATGAAGGCTACGAGAAACAGATTTTACGGTAAGCAACCCAAAAATCCTGTTTTTTTGAGGGAAAAAAAGATTTATTTTCACGGCTCCGCGTTATAAACTTCTGTGAAGCACTTGGGGGTTCAAAGTGCTCACCACACATCTAGATAAGTTCCTTTTGGGGGTCTAGTTTCCAAAATGGGGTCATTGTGGGGGGTTTCTACTGTTTAGGCACATCAGGGACTCTGCAAACGTAACATGACGCCCGCAGACCATTCCATCAAAGTCGGCATTTCAAAACGTCCCTCCTTCCTTTCCAAACCCCGACGTGTGCCCAAACAGTGGTTTCCCCCCACATATGGGGTACCAGCGTACTCAGGACAAACTGGACAACAACTTTTGGGATCCAATCTCTTCTGTTACCCTTGTACAAATAAAAAATTGCGGGCTAAAATATCATTTTTTGAGGAAAAAAAATGATTTTTTATTTTCACGGCTCTGTGTTATAAACTTCTGTGAAGCACTTGGGGGTTCAAAGTGTTCACCACACATCTAGATAAGTTCCTTGGGGGATCTAGTTTCCAAAATGGGTCACTTGTGGGGGAGCTCCCATGTTGAGGCACACAGGGGCTCTCCATACGCGACATGGTGTCCGCTAACGATTGGCGCTAATTTTCCATTCAAAAAGTCAAATGGCGCTCCTTCCCTTCAGGGCCCTGCCGTGCGCCCAAACAGTGGTTTATGACCACATATGAGGTATCAGTCTGTTCAGGAGAAATTGCCCAACAAATGTTAGGATCCATTTTATCCTGTTGCCCATGTGAAAATGAAAAAATTGAGGCTAAAAGAAAATTTTTGTGGAAAAAAAAAGTACTTTTTCATTTTTACGGATCAATTTGTGGAGCACCTGAGGGTTCAAAGTGCTCACTATGCATCTAAATAAGTTCCACGAGGGGTCTAGTTTCCACAATGGGGTCACTTGTGGGGGTGCTCCAATGTTTAGGCACACAGGGGCTCTCCAAACGCAACATGGTATCCGCTAACGATTGGAGCTAATTTTCCATTCAAAAAGTCAAATGGCGCTCCTTCCCTTCCGGGCCCTACCGTGTTCCTAAATAGTGGTTTATGACCACATATAAGGTATCTATGTACTCAGGAGAAATTGCCCAAGAAATTTTAGGATCCATTTTATCCTGTTGCCCATGTGAAAATGAAAAAATTGATGCTAATAGAAAGTTTTTGTTGGAAAAATTAAAATGTCCATTTTTTCCTTCCACGTTGCTTTAGTTCCTGTGAAGCACCTGAAGGGTTAATCTTCAATGTAGTTTTCAGTAGCTTGAGGGGTGCAGTTTTTAGAATGGTGTCACTTTTGGTATTTTCTGCCAACCCCTCAAAGTGACTTCAAATGTGAGGAGGTCCCTAAAAAAAATGGTTTTGTAAATTTTGTTGTAAAAATGAGAAATCACTGGTCAACTTTCAACCCTTATTTTTTTCACAAATAAACGCAAAAATTATTGACCTAAATTTACCACTAACATGAAGCCCAATATGTCACGAAAAAACACTCCGAATCGCTAAGATCCGTTGAAGCGTTCCAGAGTTATTACGTCATAAAGGGACACTGGTCAGAATTGCAAATAATGACCTGGTCATTAAGGTCAAAATAGGTTGGTCATGAAGGGGTTAAGTGTATCCTATGTGCAAAGGATCGCTAAGGTGGAACATTTGGCCATCTTATGGACACACTTCATGTATAAATGTCACATTTTAGCTATTTCGGATTCATAGCACACCTAAAATTACAGTGGCTTGTGAAACTATTCACCCCCTTGGGTTTTTAACTATTTTGTTAGATAACAACCTGTATTTAATATTTTTGTAATCTGATTTGTGTGTGATACATCAGCACTAAATAGTCTAAGTTAAATATATATAGTTACATAGGTTGAAAAAAACTGCGTCCATCAATTTGAACCTTTCTCCAAGTTGGAGAAGTGAGAAAATATAGGCATAAATTAAATTTTGTGGGATCAAATAACTAAAAATTGGCATGTGCACATGTATTCACCATATTTGTGATGAAGCTCCTAAAAATTTCTGGTGCAAGCAAAGACCTTCATAAGTCATATGCTTAGTGAAAGAAAGTCCGCCTGTGTGCAATCTAAGGGTACGTGCACACGCTGCGGATTGCTGTGCGGATTTGGCCGCACGGATTTTGTAAAATCCGCAGGTAAATCTGCAGGTCAAAAGACCTGCGGATTGATCTGCGGTTTTGCCCTGCGGGTTTTCATCTCCTCAATGGAGGAGATGGCAAACCGCAGCAGAATCCGCAGAAAGAATTGACATGTCAATTCTTTCTGCGGTTTCAAAACCGCAGAAAAACCGCGCGGAAAAATCCGCACCGTCTGCACTGCGGTTTTTTATTCCCATAGGGAATAATGGTACTGAACACCGCTGCAAAAACTGGTGTGGACCCGCAGCGGTTTTGGCCGCTGCGGGTCCACACCAGTTTTTGCAGCGGTGTTCAGTACCATTATTCCCTATGGGAATAAAAAAACGCAGCAGAATCCGCAGCGTGTGCACACACCCTAAGTGTCTCAGTGTCAGTATATACACACTTTTTCTGAAAGGCCACAGAGGCTGCAACACCGTTAAGCAAGAGGCACCACCAACCAAACACCACCATGAAGACCATGGAGATCTCAACAACTTTGTCCCTGACTAGTTTGAGAAGTACAAGTCAGGGTTTGATTATAAAAAAAAATAAAAATATCCCAATCTGTGATGATCCACCTGCGCACTACTTTATTAAATCTATTATTACCAAATGTAAAGAATATGGTACCAAAACAAACCTGCCAAGAGAGGGTCGTCCACCAAATCTCTCAGCCTGGGTAAGGTGGGAATTAATCAGAGCGCATGCGCAGAGACCAATGGTAACCCTGAAGGAGCTGCACAGTTCCCAAGCAGAGACTGGAGTTATCTGTCCATAGAACCACAATAAGCCATACACTCCATAGTGGTGGCCTTTACTTAAAGACAAAAATTGTAAGGCTCGTTTTGAGTTTGCCAAAAACTTGTGGGAGACTCCTCAAATGTATGGCGGAAGGTGCTGTGGTCAGATGAGACCAGAACTTATTGGCCACCATGGTAAACATTATGTCCAAGAGCCAAACCAACAAAACTCATAGCCCCAAGAACACCATCCCCACAGTGAAACCTGATGGTAGCAGCATCATGCCGTGGGGTTTTCCATTAGCATGGACATGGGAAATAGATGGAGTGAAATACAGGGATATTGTTGAGCAAAACCTATTTGTCAGTGATTTGAGACTGGGACGGAGGTTCACCTTCCAACAAAAAAATGACCCAAAGCATACTGCTAAAGCAACACTAGAGTGGTTTAAGGGGAAACATGTAAATGTTTTGGCGTGCTCTAGTCAAAGCCCAGACCTTAATCCAATTGAGAATCTGTGGGCAGACTTGAAGGTTGCTGTTCACCAGAGGAAACCATCTAACTTGAAGGAGCTGGAGCAGTTTTGCCTTGGGGAAACGGCAAAAATCCCACTGACAAGATATGGAAATCTCATAGAGACATATCCAAAGCGTCTTGCAGCTGTAATTGCTGCAAAAGGAGGCTTTACAAAGCATTGACTTTAGGGGATGAATAGTTATGCACACTGAAGTTTTTTGTCCTGTTTTGTTGTTTGCTTCACAATAAAAACAAAAACAAATGTTTGCAGTTGTAGGCAAGTTCTTTACATGACCTGATGCAAACTCTAAAAAAACAAACAAACAATGAAATTCCAGGTTGTGAGGTAGCAAAACACATAAATGACATTGGGGTGTATACATTTGCAAGCCACTGTAATATCTGTTAACTGGGTGTAGGAGCTGATTAGAGTGCCATTTAGCCTAGAGCATGTATTATGTTCTCTGTTCACAGGTACTCTTTAAAGTGGTTGTTTCATAAAGAAAACCTTTTCCTTCAAAAACTGGGTCCTGCAATCCATAGTGATACCCGCTTCAGAGTAGAGACTGTGCACACTTTGAGACATTTCTGCTGCAAATCCTGAAGTGTTGTCAGGAAAATGCAGTATAAAATATGCACGTTTTTGTCACATTTTTACCTAATTTATTAGATCAGGTGAAAAACACTGAAAAAATTGACATGCTGCAGATTAGAAGCTGCTTCAAATCTGCAAGAAAAAAACATAAGCAACATGTTCACAAGACCTCTGTAACCTTACATTGCTGGCACTAGAAAATTGTTTAGTTTTGTGGCAAAATTATGCAGAAACAGCCGACAAAATGCAGCAAACGATTAATGAGTGCACATAGCTGTAACATATGCCCTTTACACGTCATTAAAGGGATGTTCCCATGCAGTGCTTTTGCTGCATTTTTTAAGCAAATAAAAAGCCGCCGTACCAAAACTGAGATTTCAGGAATCTCATTCACACTTTTTTTTTTTTTTTTTTTCCCCCGGACTGCATTTGAGAGCTGCAGCATTTTTTTTAAATCTGTGCATGTCAGTTCTTTCACTGTTTTTGCAGCATTTTTTCACTAATAGAAAGCAACGAGAGTGCAACAAATGTAACAAACTTTTTTTGCTGCCTTTTTTGCCACCTTTTTGAAGTGTTTTTGGTGAATTAAACTAATTTTATTAAATAGGTACTGTAGACAAATCACACATGTAAGGCTAGTTTCACACTAGCGTTTATGAGCGCAGCGATGGCCTGCGCACAGCCGCCGCTAAGCCCCGCCCCTGCCGCGCCCCCGCCGGTAGCTCCGCCCACCGGCGCATGATGCTGCATGCGCCCTGCGTCCCCTATCTTTATCACAGGGGCGCAGGCCGTGCGCAGTATGCGTTTGGCGGCGCATGCGTCCTTTTGACGGTGCGCCGACCTGCGCCAAACGCAACCTGCTGCAGTTTGGTTGCGTCGGCGCACCGTCAAAAAGGCGCATGCGCCGCCAAATGCATACTGCGCACGGCCTGCGCCCCCTGTGATAAAGATAGGGGACGCAGGGCGCATGCAGCGTCATGCGCCGGTGGGCGGAGCTACCGGCGGGGACGCGGCAGGGGGCGGGGCTTAGCGGCGGCCGTGCGCAGGCCGTCGCTGCGCTCATAAACGCTAGAGTGAAACTAGCCTAATCTGCTCCCAAAAAATCGTGCAAAATGAACTATGTACAAAAGGATGCAAGAAAGCAGATTTTGACTGCAGGAAGAAACTGAGCAAAAACGCTTCAGGTCATGATAGCAGAAGCGTTTGCTGCATTTTTATCACCTTTTTCCACACCGTTTTATCAGAAAAACTGAAGCGAACAATATTCCTGTAGTCTCATGTAAACGCTGCTAATTTTTTCCTTGCAGATTTAAATCAGTTTCTAATCTGCATCATGTCCATTCTTTCAGCGTTTTTCATCCATTCCATTGCATGGTTAAAAAAAAAGTAAACATATTTTTATGTTGCATTTTTTCTGCCAAGAGACAGGTTTTTTGGTGCTGAAATGTCTGCCTCAAATACTTAACGTGTGCACATACCCTTAAACAAGCATAGTTTTTATTCACGTTTTTATCCAATTATTTAGTTGATTGGCTTATTTGACATCTTGTGTGTTGAGAGTTGATTGCAACCTTTCTGTGGTGTCAATATTTTTGTGCGTAATCCATTTCTAAATGTAGCTAGCCCAATATGGACTGTATATGTATTTCTCTTTGCTTATTAGACGCACACGCTTAACCACAGACGAGCAGTTCCAGGTCGTAAGAAACCATTTGACATTCTCCTAGCTGAACACAAGGCTCGATCAAGGGATAAAGAAATAATAAAAGACAAAGATCATCCACAAAATGCACGAGACTCGCATCAAAACCAGCCTGCACCAGCGCAAGAACAGTCATTGGGGTCTTCTGCCAGCTCTGCTCCAGAACCAAAAGTGGCATCCCCTGCAAAAGCACGACCTCCCAATTCTGTCCTACCTAGGTGAGCTAAAGTGATTAGTTTTACACTTTAATTTCATTCTCAACATCTGTGCATTATTGCCATCATGTTTTTTTTGGACTATTATTACACCAGATAATGATTTTTTAAAGGGAATCTGTCTTCAAGTTTTATGCTATGTAATCTGAAAGTCGCTTCTTATATGTAGCTGAGACCCTGATTCCAGTGATGTGTCACTTACTAGACTGTATCTTGTTGTTTCAATAAAATCAGTGTTTTATCAGCAGGATATTATCACTACAGGCCTAGATGCCTCGTAACGCTTAGTCAACTGCTCTGTGGAACCCCACCCCTGATTAGCAGCTTTCTGTCAATTTACAGTATACACAGAAAGCTGCCAATTAGTGAGGTGGGCAGGGTTATACAGGGCTCAGTATTTGAGCTCAGCTATCTCTGTAGCACAGAAAACTGTGGTTGTATCAAAATGACAGCCTGCAGACCAGCAAAGTGACACATCACTGGAACCAGAGTCTGTCCCTACATAATGCTGCTTTACAATTACTTAACAAAAACCTGGTGACAGATTCCCTTTAACTGTTGTGTATCTTCAATGTCTTACATCTCTTGCGAATGACCATTTTGGGGATTTTTATTTTGAAAATGTTATATCTAAATATAGTTGAGCGACTTTGGTCGGATCGGGTTTCGTGAAACCCGAATGAAGCAAAGTATGAGTCGAATGAAACTGGTCCGACTACGGCAAAAAAAAAGTCTGAGTTTCATCCGAAACCCGACCCAAATGCAAATCAATGGGGAATAAAAGTTGGCATTGAGTGGATGAATGTCATCCGCTCAATGCCGACTTTTATTTCCCATTGATTGGGGTCGGGTTTCGGACGAAACTCCGACTTTTTTTTTGCCCTAGTCGGACCAGTTTCATCCGACTCAAATTTTGTTTCATTCGGGTTTCACGAAACCCGATCCGACCAAAGACGCTCAACTCTAGTTGTGGCTAACTACTGCTAATGTTTTATATCATTTTATTATTTTAGGCCATCTTCTGCAAATGGCATAAACAGCTCAAGTTCATCAAACCACAGTGCTTTTGTGCCAGAGCCCACTGCAAATCCTGTGGCAGGGGATCTAGCTAGTCGGCTTTCGAGTGATGAAGGGGAAATTGAAGGTGTTGAAGAGACAGAGAAATTAGACTGTTATTACTCTGGACATCATCCTAAACCTCTAGCGGTATGTAATCTATATTTATATGTAGAATTAACCTAGTCTCCAGATTAGAGATGTTTTATTACTGCTACTAATTTAATTATTTTTAAAGGGAACCTGTAATGTCAAATAACACTATTAACCTGCAGATATATGGTTAAAGGGAACCTGTCACCAAATTTTTGGCTTATAAACCCTGCCCATCCTCTTTAAGATTATAAGAATGGGGCTCCTGCAACCGCTTTATATCCTCAGACGTTCCCCTGTATACCTCAGAAAGTGTTTTATACTTGGCCCTCGCTGTATGTAAATTACACGGTCCGAAGAGCGACTCCAGATTGTGATCAGCACCACCTTGGTCGCTTCCAATGCCCCTCCTCTGTTTTCCAAAATTTCTATACAGTTACCATTGGACAGCATAGCAGGTCATACGGATACTTCATAGGACATTTTCTTACTCGTTTGGTGTGTTGTGTGACAAAACAGGATACAGGAACAGGGTGATGCTGTCATTTGCAGATCTATATGTAATCAACCAGTCCTTTGCATGGGGCTGGCACCACTAATGTAATGTAAAGTCCCGGCCTATTTTACTGCACCTCTCTGTCATTGAAAGTGGTTTGCCCCTGTGTTAGGAGAATGTTTGTAGGCTTCACCGGAGCGGAGCATGAAAGATTGACGTGAAAGTCTGTTACATGTAAAAACGAAAGATGTGCTCGATCTTGTTTTATATTTAATAAATTGTATAATTTCAGTCTGTTTAACTATATATTGCTGGAAGTAGCACAATAAGCATGCACCTAGGAAGGGGAAGTCTTATTTACTGTGAAAAGTTTGCTTGGCACAATCCAACTTCAAACCAAACCCTTGAAAATGGTTATTTAGAAATCTGCCTGTTCCATCATATGTCGTTCATGGGGTTTACCTTATTGAGCTCCGCATGTATCATGTTTGGACAGTTTTACACATCAGTGACATTGTTTATCTTTAACTTTTAGTTTTGCTCGTTTGGAAGCCGTTTGATGGGAAGAGGGTACTATGTGTTTGATCGGCGGTGGGACCGGTTTCGGTTTGCATTAAATTCCATGGTGGAGAAACACTTGAATTCACAAATGTGGAAGTAAGTTTTAAGATCTTGTGTATTGTGATAAGTTTCCAATGTAATTTATAAATAGAAATATTTGGCCAAAATGTGATCAATATACACTGCTAATATAACTTAAAGGCAACATACAGTGGGTATGGAAAGTATTCAGACTCCTTTATGTTTTTCACTCTTTGTTTCATTCCAGCCATTTGGTAAATTTTAGTGTACACTCTGCACCCCATCTTGACTGAAAAAAAAACAAACACAGAAATGTAGACATTTTTGCAAATGCATTAAAAAAGAGAAACTGATCTATCACATGGTAATAAGTATTCAGACCCTTTTCTCAGTATTGAGTAGAAGCACCCTTTTGAGCTAGTACAGCCATGAGTCGTCTTGGCAAGGCAATGATGAGGTCAAGTTGCAGCCTGAAGAAATGCCTCTTGATACATATATCACTGAGTTACCTGGTAGTTCCTGTCAGAGAGGGGAACCGCAACATGAACTTGTATAATTTATTTGCTCTCTAACCTGACAGTTTGACATCGGGACTTGGAGCAGGAAGTAAATAGCCCTCCATGCTCTGCTGTAAACAGAAACCATGATGGCAATAGGTGGCAGTGGACTCCCTGCTCTTTTCCTCTGTGAAGAGGCTATTTGCAGTTACCACAGAGCACTGAGACTTGGTGAGCCGAGCTCGGAGACTTGGTGAGCCGAGCTCGGAGACTTGGTGAGCCGAGCTCGGAGACTTGGTGAGCCGAGCTCGGAGACTTGGTGAGCCGAGCTCGGAGACTTGGTGAGCCGAGCTCGGAGACTTGGTGAGCCGAGCTCGGAGACTTGGTGAGCCGAGCTCGGAGACTTGGTGAGCCGAGCTCGGAGACTTGGTGAGCCGAGCTCGGAGACTTGGTGAGCCGAGCTCGGAGACTTGGTGAGCCGAGCTCGGAGACTTGGTGAGCCGCGTGGCTTAGTGAGCAGAGCACGGAGACTTAGAAAGCAGAGAGGCTTCTTTCCTCCTGCCTAACCTGACAGATTGGGTGACCAGTTTAGTTATATTGTTCCTGCCTGAGATATATGTATCAAGTAGCATTTCTTCAGGCTGCAAACCAGCCCAATCTGTGCCTAGGAACTGCAGCTGGAAATGGATCACTTCGGCCATCTTGGATTACTTCTTGGCGAACGCCTTTAACATTCTAGGACAGTTTTCTGCCAGTGTAACAAGCGTGGCCATTTTTGACCCTATAGTGATTATCTCCCTAGACAAAAGTAATGTGATTTATTAATTAAAACATACTTTGTAATTAGTTTCTAATTATATTTCCATTTAGTGTTTTTTTTTTTTTTCTTATTTTGAAGGGGCACTCTGGGAATTATCTAGTGCCAGTGGCTGTGTTTTAATAATTCTGTCATAGATTTGGTGGTTCCTGGTCAGTCCTACGTTTATGAAGCGCACTTTGTGTAAAATTTGCTACAACGTATCAACATGTGAAGTTTGAAATACAACACATCTGGCTGCATTGTATCAAATATAGATCTACAGCAGCTTGACATTGTTTCTTTTATTTTACAATAAAAGCTTTGCTTTAAATATGATAAAACTAGATGGAGGCCTGATAGAGGGCGGTAATGTCACGATGGGGGCAGGCTTTGCAGCGTTGAGAATCTCTCCCCCCATGTGCTCATCCACCTATCCACTCTCTCTTTCCCCATGTGCTGACTTCTGTCTGTGCTCTCTTTGACCTGTCTACCCCATGTGCTATCCCCCTTGTTTGCCGTCTCTCTCCTTCTTGTGCTGTGTTTTCCCCTCATGTGCTGTCCCGTTTGAGCTGTGTCCCCCCTTGCGCTGTCTCTCTCACCCCTGTGTCTGACCATGTACAGAACATATCACAGCTCCTGGGCAGGGGAGGAAGCAAAAGACAATACTGACATTACAGCAGGAGATCACAGAGGATACATTTTGTGAGGTAAAATATTGTTTAAAAACAGTCAGTGAAATAGTTTACCTCACAAAATGAATCCTCTGTGATCCCCTGCTGTAAAGTCAGTATTGTCTTTTGCTTCCTCCCCTGCCCAGGAGATGATGTATGCTCTGTATAAAGTCAGACACAGACAATTTTTAAAAGTAACTTTCGTTCATGGCAAAACCCCTTTAATGTGACTGGGTTCCTCTGCCTGTAGACACGTTGCGTAATTCGCGCAG
Organism: Dendrobates tinctorius; assembly: GCF_039654945.1. NCBI lineage: Eukaryota > Metazoa > Chordata > Amphibia > Anura > Dendrobatidae > Dendrobates > Dendrobates tinctorius. The sequence continues at coordinate 68,187,899 of NW_027361703.1, forward strand.
GCGCATGGAGACGGTGTTCCGCTGGTGGTACAGCGCAAGAAGTTGCGTGAGTGTGAGAGTGTATGTGGTGCGACGGTGTTTCGCTGGTGGTACCGCGCAATTGATTGGTACCAGCAGCAGTTTCCATATTGAGACACCCATCACTTGGGTGTCCCAATATGGCGGTCGGTGAACTTCCTCCGCTTGGAATTCTGGGATACGGTGACTTCTGGACAGAACAGGAAATGAAAACATTACAAGGCAATTATATAAATAGATGAAATTAAAGCATAGATATTTCTAGGGAAAAGATAGAAGACCAATTACATGTAATTTACACTATAGCTAGAAACTACAGAAACTCCATGTCTGCAAATGTTTGAAATTGTTTTATCCATACAGCCGACATTACTAGAAGTGGCATTACTGTTTAATGGTTGCTTTTTTCTTTCTTTTCCCAAGAAAAATTCCTCCAGCCGCAGATAGTCCTATGCCTTCTCCAGCATCGCACATCAACAGCCCTTTTCCTGCATCTGTTCTGCAGCCCTTCAGCAGTCCGAGTTCAGTATACCTGCCCTCCCCTCCCACCAACTCCAGAACCACCTCCTCATATATGTTATCAAATGCGTCCTATGTCTCCTCATCAGACTCAAATTCTGTTACGTCACATATCACTGCTTTCCCTCATGTCGCAACTACTCTAAATATTATGGACTCTACCTTCAAAGCCCCGTCTGCCGTTTCCCCTGTACCGACCACCAGTCCCTCACCATCACACAAGCCACCAAAATCCAAGCCTGGAAAATCGTCAAAAGCAAAAGACCTGTCTTCACGGAGCGACGAGCCTTCAAGTAACAAAAAGAAAAAGCCTCAGACGCCTTCTTCCACCTCTTTTTCTTCATTACCTTTACAGACGTCCTCCTCGTCTACGTTTTCAGGGTCCCACAAGAAAAACTGCATTTTGAACTCTAGTGCTACAGTTAACTCTTATCAGGCAACTTCTTCCTATAATAGCTTGTCTGTGCACAATACAAACAATGGAACAAGTCCAATCAGTGCCAAACTGGAATCGTCAGTAAGGACTTCTTTATCTGGTAGCTCAACGGACTCTATAAAACACATGAGCATGGTTGTTAGCAGTATTGACTCTAGCCTGTCAGTGTCTTCCCTGGTGCATCATCCGGGGGAGCACACTTTGGCTGTACACAATGCAGTGTCCTCTCTGCCTCTTCCCTTTGATAAATCCGAGGGGAAAAAGCGTAAAAACTCTAGTGCGAGCAGCAAGGCCTGTAAAATCACTAAAATGCCTGGTATGAACAGTGTTCACAAAAAGAGCACCACTAACCTTATATCTTCTGTGCCAGATACCCCAAATAGCTCCATGTCTCGTCAGGTAAGATAATGATCAAATATTGCAGGTGGGGCATGGCTTCTATTTGCAAACCTGAACTTTGTTCTATATTCACTCTCTTTCATATGATACATCTAGTTGCGGGGTGCTCTAAATTAGGGCTGGTGTACCAACTTCAATTAGAATCTTTGTATATTTTTTTAAATATCCTTTTGTATAACATCTGAAGAGTCATGAGGAATAATCTCTGTAGGCATGCTGCACATTCATTTCTGGCTTGCTCCATAAGAGAGGTTGGTAGCGTAGGCAAAATTATTTCTGTGGCAACAGATATTAGTTTACTAATTTGAAATGATTGTATACTGATCAAATTCTATGGCTCACTTTGCTATGAAGCCTGACTGCATCCTCTACTGCAGGGTTCCCCAACGCCAGTCCTCAAGGCCCACCAACAGATCATGTTTTCAGAATTTCCTTAGTATTGCTCAGGTGATAATTGCATCACCTGTGCAATACAAAGGAAATCCTGAAAACATGATCTGTTGGTGGGCCTTGAGGACTGGAGTTGGTGAACCCTGCTCTACTGCATCTAGAAGCCCTCATTCAAGACGCTGGTGATTTCTCATGCAGTTTTTACCATTTGTGTTTAGTCAGGGATTTTCACATATGAAAAAATGAATAAACAAATTGCAAAGCTTCTCCTATCCACCTCAATAGTAATCACGAGCTGCACACTGATGCCATCCGTGTCCTGTCCATGATTTTCATGTACCCTTAGGCTATGTGCACACAGTGCGGATTCTGCTGCGGATCCGCAGCAGAACTGCAGGTGATGTACAGTACCATTATAGCCTATGGAAAATTGAAACCGCAGTGCAGACGGTGCGGATTTTTCCGTGCGGTTTTTGCTGTGGTTTCAAATCCACAGAAAGAATTGACATGTCATTCTTTTCTGCGGATTCCGCTGCGGTTTGCCATCTCCTCCATTGTAGAGATGATAAACCGCAGGGCAAAACCACAGGCTAATCCGCAGATAAACCGCAGGTCTTTTGACCTGCGGATTTACCTACGGATTTTGCAAAATCCGCAGACCAATCCGCAGCGTGTGCACATAGCCATAGACTTTTATATAGGTGATATTCATCCTTAGAGGGATAGTGCCATCTCCAGGATCCTATCCCAATATGTAGTAGGTGTCATAATAATAATAGTAGCAAATACCTCCAATTAAAAAGCTATTATAGTTTCTCTGATTTCGTTAGGTCTCTTTCCTCATATGCAGGCAATGCAGGACCTTCAGTATACATGGTTACCACAACTAGCTAACTGTCATAATATCATTGGTCGTAACCATGGATGCCTAAGGTCCTGCAATGCCTGCACATGAGGAAAGAGACATAGCGAATCAGAAGAACTATACATTTCTAATTGGAGGTATTTTATAGTATTATTATTACACCTACTACATACTGGTATAGGATCTTGGAGCTGAGAATACCCCTTTAACATCAAAAAGCAGATGTCTCCATGATTTTTTTTCTGAACACGTGGTCTGCAAAAACACATGATATGTGATCATCTTCATATATTATGATATGTATGTGTTCTATCTGTGAAAACCACAGATAAAACATGTACTTCAAAAACAGACTTCTAAATGAGGCATTTGTTGTAAGAGTATTATTAATACAGGTAAGTACCCAGGTTATCAAAGTGTTTTACCTCCCCTTTTCCCAGATTTGATTGTGTAATCAACAGATTACATGAAAGCGAACCTGTCAGCAGTTTTGGCCGATATAAGATACGGCCATCACCTTTCAGGGCTTATTCTATAATGCTGTAGATAAGCCCTCGATCCGACCTGTAAGAGAAGGAAAAAAAACATTATTATACTAGCCTACAGAGGGTGTTCAGTTCCGAGGGGTGTCGCTCTTCTTGGTCCGGCACCTCCCATCTTCATGTGTTGTCGTCCTCCTGCTTGCTCCGTGTGGATGATGCGACCCTGCATCGTTCATTCAGTCTCCTTGGCATCGTGCTCCTGCGCAGGCGTACTTATCTGCCCTATTGAAGGCAGAGCAAAGTCCTGCAGTGTGCAGGTGCCGGGGCTCTTTGACCTTTTCCGCCACCTGCGCAATGCAGTACTTTGCTTTGCCCTCAACAGGGCTGAGCAGTACGCCTGTGCAGGAGCGCTATATGCTCGGGGAGCCTATGTGGATGATGCAGGGTCACGTCATCTACACGAAACAAGCAGGAGAGTGGCATCGCATGAAGATGGGAGGCGCCGGACCAGGACAAGCGACATCTGTAGAAAGTAATCTACATTTATTGCAAGCCTTAAAGAGATTGTCTGACAGAAAAAAACTTAAGCTTGCACAATTTTAAAATAAAAAATTAAAGGAAATCTCTCACCCCCCGGGACTTATACATCTCTGGCAAGAAGAGACCACTGCAAAATTTTCAGTTTGTCTGATTTTTCTCTTTATAGGTATGTCAAATGTAAAATGCTCTTTTATTCTATAAACTACTGACAACATGTCTTCGAATTTCCATGCACTAAATTTTATATTTATTTTAAGAAAATGAGAAATGGTCAAAATAACAAAAAAAAAGCAGTGCTTGCAGACCTCAATTAATGCTAAGAAAACAAGTTCATAATCATTTAGAAACATCAATACTAATGTTTTAACTCAGGAAGAGTTCAGAAATCAATATTTTGTGGAATAACTATGACTTTTAATCACAGCTTTCATGCGTCTTGGCATGCTTTCCACCAGTCTTTCACACTGCTTTTGGGTGACCTTATGCCACTCCTGGTACAAAAATTTAAGCAGTTCTTCTTTATTTGATAGCTTGTGACTATCCATCTTCCTCTTGATTACATTCCAGAGGTTTTCAAATGGGGTTCAGGTATGGAGATTGGGCTGGCCATGACAGGGATTTGATGTGGTGGTCCTTCATCTACACATTGATCTAGCTGTGTGGCGTGGCTCATTGTTCTGCTGAAAAAACCAGTCCTCAGAGTTGGGGAACGTTGCCTGAGCAGAAGGAATCAACTGTTTTTCCAGGATACCCTTGTATGCGACTTGATTCATACGTCCTTCGCAAAAATTAACCTTCCCAATTCCAGCCTTGCTGAAGCATCCCCAGATCATCACCGATCCTCCACCAGATTTTACAGTGTATGCAAGACACTGACTTGTACGCTTCTCCAGGTCTCTGTGTAACCATTAGACGACCAGGTGTTGGGCAAAGCTGAAAATTAGACTCATCAGAGAAGATTACCTTACTCCAATCCTCCATGGTCCAATCCTTACAGTCTTTGTCAAACTTCAGAGTAGCTCTCCTTTGCTTCTCATTTATGAAAGGCTTTTTTTTAGCTTTACATGACTTGAGCCCTGCCTCTAGGAGCCTGTTATGAACTGTTCTTGCCGTGCACTTCACCCCAGCTGCCATTTGCCATTCCTTTTGTAGGTCACTTGATGTCATCCTGCAGTTGCTGAGTGACATTCGAATAAGATGAGGTCATCCCGGTCAGTGGAGAGTCATTTTCGCACTCTGCCAGTCTGTAGCTTTGTTGTCCCCAATATCTGCTGCTTGACCTTGTAATGGTCTGCCGTCTTAGAAATTTTAAGGATGGAGGCAACATGACGCTCACTGTGTCCCTCTGCTAGTAAAGCCATAAATGAGCCCTTCTCTTCCTCACTCAAGACTTTTCTTTTATACTTCTTTGGCATGGTTAAAAGTTATTTTTTCATTCCTATTACTTTTCGGCTATTACTAGCACTTGTTTTGCCATCCAGCTTGACCTATTGCAAGAGGATTGTGAACACCACAGCAGGGTTTTTTTATACTTGTATTCATTAAATAAGATTTGGTTCAGGTGATCACCTAATCAGAAACACATTAAGTAGAATGAGGTGTACTCTGATTGGAATTCAACTGACACTGGAATGGAAAGGCTGTCAGACATGTAGGAGAAGATCAGCAAAAGAAGAAAAAAAGGGCCCAGCATATAAAGCGCACACCCAAGGCAATAAAGTATGTGACCAATACATATAAATTTTATTGAGAAACAAACAGGTATACAGAATAAAAACATTTAAAAAGGAAGGCACACCCCCAAATGTCCCAAACAGATCTAATAATAAATGCTGATAGGCAAAGACCACTTATGGAAAATTACACAAAATTCACCAAAATGTACATAATACATAGGGCATGACCCAACAACCCCGAATCTGGGCGTCCCCAGAGAATTGTAGCTATTTACTCAAAATATTTATATTTATAGATAGACCAAAAGGTAATATAAGCAAGGTGACCATCCATTATAAGAATAGAGGGGATATCATACCGACACTCCCTCCGGAAGACCCCATAAGATCTGAGGAGCCCTATAAATAGCCCTGATATAGGAGGGAGCAGGGAACCATCCAATATGAGGATGGTTAGGAGATCTAGACCCAAATAGAACATTGAGGGCAAGAAAAAAAAAATTGGAGATAAATGCCACAGTATATAGTAGAAAGTAAAGAAATGGTCACCATAAAGAGTAGTCCAAAATGGAACGTCGGGGGTCAGGTCGTTGTTGGGTCATGCCCTATGTATTAATATGTACATTTTGGTGAATTTTCTGTAATTTTCCATAAGTGGTCTTTGCCTATCAGCATTTATTATTAGATCTGTTTGGGACATTTGGGGGTGTGTCTCCTTTTTTAAATGCTTTTATTCTGTATACCTGTTTGTCTCAATAAAATTTATATGTATTGGTCACATACTTTATTGCCTTGGGTGTGCACTTTATATGCTGGGCCCTTTTTTTCTTCTTTTGTTGATCATTGCTTTTGCCGATCATTGCTTTTGCCTTTGCATTGTGCAGCACCCCTCATTTATTTTCAATATTAATTATTCTCCTGCCCCTTAGTAGTGCTCCCTAACCTTCTCTTTTTTCATGTTAGACATGTAGAGAAGCTGATTTTTATAAAACTCTGCAGTGGTCTCTTAATTTTTCCCAGAGCTGCATGAGCGATTAATATGGGCATACAGGTAATAGGAATGTTACACTAGTCCTACCTGTATGCCTCATATTAGTGGTCTTGATTTTGAGAAAGGTTATGTTCTTTCTATATGCTAATGATTCCTTCCAGGCTCCGGGGCGTGCGGTGCCTGGAATAAATCCCTGCCTCCTTTCTTCATTGTAATACTACCCCCCTCCCATGTACTTCAGTTATGGCCCCAGAATCCTGCACCTTGCACTCCCTCCATAATACATACCTCTTCCTCCCTTCTGTGGGCACTGCATTCAGGGATCTTCTGCATCGGCAACTTCTGCTCTAGTGACCTCTGGTAAGCGAGCTGATAATGTGCTCTTCCCACTTCCTCTATGCATAGTCATGGCTATATACACATGGTTCCTAGCGATGACTTTGCAGGGAGGAAGTGGGGAGAGCACCTTATCGGCGCACACACCAGCGGTCACAGTGAGTCGCAAGCACCTGCGCAGAAGATTCCTAAATACAGTGCAGGGAGGAAGATGTATGTATTGTGGAGGGAGTGCATGGTGCAGGCACAGGATTCCGGTCCATAACTGATGCTGGTGGGAGGTGGGTAGTATTACAATGAAGACAGGAGGCAGGGATTTCTTACAAGCACCGCATGCCCCAGGGCCTGGAAGAAATCATTAACATAAAGACAGAATATAACATTTCTCTACAACAAGACCTCTAATATGAAGCATGCAGTCTAGTGTAACATTTCTATTACGTGTATGCCCATATTAATAGGTCATATACGTCCCAGGGGGTGACAGATTCCCTTGTGCCGGCCACAGAAGCGAGACCTTCACCGTTCAGAAGGCACAGGACCTTTGAAGCATGTTATTGGCTGCACAGGTCATGTGACAAAAAGTGTACGTCATGGGTGTTTATTTGACAACACTCTCTTCAAGTCACCTGACCACTGCAGGCTTCAGTGGTCTGGAGCCTTCTGAATGCAGCAGTCATTGCTTCCGGATCCAGCGCAGACCTCCTAAGTGTCTGCTCTGGATCCATGGTCCTGCAGGTGGGTAACTATGCTCACATTCGTGCTAAATATTTCTGTCAGTAATTAATTTTGCTCATATTACATTTTCTTGCCAGATGGGGAAAAGTAGCGGTGTAGCTTTGTCTCAATCTACTCCTTCAAGTACATCAAGTCCAGTACACAACAAGCAAGTAAGTAAAGTTTAATTTAATGATGCAACACGGAAATCCTAAAATCGTTTCAATGTTTATTTTGAGGATTAAAAATGAATAGTATGAAGATTAGAGACTTAGAAACATAAGTCCTTAATACCAGAGACTACAAGATAAGTTAAAGCATGGCAGGACTTAGTTAGGTCCATATATATTTGGACAGAGACAACATTTTTCTAATTTTGGTTCTAGACATTACCACAATGAATTTTAAACCAAACAATTCAGATGCAGTTGAAGTTCAGACTTTCAGCTTTCACTTGAGGGTATCCACATTAAGATTGGATGAAGTTTCAGCTCCTTAACATGTGCCACCCTGTTTTTAAAGGGACCAAAAGTAATTGGACAATTGGCTCCAAGGCTATTTCATGGACCGGTGTGGGCAATCCCTTTGTTATGTCATTCTCAATTAAGCAGATAAAAGGCAAGGAGTTGATTTGAGGTGCGGTGCTTGCATTTGGAAGGTCTTGTTGTGAAGGAAACATGCGGTCAAAGGAGCTCTCCATGCAGGTGAAACAAGCCATCCTTAAGCTGCAAAAACAGAAAAAAACCACCTGAGAAATTGCTACAACATTAGGAGTGGCAAAATCTACAGTTTGGTACATCCTGAGAAAGAAAGAAAGCACTGGTGAACTCATCAATGCAAAAAGACCTGGGCGCCCACAGAAGACAACAGTGGTGGATGATCGCAGAATAATCTCCATGGTGAAGAGAAACCCCTTCACAACAGCCAACCAAGTGAACACTCTCCAGGAGGGGTAGGCGTATCAATATCCAAATCTACCATAAAGAGAAGACTGCATGAAAGTAAATACAGAGGGTTCACTGAACGGTGGAAGCCACTCATAAGCATCAAGAATAAAAAGGCTAGACTGGACTTTGCTAAAAAAAAACATCTAAAAAAGCCAGCATAGTTCTGGAAGAACATTCTTTGGACAGATGAAACCAAGCTCAACCTCTACCAGAATGATGGAAAGAGAAAAGTATGGCGAAGGTGTGGTACATCTCATGATCCAAAGCATACCACATCATCTAGTCTGATTGCCGTATGTGGAGTCGGGAAGGAATTTTTTTCCCCAATGTGAAGCTTACTGTTTGCCACATGGGGTTTTTTTGCCTTCCTCTGGATCAACATGTTAGGGCAAGTTAGGATAGGATATGGGTTGAACTAGATGGACTTAAAGTCTCCCTTCAACCTTAATAACTATGTTACTGTCACGCCCGCGCCTTGGCTGAATGGCGCGAGTCGGGGGTTGTGGCCCCACTGTGCCACAGACCAGACTACCCTGGAAGGGGTGTGACTGCGACAGCTACCTTGGTCTTCACTGGAGCCTCTGATTGTGAGGTCAGGCTTGTGCGGCAGATAGCTGTCGGGTGCCACTCCAGGGTGGTGTCTGGCTGTAGCTGCTGATCCCACTTGGAGACAAGTCACTTGGACAGATGTGACTGACAGGCAGACTGAGACACAGGGCAAGAAGGTACGACAGATACAGGGCAAGCAGGCGTGGCTTGGAGACACTGGGCAAACAGGCGTGGCTTGGAGACACAGGTTTAGGCGGGCACGGCTTGAGAAGGAACAGGTAGGGACCTGTTCACACAGCAGGTGCAGGTATGGATGCAGGCGTGGAATATGAAGGAACAGGTTTGGACCTGTTCACACAGGAGGTGCAGGTATGGATGCAGGCAGGCGTGGAATATGAAGGAACAGGTTTGGACCTGTTCACACAGGAGGTGCAGGTATGGATGCAGGCAGGCAGGAGTGAAATAAGAAGGAACAGGTTTGGACCTGTTCACACAGGGGGTGCAGGTGAAGGCAGGAGTGGAGAGAGAAGCTGCAGAAAGAGGTTCTGCAGCAGGAGTGGAGCAAAGCTGAACCACAAGGTCTGTGGAGAGAAGTTTCATCGAGCGGTTCCGCAGCGACAGCAGGAATGGAGCAAAGCAGAACCACAAGGTCTGTGGAGAGAAGCGGCAGCAGGAATGGAGCAAAGCAGAACCACAAGGTCTGTGGAGAGAAGCTGCAGCAAGAGGTTCTGCAGCGGCAGCAGGACTGGAGCAAAGCAGAACCACAAGGTCTGTGGAGGGAAGCTGCAGCAAGGGGTTCTGCAGCGGCAGCAGGAATGGAGCAAAGCTGAACCACAAGGTCTGTGGAGAGAAGCTGCAGAAAGAGGTTCTGCAGCGGCAGCAGGACTGGAGCAAAGCAGAACCACAAGGTCTGTGGAGAGAAGCTGCTGCAAGGGGTTCTGCAGCGGCAGCAGGAATGGAGCAAAGCAGAACCCCAAGGTCTGTGGAGAGAAGCTGCAGCAAGAGGTTCTGCAGCGGCAGCAGGAGCCGTGCAGGCAGAGCGGCTAAGGAGCCGTGCAGACAGAGCGGCTAAGGAGCCGACGCACAGATAGGGAGGACACAAGGAAAGACACGGCAGAGAAGGAACCACAGACAAGGAGACCGACAGACAAAGGTAAGACTGAGTTCAGACAGAGACACCGGGACAAAGACACAAGGACCAGGATATACTGCCTCCTGGCAGGCGGACAGAGAACAGACAAGGCACTGGGAACAAGACTCAAGGGCCAGGATATTCAGCCTCCTGGCAGGCAGACAAGGTACAAAGCAAGACTAGGAGTAAACCTCCAGAGAAGGAGATACACAGAACAGGGCCTGGCTTCCTCAGCAGCAAGATACTAACTGAGATTAGACATTGCACAGGCAATGTTTCAGTGGGAGTGGTGAAACTAAATAGTCAAGGGCTCCAGGTGATTGGTCAGGGACAGATTACACAGGTGCACCCTGACTGCATAAGAACCAGAGAGTTCAGGCGCCGCCCCCCTATACACAGTCTGGAAACATGGAGAGCAGAGGCACAGAGCTGGCAACAGACAGAATTCACAGCATGGCTTGAAGCAGAAAGTAAGTTGGTGTGCGGGGGATGGGAGGCCATGTAGTGATGCCAGCAGGGTTGTTACAGTTACTATGTTACTATCTGTAAAACACGGTGGAGGCAGTGTGATGGCTTGGGCATGCATGGCTGCCAGTGGCACTGGGTCACTAGTGTTTATTGATGATGTGATACAGGACAGAAGCAGCCGAATGAATTCTGAGGTATTCAGAGCCATACTGTGTGCTCAGATCCAGCCAAATGCAGCCAAACTGATTGGTCGTCGTTTCATACTACAGATGGACAATGACCCAAAACATAAAGCCAAAGCAACCCCGGAGTTTATTAAAGAAGTGGAATATTCTTGAATGGCCAAGTCAGTCACCTGATCTCAACCCAATTGAGCATGCATTTCACTTGTTAAAGACTAAACTTCAGACAGGCCCACAAACAGCAACTGAAAACCACCACAGTGAAGGCCTGGCAGAGCATCAAAAAGGAGGAAACACAGCGTCTGGTGATGTCCATGAGTTCAAGACTTCAGGCAGTCATTGCCAACAAAGGGTTTTCAACCAAGTACTAGAAATGAACATTTTATTTACAATTATCTAATCTGTCCAATTACCTTTGGTCCCTTTAAAAACAGGGTGGCACATGTTAAGGAGCTGAAACTCCTAAACCCTTCATCCAATTTTAATGTGGATACCCTCAAATGAAAGCTGAAAGTCTGAACTTCAACTGCATCTGAATTGTTTTGTTTAAAATTCATTGTGATAATGTCTAGAACCAAAATTAGAAAAATGTTGTCTCTGTCCAAATATATATGGACCTAACTGTAGGTTGAACAGTCATTTTGTGCTGACAGAGTCCCTCTAATCTGTGGGGAAACTGCAGCTAGTGCCCAATTATACTGCATGGTGACCACAATGGTAATAAAGTATTCCGCAAATCTTATTGAAATCATTGGGCTGTTGATTTATTGCATGGACATGTTTGGTCTCCTGTAGCTGTCTCCGCCGCTGGCTATCAGATTAGGGTCATTAAATAATTCTGAACTCCTCATTAGGGGTACGTACAAACGACAGCCCATTTAGTCTAGTAGTAGAAGAAACCAAATGATTGTGATGCAGCATGATTGTAATAATGTGTATCTCTTTGTTTTTAAGAAGACTTCGAATCGTGCGGGAAGGATAAGAACGCTTCCATGACACTGGGAGATAATTGGACGACTGCTATGAGATCTCGGCAGCCCATCAAGCTTTTTACTTGAAGTGGGCAGGGACGATATCGCCTTTCATAACTAAATGACGGAGACGTGTTAGTCTAAAGTTTACAGAACCAAACTGGGTGTTTTTGCTTTGCCACTTAGTTGGTGTATTACTTTTCCTGTAGAAATCCTTCTCGAGCTCAAGGGGTGTTTTAGGAGAAAAGCAAAATCTACCTTGAAACCCTTTCTTCCTCTTCCCCAACTTCTGACAGTAAAAAGGTCACATCAGCAATGTCTGTACTTCTTATTTATTTTTCCGCTTCTTTTTACCACTAAAATGATTTTTTTTTAATTTTATCAGTTTTATTAAGAGTCCTGCAGCAGAGACAATATGAAATCTGTCACATAATCCTAAATTAATCTAAACGACAACAGTGAAGAAAAACATGTGGATTGTACTTGTATTACTCTAATACATAAAACTGTAATGTATAGTAGCTTTATTTGTGATGGGAGATGTACTGTTCCAGAATGTTCCTCATAGTATAGTGTGTACAGTACAGATTACAACGGCACGCCAGAAATTGGATGAAGTAAATGTTGGCCACACTTCTTGATGTGTATATACATTTAATTCCATAGGCTGACTCGTCAATAACAATTATTTCCTTCATTGAAATTCTTGAGTGCCGTGGTTATATGTACACTACTGTTGGAATACATACACATCACTGAGTACCATGAGATGTGAAGAGTACTGACCAAATATTTCCTTCTTTGTACTTTGATCTAAAAGAGGATTATTCAACCAGTGTTCTTAATTTTATGAAGTCTTCCTCAATTCCTCATCTTATCAATTTCTTGAATAAAGTGGCTGTTGATAGTCAAAGGAAAGAACAATGATTAACAAAATATATAAAGGTATAATTTTAATATATTTAAGGTGGTAAGAGGGTGGCAGAAAATATCATTGTTAAAGCAAAAAGTCAGAATTCGATGAACATTCACTTGCGGAATATCTCCCATCACATCTGTGGTGGAAACTGATCCCACACTTGTAACACAAATTCTGTTATCTCGCTAGGACGGTGATTTCCATGTGAAATAAACAGTGGACAGTGAAATGGTGACAGTATATTGAATAAATCAATATATTGAATTTTCAAATGTAGGCTTTGGTCCTCCAGCCTTTAGTAAGAAAAGGAGTGGTTTAAAGGATTACACTGCTTTCAAGTAACCTATCAGAATAAGGTGTCCTGTGTGTACATGAGGAATAAAATAATTTTTGTCATTATGTGACACATATCCTACTTTCTCCCCAGTGTTCCCCGCTGTAGACTCTGTCTGTAATTTACAATCGACAGTTTGCTGGGGGTCTGAGACGAGCTGCAGTGATTTCTTCCATAGCACAGAAAGGGGAATGGCTGCTCTTCAGTCACTTTTTAGCTTACACAGACAAACTGCAGCAACATGAAGGACATTATACAGCAGAGCTGAGCTTTCTTGATCTGAATTAAGCTCAGATGGGAGGTAAACCACTTGTTATAGAGCTCTGAACTCAGACACGTGCAGTCAGCCTTCTCTGAACAATATGGACTTGTGCTGTGTACATTCGATGGCGAGTTCAGGGGAAGAAGAAGTGTCTGATAAGTGGAGAAGGAAGCAGATTTCTTTGGGAAGATGCACAACAAAGTTTCTTATCACAGGTGTACTATTGATTTATGTAAAGCTTGGTGACAGTGCAGTTCCTTAATAAGCCAGTTAATACAGCAACGAAGTCTATATAAGTTCTGTATTCTTGGAGTGTATTTAAATTTAAATATTACAGGTTATATGATGTGCTGATTATACTTATTGGAAATAAGGGCACCCCAAGAAAACAAGTCAGCAGTGGGAGATTAAACAATGCCTCCCGACACACCATATGGGTGATACTTTCCATGTAGTCATCTTGTGTTTGTGCATTATAACAAATTCATCAAAGATGGGTCTGTGCAATCCTTTTGGATACGATTGTATTTTTCTGATATGTAGCCCATTCAATGTTCAGGTAACCCCCGCTTCTGCCCTTGCTCTGTGTAAGGACTCTATAAAGCCAATATAGTATGACTTTACTATAACATGCAATACATCTTCTCACCTCTACAGAGCTAGCATTTTATAGATCTTCCAGTGGTCACGTGAAGGATGATAGGAGAAAGATAAACTATTTATTATTACAAAAATATTACAGACTTAATATAACAAAGCAGTTACAAATGTTAATTTATTAGAAAAATCCCCCTGATCATGTTTTATACTGTGTATCCTGGTGGTACAGAGCTTGATCTATACATCTATATTTATCCCACCTAGATTGCCAATGTGGATTCTGAAGTGTTATATGTTTTATTTTATCCTTTATTGGGCTGCAGGACCAGGGCTTATAATTGCATGAGTTTCCAACTACAATTCAAATTTAAAAAAAAAAATTAAATTGAGTACACGGGTTGCACAAAAATAATCACATGTAATAATAGGCTGCATTGGCATAAATTAACTATGGAATGTCAACCATTTCTCTGTGGGCTGAGATCTGTTTTATCACATGCATAGTCCTGCTGTATAGAAAATAATGTATTCTCCCTGTATCTAAAGGATATTTATCAGTTTTCCAAACTTCAGTCATACCAAACACTTTGTCTCTACAGTGTTAAAAGTGCACTTAATACGTTGACTTATTTTAAATCGACTACCGAAAAGGATGTTTGCTTGTTTTCCCTATTCTGCTTCATACTGCTCCTGAAATGTGTAAAAGCAATTATGAATCCATGCTAAGATTGTTCAGAGGAAAAAAAACCATTAAGGATACTAAGGATTTTTTTTGTTATTCTAGTGTTAATTTTATAATAATTTATGTTTTGCTGAGATAAAGGACTTGAGATTGCATAATGAAAATTAGGAATGTCAAAGCAATGTTTATATTTTTTTTATATGGATTATGTTGTATATTTCTAATGATGAAAGTAATGTGTTCATATCTTTGTTATTTTTGCACAGTCTTTTTGTTTAAGATTGTAATGATCTTGCAAATGGTCATTTACTTATTTATTTATTTTTCCCTCTCTTGTGCTCAGAAACTGAGGATTTGAACTGAAAAATCTTGCCTCTTCCTTTGCTGCTTTACATTCCTTCCTTTCAGTGACCTACTTCTTCCTAAAACGTGGAATATATTTATATGTAGTGATCTCTGAACTGGGATCTAGTGTCTCAGCTGATAGTGACGTCCTCCCATTCCAGAAGGGTCAAGCAGGAGAACAGTAATTAATACTAGACATCTTCGTATAGCACCTATGCCTCAAAGTAACATTTGGCCAAAATGAACGTACTGCAGATGTTGAAGCAATACATGTAATCTGGCTTTGTATGCCGTGCAAGCCCATGGCATATTTGGCCTGGGAAGGTATTGTGCCATCTTTGTACATTTCATTTTTTTTCTAACATCAAATCAAAGGACAATAAACCGCCCTTTTACAGAATGTCTTTAAAGTCTTTAGCTTGATATTATTAGGAAAAAAAGAACACTGTGCCTTGTGGAATGATAGTGGATATGGCTGCACACTTGCATGGCCCAACTGATCTATTTCTAAGATGTTGGTTTAGGCTTCCAGAAATGGGACTCTGTGATTTTTCTCATTGAACCACCTTGCTACCCTCAAATTTTCTATCCCTCTACCATCGAATGCAGCAAGTATGTAGCCATACTTTCTATTATTCTGTATTGCAGTCAGCAGATTATGAGCTGAGGGCTCTTACTGGGGTAAGTGCACTATCAGGCACTTTCCTCCAAGAGGCTAGTGAAAAGGACAAGTAATAGACTAATTGTTTACAAGCATAACA
The DNA here is from genome assembly GCF_039654945.1 of Dendrobates tinctorius. Taxonomy (NCBI): domain Eukaryota; kingdom Metazoa; phylum Chordata; class Amphibia; order Anura; family Dendrobatidae; genus Dendrobates; species Dendrobates tinctorius. The sequence continues at coordinate 68,203,420 of NW_027361703.1, forward strand.
AATACTGCAAAAGAGGACTGGATGAATTGCTAGCCGGGCTCTTGAAGATGAGGATCCTGTAAAGAGGACTTGTCACCAAGATATTACCTATGCAGAAAAGCAAAGTGTTTACTCCTCCTGCTACACGTCAGCTGTCAGCGCATCTATCGAGTAGTAGTGGTGGAAAAGACACTGCTTTTGGGACATTGATAACAATGTTCTCAAAGTTTTTTGTTTTTTTTTGCTTTTTTAAAACCTTTTAAACAATGACGAGTCCACTTTAACTTTTTACTGTCATAATGGCCTGCAACTCGATAAATATATCAGTTATTACAAGCCAAAATGCTCATGGTGGAGAACTGATGTCTCAGACTGTTTTCTTTATGCATTACCTTCAACTCCAAGACAATTGTGCACTTTCTGCAAGTATATTTGCACAGGGAAGTATAAAAAAAATTTTTTTGATATCAAGCAACAACAAAAGGAACTGTAAAATACACATATTAATGTTATGAGATAGTTACATAACCTTTTGGTCTCTTGATATTTTATTTTTGCTTTACGTTTGGTGTATTACTTGCCACACTTACCCATAAGCCAACAAGCCTACAACTTATGCCAGAAGTCTGTAATATGGGCTGCCGGGCATACTTTTTTTTTATTATTATTATGATGATGATGTAAAGAAAAGCGTAGTCTGTTTAGAAAGTTTAACAAAGGAATATAATGAAAAAAAAAAAATATTTAGCTCAGTATACTTTTTTTTCTCAGTATGGAAGTCAGCTGGTGACCTTTGCCACTCTAGTCCTATACTGTGGCATATCTGGGAGGTTCCCTCTGAGGGGTACATTGATATATACCCCCACTATATGTCTATGATGGAATCTAAAAACAAACTGTGCAGAGCCCTATTTAGTAATGCCATTACACAATTGCATCTAAAACATCTCAGTTGATGTTGAAAGTGGTAGATGTGAAAGGCTCCCACTATACAGCTCCAGAAAACAGAATTTGGGGAACTGTAATTTGTGCTGGCTATTTCATTAAGGGCTTTTAAACAGAACTATTTTAAAGAGCTCCTATGTGCTAGCTGATCTCAACCAATCAGCATACCTGAAAACACTCTGTCCAATGCTGAGTGGTTAAAACTGCTCTCTTTAAATTGCGCTGCTCCTCCTAAGTGTCATCTGTTTCATGCCAGACAGTTCTACGCGCACGGTAGACAACGGCACAGACTGATTATTCAATGGGAGTAAAAAAGTATGAACATGAAAAGTTTCACTGTTCTCTTCAGTCCTCCATTAGCTAAAACATTTTGTTTAGGTAATGTCTTTATCACAGAGACATTACAATGTGGTTCTTCTAGCTGCTGATCTTCATGGTCAGAAGACCACACTCTACTACTGTTTACATCTCCATTGTTACCCTCCAAATAGGCTTCTGCCATCTCCATAGTGTTATGTAAATATTTATTTTTGCACTTTAATCTAGATAATGAGATATATCCAGGGTGATGAAATGTGATATTTTTTTTTTTTTTTTTACAATACATAACATTATTCTTCCAACCATAGGAGAGAATGGGGGTTTCAGCTGTGCTACTGTACCTCCAACCAAGTTGCAGACCATTTTGGCAGTAAATTGTTGCGGGATGCTATTTGCAATTCTTGGTACCAAGTGATGATCATGCTGACGGCTCTATAAATATCACAATAAATGTATGTATATCTAGCATTGATTATTTTTACGCTTCTATTCACATAGGAGGAAGAATTCTCTACCTTTTTTTTTTTGAAAATTTCACTAACTACAGTATTATTGACGTCCATTTCCTGACCGTTAACCCTTCTGTTTTTAAGAGCAAAATTGTTCTGATGGTGAATGTGTTTATGATGTAATAAAATTGGCAATCCATTCCCAGCAATAGGAGCTCAGAGTCTGCCACACGTCTGCCGTGCAAAGGCCTTTTAGCCATAAAACGTGACATGGAGAACTTGTTTGCCTTCTTTTTTTAATTAATAGTAACTGTACATAGTATTGATTGACCTTTGTAGAAATAGTTTATACAGCATATTCTACTATAGCTGGATCTTTAAAAACAGAGGAAACTTTTTTTTCCTTTTTTTTAATTCTACACCTTATTTTTTGGTATGCTGTCCCACCCATGACACTTGAACAAAGCTCACGTAAATGTGGGGTTTGAAGAGCTGTTGTGTCTTGGGTTGTTAAATCTGTTGTGTAGAAAACAAATAATTTGTAACAAGTATCGTGCTTTCCTGCTATAGCAGACTACAAAGCTTTTCAAAGAAGACATTTAAAGAAAGCATGTCCAAATCATTCTGTTTAGTGGATTTTTATAGAAATACTTTGTAAACACTTTTCTCAATTTTTTTTTTTTCACTTTTATGTAGTATTCAGTGTAATTCATTCCATCCATTTAATACTTGAGTGCAGTGAGTAGGTGACAAGAATCTGATCAAAAGATCACTTATCTCACGCTTGCTTTAAGGGGAGGCTGGCAGTTTCTCAGGGTCCCATGAATACAATGGGAGCCACAGTTTAGCTTAGATATTACACCAGAAACACAGATGCCTTAACCTTCTCATTGGTGGGGAGATGTTAAAATTCTCTCCAGTACTGACAGGGTTAATTTCCACTAAGGAGGGATTGATAGTAATAGATGTTATAGGGTCTGTCCCCCAAAGGCCTTATAAACTTTTTTTTTTATTATTGTAAAGCACCAGTCCCACTTAGCAATGATGATATAGTTTGAAAAAAAAAATATTCTCTAATATTTATGATTTTTGTTTTGTAAAAGATAGAAAAAGTAATGGTTTATTGGTCATGCAATACTAAAACATTGAAAATAACCTCCTGGTTAGTTGGTATGGCTGAAAAACAAAGTGCAGTGATTTTGATGAAACATCAGGGCTATATGTAAAGTAAGGAATATTCTTGAGCATATCTATTGAGATATTTTAATTTCAAAGTACTTGAAGTTTCCTCGATAATGGGTAATTATGCAGAGGATTTCACACTGATGTTTTGTATAAAAAAAAAATAGTGGAAGAAAAAAATACTTTTTTTATGGACTGTTAAGCTGGACTGGAGTTGTAATTAAAATAACTAAAATTAGAAACGCTGGGGTATTTTTTTTTCAGTGAAACAAAACTGTAAAACCCCCGCTCAATATGTTTCAAGTAGTTGTAAATAGTAAATTCTATGGCATAAAGTTTGGAAAGTGAAAAAATAGTTTAAATTTTTTTGAACAAATGTATCTGATTGATACTGCCATGGTGATGTGCCTGGCCTGGAGATATTTTCCAGTGAGGGATGTATTGTTATTGTCTTACATTTATTTTTATTTCTCTTTGGTTTTTTTTTTCTTTATTTTTTGTAACATGGCTTTGTAAATAAAATAATTTATATGTTTGTAAGAAAAAAAACATTTGTTTTGTAATTTTTGTTTTAATAAATTGATGTTTTTTTTGGCTATGTTAATATATAAATTTGAATGTTGTGGTGTGTTAGTAGACTGAATCAGTCTTTGCTATATGTGTCTATCAGTAGCTTTGCCTCATTTTTGCCACTGCAGTCTTTTGAGGGCGGAGTGGGGGCGTTATAGCAAAGAGGCCCAATTGTTCTATCGTTATACGGTGGAATGTTAGAGTTAGGGCACCCTTGGTCAAAATTACTGTTATTGTGAACAGTTAAGCAAGTTGAAGATTAAATGATCTCTAAAAGGCCTAAAGTTAAAGATGACACATTTCCTTTGTATTTTAGGCAAAAAAGTATATATAAATACATATATAAATATATAAATTATGGTGATGCCTTAAAACATTCTCTCTCGCTCATTATTCTGGCATTTGGCAAATAATAATTATGGCAATCCTAATTGACCTAAAACGGGAAAGGTTTATTCTTATTTCACATAAAGGTGAATATGTGTGTGCATCTAGCCATGCCCACTCCACATAGCCCCGCCCACTGGTGGCTGGAGATCGGGGTTGCAGAGGAAAAGTGTGGGGCACAGGTGGAGAGCGGGACATGGAGAGCGGGGCTGCTGAGGGAGAGAGCGGGATGGTGAGTGGAGAGCAGGGCTGTGGAGGGAGAGATTGCAACGGCGAGAGGAGACGGGCTTCGGAGGGAGAGAGCGGGTCAGCCAGTGGAGATGGGCTGCGGAGGGAAGGAGCGGGGCAGTGGATGGAGAGCGGGGCTGCTGAGGGAGAATGCAGTACGGTGAGTGGAGAGCTGGGCTGCGGATGGAGAGAGCGGGACAGCAGTAAGTTACTATGCCCGGCCAACACCGAGCTCTTCAGCTAGTGTCAGATATTGAGAAAAACATGCATATGTGTGTTTTTATATAGTGTATGTAAACTTCTGGTTTCAACTATGTGTGCGTGTGTATTAATATACACTGCTCAAAAAAATAAATGGAACACTTAAACCACAGAATATAACTCCAAGTAAATGAAGCTTCTGTGAAATCAAATTGTCCACTTAGGAAGCTACACTGATTGACAATCAATTTCACATGCTGTTCTGCAAATGGAATAAACAACAGATGGAAATTATTGGCAATTATCAAGACACCCTCAATAAAGGAGTGGTTCTGCAGGTGGGGACCACAGACCCCCATCTCAGTACCAATGCTTTCTGGCTGATGTTTTGGTCTCTTTTGAATGTTGGTTGTGCTTTCACACTCGTAGCATGAGACGGACTCTACAACCCACACAAGTGGCTCAGGTAATGCAGCTCATCCAGGATGGCACATCAATGCGAGCTGTGGCAAGAAGGTTTGCTGTGTCTGTGTGCGTAGTGTCCAGAGGCTGGAGGTGCTACCAGGAGACAGACCAGTACACCAGGAGAAGTGGAGGGGGCCGTAGGAGGACAACAACCCAGCAGCAGCTTCGCTAACTGTTGGTTGTAGAGTCTGTCTCATGCTACCACGAGTGTGAAAGCACAACCAACATTCAAAAGTGACCAAAACAGCCAGAAAGCATTAGTACGGAGATGTGGCCTATGGTCCCCACCAGCAGAACCACTGCTTTATTGAGGGTGTCTTCATAATTGCCAACAATTTCCATTTGTTGTCTATTCCAGTTGCACAACAGCATGTGAAATTGTCAGTCAGTGTTGCTTCCTAAGTGGACAGTTTGATTTCACATAAGTTTGATTTACTTGGAGTTATATTCTATTGAGCCAGTGTGTGTGTGTATATATAGTCATCTTACTCTGTCGCCTCATTGGGGGACACAGAACCATGGGTGTTATGCTGCTGTCCACTAGGAGGCGACACTATGCATAATCTGAAAAAGATTAACTTTGGCTCCTCCTCTAGTATACACCCCTGGATGGCGTCAGCCTTCTCCAGTTTTTGCTTAGTGTCGCAAGGAGGCACACCTTTTTTTCCATTTTTTTTTTTCGTCAGGAACAGATGAAGAAAAGTGGGTCTCCAGCGAGACTCCCGACATGGCTCCTTCCTTGGCCCCCTTTTTAGGGGTGCCCGGTTGAAGTTGAGATGGCTATTCCCCATGTCGCTCCTTCCCCAGTCCTGCGGGTACTGGTCCGAAGTTGAGTCCCCCCCCTCCTTCCCCAACCCCTTTGGGGTCTGGGTTGAGGTTGAGGCGAGGATGAAGACCCCCTGACGGTGACAGACGCACCCTCCCTAATCCCCTGAAGGGGGCATTAGGTTGAGACGCCTCAGGTAGGGTCGGAGAATAGGCATCATTCCGCAGCTTCCAGGGACCCCAGACCAGCTGAGGGATCCTGTTGGGACCGGGGGAGGGTGCGGACTGGCATGGCACAGCAGAGACAGGGCTTTCCTGCGTCCCTGTCTCTGCAGCAGCAGCGGCTCCATAGCGCACCAGGGGCCCCCCATACAAGAACCGCTGCCCCTGCTACCCCCACCGCTATCCAGTCGACCATTATGGGGGGGGTCTGGTACAAATCCGACCCCCCCCGGACTACCGCGCCGCTCTGGAGCCCTCCTGGGCATCAGGCCTCTAATTTAGACCGCGGATTCGGCCTAGCCGAAGCCGCCGCCTTTTCCCTGCCCCCCGGATGACTAAAATGACACGCTGGAGTGTCATAGAAGGGGCGGATTGAGGCAGAAAGGGCGCGTTTTTACACAGCCCAGCGCGCCCTCTTCAGCTCCGCCCCCTCCTCCCTCTCAGAGTCCCGGTGGCCATTTTTTTTTAGATGAGATCCAGGAGAGGAGCATCACAGCGGTCTCCGGGGGGCACAGAACTAGGATCTGTCGGCGCTGGACCTAGGGGCACACCGGTGGGGTAAGCTCACAGCTGGGTTTTAATTACTCAGCTGTGAATCCATACTTCCTAGAAGGCTCTCTGTGGGTTCCCTCTGCGTAGCCACCCCTGTACGGTCCCTGATAGCCAGCCTCTGTGCACTATGCCGGGCTCAAGGAAGAACCAGGCAGGAATGTTTCTATGCATTCTGCACAGCCTGCAAAGCCACGCTCCCTAGTGGTAGCACGTATCCGCACTGCCGGGACTGCATCCAGAACTCTGGGTCAGAACCCCAGGGAGTCCCTACTGACGCTTCAGTGTCACAGGCCACGCCGGAATGGGCAACTCAGATGTCACAGTCTATGACACAGTCTATAGACAACCTAACTGCCACATTGCTGCAAGCTCTGCAGAGTCGGGCCCCGGCTATGGACGTTACACAGCAAACAGACAGCTTGTCTCAGGAACATGCTGCTTCCGACTCTCACAGACGTAAGCGGACCCACAGGTCTTGATCACCTGAGTCGGCCTATAGCACAAGGTCGTCCCCCCCCCAGCGTCATTCCAGGTCTCCTAGGCAATCCCCTGTCACAGACAGACAGTGCAATTTACCACAGAGATCCCCCACCACAGAAGACCCCTGCCCCAGGTCACCCTCCAGGGATCACCTTAGAGAGGCACAGGATTCGGAGGGCATCTGTGACTCCGACTCAGATAACGAAACGGAGAGGTCCGTGGTACCTTCTCCCCCTAGCAATACAGTGCTAGTTGAGGACATAATCTCTGCCATTCATCGGGTGCTAAAAATTCCAGAGTCAGCCCCGGAAGTCCCAGAACATAGGATTTGCTTCGAAAGTGTTCAGAAACCACCTAAGGTCTTCCCTAATCACCATGAGTTTGAGAAAATACTTACCAAACAGTTTGCGCAGCCTGACAAAAAATTTGCTAATCGCAAATATTTGGAAGCGAAGTACCCCTTCCCACAGACAGACACCAAACAATGGACAGATCCACCTGAAGTGGACCCCCCTGGTTTCTAGGCTAGCAGCGCAGACCTTACTCTCTGATAGCTCAACCCTCAGGGACGCAGCAGACCGGCAAGTAGAACGCATGGCTCGTTCTATTTTCGAAGCGGCAGGCGCCTCTCTGGGCCCTGCGTTTGCTTCAGTTTGGGCGGCCAAGGCCATCCTGGCTTGGGCCAAAAAACTACAGGAGGGTCTTCAAGCTTCAAATCCCGAGCTCTCGGACCAAGCGGTCCAGATAGCAGTGGTAGCAGACTGCATGCTTCATGCAGCCCTGGATTCCGCAAGAGGTGTAGCGGGAATAGCATCAAACGCCATCACGATCCGACGCATCCTCTGGCTGCGAGAATGGAAAGCAGATGCGGCCTCAAAGAAGTCCCTCACGCGACTTCCGTATCTTACTGGAAGACTTTTCGGCGAAAAGTTGGACACAATGATAGCCAATGCCACTGGGGGTAAGAGTACCTCTCTCCCTCAACTAAAACCGAAACGCACGTTTAAACGGAGAAACCAGACGCGATTCCGATCCTTTCGGAATTCCTCGGGCTGGTCCGTCTCGCGCCCAGCGCAAAACCGTAACCGCTCTCCACGCAGGGACAACCCATGGACGCAGCAGCGACCGGACAGGTCTTGGCAGTCGAAAGCAGGCCAAGCGAAACCCAAGGGAGGAAAACCTCAGAACTTCGCTTCATCATGACTCACGAACTCCGGAAGACACCCCACCAGTAGGCGGCCGACTTTTACTCTTTCAGCAAGTCTGGCTGCCTATTACAGAAGACAGGTGGGTCAGGGAAATAGTGTCTTCCGGATACAAGATAGAGTTCACTTCCGCTCCACCGAACCGGTTCTTCCTTTCTATTCCTCCAACACCGTCAGACAAGGCTCGTGCTTTCCACCAAGCGGTCTCTTCTCTCCTTCAAGCAGGAGTTGTGGTGCCGGTTCCCGCGAATGAGAGATTCCGAGGGTTCTACTCAAATCTGTTCGTAGTCCCCAAGAAAGGAGGCAGCGTCCGTCCCATACTGGACCTAAAACAGCTCAACAATTACGCACGGGTCCGTCATTTCCGCATGGAGTCCCTCCGGTCCATCATTGCATCCATGGAGCAGGGAGAATACCTTGCCTCCATAGACATACAGGATGCGTATCTGCACATACCAATTGCCCCCGCCCACCAAAGGTTTCTCAGGTTCGCGGTCAACCAAAACCACTACCAGTTTGTCGCCTTTCCGTTCGGACTCGCCACGGCTCCAAGAACGTTCACCAAAGTCATGGCGGCCACCATGGACGTTCTGCACTCAAGAGGCATTCTAGTCATCCCGTACCTGGACGACCTCCTCATCAAGTCTCCCACTTTCAAAGACTGCGAGGTCAGTGTCTCAATCACAATAGACACACTGAGTCGCCTGGGATGGCTAGTCAACCTACAGAAATCGTCGACTATCCCAAGTCAGACTCTAACATTCCTGGGAATGTTATTCGACACCTCCAGGGGCCTGGTGCTCCTTCCCAAGGACAAGATACTGGCCATCCGTCTGGGAGTTCGTACACTGGTTCGCAGTCCTCCTCGATCTCTCCGGTTTGCCATGAGAGTCCTCAGCCGGATGGCAGCAGCAATAGAGGCAGTGCCATTTGCCCAGTTTCACCTCAGGGTCCTTCAACTAGCCATACTCAGCTCTTGGGACAGGAATCCCTTCTCCCTCGACAGGGAGTTCAGGTTGACGTCGTCAACCAGGAGGTCCCTGCATTGGTGGCTCAAACCAACCTCGCTTACACGAGGGAAGCCCTTTCTCTCAGGACAATGGAAGATCCTGACTACCGATGCAAGCCTGACAGGCTGGGGGGTGGTGCACCTACATCACAGGGCACAAGGCAAGTGGTCACCGAGGGAAGTGACATTGCCCATCAATATTCTGGAAATCAGGGCAATCCTCTTGGCACTGAGAGCCTTTCATCACTTGCTTGCAGCCTCGCACATACGGATACAGTCGGACAATGCCACGGCTGTGGCATACGTGAACCACCAAGGCGGGACCCGCAGCGCCCAGGCGATGAGAGAAGTGGCGCATATCCTCCGCTGGGCGGAAGACACGAGGTCGGTACTTTCTGCGGTCCACATTCCGGGTGTAGAAAACTGGGAAGCCGACTTCCTCAGCAGGCAAGGAATGGACTCGGGGGAGTGGTCTCCATCCCGAGATTTTTTACCAGATCTGTCAACGCTGGGGAACCCCGGAGGTGGACCTAATGGCATCCCTCTCAATACCAAGGTCCCCAATTTCATGGCCAGGACACACGACCCGCGGTCGCTCGGAGTGGATGCCCTGGTCCAGGACTGGTCCCAGTTCCGACTTCTGTACATTTTTCCACCCCTCCCCCTAATCTCCAGGGTCGTGAGGAAGATCAATCAAGAGGGAGTTCCAACCATCCTCATCGCGCCAGACTGGCCCAGACGTACATGGTACGCCGACATCGTTCAACTTACAGCAGACGTCCCCTGGCGTCTACCCGACCGTCACGACCTTCTGTCTCAAGGTCCGTTCTTCCATCAGAATTCAGGGTCTCTCAATTTGACGGCATGGCCCTTGAAACCTGGATTCTAACCCAGGCAGGTTTTTCAACGGCAGTCATTGCAACTATGATCAGGGCAAGGAAGCCTGCCTCCGCCAAGATCTATTATCGTACCTGGAGAGCTTTCTTTTCTTGGTGCGAATCTCATGGACAAGTCCCACTCCCTTATTCCCTCCCGAAGGTACTAGGTTTTCTTCAATCGGGCCTAGACGCCAAGCTATCCTTAGGCTCGCTTAAGAGTCAGGTGTCGGCGCTTTCAGTCCTTTTTCAAAAGCGCATTGCTATTAAACCGCAAGTAAGGACTTTCATCCAGGGAGTTTCCCGATTGGTTCCTCCCTACAAACGTCCGCTGGATACATGGGACCTCAATCTGGTCCTGACAGCATTGTAAGCTCCACCCTTCGAACCTCTTAGAGGAGTTCCACTCTCCATTCTGTCTCAGAAAGTGGTTTTTCTAGTGGCGATCACCTCGTTACGCAGAGTGTCGGAATTGTCAGCACTTTCCTGCAGACGGCCTTTCCTAGCCTTTCACCAGGACAAGGTGGTTCTCCGCACGGTACCATCCTTCCTTCCGAAGGTTGTGTCCAACTTTCATCTCAATGAGATTTCACTGCCATCCCTTTGCCCGGTTCCGGTTCATAGAGTGGAGAAGGCTCTGCATACGCTTGACCTCGTCAGAGCATTGCGGATTTACGTGTCCAGGACTGCTCCTTTCTGGAAGTCTGATTCCCTCTTCATTCTTCCGGAAGGTAGTCGCGAGGGACTGCCGGCTTCCAAGGCTACCCTTGCCAGGTGGATCAAGTCCACCATACATGAGGCCTACCGACTTAACAGTTCCCCTCTTCCAGCCGGTATCACAGCACACTCTACTCGGGCAGTAGGGGCCTCCTGGGCCATTCGGCATCAGGCTTCGGCACAAGTGTGTAAGGCGGCCACTTGGACTAGCCTACACACGTTTACGAAACACTACAGTGTTCATACCCAGTCCTCAGCGGATGCGAGCCTGGGTAGACTGGTTCTGCAGGCGGCAGTGCCCCAAATTTAGGGACCTGCTAGCACATTATTCGTCCATTGCTTCCCACCCAGGGACTGCTTTGGGACGTCCCATGGTTCTGTGTCCCCCAATGAGGCGACAGAATAAAGGAAATTTTTGTGTACTCACCGTAAAATCTCTTTCTCTTAGCCTCTAATTGGGGGACACAGCTCCCACCCTGTTGCCCTTATGGGCCGTTGTTTACAGTTGAGTTCTCATATTGTTCTTTGAGCTCGTACATAGTAGCCTTCTTACAGGCATGGTTATGTTATTTGATTACGTTCCTCCTAATGCTTTTGCACAAAACTGGAGAAGGCTGACGCCGTCCAGGGGTGTATACTGCAGAGGAGGAGCCAAAGTTAATCTTTTTCAGATTATGCATAGTGTCGCCTCCTAGTGGACAGCAGCATAACACCCATGGTTCTGTGTCCCCCAATTAGAGGCTAAGAGAAAGAGATTTTACGGTGAGTACACAAAAATCTCCTTTTTACATTTTAAAAATTACAAAAAGGAAGAAGGTCCAATGCTAAAGTTTGGGAACCCTTCATGGTTAGTACCTAGTAGCACCCCCTTTTGAAAGTATCAGCTTGTAAACTCTTTGCAGCAGCCAAGAGTCTTTCAATTCTTTGAGGGATTTTCATTTATTCTTTCTTGGAAAATTCTTCCAGTTCTATGAGATTCCTGGGTCGTATTGCATACACTGCTATTTTGAGTTCTAGCCACAGATTTTCAATGATGTTCAAATCAGAGGACTGTGAGGGCCAATGAAAAACTTTCAGCCTGCGCCTTTTGAGGTAGTCTATTGTGTATTTTGATGTGTGTTTAGGATCAATCTCCATTTGTAGAAGCCATGCTGTTTTCAACTTCAGCTTTTTTTTTTTTTTTTTTTTTTTTTTACAGATAGTGTTATGTTTGCATCAAAAATCTGTTAAAATTTAATTGAATCCATTCTTCCCTCTACCTGTGAAATGTTCCCTGTGCCGTGATTTATCTACCTTCATTGTTATTGTTGTTGTTTTTCTGAAATTCTGTGTCCTTTTTTCTCCACACATTCCTTTGATCATTGTGGCCAAAGAGTTCAATTTTAACTTCATCAGTCCATGGGAGCATATGAATCTCCAAGGGTGCCCAAACTTTTGCATCAGTCCATTTTCCTTTTTGTGATTTTAAAAATGACTAATTTTTTTGTCTAAAACACAAAGGAAAATTGTCATCTTTAACTCTTTTAGAGATAATTTCATCTTAGACTTAACTGTTCAAAAAAAATCATTTGAAAGGTAACTCACCAAACCCTGACTGATGCACTGGCAGGACGCAGCAGAGCCCCATTGATAAAGGTTTAGGCAGCACAGGTGCACTCCACTGATCAGGACAGCCAGTAACCATTTGTGGTCTGGCTGCCCAGTGGAAATGCACACAGATGAGGCTTGCATAAGGCATAAGTCACACTGATAAATGTGATGCAAAAGTGTCTGAGCAGCCTATTGATCACGCCCATAGTATTAGCAGGCGGGCCGCTCTACACTATAGATACATGCAACACAACAAAGAACCAAGCCAAATATAAAGGGCTCTAGCTGCATCCTGCTGAAAAGTGCAAAAAAGATATGGGGTATTGGTTACTATGCACTGGCAGGACGCAGCAGAACCCCATTGATAAAGGTTTAGGCAGCACAGGTGCACTCCACTGATCAGGACAGCCAGTAACCATTTGTGGTCCGGCTGCCCAGTGGAAATGCACACAGATGAGGCTTGCACAAGGCATAAGTCACACTGATAAATGTGATGCAAAAGTGTCTGAGCAGCCTATTGATCACGCCCATAGTATTAGCAGGCGGACTGCTCTGCACTATAGATACATGCAACACATAAAGAACCAAGCCAAATATAGAGGGTTCTAGCTGTATCCTGCTGAAAAGTGCAAAAAAGATAAATAGATATGGGACGCACCTGTGCTGCCTAAACCTTTATCAATGGGGCTCTGCTGCGTCCTGCCAGTGCATCAGTCAGGGTTTGGTGAGTTACCTTTCAAATGATTTTTTATGGATTTTTTTCTGATTAGTGTTTGTTTATATTTAGTGTTAGGGACTCACAATATCTGGGGACCCTTGACGTTGGGTTGTGAGCTTATCTGCTTTGGCCAAAATAGTAACCAATACCCCATATCTATTTATCTTTTTTGCACTTTTCAGCAGGATACAGCTAGAACCCTCTATATTTGGCTTGGTTCTTTATGTGTTGCATGTATCTATAGTGCAGAGCAGTCCGCCTGCTAATACTATGGGCGTGATCAATAGGCTGCTCAGACACTTTTGCATCACATTTATCAGTGTGACTTATGCCTTGTGCAAGCCTCATCTGTGTGCATTTCCACTGGGCAGCCAGACCACAAATGGTTACTGGCTGTCCTGATCAGTGGAGTGCACCTGTGCTGCCTAAACCTTTATCAATGGGGTTCTGCTGCGTCCTGCCAGTGCATAGTAACCAATACCCCATATCTTTTTTGCACTTTTCAGCAGGATGCAGCTAGAGCCCTTTATATTTGGCTTGGTTCTTTGTTGTGTTGCATGTATCTATAGTGTAGAGCGGCCCGCCTGCTAATACTATGGGCGTGATCAATAGGCTGCTCAGACACTTTTGCATCACATTTATCAGTGTGACTTATGCCTTATGCAAGCCTCATCTGTGTGCATTTCCACTGGGCAGCCAGACCACAAATGGTTACTGGCTGTCCTGATCAGTGGAGTGCACCTGTGCTGCCTAAACCTTTATCAATGGGGCTCTGCTGCGTCCTGCCAGTGCATCAGTCAGGGTTTGGTGAGTTACCTTTCAAATGATTTTTTATGGATTTTTTTCTGATTAGTGTTTGTTTAAACTTAACTGTTCACAATAACAATTTTGACCAAGGGTGCTCAACCTTTAACATGCCACTGTAAGTGTGAAAATAAATTGTAAAGAAGAAAGCAATATACACTGGGTGTAGCCTGCATGCACCATTAACTTCAGTGGGAAAAATGTAAAAAAAAGAACATGACTGGCATTTTTCATCCATGGAATTTCAAGGAAAATATAACCTGGAAAGAGAAAACTAAAATGACAAAATAATAGCCCAAACCGAAAGCATACAGAAAAATGAACCTGTCAGGATTGTGCTCAGTATCCTACAGACAGTGTCAGGTTGGCGCCGTTATACTGATTAACCCCTTAAGCCCCAAGGGTGGTTTGCACGTTCATGACCGGGCCAATTTTTACAATTCTGACTGTCCCTTTATGAGGTAATAACTCTGAAACGCTTCCATGGATCCCGGTGATTCTGACATTGTTTTCTTGTGACATATTGTACTTCATGATAGTGGTAAAATTTCATTTATATAACTTGCGTTTATTTGTGAAAAAAATGGAAATTTGGCAAAAATTTTGAAAATTAAATTAATTAAATCACAGAGATGTGGCACACAAAAAACTTTATAAGGCCGGTTTCACATTAGCGCTTTTTAAGCGCACGCACGGCCGGGGGTAGCTCCGCCCCCGAGCCGGCTCTCTGCCCGGCGTGCCTGCCCCTTGCTTGTAGCGCCGCCTCCTAGCGGACAGCGGCGCCTGCGATCGGCGCACCCTATCTTTAGCATAGGGTGCGCAGATCGTGCGCAGGCCGTGCGCTAGTTGCGCTTTGACCTGCGCTGCGCACTTTTGACGGTGCGCCGTGCGCGCCAAAATCGAACTTTTCGGATTTTGGCGCGCACGGCGCACCGTCAGAAGTGTGCAGCGCAGGTCAAAGCGCAACTAGCGCACGGCCTGCGCACGATCTGCGCACCCTATGCTAAAGATAGGGTGCGCCGATCGCAGGCGCCGCTGTCCACTAGGAGGCGGTGCTACAAGCAAAGGGCGGGCACGCCGGGCAGAGAGCCGGCTCGGGGGCGGAGCTACCCCCGGCCGTGCGTGCGCTTAAAAAGCGCTAATGTGAAACCGGCCTAAGTAACATTTCCCACATGTTTACTTTACATCAGCACAATTTTGGAACCAAAATTTTTTTTTTGTTAGGAAGTTATAAGGGTTAAAAATTGACCAGTGATTTCTCATTTTTGCAACACCATTTTATTTTTACGGACCACATCACATTTAAAGCCACTTTGAGGGGTCTATATGATAGAAAATACCCAAAAGTGACACCATTCTAAAAACTGCACCCCTTAAGGTGCTCAAAACCACATTCAAGAAGTTTATTAACCCTTTAGGTGCGTCACAGGAATTTTTTGAATATTTAAAAAAAAAAAAAATGAACATTTAACTTTTTTTCACAAAAAAAATACTTCAGGTTCAATTTTTTTTATTTTACCAAGGGTAGTAGGAGAAATTGGACTGCAAAAGTTCTTGTGCAATTTGTCCTGAGTACGCCGATACCTGATATGTGGGGGAACCACTGTTTCGGCGCATGGCAGACCTCAGAAGGGAAGGAGCGCAGTTTGACTTTTTCAATGCAAAATTGGCTGGAATTCAGATCGGACGCCATGTCGCGTTTGGAGAGCCCCTGATGTACCTAAACAGTGGAAACCCCCCACAAGTGACCCCATTTTGGAAACTAGACCCTCCAAGGAACTTATCTAGATATGTGGTGAGAACTTTGAACCCACAAGGGCTTCACAAAAGTTTATAACGTACAGCGGTACAATTAAAAAATCATATTTTTTCCACAAAAATGATCTTTTCACCCTCAACTTTTATTTTCCCAAGGGTAACAGGGCCCTAAAAGTTATTGTGCAATTTGTCCTGAGTACGCTGATACCCCATATGTGGGTGTAAATGACTATTTGGGCGCATGGCAGCGCTCGGAAGGGAAGCAGCGCCATTTGACGTTTTTGGCTGGAATTGAGATCGGACACCATGTCGCGATTGGAAAACCCCTGATGTACCAAAACAGTGGAAACCCCCCACAAATGACACCATTTTGGAAACTAGACCCCCCCAAGGAACTTATCTAGTTGTGTGGTGAGAATTTTGAACCCCCAAGGGCTTCACAGAAGTTTATAACATACAGCCGTACAATTAAAAAATCATTTTTTCCACCCTCAATTCTTATTTTTCCAAGGGTAACAGGACCCTAAAAGATATTGTGCAATTTGTCCTGAGTGTGCTGATACCCCACATGTGGGGGTAAACCACTATTTGGGCGCATGGCAGAGCTCGGAAGGGAAGCAGCACCATTTGACGTTTTTGGCTGGAATTGAGATTTGACACCATGTCGCGTTTGGAAAGCCCCTGATGTACCAAAACAGTAGAAACCCCCCACAAATGACACCAATTTGGAAAATAGACCCCCCCCAAGGAACTTATCTAGATGTGTGGTAAGCACTTTGAACCCCCCAGTGCTTCACAGAAGTTTATAACGCCCGGGCGTGAAAATAAAAAAATCGTATTTTTTCCACAAACATGATCTTTTAGTCACCAACTTTTTTTATTTTCCCAAGGGTACAAAGAGAAATTGGACCCCAAAAGTTGTTGTCCAATTTGTCCTGAGTACGGTGATACCTCATATGTGGGAGAAAACTACTGTATGGACACACGGGGCTCGGAAGGGAAGAAGTGACGTTTTGGAATGCAGACTTTGATGGAATGGTCTGCGGGTGTCATGTTGCTTTTGGAGAGCCCCTGATGTACCCAAACAGTGGAAACCCCCCACAAGTGACCCAATTTTGGAAACTAGACCCCCTAAGGAACTTATCTAGATGTTTGGTGAGCACTTTGAACCCCCAAGTGCTTCACAGAAGTTTATAACGCCTGGGTGTGAAAATAAAAATCATTTTTTTCCACAAAAATGATATTTTTGCCCCCAATTTTTTATTTTCCTAAGGGTAACAGGAGAAATTGGACCCCAAAAGTTGTTTTGCAATTTGTCCTGAGTATGCTGATACCCTATATGTGGGGGTAAAACACTGTTTGGGCGCATGGCAGAGCTTGGAAGGGAAGGAGCACCATTTGACTTTTTCAACGCAGAATTGGCTGGAATTGAGATCAGATGCCATGTTGCGTTTGGAGAGCACCTGATGTGCCCAAACAGTGGAAACCCCCAATTCTAACTCCAAACCTAACCCCAACACACCCCTAACCCTAATCTCAGCCCTAACCCTAATGGGAAAATGGAAATAAATACATTTTCTTTCAGTTTTATTATTTTTCCCTAACTAAGGGGGTGATAACGGGGGTTTGATTTACTATTTATGGCGGTTTTTATATTTGGCAGCTGTCACACGCTAAAAGACGCTTTTTATTGTAAAAATAGTTTTTGCATCACCACATATTGAGAGCTATCATTTTTCCATATTTTGACCCACCGAGTCGTGAGGTCTTATTCTTTGCGGGACGAG
Organism: Dendrobates tinctorius; assembly: GCF_039654945.1. NCBI lineage: Eukaryota > Metazoa > Chordata > Amphibia > Anura > Dendrobatidae > Dendrobates > Dendrobates tinctorius. Next base: position 68,220,629 of record NW_027361703.1, read on the forward strand.
TTGATGTTTTTATTGGTACTATTTTCGGGCACGTGATTTTTTTTGATCGTTTTTTATTCCGATTTTTGGGACGCAGAATGAACAAAAACCAGCGTTTCATGAATTTCTTTTGGGGGAGTGCGTTTACACCGTTCCGCGTGCGGTAAAATTGATAAAGCGGTTTTATTCTTCGGGTCAGTACGGTTACAGCGATACCTCATTTAGGTCTTTTTTTATGTTTTGTCGGTTTTATGCAATGAAAACTATTTTTATATAAAAATTAATTATTTTTGCATCGCTTTATTCTGTGAGCTATAACTTTATTTTTTCGCTGATGACACTGTATGGTGGCTCGTTTTTTGCAGGACAAGATGACATTTTCAGCGGCACCATGGTTATTTATATGCGTCTTTTTGCACTTTTTGTTCGGTGGTATGATAATAAATCATTATTTTTTGCTTCGTTTTTTATTTTTATTTTTTAAGGGGTTCGCTAAAGGGGTTAACTAATGGGGACAGTTTTATAGGGCGTCGTTACGGACGCGGCGATACCAAATATGTGTACTTTTATTTATTTTTTTATTTTCAAAAAATGAATTTATTGGGGAATTTTTTTTTTTGCCAATTTATTTAGCGATTTTTTTTTTTAAATTATTTTTACACTTTTTTTTTAACTTTATTACATTGTCCCAGGTGGGACATCACTGTCCTGTGACAGATCGCTGATCTGTCACATCACAGATCACTGTGAAAGATCAGCGATCTGTCACAGGCAGTGTGCAGGCTTCCACGTGAGCACCACTGATCGCTATGACGTACTATCCCGTCCCTGGGGATTAAGTCCCAGGGCACATGGACGGGATAGTACGTCTCATGGCAGAAAGGGGTTAAAATGATACCTTGGTTGATGAAATCAGTCTTGTTGTTGTTTAATCTTTATTTGCAGTTTTCAGTTAATGAGATTCTGGTGCTTCTGGGCTGCCTGTTCGGGGGTCTTTAGGTGGTGCTCTGATTAGGTATGCTTCCTTATGGGCTTATGACAGGTCCCTGATCCTTCAGTGACCAGCCTTCTGGTTTACATACTGCATATAATATTGTTTGCTTAGAAAAAAAAGTACATCCAGCTAAATGGCGCCGGCGGCGCACGCGTAGTAATGTCTATCGCTTGCCGATGTTACTGCGCAAACACTGCTGCAGCCATCTGTTGGCAAGCGATAGATGCTACTGTGCATGTGCCACCATTTTGCTGGAGGAAAAAAAAAATGGCTGCAGCACAATGGTGGTACTTGTGCAGTAGCAACAATCGGTAAGAGATAGATGCTACTGAGCAGGTGCTGACGCCATTTTGCTGGAGGAAAAGAAAATTTGCAGCAAAATAGCGCTGGCGGCACTAGCGCAGTAGCATCTATTGGGAAGAGATGTTACTGCAAAAAGCACCATTTTTCTGGATGTAAATTTTTTTTTCTCTAAGCCAACAATATTATATGCATTATGTAAAATAGGTCGCTGAAGGATCAGTGACTTGTCATAAGCCATACATATGAATATGTAAGCAGAGCCCAAGGCCCACTTGAAGCACTAGAATCTCATTAACTGAAAACTACAAATAAAGATTAAACAACCACAAGACAGATTTCATCAACCAAGGTATAATTTTAATCACTATAACAGTGCCAACCTGACAGTGTCTGTAGTTTACTTAGCAAAACCCTGGCGACAGGTTCGCTTTTTTTGTTTCAATATTTTCATTTTTTTCTCTAATTTTCAACATGTATTGTCAAAGAAAGCAGCACTATACAAAAAACTGATATAGCCATAAAGGTGCAAGCCCACAGAGAACTGACCTAGTATCCTCTATGTACAGTCATGTTGGCACCCTTGAAATTGTTCCAGAAAATGGAAGTGTTTCTCCCAGATAATATATTGCAATTACACATGTTTTGTTTTTCACGTGTTTATTTCCTTTGTGTTTATTGAAACAACACAAAAAAAGGAGAGAAAAAAGGCTAACTGGATATAATTTCACACAAAACCCCAAAATTGTTTGCACCGTTCCAAAATTTTGGGTAAACAATTTTGTTTCAATCATGTGATGCTCATTCAAACTCACCTGTAGCAAGTAACAGGTGTGGCAATATGAAAATCACACCTGAAACAGATAAAAGGGGAAAAGTTAACGCAGTCTTTGCAATGTGTGACTCACTAAGCATGGAGAACAGAAAGAGAAGAGAACTGAATGATGTCTTAAAGGGAGGGTGCCGTGTTTTTTCATAATTGAATGTAAAAAAGAAAATAGTTTAAAAAGTTATTGTCCCCTAAGCTTGACTCAGTGGTGTGTATGGATTTTTTTTTTTTCTGTAGTAATGCAGCCACTGGGGGCTGCCATCTTACCTCTCTGGCTGCTGAACGACACTCTCCATGCTCATTTACGGCAGTCCCTGGGCATAAGACATAACGGTCGGCTCCCGACCCTATCTCTATCATTGCAGCTGCATCAGGAGGGAACTGGCCACGCCTTTGTGGGCAGCTCAATTCACAGCTGTAGGTGTGGCCAGGCGCCATCTTATTAGAGCCCAGTGCTTTCCTGTTAGCTCCAGTTAAACTCTATTGGAAGCCCTGGATGCTGTACTGTTCCAGCATAACGGCTTGGATGTTCACTCTGCACATACCAGCTGTAAGAGAGGAACCAGGACGAGCTGCTGGAGACCGAGCTGCTCTTTCCAAATCACCCGACCAGCTGCTGCCCCTGCAAAACATAGGAAGAGCTGCTCCCTGCTCTTTCAAAACACTTGGCAATCTGCTGGACATCTAATCCTCTCCTGTGTGATACTGACTGCTGAGCAGTGTATCTAATCCTCTCCTGTGTGATACTGACTGCTGATCCATGTATCTAATACTCTCCTTTGTGATACTGTCTGGTGAGCTGTGTATCTAATCCTCTCCTGTGTGATACTGACTGCTGAGCCGTGTATCTAATCCTCTCCTGTGTGATACTGACTGCTGAGCTATGTATCTAATCCTATTCTGTGTGATACTGTCTGCTGAGCCGTGTATCTAATCCTCTCCTGTGTGCTAAGCCGTGTATCTAATCCTATCCTGTGTGATACTGTCTGCTGAGCCGTGTATCTAATCGCCTCTCCTGTGTGATACTGTGTGCTGAGCCGTGTATCTAATCCTATCCTGTGATACTGTCTGCTGAGCCGTGTATCTAATCCTCTCCTGTGTGATACTGTGTGCTGAGCCGTGTATCTAATCCTATCCTGTGTGATACTGTCTGCTGAGCCGTGTATCTAATCCTCTCCTGTGTGATACTGTGTGCTGAGCCGTGTATCTAATCCTCTCCTGTGTGATACTGTGTGCTGAGCCGTGTATCTAATCCTCTCCTGTGTGATACTGTCTGCTGAGCCGTGTATCTAATCCTCTCCTGTGTGATACTGTCTGCTGAGCTCTGTATCTAATCCTCCTGTGTGATACTGACTGCTGAGCCGTGTATCTAATCCTCTCCTGTGTGATACTGACTGCTGAGCTATGTATCTAATCCTCTCCTGTGTGCTGAGCCGTGTATCTATTCCTATCGTGTGTGATACTGACTGCTGAGCTATGTATCTAATCCTATCCTGTGTGATACTGTCTGCTGAGCCGTGTATCTAATCGCCTCTCCTGTGTGATACTGTGTGCTGAGCCGTGTATCTAATCCTCTCCTGTGTGATACTGACTGCTGAGCTATGTATCTAATCCTCTCCTGTGTGATACTGTCTGCTGAGCCGTGTATCTAATCCTATCCTGTGTGATACTGTCTGCTGAGCCGTGTATCTAATCCTCTCCTGTGTGATACTGACTGCTGAGCCGTGTATCTGAAGGTACTGTCACACTTAGCGATGCACCAGCGATCCCGACCAGAGATATGACGCGGTCAGGATCGCTGGTGCATCGCTAAGTGGTCGCTAGTGAGCTGCCACACAGGCAGATCTCACCAGCGACATCGCTGGGGACGGGGGTCGCTACTTACCTGTCACACCAGGCGATCCTGCGTCCTCCCGCCTGGCTCCACGCGTCCCTCGTCGTTACAGCAGGAAGCACTGCAGGAAGCAGACGACGAGAAACTGTCCTGGACGTTCTCGCGCGTTCAGCGATAATCAGCGGGGGAGCGGGTCGTAGGTAAGTATCAGACACAGAGATATCGCTAGCAATATCGCTGCTACGTCACAAGTTATAGCGATATTGCTAGCGATATCTCTTAGTGTGACAGGCCCTTAATCCTATCCCGTGTGATACTGCTCTCCTGAAATACTCTGTGCTGCTGTCTCCCTGCTCCCAGAATCCTTGCTGCCTACCATCCTCAGTGACCGAAGACCCCATTCCTCTCCTCAGATCCTGTTCTGGCGATGTGTGAAAGTGAGGCGACAGGGGCCTGATATATGGAGGAAGGAGCAGAGTGACAGCAGCACAGAGTATTTCAGGAGAGCAGTGTGCTGGTCTATGGGGGACACCCTGATCGGTGCCAGGGATTGTACATAGAGCGCTGTGTTTTATACACATGGATGGACCGTCTGCTTGTCTGCTCCACAGAAATCCAGGAAACATTTCTGCTGATTGATGGCCTGTTCTGATCCAGACTTTACATGAAAAGACCGTCAGTAACTTTGCAGGCCCCATCAAAATGGCTGCTCACTGTGTTCCTAGATGTCATCCTCTCTTTTCCCTTAGCAAACGCCCAGAAGGGGAGGAGAGGAGTGACATCACACACATGTCAGCAGACTCCGCCCATATTTACTCCAGTGTGGTAATGTGAGCTAGTTGCACTAGGTTTTTGTGCCAAACTTCAGTAGCTGCTCCCCCTAGTGTTAACAAGTGGAAATGCCAAACTTTTTAAAATTATTTTTCATATTTTACAAAATTAAAAACAAATGATAATATTTTTTAATAAAATGTAAACATTAATTCTTTACATTTTTTAAAATGCTGAAAAAATTTTTTTGGGATGTCACCTTCCCTTTAAGAACCAAAATTGTTGAACAATATAAAAAATCTCAAAGTTACAAGTCAATCTTGATGTCCCTTTGTTCACGGTGTGCAACATAAGTTTACAACCCATGGCACTGTAGCAAATATCCCTTGTGATTGGCAGAGAAAAATTGAGGTAAGGTTGCAATGCAGGATAGACATGATAGTGGATAAACAACCCCAATCAACTTCCAATGAAATTCAAGCTGTCATTCTGGCTCAGGGTGCATCAGTATCAGTGCAAACTATCCGTCAACATTTGAATGAAATGAAACGCTGTGGCGAGAAACCCAGGAGGGTCTCTGCTGACATACAGACATAAAAAAGCTAGACTGCATTTTCACAAAATCAACATGAGTAAGCCAAAATCCTTCTTGAAAAGTATCTGGTGGGCAGATGAGACCGATATAGAACTTTTTGCTAAAGCAAATCGTTCTACTGTTTACTGAAAACGGAATGAGAAAAGAACACCGTACCTAAAGTCAAATATGGTGGAGGTTCAAAGATGTTTTGGTGTTTTGCTGCTTCTGGCACTGGGTGCCTTGACAGTGTGCAACAAACAGAAAAACTGACCAGCACATCTAAGCTAGTGTGCCAGCTAAGACTATAATTCTAAGAGAAAATATAGCTGCACTCTGAAATATTAAGAATAATAAATTTGGAACTGATTGGCCAATATATGTGAGCCCAACAGCCAACGTCAAGGTGTCCTTACTTGTGGGGTCCCTGTCCTGATCAGACACTTCTCTTGGGCTAAAATGCCTACAATATATGGGGTAGGAAGGAGCCACCTTATTAAAACAACTAAGGCTGATGGGAGTAGAAGTGCAAATGTCATAGGCGTTTGCTATAAACAGCAAAGCTGACCAGCACATCCAAGCTAGTGTGTACAGGTGACAGCTAAGGCTATAATTCTAAGAGCAAATATATCTGTGCTCTGAAATACTAAGAATAATACATTTTGAAAATTGGGATTGCATTACTGCCATAGAAAAACAAAATAATGCTACATTAGGTAACACACATATTGGCCAATCTATGGACTTCTGTTTACTGTAATTTTCCTATAGCAATATTGCAGCTCTAGTTTTTCCAATATTCCATATGTACTTAATGTAGCAATTATTTTTGTACTGCAGAAATGCAATTCCACTTTTCCAAATATATTATTCTTAGTATTTGAATGCAACTATAATTTGTGTTTGTGTGCAAGGCATCATGAAATCAGAAGATTACCAAAGAATTTAGGGTTGCAATGTAGTACCCAGTGTCAGAAAGCTGGGTTTGCGTCATGGGTCTTCCAGCAGGACAATCAGCCCAAACATATTTCAAGAACCTCCCAGAAATGGATGGAAACAATGTGCTGAAGAATTCTGAAGTGGCCAGCAATGAGTCCGTATCTAAATCCCATTGCACTCTTGTGCAGAAATCTTAAAATTACTGTTGAGAGAAGGAACCCTTCAAATATGAGAAACATGAAGCAGTTTGCAAATGAAGAGTGGTCCAAAATTCCAGCTGAGAGGTATAAGACGCTTGTTGATGGCTATAGGAAGCAATCGATTGCAGTTATTTATTACAAAGGGTGTGCAACCAAATATTAAGTTAGGGGTGTCAACTGTTCTGTCAGGTTTTTTTTCAATACACAAGGGAAGAAACGTGTATAACAATGCGTAATTGCAATAATTTTCTGTGAGAAATACTTAATTTTCTGTAACAATTTCAAGGGTACCAACTAGTGATGGGCGAGCACTAAAATGCTTGGGTGCTCGTTGATCGGGTCGAGCAAATTGGAATGCTCGGGTGTTGTAAGTCTATGGGAAACCTGAGCATTTTTGCCGCAACACCTCCTCGGGGGTTCTTTTAGGGTCTAAAAACATCAAATCGATGGAAACAATGCTCAAATGGCATGGGAACATCATGGGGAAGACCCCTGGAAGCATTTCTGACTCCCAGGTCACAGCTGTGAACAATGTTGTTAGAGTTTTATGCCACTTTTACAGGCGCACAATAAAACATACAAAAACAAAGCCAAAAATCGATTTTCCTGGGAAATATGTTAAGGAACATCCTTTCCAAGGTAATGATTTGCATGTAAGGCAAAATATATAACCCAAAACAAAAATGTTCCTCCATCACTTTGGCTATGTTCACACGTAGCGTTTTTGATGCGTTTTTCAACTTTAGCATTGTTTTCAACCAAGAGAGATGCATTCACTGGGAAATGTCATTTAAACATTTTACAACCTTATCTGGCCATGCTGTGTGTGACACCTCATCAGACACATCCTGTTTAATTTATGAAAGAGGGACTCTGAAAGTCACAAAGTCTATTTTTATAGGGCCAGCAGTCGGCCCACAGTATTACTTCGAGAGCCATCAGCTGGCTATGCTTTGTTGTTCCCATTATTAAACAGTGGGTCTCATAATGTTGTGTTTGCAGTGAGTGGCAGGGCTGCCCAAAATTTGGATGCACCCAATAACGCATTGAACAGATGTTCTGGATGGCCACATGAAAACAAAGTTCCCATTATTCATTTGGTACTCCCACACTGTTTGCTTATGCATTGAATGCAAGGCCTGCCCTGCACAAAAGTTACACGCACACTACCGTTCAAAAGTTTAGGGTCACTTAAATGTCCTTATTTTTTAAAGAAAAGCACTATTTTTTCCAATCAAGCTAACATGAAATGATTCAGAAATGCACGCTATACATTGTAAATGTGGTAACTATTCTAGCTGCAAATGTCTGGTTTGTAATGCAATATCTTTATAGGTGTATAGAGGTCCATTTCCAACAACCATCACTCCAGTGTTCTTGTGGTACTTTGTGTTTGCTAACTGCGTAAGAAGGCTAATGGATGGTTAGAATACCCTTGTGCAAGTATGTTAGCACAGCTGAAAACCGTTTGACTGATTAGAGAAGCTATAAACCTGACCTTCCTTTGAGCTATTTGAGAATCTGGAGCATTACATTTGTTGGTTCCACTAAACTCTCAAAATGACCAGAAAAAAAGAACTTTCATGTGAAACTCGACAGTCTATTCTTGTTCTTAGAAATGAAGGCTATTCCATGTGAGAAATTGCCAAGAAACTGAAGATTTCCTACAACGGTGTGTACTACCTTCAGAGGAGAGCACAAACAGGCTCTAACCAGAGTAGAAAGAGAAGTGGGAGGCCCCGCTGCACAACTGAGCAACAAGACAAGTACATTAGAGTCTGTAGTTTGAGAAATCGACAGGTCCTCAACTGGCAGCTTCATTAAATAGTACACGCAAAACGCCAGTGTCAACGTCTACAGTGAAGAGACAACTGGGATGCTGGCCTTCAGGGCAGAGTGGCAAAGAAAAAGCCATATTTGAAACTGGCTAATAAAAGGAAAAGATTAGTATGGGCAAAAGAACGCAGACATTGGACAGAGGAAGATTGGAAAAAAGTGTTATGGACAGACGAATCCAAGTTTGAGATGTTTGGATCACACAGAAGAACATTTGTGAGACCTAGAACAACTGAAAAGATGCTGCAAGAGGGCCTGATGCATGCCATTGGTCAAGCATGGTGGAGGTAATGTAATGGTCTGGGGTTGTTTTGGTGCTGGTAAAGTGGGAGATTTGTACAATGTAAAAGGGATTTTGAATAAGGAAGGCTATCACTCCATTTTGCAACACCATGCCATACTCTATGGACAGCGCTTGATTGGAGCCAATTTCATCCTGCAACAGGACAATGACCCAAAGCACACCTCAAATTATGCAAGAACTATTTAGGGAAGAAGCAGGCAGCTGGTATTTTATCTATAATGGAGTGGCCAGCGCAGTCACGAGATCTCAACCCTATTGAGCTGTTGTGGGAGCTTGACAGTATGGTATGCAAAAAGTGCCCATCAAGCCAAGCCAGCTTGTAGGAGGGGCTTCTGGAAGCATGGGGTGAAATTTCTCCAGATAACCACAGCAAACTGCTAGAATGCCAAAGGTCTGCAATGCTGTAATTGCTGCAAAGGGTGCATTCTTTGTCGAAAGCAAAGTTTAAAGGAGAAAATTATTATTTCAAATAAAAATCTTTTTTTTCGAACTTTGTCAATGTCTGGACTAGATTTTAAATTCATTTGGCAACTCATTTGATTAATAATAGAGTTTTCATGGAAAACACAAAATTGTCTGGGTGACCCCAAACTTTTGAACGGTAGTGTACCCCAATAAGCCTTTGAACTAAAGTCTTCAATGGCCACATGAAAACAAAGTTCCCATTATTAGTCATTTGGTATTTCCATAAAGTTTGCACATGAAGTGAATGCAAGGCCTGCCCCAAATTTACACGCACTCCAATCCCCCTTGTAATAAATGTGGACGATCGCCTACAAAAAATATTTTCCCAGTTTAAAGGAGCGGGTCTCCTATACTTGTAATGCCCACACACTAAGTGTATGGGCTGCCAAACATTTCCCCCTGGGGGTACACCTCAACATGTGTAAACATTTTTTGTATAGGCATCATAAACACCCTTGAAAAAAATTACTTGGCTGTTGCATCACGGAACACGTTCACCCTGGTGATCTAGTGGTGGTGTCAGAAGAGACGTGGAGGATGGCCTCCGAAAAATGTTTTCCCAGTTTAAAGGAACGGGTCTCCTATACTTGTAATGCCCATACACTAAGCCGGAAGCTGCAAACGCAGCTGAAGCATGGCAATGGCGGAGGATGCTGTAGCTGACTTTTCTAAAATGGGCACACAGGCGGTGTACTTTTACAAGCAGATCCGGTAGCTCCAGGTAGCTTTTGAGAAACCGTTGAACAACGAGGCTAAACACATGGGCCAGGCATGGTACATGTGTGAGCTCGCCTCGCCTCAGAGCCGCCACCAGGTTCCTGCGATTGTCACACACGACTATGCCTAGCTGTAGGTTCAGCGGTGTCACAGATCTGCCTGCTCTTTCAGAGCTGTCCAGAACGCTTCAGCATTGTGCGGTTTCTCACCTAAGCATATTAGCTTCAGCACAGTCTGTTGCCGCTTGGCTGAAGCAGTGCTTCCAGCTTGTGACTGATGTGGTCATTTTGGAGATGGAGGCTGAAGAGGAAGGAGGTGGTGCAGGAGCTTTAGACTGTGGGGGCAACCCTGATTGACATAGGGCCTGCAATCCTCGGCGTCGGGAGGATGTGTTCCATCCCAAAGTTTGACTGGGTCCTGGCTTCTACTATGTTAATCCAGTGTGCCGTCAGCGAGATGTACTGTCCCTGCCCACAAGCACTTGTACACGTGTTTATGATTAGGTGTACTTTACCAGTAACAGCATTGTTGAGCGCACAGGTAATGTTGTGGGACACGTGCTTGTGTAATGCCGGGACGGCACACCGGGAGAAATAGTGGCAGCTGGGGACTGAGTACCTTGGGACAGATGCCATCAGGTTGAGGAAAGCTTCTGTCTCCATGAGCCTAAAAGGCAACACTTTGAGCGCAGCATTGGTTGCGTATCTTCGTTTGCGTTTCATAGACTAGGGTATGTTCAACTGAACGCTGAGCTGGGACAAGGACGTGCTTAATGATGGTGCTAGTTGAGTGTGTGCAACGACAGGTGCAGGGCAGGAGGCATCTTTGCAGTCACTATGGACAGGGGAATGGCTTCCACACACAATAGCAGAAGAAGCAGTGGTGTCACCCACAATGTTCCTGGACCCTAGGGTTCGGCCCACAAAGACGGGTGCTCTGCTGCCATGTGCTTGATCATGCTGGTGGTGGTCAGGCTGGTAGTTTTGCTACCCATGCTGATGTGGGCATGGCAGGTGGTGCAAATAGCCTGTTTGGGGTTATCGGCAGAGTTTTTAAAAAAACAACCAGACTCAGGAAGACCTAATAGTGTTACTGCCAACTTCCGTTGTGTTGGTGTTAAGAGGAACGGTTGCCCGCCTTCTGTCTGCGGCCACCACACTGCTTCTTCCTGCCTGTTGGAGTGCAAAGCCTTCCTCCCCCTGTGTGCTGCTGTCCTCGCTCTGCATGTCCTCCTGCTAGGTTGGGTCAGTTACTACACTGCTCAAAAAAATAAAGGGGACACTTAGACAACAGAATATAACTCCAAGTAAATCAAGCTTCTGTGAAATCAAACTGTCCACTTAGGAAGCAACACTGATTGACAATCAATTTCACATGCTGTTGTGCAAATGGAATAGACAACAGATGGAAATTATTGGTAATTATCAAGACACCCTCAATAAAGGAGTGGTTCTGCAGGTGGGGACCACAGACCACATCTCAGTACCAATGCTTTCTTGCTAATGTTGTGGTCACTTTTGAATGTTGGTTGTGCTTTCACACTCGTGGTAGCATGAGACGGACTCTACAACCCACACAAGTGGCTAAGGTAGTGCAGCTCATCCAGGATGGCACATCAATATGAGCTGTGGCAAGAAGGTTTGCTGTCTGTTAGCGTAGTGTCCAGAGGCTGGAGGCGCTACCAGGAGATGTGGAGGGGGCCGTAGGAGGGCAACAACCCAGCAGCAGGACCGCTCCCTCAGCCTTTGTGCCAGGAGGAGCACTGTCAGAGCCCTGCAAAATGAACTCCAGCAGGCCACAAATATGCATGTGTCTGCACAAACGGTTAGAAACCGACTCCATGAGGATGGTCTGAGTGCCTGATGTCCACAGAAGGGGGTTGTGCTCACAGTCCAACACCGTGCAGGATGCTTGGCATTTGCCACAGAACACCAGAATTGGAAAATTCTTGTGTTCTACACAGATGAAAGCAGGTTCACACTGAGCACATGTAACCGATGTGACAGTCTGGAGACACCGTGGAGAGCAATCTGCAACATCCTTCAGCATGACCGGTTTGGCAGTGGCTCAGTAATGGTGTGGGGTGGCATTTCTTTGGAGGACCGCACAGTCCTTCATGTGCTCGCCATTGGTAGTCTGACTGTCATTAGGTACCAAGATGAGATCCCCAGACCCCTTGTGAGACCATATGCTGGTGCAGTTGGCCCTGGGTTCCTCCTAATGCAGGACAATGCCAGACCTCATGTGGCTGGATTGTGTCAGCAGTTCCTGCAAGATGAACGCAGTGAAGCTATGGACTGGCCTGCCCGTTCCCCAGACCTGAATCCGATTGAGCACATCTGGGATATCATGTCTCGTTCCATCCACCAACGTCATGTTGCACCACAGACTGTCCAGGAGTTGGCGGATGCTTTAGTCCAGGTCTTGGAGGAGATCCCTCAGGAGACCATCCGCTGCCTCATCAGGAGCATGCCCAGGCGTTGTAGAGGGTCATATAGGCATGTGGAGGCCACACATACACACTATTGAGCATCATTTTGACTTGTTTTAAGGACATTACATTCCACTTTAATTTTGTGAGTGACTACAAATCCAGGCCTCCATTGATTAATAAAATTAATTTCCATTGATGATTTTTGTGTGATTTTGTTGTCAGCACATTCAACTTTGCACAGAACAAAGTACTCAATGAGAATATTTTATTCATTCAGATCTAGGATGTGTTGAGTCTTCCCTTTTTTTTGAGCAGTGTATATCATCCACCACCTCGTCTCCCACTTCCGCACCCTGGTCCTCCTGACTTTATGGCAATTGTCTCATCATCGTCCACCTCTTGTGACACGTTCCCACCGTCGCTTTTGTGTTACTGTGGCTGCTCAAATATTTGGGCATCGCTACATGCAATCTCATCTTACCCCACTTCAAGTGGATGGGGTGTGTGGCCCCACTCTATAAATGGAAAAGTGAACAGCTCTTCGGAGTGTCCAAGTGTGGGATCAGTTGTCTCCGGGCACTTGGCCTAGTGGGAGGAAGGAGGATCAGGGTGAGGAATATACGGTCCAGACTCACGGCTACTCAGACTTGACCATGTGGAAGATAGGGTGATGGTGGCAAAATGGAAGCATTATCCGCTATCCAACCAACAGCCTTTTGACACTGCTCTGGGTTCAATAGTGATGTTCTATGGTCCCTTAGTAATTCAGACAGGAAGGTCGGGCGAGAAGATGTCGGTCTTTGTTGTAGCACAACTTCAGCTTGCCCACGGCCTCTGCATGCACCATCACGTCCACTTCCCTGTCCCTTGCCACGCACATTGCCCATTTTAAATGGACTACAATATTTTCCACGTTCACTACAAATGGCTGTATTTGGAGAGAACTTATATGTGATCCATGTGCGGAAAAATACAGTTTAAAATATCTGATCTGTAGCTAACAATTTTTTTTTTTTTTAGCAAACTGTTATCAATAACTAGGCTAAGACACAGGAAAAACAGTTGAATGGAGGCATCAAATGTCACAATTTGTAGCCCACAGATAGATGAGGCATGTGACAGAGATACCACACTGTAAAATACGTGGCCTGTATTTTATTTTTTTATCGGAAAATAGTGTCAAGAACTACTGTAAGTTAAAACACAGCAAAAACAGCTGAATGGAGGCCTCAAATGCCACAATTTGTAGCCCACAGATAGATGAGGCATGTGATGGAGATATTACACTGTAAAATATGTGGCCTATATTTTATTTTTTTACAGGAAAATAGTGTCAAGAACTTGGGTAATGATATGTTTAATAGGAGATGTGGATAATCCCCGCGCTGCCGCAATAGATAATTCCAGGAGTTGTAGAAAGGTTCAAAGTGGCTTATTCAACGTGTTTCGGGGTTCCTGTGACCCCTTCGTCACAATTTGTAGCCCACAGATAGATGAGGTGTGACAGAGATACCTCACTTCAAATATCTGGCCTGTATTGTATTTTTTTTGCCAGTAAAATTGTTTCAATAAGTAGGCTTAGACACAACAAAAACAATTCTATGGAGGCCTGAAATGGCACAATTTTGACCGCAATGGTATTCGATCTGTGTGGCGGACAAAACCCCATGGAAAATATCTGCCATGCTGCTAAATATTTCTTTGGCAGCAAAATGGTGTCAAGAAATTGTATAAGACACTCCCAAAAATTTTTACAGTACCACAAAAATGGCAGAATTTTCTGCGCACTCATATGTGATCACTGGGACGGGCAAACCCATTTAAAATAGCTGGATTTTCAAGCTGTACTATGAAAAGTATCTGGCTGTATTCTGCAGTGTCAACAAGCAAATGGAGAAAAAAAAAGCGTGCTCTGGATTGCTTTTGAATGAAAAAAAAAAAAAAATCAGGATTAAGATGCAAAAAAAAAAAATTATTCCTGGCCACTGATACCTGGGGCTATGTGTATGCGGTCAATATATGTAATAGGCAGCAGCAGACAGTGATGGAATGGACCCGCTTGAGGTATGCAATGGAATATGCCACATACAATGCCTGCCTGCTACTGATATCTATATACCCACATACAGCACCTGCATGCCTTGCACTATGTATACACACACACATACACTCCCTGCCTACCTAGCACTGCAATCTATACACCCTGTAATTAGTCCTTAGAAGGACTGTTGATTTATGTCTATATGCCTTAGGCAGAGGTCACACTTATGAGTGTGATGCGAGAAAAACTGCCGCCGGCACTTGGGACCGGAGTGTGCGGCTGCATAGAAATACATGCAGACGCACACTCCGGTTCCGAGTATTGATGTGAGTTTCTCGCATCACACTCGCAAGTGTGACCCCGGCCTTCAGCTGATCCCGTACATAGGCTGGTGCCCTCTTTCTTGCTTTCTAATGTTGACATAGACCATGATGAGGGCACTGTGCCCTGGTTGGTAGCCTAGACTGTGCATCCCATAGTCCAGCCTGCACGGTTGGCAATGTCCCCACCTTTCCGTGCCCTCCTGGAGCAGAACAAGCCGCATGTAGGCTCCTGTCACGTCTTTGAAGCGGCTCTTTACAGAAAACGCTCCAAACTAGGCACTATCCAAACAGAGCTGGAAAAAATGCTTCAAGAAAAAACTCCAAAAACACTTGACAAACTCTTCAAAACTTCTTCAGGAACCCAAAAAGTCCCAGACTCCCCGGACAAGGAGCGCCTCCTGAAGCAGATCGCACGTAAACGTGGCCTTAGAGATATAGCTTGAAAACATTTTTAAGTACAAAACTGTGAGCTATAAATAATAGAATAATCCCTGAATCTCATTTATAGCACTCGCTTATTAGTAAGGCCAGTGTAAATGCACGACTTATTTAGTTTACTCCTATAGCACCGTCAATTTCAGGCCCTGAGACCCCCAGAGATGGTTCAGCTCCTGGACCGGGGTGGTCGGTGGCGGGTGGTGCTGAGAGCGCGTACAGGTGACGTCTCGGTGCTATCAGAGCGCGGCCTCTGTGACACATGACGGTGACGCCACCTACTGGTCAGCAGGGAGCTGTGCATACAAGCATGCTACTACAAATACCGGAAGTCGTCACCACCAGCTCGCAGCGTGCCGGAAACGGAAAGACGTCAGCGGATATTCACTTCCGGAGTGATGCTTGTTGATGTCAGTCTCTTAGCAACGGGAACGCCGAGTATGGCCGCAGGTCGGGAGCTGGAAGCGAAAGATTATCTCAGGGAAAACAAGATCATGGAGTTAGTGAATAACCTAACTGGTCTCCTGCTCTACCACCGCCCGGGTAATGTTGCCCTCATGAGTGACACTGTCGTTCACGGTGCTAATCATGGACATGACAGTTATGGAAGGGAAATGCTGCACTAGGCCAGTAGGGGGGGCCCTGGAGCAGCTTGTTTCTAGACCAGCATGATGTGCGATTACTCAGTGCTGTAAGGTTAATGCTATAGGACCCTTAGCGGTCTGGGAATGTGGGTAACGTCCCCAATGTTTCACTCAACAACACTTTAATCATTTTATTTTGCAGAAAGACCGCGGGAATTTCTTATAACTCAGCTAGAGAAGCTGCAGCTCGCCCGGCTGGCCGACGTGGAATATCCGTGCCTGTTTGATGAGTCAAATATGGATGCCGTGTTTGGGATCCTGGACCCTTCTGGCCAAGGGTATATAACCGGCACTCAGTACACTGAGGGTAAGAGCTGTGCAGCTGGTGCCCAGCCTTATGGCACATAAGGGATCACATACACTGGTGAGCACAAACAAGTGCATTATAGTGGGGGAAGCCGATCTTTGTGTCAGGAGTAGGATTCAGGGAAGCGAATGGAGAGGGAGAGCAGTAACTCACATGTTAATGATCACCTATCCTCAGTAATAGTCACCACTGTAAGGTTATTGGGGGTCTGCCCCCCCACCACCCATCAGATTTAAATGTTCATCATTTTTTCCCCATACAGCTTTAAAAACACTTGGTGTAGATGTCAGCATCTTACCTGCTCCTCCTGAGAAAATAACACAGGAAGTCTTCAAACATGATATGTAAGTATTCTGCATGTATTATTAAAAAAAAAAAAATGGAGTGTGTATTATTAAAAAAAAAACAAAAAAAAAACCAGAGAGAGTGTGTAGGAGTCAGAAGCTTCTGATTCATTAAGAGATGCACACCTCCTAATGGCTAAAGAGAGCTTGACAAGTGTTGTGCGCCTCACCACAAGTCTTACTCCAGTTCATGACTGGAGTAAGAAAATCCACAGCTCGTCATGAATTAGAGCTATGACCTCCCACCCTAGCTCCACCCATTGTGGCAGAGTTGAAATAAACGTGGAAACACAAAAAGTAGAATTGAGTAAAAAAGTTGCTACTTCTCAAAGCAATTTACTTGCAAAATTGCTTTAATGAATTGTGTCCATAATGGACTGTAGCATATAAAATATATATATATATGTCTATCATACCCTCTTATTTGATTGACAGCTTTGCCTTCATAGACCAGAGAAGGGCGGGATAGATGCAAACCAAGCAGGTGGGGAAGTGTATTTAAAAGTTTGGCTTCGCCATGAAGCACTGGGATCAGAAAATAACAGCAGTGATTAGATAGGTTATATAAAGACAACCTGAGCGGTGGGGCTTAGTTTGAACAGTCATTCTGTGCTGGCAGGTTCCCTTTAAGGCCACGTTCACATGTTCAGTATTTGGTCAGTATTTTACATCAGTATGTGTAAGCCAAAACCAGGAGTGGAACAATCAGAGTTAAGGTATAATAGAAACACATCACCACTTCTGGATTTATCACCCACTCCTGGTTTTGGCTTACCGATTTTGTGACGCAACAGCAATCTCGCTACATGTGACACGCAGCAGCGATCGGCCCCCCTGCTGGATATCGCTGATCGTGCAGGAATGTCCTGGGCCATTTTTTCGTCGGCGTCTCGCTGGCCAGCGCGCATCGCTGTGTTTTATCGCTGTATCGTTGGTGCGTCGCTGAAGAGATCTTTCTGTTTGGCAGCTTACTAGCGGTCGCTTAGCAACGCACCAGCGATCCCTACCAGGTCATATCGTTGTCAGGATTGCTGGTGCATCGCTAAGTGAAACGGGACCCTAAGGCCGGAGTCACACTAGCATTTAAAAAAAAACAAAAAAAAAACGATCTGATATTGATCCAGGAAAGTAGGATAGGTGTCAATGCGATTTTTCGTAACTAGCATCTGTATGACATCTGTATGCAATACGTTTTTAGCATTATCTTTTACATACAGTAATTCTCTGTAATATAACCCCTTCACGCCACAGCCAATTTCTGTTTTAGCATTTCATTTTTTTCCTCTCCTTCTTCCCAAAGCCATAACTCTTTACTTTTCTGTCCACACAGGCATAGAAGGGCTTTTTTTTTGGCAGGACAAGTTGTACTTTTGAATGACACAAAAAAAAAACAAAACACAATTCTGACATTGTGAAAACAATTCCCCCAAAACAGTGTATATTTTCTGTAAAAAAAAAAGACCATGCAATATAATTCTCCTCATCAATTCGATTATGGCGATACCAAACATGTCCAGTTTTTTTAATTACTTTAGTGGTGAAGAAAAAAAGTCAGAAGGTTGCAAAAATAATTTTTGGGAGTTGTGTATCCATTTTCTGAGACCCTTAAGATTTTTATTTTTCTTACGATGGAGGTGTGCGGTGGCTTGGTTTTTTGCAGGGTGACAGTTTGTATTAGTACCATTTTGGGATAGATGTAACTTTTTTTCCCAGCAATATGGTGCACCACCACATTATAGGTGTCAGGTCCAAGCAATCCTGCAAGGAATCTGACCCCCCCTTAGACTACCATTTCTTCTGCAGTGTTGCTATCAGTGTGTCAAGAGTGGGAGAAAAGGGTTGCATTGACAATCCAACACAATGGGCAGCACTTTAAACACATTTCGTAAGTGGTCATAAACTTGTAAATAACTCATGAAAGAATAAAGTTACGTGAAAACCAAACACACCATTGTTTTTCTTGTGAAATTCTCTAAGTTTGACGTGTCACATGACCCTCTTCCTATTGAAAAAAATAAAGTTGGATCCAAAATGGCCGACTTCAAAATGGTCACCACCCATCTTGAAAAGTTTCCCCCCTCCCATATACTAATGTGCCACAAACAGGGAGTTAATACCCTTAGTGGGTTAGTGAAAGGGGTATCTGATAGACACCTCTCTATTACTAACCCATATGTTGATGCCAGCAGACATTACACATCTGACATCAACCCCATAAACCGTTAACTATTGCCACCCGCATCACGGCGATCGAGAAGATCTAGGCACAGCGCCAGAATTAGTACATCTAACATGAAGCACCAATTCAGGGGTGGCTACAGGCTTGTATTTTTAGGCTGGGAAGGGGACAATAACCAGGGATCTTCCCAGCCTAATAATATAAGCCCTCAGCTGTCTGCTTTAGCTTGACTGGTTAACAAAAATAAATGGGAACCCACATAATTTTTTAAAATTTATTTATTTAATAGATTAAGTATAAAAACACATGCTTTAGTGCCACATGAAAGGCATTAAAGGTTGCTAGTTTGTTATGTATGGTGCACTTGACATTAAATATCTACAGGACATCTATCCTATCTATTCTATATATCTATTATGACAGTTCAGGCTGTGAATTTACTGTATTTGCTTGATGAAATGTCGAGTTTTCTTTTGAGATTGGTGTGTAAATAATCTGGAGGCATACGCATGGTCTGTGTGCCGTCCGATTTTTATTTATTTTTTTTCCTCACCTATTGACTAAGGCTAGTTTCACACTAGCGCTTTTGAGCGCAGCGACGGCCTGCGCACAGCTGCCGCTAAGCCCCGCCTCCACCGGTAGCTCCGCCTACCGGCGCATGACGCTGCATGCGTCCCGCATCTTTATCACTGGGGGCGCAGGCCGTGCGCAGTATGCGTTTGGCGGCGCATGCGTCCTTTTGACGGTGTGCCGGCGCAACCAAACTGCAGCATGTTGCATTTGGCGCAGGTCGGCGCACCGTCAAAAGGACGCATGCGCCGCCAAACGCAGACTGCGCACGGCCTGCGCCCCTAGTGATAAAGATAGGGGACGCAGGACGCATGCAGCGTCATGCGCCGGTAGGCGGAGCTACCGGCGGAGGCGCAGCAGGGGGCGGGGCTTAGCGGCGGCCATGCGCAGGCCGTCGCTGCGCTCAAAAGCGCTAGTGTGAAACTAGCCTTACATTGGCGAGTGCAACCTGATTCTCGCATCCACTCATAGCATACTGCGATTTTTTTTCTCAATCCGATTAGGGCTGAGGAAACACTCGCAGATGAGCACTGACTCATTTACTAACATTGCTCAGAGTGCAATGAAATGTTTTCTCGCATTGTACTTTTCTAATTGATAAGCTCATGTGAGCAAGCCCTAACTGTTGAAATTTCAGTCTCCATACTTTATATCTAAACACATTATCATCATCATTAGGCCATGTCAATTAGGCCAGTTTAATCTACAGATTAAAATAATTCTACTTTTAATGGAACGTATCCCTATCATACAACCTGCACTCATTATTAAGTAGATTTTAGACCTATTGAGGCTGGTGTACTTGCTTTGAAAACTCATGTCAGAATGTCTGTATAATACTTTGTGAAATATTCCTTACCTATTACTAAATGTAAGCATTTTATAGCTACTTGGGTCTACTTTAATTTGAAATGGCACCTGTGAGCAGAGTTTTAACGGTCTTCTTTTGCCCACAGGAGGATTCATCTGAAAAAGTCTTATGCAACATTTAAGACGTAGCTCCGCTGATGTTGATTGCTGCTGTAGTTTTACATTTTATTAAACTACTCTTATACTAAAAATTGCTCCATGTTTTATAAATGAAATGTAAAATTTAATTAAATATAAACACACAATGAGTTATATATACCTATCACTAACTTCCGGTACCTTCCCTTCTGCTTTCAAGCATGCCACAATCACACCTATCCTTAAATAGCCAACCCTCGACCCAACAGCCATGTCCAACTATCGCCCAATATCACTGCTCCCATTTGCTTCTAAACTCCTGGAGCAGCACGTCCACGCTTAACTTTCCTCCCACCTCTCATCTAAGTTGCTCTTTGACAATCTACAATCTGGTTTCCGTCTCCATCATTCCACTGAGACAGACCTGACCAAAATTACCAACGACCTACTTACAGCCAAAGCTAACGGACAATACTCTATACGCCTCCTTCTAGACCTGTCCTCTGCTTTCAAAACAGTTGACCACTGCCTCCTACTACAGATTCTCTCCTCCTTTGGCATCAAAGACCTCGCCCTATCCTGGATCTCCTCATACCTTTCCAACCGCACATTCAGCATCTCCCACTCCCACACTACCTCCTCATCCCACCCTCTCTCTGTTGGAGTCCACCAAGGCTGTGATCTAGGACCCCTACTTTTCTCAATCTATACACTTGGCCTGGGGCAACTCATAAAGTCCCACGGATTCCAGTACCACCTTTATGCTGATAATACTCAGATCTACCTCTCTGGCCCAGACGTCACCCCTCTGCTGTCCAGAATCCCGGAGTGTCTATCAGCCATATCCTCCTTCTCCTCTCGTTTCCTCAAACTCAATGTGGACAAATCTGAACATCTTTCCCCCATCTCACAGATCTTCCTTACCCGACCTATCTATAACAATTGACGACATCACGCTTTCTCCCGTACCAGAGGTCCACTGCATCGGAGTAACCCTTGACTCTGCCCTGTCCTTCAAACCGCACATCCAAGCTCTCTCCACCTCCTGTCGCCTCCAGCTCAAAAATATTTCCAGAATCCGTCCCTTCCTCAATCCTCATTCTACTAAAATGCTTGTAACATGCCCTCATCATCTCTCGACTATTGCAACATCCTTTTCTGTGGCCTCCCTGCTAACACCCTCGCACCTCTCCAGTCCATCCTTAACTCTGCCGCCCGACTAATTCATTTCTCTCCTCGCTACTCCTCCGCTTCTCCCCTCTGCAAATCTCTTCACTGGCTCCCATTCCCTCAGCGTATCCAATTCAAATTACTAATACTGACCTACAAGGCCATCTATAACCTGTCTCCTCCATATATCTCTGAACTAATCTCCCGATATCTTCCCTCACGTAATCTCCGGTCCTCTCAAGACCTCCTTCTCTCCTCCACACTTATTCGCTCCTCACGCAACTGCCTCCAAAACTTCTCCCGAATAGCCCCCATCCTCTGGAATTCTTTGCCCCAACACGTCCGATTATCAACCACAATCGGATCCTTCAGACGGAACCTCAAAACCCATCTCTTCAGGAAGGCTTACAGCCTGCAATGATCCCCGCTGCCTCCTCACCACTACTGGAGCTACCGTCTCACCATCATTGGAGCTGCTGCAACCCCCCAACCTACTGTCTCCTTCCCCACCATCCTGTAGAATGTAAGCCCGAAAGGGCAGGATCCTCTCTGTCTGTGATTGTTAGTTTGTTTACTGTGATATCTGTACTTTGTATGTTACCCCTTCTCATGTACAGCACCATGGAATCAATGGTGCTATATAAATAATAAAATAATTTTTGCAGACTTTCAAGGACAGTTTTGCAGACTATTTTGGAACAGAATTGGGATTCTGAAATAGGGTCACTGGAGCTCAGTGGGGCTGACAGAGGGAACCCCCTTTGTGTAACCACTTAGATGCTGTGATGAACAGTGACCACCCCATCTAAGGAGTTAAACAGCTGACCTCATAACTAACTCCAATTGACCAGTTACTTGCGAGTGTCTGCTGTGTAAAGTACTCAACAACCACAGGTTATGGAGTAGGCTCGGCGTGAGAACACACACACTATATAACGCCTCCCAACCTCTGCTGTACATATTTATTTTACTCATTTATATAGCGCCATTAATTCCACAGCGCTTTACAGACATTATTGGCACTGTCCCCAATGGGGCTCACAATCGAAATTCCCTATCTGTATGTCTTTGGAATGTGGGAGGAAACTGGAGAACTCAGAGGAAACTCACAGAAACATGGGGAGAACATACAAACTCCTTGCAGATGTCCTTGGTGGGATTTGAACTCAGGACCCAGCTCTGCAAGGCTGCAGTGCTTACTACTGAGCCACCGTGCCACCCTATATATATATATATATATATAAAGCAGAGGTATTAAGCACTGCCCTTCCCCTCAACTCACAGACCCCATAGCAGCAACATGCTCTGATGCAATTGGTGGTACATCATTATTTTCATTTCACTACCAACAAAACCCATTATCTTTCATTGTATAGTATGACACAAACTGACTATTATTACTACACTGATCCATTATCTATTTTTTTTTAATCATTGCGACTCCTGTAGGAAAAAAAAAATCTAACAATCATAGGGAGCATTCAGACGTCCGTACAAATCGGACTGCAATGCAGGGACTGGCCAGCGGCTCTCCCAACCCTAGCTTGATAGCTCATGTATTTCTTTGAAGGTGACACACTGGGGACAGGAGACCCAACGGCTAGTCCGTGTATTGTGGTCCAATTTTGTACCGATTAGTAGAGATGTCTAAATGTGCCCAAACTCTGTCTTACGCTTGAAGGAGAAACTAGTTTAGTGATGAAACCCAACTGGACCCCCTAGGTTTTTTTTTTTCAACCAAACGTAGCTCATTAAACAATTTACAGATATTACAGTAGACGTTATAGTACATAAATGGCTATGTAACAAATTGTATGTAGGCCGAACAAAAATTCTTAAAGGCTATTGAATAATGTTTCTCATCGCAGAGAGCACCAAATCTGATTAAGGAGGCGAAGGCTATGTGCACACGCTGCGGTTTTTGCTGCGGATCCGCTGTGGATTTGGCCGCAGCAGTTCTGCAGACAGTGTACAGTACAATGTAAGTCTATGAGATTTACATTCTGCTGTGCACATGCTGCAGATTTTCAACTGCGGAAAAGCTGCGGTTTTGAATCCGCAGAAAGAATTGACATGTCAGTTCTTTCTGCGGATTCTGCTGCGGTTTGCCACCTATTCCATTGTCTAGGTAGCAAACCGCAGGCCAATCCGCAGGTCATTTTACCTGCGGATCCGCAGATACAAATCCGCAGACCAATCCGCAGCGTGTGCACTTAGCCTTATAAACCATGCATTGCTCATCCGGGAATTTAAATTATCAATATCCTCTTCAGAGCGAAAGGGGAAAGACGTGAACTTTAGAGCCACCTATTGGATGCAGCAAGCCTAAAAGTCAATATACACTCTTTAACGAGCCTTGTAGAAAGTAATAATTAGATATTGTTATACTATTATCACTGTATCAGAGAGCAAATTAACAACTTGCTGCACTGATTTATATGCTCCCGTCCCCTTAAAATAGAGTGCATTGAGAAACCCAGTTGGTTTGGGAAAACTAGCCAAATGCAGTCCCCTATTCGACTATGTTGTGCAGAGTACTGTAGCGAGAATCGTTTATAACAGCGATTGCTTTATTAATAAAGGACACATTAACACAGGGACACAGCTGCAACCGAGGAATTAAAGGGATCCTGTCACATGTGCAGTCCATTCTGGAGGCCCCACGGTATAGAGCAGGAGGCGAGGAGCAGATGGATATATAGTTGTGGGAAAGGTTCAGTATAATCTGTGTTTTACGCATCTAAATCTCTGCTTATTCTTGGCCTCTCTGTAGTGGGTGGTTGTATTCAGTGACTGAAAACCTTCCCTGTATAACTGTGTGCAGAGATAGCTGTCAATCACTAAAAAAGACCGCCCACTTGACTGAAAACCCAGCATGAGCAGATGTTTGAATATTTCCAACACAATTTTCTTCCAAGGTATGGATGCTTTAAAATGAAACCAGAGTCATACCATAGGTTGCTCCAGTGCCGCTGCCTGCTCAGCAGTTACAGGTCTGCTGAAGTCTGTGATTGGCATCAGCGGTCAGGTGACTACAAGAGCGAGTCTTCCGATATTTCTCTGATGACACGCTGTCCTAGACACCTGGAGGCAATGACAGGCTTCAGCAGTCCCGAGACTTCTGAACAGAGCAGACATTGATTTCCAAGCCAGTGCGGACCTTTCGAGAGGCCTACACAACCATGGGACTGCTGGTAGGTCACTATACCTCTTCTTTTTTTTTTTTTTTTTTTTTTTTTTTTTTTTTTTAAATTTTACGAGCACACTGACCTTAAAAAAAAAACCAAAACAAACAAAAAAAAAACAAAAACAATTCTATGCCGGTCAACTCTACATGAAAAAAAACAAAACGTTATATTAAATATCTTTTTTTTTTGTCCATATTTTTGAGGTTTGAATGAAATTGTAAGAAGTTGGCTGGTCAATGTGTTAACCAACCATTAATTTATAACGTCACGGGGGCGTGGCCTGAGCGGCATGTGAGGAGGACGTGTGCCCGCTGAGCTCCCGCATATTCCTGCTTTATTCAGCCGTTTCGTCCCCACAGCACGGCTAGTATAACCCCTGGAGGCTGCACCGGAGTCGGTGGACACCGCGGGGCACCGGAGATTGCCGCTTCACCCCAGGATATGGGGAAAAGAGGTCAGAGAAGGGTGGCAGGAGAGGCTGGAGCGGGGAGCCAAGATGGCGCCGCCGCCTCAGCGCGCGCTTTGGAGGAGGCCGCAGAAGACAGCGCGGCTAGGAACAGGGCAGTGGCGGCCAGGCTGCAGCGCTTTGCACGCACGGCTGAGGCAGAACAGGAGTCTCTCCAGGAATCTGATTTGGACCAGGAGACTGTGGCAGAGGACATGAGCCTGGGAATGGGGGAGGAGGAGGAGGCTGCCCATGCCAGAGAGCAGGGGGGGAAGGGAGCTGAGCCTAGTTGGAGTGATCTGGTGGAAAGAAATAAACAACACCTCACAGCCTTGCAATTACAAGTTCCAGACGAGCCCACCAACAAAGATGTAATGCTGGCAGTGGTGCACTGTGGGACTGCGATCTCACATGTCCTGACGCAACTGGGCTTTCTGCAGGAGTCCATGCAGACTGTGCGACATGACCTGCACAGTGTTAGAGACAGAACAAGCCAGCTGGAAAAGCGTATGGGTGCTGTGGAGAATTCTGCCTCTGACTCAGGACAGCATTGTACAGAGCTCAAGAAGGATATGGCAGCTGTCTGGGCTAAAACTGATGACCTTGAAAATAGATCCAGACGGAATAATGTTCGTATTGTGGGCATGCCAGAGCGTTGTGAGGGAAAGAATCCTACTGCCTTCATTGAAACATGGCTTAAAGAAACAGTAGGTGAGGACAATCTAACACACCTGTATGCAGTGGAAAGAGCACAGAGTCCCGACTCGGCCCCCCCTCCCTGGTCATCCACCAAGACCTGTGCTGGCTAAAATCCTTCATTACAGGGACAGAGACGCTATGCTTAGATACTCGAGAGAACACCCTGACCTTACAATGGAGGGATCCAGAGTCTCCATTTACCCGGACTTTTCGCCGGAAGTTCAGAAGATGAGAGCGAAGTTCATAGACATCAAGAAGCGTCTGAGAGCCTGCGGCGTCAAGTACTCCATGTTTTTCACGGCTAAATTGCGTGTTGAGGCCTGGAATAAAAGCCACTTTTTTCTGGACCCCAGGGAAGCCGTGGACTGGTTGGACCTTAACGAGCGACAATTGAGGAAGGAGAGGGAGGAGCAGGAATGTGGCTGATGGTTTCTCGACTTGCTTAGCTGTTATGGAGTCATGTGGTTGGAGTCTGCGGGCCTGATGCAATGGACTGCCTAAGAAGTTATATTTCTATCTATTCTTTTATTATTCTGTTATATGCTGTTTTTTTTTTTTTAAGAATTTGTGGTCCTTGTGGGGCCTTAATCTGAATATGGATAAGGGACAATGCAAAGTGCTGTGGGGTTGTATCCTGTCAAATGCGGGTAGTGAACAGGAATTGAAGCGCCTGCTGAATGGGGTGGAAGGGTTCAACAGTACCCTTACTTGTTGCACCCTTGGTTCAGCCCAAGGAATTGTTGGAGGGTGTTTTTTGGGGGGAGGGGGGAGGGATTGGGTTCAAAATGTCCTTTGGCATGCTTGTACATTTCAATATTGGCTATGGTACGGCCGGGGGGGAGATGGTAGGCAATATGCTATGGTACGATAATGGCTGATCTTAAGATACTTAGTTGGAATATCAGGGGGTTGAAGTCGCCAGTAAAACGACAGGCCATATTCTCCTTCATAGCGGACCAGAAGCCGGCGGTTGTTTGTTTGCAGGAGACGCATCTCACACAGGAGACGCTGGGAATCCTGGATAAGAGATGGTACAGGCGGGCTTTCACTCTACTCATTCCCAATACTCTAGGGGGGTTAGTATATTGATTCACTCCAGGACTCAATTTAAGTGCCACCGAGTGGTGGTGGACACAGAGGGGCAATTCGTCCTTTTATCTTGTACAATCTTTTCCATCCCACTGGTTTTGACGTCTATATATGTACCTCCGCCTTATAGCAGTAGAGTTATCTATAAAGTTCTGGCCATTCTGAGAGATTTTCCGGGGGTTCCGCATTTGGTGGTGGGAGATTTTAATAATATTCTGGATTCACACTGGGACAGGGGTAGCCATGAACCTCTGAGGCTGGGAGGTAATCTTACGCCATTTGGGGTTCTCGTGCGGGAGATAGCTTTGACCGACTTGTGGAGATGCCGTAACCCTGGCGTCCGTCAATTCTCGTGCTTCTCCTCTACTCACTCTTCCCTGTCTCGCATTGATCTGGCCCTGGGTGATGATCTTATGCTGGGTAAAACTTTAGAGGTTAAATATTTGGCGCGAACGGTATCTGATCACTCGCCTGTTTCAGTCATGCTTAGGGGGGTGGGAACGGGAGGAATGATAGACCTCTCTGGCGTCTTAACCCGTTTTGGCTGCAGCTAATCGATAAGAATGGCGGCTTTATCCCTGAGTTGCAGGAATATCTTAATATTAATAGAGGCTCGGCTTCTGTTGGGATCATCTGGGAGGCCTTAAAGGCATACTTAAGGGGAATGTTCATACGAGAGATTTCTAAAATAAAGACAGCCTCCAGGGCAAAATCACAACTTACATTTAGGGAACTGGAGGATGCGGAAAGGGCCCTTGCAACGCAGAGCACACCTGCCACTCGGAAGCGATTGGGGGAGGCGCAGTCAAAGGTGACCAAACAGACATTAGAGGCGGCGGCGCAAAAACGGCTGTTTCAATCTACTCAGTATTTTGAGAGTGCGGAAAGTGTGGGGCATTTGCTTTCTGTCGTGACATCGGCACAGAGAGGGTCGGCGGTTATAGCGGGTCTTCAAGATGTGAATGGGCGACTGCTCACTGACGCACCGGGGATTTTAAAAATTCTAGAGATATTTTATGCTGACTTGTATTCCTCACATGCTAGGGCCCCGACAGAGGATGTTGTTTCCTTTTTGGAGGCTGCCAATCTCCCAAGGTTGACTCCTGAGGACAGACGCTCTCTAGATAGACCTCTAGGTCTGGACGAGTTGGAGGAGGCTCTGGGAACCATGTCCAATGGTAAGGCTCCTGGGGTAGATGGGTTGCCAGCTGAGGTATACAAGCGGTATAGAACGGTATTGCTCCCTGCTCTATTGACAGTGTTTAATGATAGTCTGGAACGGGGTGTTCTCCAACCGTCTATGCGAGAAGCTGTCATTGCCGTGCTGTTGAAAAAGGATAAAGACCCAACTCTGCCTGCGTCGTATAGGCCCGTCTCCCTGTTGATGCTAGACATTAAACTTTTAGCGAAGGTCCTGGCCATTCGACTCTCAAAGGTAGTAGCTGTGTTAATACACCCTGACCAGACGGGGTTTATGCCCAACAAATCGACGGCTATGAATATTAGGAGATTATATCTGAATATGCAGGTGAGGCCTGATAATGCCGGGAAGAGGGTGGTTCTGTCCCTAGACGCCGCTAAGGCATTTGATAGTGTGGAGTGGGACTATTTATGGGCGACGCTTCACTGTATGGGCTTTGGCCCGGGCTTTATTGGCTGGATCAAGCTCTTGTACTCGGAGCCGAGTGCTTGGCTGAGGGCTAATGGTCAGTTGTCTGACCCTTTTTCACTTCATAGAGGAACAAGGCAGGGATGCCCTTTATCCCCGCTGCTGTTTGCTCTCGCGGTGGAGCCGTTGGCCTCGAGGATAAGATCGGATGCTGGCATAGAGGGATTCCGGTATGGGGAGCATGAGGAGAAGGTAGCATTATATGCGGACGACCTGTTATTATTTTTAGCGGACGCGGACAGATCATTACAAAACACGATGACACTTCTTGGGGCGTTTGGGGAGGTCTCGGGTCTGGTTATTAACTGGGAGAAGTCTGCGCTCCTCCCACTGGACTCAAGCTCCTGCGATGTGGTAGGTGTGCCGGTTGCAACGTCCCTTCAATATTTGGGCATAAAAATATCCAATAAGCTGACAGATTATGAGAGTCTAAATCTTGTCCCGTTGTTGGACAGGATCAAACAGAAGGTTAAGGCCTGGGCAAAGTTGCACCTCTCTGTAGTGGGAAGAGTGAATCTGTTGAAGATGGTAGTTATGCCGCAACTCTTATATGTCCTTCATAATTCCCCTGTCTGGCTTCCTCAGAACAGGTTTCATAAAATTAATATGATTTTTAGAGAGCTCGTTTGGCTGAAACAAGGCGCGAGAATTAAACTTGAACACTTGCAAAAACCTAAGGATGAGGGGGGACTTGCGTTGCCCAACCCATGGCTTTATTTTTTGTCTTCCCAGTGCCAGCATGTAGCAGGAGGGATGGAGGGCGAGTTGGCGGATTTGGTGGGAGGTCAGAAGATCCTTCAATTTTTAGTGGGACGGGGATCACTGGTGTCGAGTCTGGAGTCGGGTAGATTTCGATCTCTTGCATCCAGGTTTCCTACGGTGCTTCTAATGGTGAGAGTATGGGATAAGCTGAGGCAGCTGAGAGGAATACGCGGTCTTACAAAGTACTCCCCCATATAGGACAATCAGCATTTGCCATGTATGAAAACGCTCAGAGGCTTTGCTCACTGGAGGCGGATTGGCATATGGTGGGTGTCGCAGCTGGTGGAGGGAGGGGTTTTTAAAACTTTCGAGCAACTGGGACGGGAATTTCCCCTCCAACGCTCTATGTTTTATCAATATTTGCAGCTGCGTCACGCGTATATGGTGCAGAGCAAAAAAGTTGACCTAACCATACACCATGACGTCCTTATTCATAGGCTCGGTATGCAAGGGTCCACCAGAGGACTGATTTCAATGGTGTATGGTAGCTTACTTGGACAGGTCCTGTCAAGGCATCCTATTGGCGCACTGATAAAGTGGGAACAACAGCTGGGTACGATATCAGTGGAGCAGTGGGACTCGATTCTACAGATGATTCCCAGATTGTCTCTTAGTGAGCCTGGCCGCCTGTCTCAGCTATATGTCCTCTATAGGACATACAGGTCTCCCGAATGGTTGTTTAATAGAGGGTTGCGGTCGGATTCAAGGTGCCCCAAGTGCACAACAGATAATGCGGACATTTTACACATGATGTGGACATGTTCTTGCCTGCAGATATTTTGGATCGTGGTCCTTGGCCTTATACACTTGGTCACGGGACAGGATATTCCCAGGGACCCCATGATTTGTGTTCTGGGTTATGTTGATGAGGTGGGAGGGGATCAATATCTTAAAATTGCTGTGGCCAGAATGCTATTTGTGGCCTGAAAGCTGATAGCTTATCACTGGATTTCTGACAAAATCCCCTCAAGAAAAGAATATATTAATAGGTTGAACCAAATATTATATAGGGAAAAGTCTGTGTATCTTAGGAGAGGTGTGCCGCATATTTTTGGGAAAATATGGGAGGGATGGTTGAAGATTCCCAGCCTGGCAGCCTCGAATCTTCTGGATTAGTGGGTGGGCTTTGGAGGAGGTCTCCTGTCGGTTGTTTCTTGCCTTTTCTCAAGTGATTTGGCTGTGTGATACAATTGGGTTTATTCGCTATGTACCAGTCCATGCCATCGGACAAGGGGAGGGGGGTGTTATGGGGGAAGGGAATGTTTGATAACATGTTGTAAGTTGTACATGCCTGTCATTTCCAAAACTTTTAATAAAAACTATCTGATTAAAAAAATTTATAACGTCACTCTGTGCAAACGAAAGAACAACACTAATCCGATAGCTTGTTATCATTGCTGCCATTATTTCATCGTTTCCGGCCAGTTTTATAGATGTTTTAATGGTAACGTTGCAAATAGGGGAGTACAAAGAAACATCAATACTTGAGAAGAGATTATGGCTGCTTCTTGCTAAGAACTGAAATTATATAATCAGAATAGATTAACAGAATTTAGCGAGACTTTTGGTGGTCTGCGAGTTGATGTAAAGTAGTATCATGACCACATGGTTCCAAAGGTTTTCTATTTAAAAAAAAAAAAAGTTCACTGCGACTTGAGCATGGAGTTGATCTTACTACAAGTGGACAAAAAGTTACTCTTGTCGTACAACTGTTATCCAGTACCAAACCCACCCCTTTTTTTCCTTTATTAAAGCTGAAAAGCATACTTACCTCCCAGACCAGCACTGTGACCACCCTACCCCTTCTGCAATCTCTTGACATTGTTTATGTCACTTGAGCCCAATTAGTGGCCATTCATGGGCTGCAGCGCTCACGTGACATAAAAAAATGTTGTGAGATCATGATGAGACACATCGGTAAAAGCGGCAACAGTCCAGGAAGCAAGTTTTATTTTTTCTTATTTTACCAGCCACATTTTAGAGATATTGAAAATGGGATGTTTAGTACTGGACATCCCTTTAACATACTCTACAATTTTATAAAGTTGCAAAATCAACCAGTTACTCAAATAAGAAAAGCTTGAGATTAATCCATCATCTTCTGCATCTTTAGTTACACGTTGCAAAGTTGTATGCATATACTAATATTAAAGAGGTTTTATGGTGAAAACAAGTTGTCATCTACCAATGGGAGAATGGTGTACTTTAATCCCAGTTAGAATGAAGGGTCAGTTCGCATGATGGACCGTCGTTCCACTCATTCCCTATGGGGCAGACGAGCGTTGCACTAGACCTTTTCCAGCAGCCCTATAATGAATGGAGCTGAGGACCATTAAAATTCCCATTCTGGGGACAGCAGTCAGACACTGACTCATCAGCAAGTTACCGCCTATCCACAGAAACCTATTTTCACTAGATAACCCATTTAAGGTTTTATTATGGGAGCCTGTTAATTACATTTGTACAATAATTGAAGACTGTGACATAACTGTATTATTTTCCCAAAAATAAAATACTTACGGTATGTTATGTATCTGATCTTACCTGTGATCTTTGTTATAGAAAACTGAAATCACGTTTGGTAGAAAATGTAAAACTTATTTAAATGCCATGGTCGGGGCATTCACTCATTCATTTATACTACATATTTACAAAATGACCATACAAACAACTCATTTGTGGAAAAGACAGATATAAATAATTATTTTCCAGTATTTGGCCAGTTTGTTCGTAAACTGAACAGAATTTCCACATCCTGAGGTGCCAGCTTATAGACACCAAGTTCGTTAAGTGCTGCTGTAGACGAGGGCACTTGGTCATTGGCAGCAGATTTATCCATGCACTGTGCTGCAGACTGTAACACGTCCTTCAAAAGCAGTGCAGACCCAACGCTAAGATTGAGAATAATGCAGGCTTCTTTCACACTGTAATAAGAAGAGTAACAATTAGAGACAGGGATAATAGTATAACAATATCAGAGAGCAAATCATCAAGACTGTCATATACAACTGTATCATACTGTGCAAGCGAAGGATTCGCCAAATATTAGAGAACATATATTATGATATCATTGCACTTGGTATGCATAGTTTTACACATTCTGGTTTCCCTTCATTTATACTCACTGCTTAAAATAATTCTCTGGCCTTTTGCAGTAATGGGAAAATAAAGGAAAGAGATTCCGGGACATATCGAACTGCAATTGTGCTGCTCCGCCTTCGTTGAAATGATTGGCCAAGATGACCTGTTTATATAAAAAAAATGATATCGTATTAACTATCTCAAGACCTTGCTATCTGCAATGATCCTTGTTTACTTACATCTTGATAGATGAACAAATCGAGCTTTTCGGCAAGCATTTGCCAAACACTTTTGAATAACGTATGACACAGCTGTTGTTCCAGTTGTAGAAGACGGTCCCTAAGCGTCAGTAGCATCGGGCATGCTGAGCTGGATAATGACATCACAGCTTGTTCTGACTGTGAAGGCAACGATAGCCATCTGGAATAAGCACCATAAGATGGCTAGTTACTGAGATCCCTATTTTTCGAAGTGAAAAATCCTAAGACAAAGAAGATGGATGATACACAGACAAACCTTTCCTTTTTGTACATCTTTGCTCCTTCTTTGACTTCTCGGAAAACATGTTCTACTTGACGTGATAACATATCGTTTTTTAATCGCTCCAGAAGATTAATCATATCATCAAAGACGGAGATTTCCATGGAAGCCAGCTGTCCGAGTTGTAGCTTACTGCTAGAACTTCCATCAGTGCAGACCTCCAGTGCCGCCTGCTGCAGCTGTAAGAAGAACTGCAAGCACAGACTTTACATTACAAATTGTAAGATCCCACAGAAATATAGGATTCATAAAAAACTGACAGGTCAATGTGTTAGCACCTCTTCTAATATCACACAGAATAAATAACTCACAGGCACATAAGCAAACACTAGAATTTTCATGTCCACAATTGAAGATAGGAAACTTTGTAACATGTCTTATTAGCGTAAAGTGCCTCTTATTCATCTTATCGATTATTTTTTGTCTCCTGCACTGATTCAGTCTCAAAACTTGGTCAAAACACTTTACAAATTATGCAGTGTGCGATCAAATTACTTTGCTCTCTATAGGCAGAATGTGTATCTGCAAGGAAATAAAAGTATAAATGCATAAGGAGGAACTGCTGTGTCTTCCTCTGCAAAGGAAAACCTGCTAATCATGCAGGATATAAGTCATATAATGGCCAGAAATAGTGTTATTCCTCACATACAACGGCTTATATATGAGGAATAATATTCTCAACTTGTATCTGGCATGTTTAGCAGATCTGATATAACAGGTGCTGATTCTGAACAGTTCCCTGTATGTGCAGTGCATATATTCTTTTGTTTAGGGTTTGACTTTTGCAGCCCCCATAGATACACTAAAGGCAAAGCAATTGCTATGCAAAATACAGTAGAGATAGTCCAGCAAATCTTAAAAGACACTAGTAAACATGCAGCAATAATGATATGAATGCATCGACTCACAATGTTGTCAGCCCAGTCTCCAAGCACAGTTGCAATATAATTGACAGCATTCAGGATTGCACAGTACTTAAAGCTGAGAAGAGCTCTGTTCTCTTCCTTCATCACTTGTGTTAAACGGATCCTAAAGTCATCAACTAAATCCTTCTGCAGCTCCAGAAACTTCAGTTTCTTTTCCGCAGTGGGGAGGTTCTTATATCTGTCTGGTAGCCACAAGAGAAGAAAACCTGTTTCAGCCACACAGTCAGCTCAGACATGAATTGGGAGCACCTAGAATGTTTAACTCCGATCAATCAATGGCCATCAGATAAAGAATGTAGATCATTTACAAAACAAAAACAAAAAAAAAAAAAACTACGATATCTGGCAACCTAGTGGTTGCTGTAAACACACTGATCTATAGATACATATCACATACTAAAACCAATGCGTTTTTAAGACACGATACAATAAGGAACTTGATAAAAACAAATTATGCTTTCTCCAGTTATCCTAAGGGATTTTACTCCCAAAATGTGGTTATTGCACTTTCTGCAACATTTCAGAAGCTCTGTGCTCACTGAAAAACTGTGACGGCTATGAAACCTTTTGGATGTATCATATACATAGCATGCAGAGAAACTGAGGGTTAGGCCGGGATCACACATGCGAGAAGCTCGGACGAGTCTCACTTAATGTTAATACCTGACACTCGGATCGGGGTGTGCAGACTCATAGCAATACATGGAGCCTCATGTTCCACTCCTGAGTGCCGGCGGCAGTGCCGGGTATTAACATGCGAGACTCGTCCGAGTTTCTAGCATGTGTGATCCAGGCCTTAAGGGGAGATGAAATTTTGCCTACCAAAGACATCATGAAACATGTGACTGCTAGGTTTCTTTAGTTAAAATATCCAAAACCTCTACTGTTCCTTTTACTGTTGAGATGCTGACAGTGCTCATTGAGGAGTAGACGATGATTTACAACTTAAAGCTGAAAAACATGGGAAGTCCACCCAGGAGCCAGTTCATTAGACAATGTACTACTAAGGGCAGATTAAACACATCCATGTTTTACAGTCTGATGCATGGAACAGTCATGAGTCTCCTGACCCAAACTTGACAGTTTCATATATGCCTATAAGCTGTAAAAATTCAGGTTAGCAAGCCATGTATTCTGTACTAGGAAAAATTATGCACACATGACAGCTTATTTAAGCACAGACCTGCAGCTCTGGTCCTGATAAATTTACACTGCAAAGCTAGCACATATGACATGCTGTTTCCATTCAGCAAGGATGGCAATTCTCCTAAGTTTGTCAACTTTAAATAATAGTAAGATGTGGATTGCTTTCTATACATAATTTTAAGTACCGTAGTTTTGCCATAGGAAAATAGCCAAGTCATAATGCGACAAATATTGTACATAGCAGATAATGATGGTAATTATATTAGCAAACTAATAATTTCATCTTGAAATCCCTTACTTCTAGGTATCCCTTGTGTGCCATAACCCTGACATCTATCTTTTAAAACATCAAAAGGAAAAGCGGGCAGATGAATGATCTTTTCATTATGCTCCAAGCAGGAGACATGCTTCCAAATTCCAACAATATTCTAATAAATGAGACCGGATTTCTGAATCCTCGGGAACCTATTTGGAGAATGAGCTAGCAGTGAAATTGTTGGGAATAATCAAGTAGCCCTGCAAGTTAGGACTGGATTACTGTAGGGAAAAGGAGCATGTTATATAAAAAAAAAAAAAATGCATGGCTAAGGCAGCTCTCGAACATATTGCAAAAATTCAATTGTGTATGAAATTGTAAAAAATTATTTTCTGAAAAAAGAAAAAAAAAAAGTAAATTAAAATTATCGTATTTTAAATGGATAGTGAAAACTTTTTTTGAGTTTGCAAATGGCATTGGAAAACTAGCCTGAAAATATTACCTGTTATAACAAGCAGAAGAGTCATAAATGTCTCCGCACAGTCTGGAAACTTCATCTCATCAACATCAGAGATGTCTTTGTACTGTGATGACCACGCAGCCTCCGATGACAGCATAGAATCCATCTTTTCTAGAGCCACTAACGAAAGAAAATAACGATACTTGCTGTATATGAGAAGTCACATGGAAATGTTAGACACTTTAATGACAGCACATCCAGACATCTCGGGGTTCCTGTAAGATTTGGGTGCAACACCAGAACTGCTCAAAATGTTGTAGGTATGAATGACACCCAGTAATCACAGAGAAGAGCATCATGGGGCCCAGTGCAAATCTGGTGGTCTGTTCAAGGGGTTTCTCAAATTGTATCTTCAGAAGCACACCAGTCCCAGCCCTATGGTTTGCTGGGGGCAGTGTGCTACTCAAGATTGACAGTTTGGACCACCGAAATGGTCTTGTCACTAGTCCAAACTGTGCGTTCTCTCAGTCTTCAAGCGGAGACAGTTTTGCCTCAGCAGTAAGGTAGAAGTGTTCAGAGACTGGATCTGGCCAGCTTCAGAGCAGCACAACATGCTTTTTGCCTAGGTAACTGGCCAAGGTGGGACTGCAGCGATGGTTTGTAACCTAGGAAATGATCTGTACACTACAAAATTAAAAATCCTTCCATTCTTGAGCACCAAGAAGATTTTTAGTAAGAGACAAAAATTACAAAGTTGCTTGTTTTTACAAGCACTTTGCAATTTTACTGATGTATGAGACATCCCATTTTAAATTAAAATAATGAAATTAATGTTCTATGAAAATATCGTCCCTTGCAGTTATTACCATTATTGGAATTTTCAAAAAACTTGATCTTGATCCTGAATTATTTACAACAGAAAAAGCAAAAAATTCACTGGATATCACAGTGGTTAGCACTGCAGCGCTGGGTTCCTGAGTTCAAATCCCACCAAGGACAACAACTACAAGTTTGTATGTTCTCCCCGTGTTTGCATGGGTTTCCATTGGGTTCTCCGGTTTCCTCCCACAATCCAAAGACATACTGAAAGGGAATATAGATTGTCAGCCCCAGTGAGGACAGTGCCAATAATGTCTGTAAAGTGCTGTGGAATTAGTGAGTAAAATAAATACTTCAAGGATGCATAATGACGTTTATTCACTCATGAGCAACTTGTAAATGTATCATTTTTTAATTTGAGTATTGTCAAACTACAGTAGTGTGCAACCATTTTGAGCAGGTGTGGAAAATTGCTGCCAAGTAAGAATGCTTTCAAAACTAGGAGTGTTAGTTTATTTATAGCAATTAACATGTAAAAGTGAATGAACAAGAGAAATCTAAATCAAATCAATATTTCCTGTGATCACCCTTTGCTTTCTAAACAGCATCAATTCTTGTAGGTTCACTTGCACAAAGTTAGGCAGCGCAGCAGAATTATCTTTATATAGCTTTTTACTATTGCATCATCTCAGAACTGGCAGTAACCAGTGGGACTAAGCTACACTCATCTACTGTTCTGGGGAAGTCTGTCCAGAAGTGGTCTTCATGGAAGCCTTGCAGACAAAAATCCATACATGAAAACAAGGTCAACTGATTCAAACATGCCTGAAAACATAAGGACTGGGGCAAAGAAAAATAGTAGCAGGTGCTCTGGACTGAGGAGTCAAAATGCATAATAGATGGCAGTTTGAGGAAGGGCTGGAGAGCGAAACAATAATGAGTGCAGGCCACAGTGAAGCATGGTGGAGGGTCCCAGCAAATTTGGGGCTGCATTTCAGTAAAATAAGTTGGGGATGTGATCAGGATTAATGGAGTCCTCAACTCTTAAAAATTCAGACAAATACTTATCCATTATGTAATACCATCAGGGAGGCATCCAATTGGCTATATATATTCTGCATCAGAAAAACAACTCCAAATAGGTAATTAACAATGATCTGCTTAGAGCACAAGAAATCCTGAAATTGATGATATGACTGTAAGAGTCCTGATCTCAACGTAGAGTCTGCCACAGAAGGATTTGTGGAAGCCTACCTCCACAAAGATCTGTGGCTGCTTCCTTTCAAAAATTGTGTGTAAGTATACATAGAAGTACTGATGATGTTTTGAAAGCAAATGTTAGTCATCCCAAATATTGATCAGATTCAGAATTCTTTTTTGTTCATTCACGTTCAATTTTAATTGATAAAAATAAAAAAGTTTTAAGTATTCTTACTTTTCAGCATTTCTTCCACACTTAACGAAAACTTTTGCACCGTACTGTATGTAGGTCAATATAAAAGTTTTAGCGAGATTTGAATATAATGGGCATGTGTGTCCAGTGAGACAATGTCAGAAGCTGCATGATATTGTGCTTATGAAAAAGTGTGAAGTCTAAACCTAGTTATTTAACAAATTCTCCTCTTACGTTTTCTTTCCACTGTTAGCCATCGTTGAAAGAAAGTGTCCTCTGAAAGGATATGCATGCAATTTGGCAGGTTGCTTAGATATCCATGAGCTGTGTGGAGTTCTCTTTGAAACAAGAGCACCTCATCCACAAGATGACAAAAAAGGACGTCATCGTACAGCAAACAAGGAATGTCAATAGACAACTTCTCCAGCACCAACATGACAAGTCCTCGCATAAACTCCATCTGCAATAAGGACAA
Organism: Dendrobates tinctorius; assembly: GCF_039654945.1. Lineage (NCBI taxonomy): Eukaryota > Metazoa > Chordata > Amphibia > Anura > Dendrobatidae > Dendrobates > Dendrobates tinctorius. The sequence continues at coordinate 68,258,714 of NW_027361703.1, forward strand.
GCACACACTGTTAGCTCACATACATATTGTATATATTTACATATAGTGGACAGAAATACTTTAAAGGAGTTGTCCTGGAGTATTACAAAAGTCTGCAGTCACTCTAACTCAAGTCTAATGTGTCACTCCCGGACACATTAGACTTGAGCAGTCAGGAGTATGCATGTCACATACTTGCGGCCACATGACCGCTCAATCTCGTTGTCATCACCGAAAAATCCTCACAACACACCTGTGATAAACCCGGACAACACATTTAACTACATTATTTACAACCAACCTGTGAAACACACATTCAAATTATTCTGGTATTTTATGTGCATAGAACTTAACCATCATCCCACAACCTACTGATTGCAACCCCGTGAGGGAAGGGTTCTCTCCCCTTCCATAAAAGTTTATCAGTGTTCATTTAATTTTATTTATGTTACATGTATGAAACCCATTTTCATATTTGCAGAACCGGGGAATAGTTCTTTAAAAAGAAAGGACAATAATTGTCCAATAATTCCATGTGTTAAGAAGAAAACCAGCAGGATCAGATAAAGCAGTCACACAAAACTGGTGTACCATTCAGTTATAACATGCACTAACATCTCTTAACGCCTTAATGACCGCCAATATGCTCTTTAACGGCGACAGTTAAGGGTACTTATTCCTCAGCGCCGCTTTTTAACGGCGCTGAGAAACAAGTTTATAGCACCCCCTAGCATTGGAAATTCTCCAGGGTCTCGGAGGAGAGAGAAATGAGGATCCCTGAGCCCCCCGGTGTCCCTGGGCCCTACTGACTCCCCCTGTCCTGTCCCCTGGCGTCTTCTTTCGGGAGGAAAATGGCAGGCGCAAGCGCAGTGTGCCTGCAGAGATTTGCCGGCCAGCACCCAGCAACAATTGGTAATTTTTCTTATTGGTTCATTTTGATCATAGTGATAGGGTCTATCACAGTGATCAAAATGAAAAAACAAACAAACAGTAAATCAAACAACCCTTTAGCACTCCCTTAGGTAAAAATAATAAGATAAATGTATTTATTTCCATTTTTCCATTAGAGTTAGGTTTGGGTTGGGGCTAGCGTTGTGGTTATGGTTGGGATTACGGTTAGAGTTGAGATTAGGGTTAGGGGTGTGTTAGAGTTGTGGTTAGAGTTATGGTTGGAGTTAGAATTGGGGGGTTTCCACTGTTTAGGTACATCAGGGGGTCTTCAAACGCGACATGGTGCCCACCATTGATTCCAGACAATTTTGCGTTCAAAAAGTCAAATTCTGCTCCCTCCCTTGAGCCCTGCCATGCGCCCAAACAGTGGCATGCGCCCAAACAGTGGCTCTCCCCCCCCCCATCAACGTACTCTGGGGAAATTACACAAATTTTGTATTCATTTTCTCCTGATACCCTTGTAAAAAAAACATGGTTCCAAAGTATTTTTTTTGTAAAAGACGTAAAATGTTAATTTTTTCCTTCCACGTTGCTTTAGTTCTCGTGAAGCACCTGAAGGATTAATAAACTCCTTGAATGTGGTTTTGAGCACCCTGAGGGTTGCAGTTTTTAGAATGGTGGCACTTTTTGGTATTTTCTGTTATATTGACCCTCCGAACTCACTTCAAATGTGAGTTGGTCCCTAAAAAAAAATGGTTTTGTAAATTTTGTTGGAAAAATGAGATATCACTGGTTAACTTTTAATCCTTATAACGTTCTAACAAAAAAAATTATGTTAATTATGTTTCCAAAATTGTGTAAAGTAGACATGTGGGAAACGTTATTTTGTGTGACACCACTCTCTGATTTAAGGGTACAAAAATTAAAACTTTGAAAATTGCAAAATGTTCAAAATTTTTGCCAAATTTCCTTTTTTTTCCATAAATAAACTCAAGTTATATCAAAGAAATGTTACCACTAACATGAAGCGCAATATATCACAAAAAAATAATCTCAGAATCCGTGGGATCCGTTGAAGCGTTCCAGAGCTATAATTTCATAAAGTGACAGTGGTCAGAATTGTAAAAATTGGCTCTGTCACTAAGGGGTTAATACATCATCAATCTTAAGATATTACCTTAGCATTCACAGTGAATCTTGAACTCTTGAGAATTGGCTGAATCTTTTCATTTAAAAACTTTGTGTGGTTTGCAATCCACATGAGCACCTGGGTGAGGTACCATTCAGGCTGGGTGACAAACAGGAAAGATATTAAAGGATCACAGCAAAAATCCTGAGAACACCACAAAAAGTTGCACCAATTCTAACAATACCATGGCAAAGCAGACAGAGCCTATTAATTTATAATGGGGTCATGAATGAATGCGAGAGCTCATGAGCGGGTAAGGCTGGTTTCACATTAGCGCATTTTCAGCGCGCGCACGGCCGGGGGTAGCTCCGCCCCCGAGCCGGCTCTCTGCCCGGCGTGCCCGCCCCTTGCTTGTAGCGCCGCCTACTAGCGGACAGCGGCGCCTGCGATCGGCGCACCCTATCTTTAGCATAGGGTGCGCAGATCGTGCGCAGGCCGTGCGCTAGTTGCGCTTTGACCTGCGCTGCGCACTTTTGACGGTGCGCCGTGCGCGCCAAAATCCGAAAAGTTTGATTTTGGCGCGCACGGCGCACCGTCAAAAGTGCGCAGCACAGGTCAAAGCGCAACTAGCGCACGGCCTGCGCACGATCTGCGCACCCTATGCTAAAGATAGGGTGCGCCGATCGCAGGCGCCGCTGTCCGCTAGTAGGCGGCGCTACAAGCAAGGGGCGGGCACGCCGGGCAGAGAGGCGGCTCGGGGGCGGAGCTACCCCCGGCCGTGCGCGCGCTGAAAATGCGCTAATGTGAAACCAGCCTAAGAGACAAGCATTACTCACCTTACTTAAAACATTAGTCTGTCTGTTTCCAGAAAAATGATAGCGGAACCTTTTCTGCAGAGGAGATAACATAATTTGGATTGGAAGAATGATGGGAGGAGAGGTGGGAAGAGAATATTTCTCTGGCACCTGCTTAGGTTTACTTATTAATTCATCGCTATAGGTACATGTTGAGGAATACAAAAATCAGCATTTAACCAATAAACTAACTAACTACAGTAATACTCAGTGGCTCCTTCTGTTGCATTTAAGGGAACCCGAGAGCGGATACAATGTATGATTTCAGTCATGTATGTTTGAAGGTGAAACACTGCAGCATTTCAGAAAAAAAAAAAAACACAAAAGTTGGCTGGGGACCAAGCCGCATGGGAGACTAGTCACACACGCAGGTCCCCGGTGGCTCCTGCTATACTGGAGTGAGAGGTCTCTCCCAGTGTACATATATATGTAGAGACTTGTGATTAGAGATGAGCAAATATGTTTGAATCTGAATTTGCCATATTGGTACCCTATTCGTGCCAAATTTATGTGTGATGGTAGTTTCTGAACATATTGGCTCATTTCTACTCCCATTGACTCCAATGGCGTTCGGCAAATATTGCCAAAAGAATATTCACTCGCGATCGTAATCCGAACATTGTTTTCCATTGAAAACTTCGCTCGACTCTACTAGTGATGAGTGAACGTGCGCGGGGAAGGTGTTATCCAAGCATGTTCAGGTGCAAACTGAGTGTCTTCGGCATGCTTGAAAAATACTTTCGAGTCCTTGCGCTCAACAGCCGCAACACATGCATGGATTGCCTGTGTAAATCAGTATTTGTACGCCAAAACTAAGAGTGGGTAACAAATGGAGAATTTGTGACGTGTTTCTATTACACTTTCCATCTGATTGTTCATCACCTGGTTTTGATTTACAAATGCTGATGTAAAAGACTCCTCAAATACACAACGTATGCACACGCCCTTAGTAAGCAACACTTTATTCTAAACCTATGAATTATAGTAAGGCAGTATCGACATCATGTTCCATAAAGGATACGAAATCTGAAGCTTTAGGAGTTGAGTGAAGAGCATTTCCAAGCTGGCGTAGATGTCTGTTACACTCCCAGATGTTGATGAAGAGACTGGTGTCAGTGGCTGATGAGGACCAATAAAAGGCCAGCGTAACTGACTTAACACTTCTTCAAAGTCGCTGAGTCAAAAGGAAAACTGAAGGATTAATTTAGTGACTTTACAACACTGATGACTGTATGGTATATAGTAAAACACCTATACTATGGTGGTACGCGGCCTCACACTTATTTATACCTTGTTAACTTGTCTTTCAGTATCTTGTGCCAGAACTGAACTGTAGATGTAATAAATTTCAGCAGATGAATGCACGATGATTCCTGGAGCTTAATAGCCTGTTCTGTCATAGACACCAAGGTACTGGCAGCTTCTGCTACATTATTAGTCATTAGATGCTGTTGAATGTTGTCACTGAAAAGAAAAAGTAAAGAAAGACTCACAAGTTGTCTACTACTCAACAACTTCTCGTTACTGGAAGAAGGGTTGTGACAAAATACAACCTCCCCCCCATACAGGCATCCAGTATGCCTCACTGTGTCCCCTGGTTGTCCCCTAGCCACGTCTTACGACGAGGCAGAGAACATGACAGCTGACTGGCTGTGGCTTTCACGGAAATTCAGAAGACTCGAAATAAGGTGTTAGAAAGTTGTGGACATCCACCTTAAGACAGAATTAAAATAATCATTGCAAAGCAGATCCTAATTCTTAGTGAGACTTGCACTGGTTCCATTGCATTAACACCCAGGACTGCAGTCTATGGCATAGCCTCTGGTTTACCTCAGTTCTTCAATTTGTGAAATCCACTTTAAGTAAGATAGGTGACGCTCAACTTCATTGATCTGGTCTGTTAGCGCTCCTAAATCATCCATCCATGGGGCAGCATCTTCCAGATGTTTAGTGATGGCTTCACTAAGAGTGCCTTCTCTTTTCACCAGGGCTGCGAGGGCGGACTGTGTATTTTCAGCATTATTTAGGGCAGCCTGAATTCGTTTTGGAGCCTCAGATGAGACAGTCAAAACCTGAGGAGGAAATATATTCAGATGTAAAAATAAAGGAAATGATACAAACATGTACAGATACAACTCCACCTTGTTCACTACAACAAACCCCTTGCCATACCTGCTCCTCCAGATGTTTCTTCTCTTCTGCAATTTTATCAATTAGACTGGAAACTTTCCACAAGGACTTGAAGTCATTTCCAATCTCTTTCTCCACAAACTCGCAGACATAAAATGGTAGATCAGATGTGTTTGGATCAGGAGTTACAGGGACCTCAGTTGGTTTCTCCAAGTCATGCTGGTCTGATTTGTTTAATGCTTCACCCGTTTCACAAGACGCCATATTTGATTTATGTGCATTAATGGGTCAATCCTGGAAACATCTAAAAAAGAAACATTCTAATTTTTCTGCACTCCAGAAATATTAGTTAACCTAATGGTACAGTATACCAAACAATACTTTAAGAAACACTTTCAATGGCCCCAGTGCTACAAAATTAATTCACCTTCCTTCAGGAGGCGACATGCCGTGATGTCTCCAGATAATCAGCATCCGCTGACCAGCTGCAGCCAAGACAGAAGAATCTGCTAGGAGACATTGAAAAAGTTTTTTCATAGTTGTGAACAACCCCTTTAAAGTAAAAAAGTAAAAATCTAATATTGTCAAATCTCAATGGAAAGACAACCTGCAAGAGCAGATAGTTCAGTAATAGCAAGAACCAACATTATATAAACTAGGAAATAAAGTTTTGAGGTTTGTCCTCCTCACCTACCACAATACATCTGAACCTATGCCTAAACTAATGTGGAAGTGGAGCGGACTAGGGATGATGAGGATAGAGGGGCAGCAATCATTCTGAAAGTATATTAGTAAGCGTAATCCTGCCACTAACACATTGAAGCAAATATTTAACTAGACAACTTCATTAATAATGCATAAAACTTTTTTTAATGCATATACAGTAACTCTAAGAGACCACCCCACATCCACACCTGATTTTTCATTCCCATACAATACCTATACTAACCATGTTTAAGGAGACCACCCAACTGCAAGTCATTGTTATGCAATTTATGGTGGTCAGCTTAAAGATGTTTCACTGGGTTAGGCCTCATGTAGACGTCCGTGTTGCACATACTTGTTCAATCCATTTTTCTTCCGGATACAACACGTATCCATTATAGTCTATGCTGCTGTTCACATGCCGTGTTTCTTCATTGACTGTGTGTTCATGCAAAACTCACGGAGACATGTACGTTTTTCTCCATATCAATACAAGTCTATGGATCCGTGAAAAACAAGTATCGCAGAAGGATGGAATCTATGTGCCATCCTTGTGCTGTCAGTATTTAACATTGAAAACGATAGGAGAAACTTTGTAATTTATTTATCCATCTGTGAAAACCAGCGATGGTAGAAATGGACATGCAAGCCCAACACTGGTGGACAAAACGGGACACGCAAGCCCAACCCTTGTGGCAAAAAGGGACACGCAAGCCCAACCCTTGTGGCAAAAAGGGACACGCAAGCCCAACCCTTGTGGCAAAAAGGGACACGCAAGCCCAACCCTTGTGGCAAAAAGGGACACGCAAGCCCAACACTTGTGGCAAAAAGGGACACGCAAGCCCAACACTTGTGGCAAAAAGGGACACGCAAGCCCAACACTTGTGGCAAAAAGGGACACGCAAGCCCAACACTTGTGGCAAAAAGGGACACGCAAGCCCAACACTTGTGGCAAAAAGGGACACGCAAGCCCAACACTTGTGGCAAAAAGGGACACGCAAGCCCAACACTTGTGGTAAAAAGGGACACGCAAGCCCAACACTTGTGGCAAAAAGGGACACGCAAGCCCAACACTTGTGGCAAAAAGGGACACGCAAGCCCAACACTTGTGGCAAAAAGGGACACGCAAGCCCAACACTTGTGGCAAAAAGGGACACGCAAGCCCAACACTTGTGGCAAAAAGGGACACGCAAGCCCAACACTTGTGGCAAAAAGGGACACGCAAGCCCAACACTTGTGGCAAAAAGGGACACGCAAGCCCAACACTTGTGGCAAAAAGGGACACGCAAGCCCAACACTTGTGGCAAAAAGGGACACGCAAGCCCAACACTTGTGGCAAAAAGGGACACGCAAGCCCAACACTTGTGGCAAAAAGGGACACGCAAGCCCAACACTTGTGGCAAAAAGGGACACGCAAGCCCAACACTTGTGGCAAAAAGGGACACGCAAGCCCAACACTTGTGGCAAAAAGGGACACGCAAGCCCAACACTTGTGGTAAAAAGGGACACGCAAGCCCAACACTGGTGGTCAAAACAGACACGCAAGTCCAACACTGGTGGTAAAAACGGACAAGCAAGCCCAACATTTGAGGCAAAAAACGGACACGCAAGCCCAACACTGGTGGTCAAAACAGACACGCAATCCCAACACTGGTGGTAAAAACGGACACGCATGCCCAACACTGGTGGTAAAAACGGACACGCAAGCCCAACACTGGTGTTAAAAACGGACACGCATGCCCAACACTGGTGGTAAAAACGGACACGCAAGCCCAACACTGGTGGTAAAAACGGACACGCAAGCCCAACACTGGTGGTAAAAACGGACACGCAAGCCCAACATTGGTGGTAAAAACGGACACGCAAGTCCAACACTGGTGGTAAAAATGGACATGCAAACCCAACACTGATGGTAAAAAGACACGCAAGCCCTACACTGGTGGTAAAAACGGACATACGGATGACACAGGTAACATTTTTTCAAGTACATATTTAAACACGGATGTGTGAATGAGGCCTAAGTAAAAAGTGGAGACAATCTTGATCCAAGAGATCTGAACAAAGCCAAAAGGTAAGGCTCTGCCCACAAAACATATGGACCAAACAATTTGTGTTTATAAATATTTTAACACTGCAAAACCTTCAAATAACATTGATTTTCTGTAAGCCCTGTTAGGCTATGTGCACACGCTGCAGATTCACCTGCGTTTTTTTCCGCGCGGAACCGCAGGTAAATGACCTGCGGTTTGGTCTGCGGTTTCACACCTCTACTATGTTAAAGGTGTGAAACCGCCCAAACAATTGACATGCTGCAGTTTGTAAACCTCAGCAAAATTGCGCGGAAAAAACGCACCGTCAGCACAGCGTTTTTGAAAACCCATAAGGTTTCATTGTACTGTACTTGGTCTGCGGAACCGCTGCAGAATCCGCACCATGTGCACATAGCCTTAGACTCCACATAAAACAAAGTAGCGACTTTGTCATCTGACGCCCAGAACAAGAATTGTGAATCTCCTCACACGTCACAGAGACAAACCTGAGGTAGTTTCGCTGGGGATCCAGGTAATAAACCACTACGCACCACTAAAACAGAGGGGCTCCAGATCTTGTCAGTGGTAAATGACTGGCTCCACGGAAGGATCAGGGGTTCGCACTGGACCCTCAGTGATCTTCCATGTCACTATGAGCAACTGCACATGGATTTGTAGACAGCCGTCACTGCAATCCTCCATGGCTGTTGTGTTGGATCATTCACATTGTGTGAATTAATACAGTCCCATAAAGGCAACAGCTTTTCAATAGTGGTCAGAGGACGCTGTGTATCCAAGCCCCACAGACTGTCGTGTTGTACAAACCGTACATTCCTTATGGTTACCATCACCCCCCACACCAGGAGACCTGAGAACCCCCCTACATTCTCTGTGTGCCATGGTCTGATCCACAGTGATCCTATGTGTTGGGGAGACACCACGTGCAGGGAAGGGGTTTAGTACATTATATAGTTTGTAACATAATCTAGAACAGAAAGTGAAAAGTGAAGCAAATTAATTCCTAAAAACGTTTATTTACGGTCAGTCGTGACGTGGCACACTGTGGGAAAAGCTAATAGCCATGACCGTGCCCGCTGCTATACTCTGACAGCGAGGAAGAGCGCCCCCTTCACATTACCGCAGCATATGGCACCAGAGAAACGTACCCAGCTCCCGGGCATTAGTAGTACCTGTGTCTGACCAGAGGGGGCACTCTGCTGCAGCCCTATGTGCCGGGCCGGAGTAGTCCCAATGCAGGTGCCAGATCACCGGCGGCCGCGCACTGATGACATCTCACAGACCGACACATTGCCGGCCACGCGCACAACGCGTCACTTCCGGGTTTTTTTTCCCTTCAATCAACTTTATACAGTCAGCGCGCCGTGTGCAGGGCGGTTTACAGTTGTGCTCAGCTGGCGATGAGTAATCTGATCACACTGACTTGTGATCGACTGGAAAGTGGCGCAGATGTGCTGGCCGATCTGTCCTATGCAGTGGCGGATTAAGTGGACTATGGGCCCGGGGCTGTTCATAAAACCTGGGCCCCTGTACCCCCCTTCCCACCTGAGCGCTGCGGTCCCCGTGCGGGAATTGACAGCCGTACGGACCGCAGCACTTGGTTTGCTGCGGGTCCATACGGAAAACCCGCCACCATTCCACCACGTGTGGACATGGCCTAAAAAGACGTTGCACATAAGCTGTAGGCCTACGGCCAATACGCACAAAATCACGCTCCATCACCCCATCATTGCCTGCTCCATCACCCCATCACTGCCTGCTCCATCACCCCATAATTGCCTGCTCCATCACCCCCATCACTCCCATCATTGCCTGCTCCATCACCCCATCACTGCCTGCTCCATCACCCCCATCATTGCCGGCTCCATCACCCCCATCATTGCCTGCTCCATCACCCCATCATTGTCTGCTCCATCACCCCCATCATTGCCTGCTCCATCACCCCATCACTCCCATCATTGTCTGCTCCATCACTCCCATAATTGTCTGCTCCATCACCCCATAATTGCCTGCTCCATCACCCCATCACTCCCATCATTGTCTGCTCCATCACTCCCATAATTGTCTGCTCCATCACCCCATCATTGCCTGCTCCATCACCCCATCACTCCCCTCATTGCCTGCTCCATCACCCCATCACTCCCATCATTGTCTGCTCCATCACTCCCATCATTGTCTGCTCCATCACCCCATCATTGCCTGCTCCATCACCCCATCACTGCCTGCTCCATCACCCCCATCATTGCCTGCTCCATCACCCCATCATTGTCTGCTCCTTCACCCCATCACTGCCTTCTAGACCATCACTCCCATCATTGCCTGCTCCATCATACACACAGACATACACACACACACACAGACATACATACATACACACAAGACACCACCTCTCTCCTCTCACCTGTCCGCAGCATCGCCAGAGATTCCTCCCTCACACAGCAGCGGCCGCTGAATGATGACGTCATTCAGCGGCGCTCCTCTGTGTGAAACAGGAAGCGCGGCCTCCAGGCAGGAAGCAGGACGGACCCTTGCCGCTCCGCTCCTGCTATTCACTCTTGCAGGCAGCGGAGCTGCCGTGATCGCATCGCTCCCTGCCCGCCGCTGCACTGCACTGCAGGGTGGAATTGCTGCAGCCGCGCCGCCCCCACACACATGCCGCCTGGGGCTGACCGCCCCCCCCCACCACGCTACGCCAGTGCCCTGGGCCCCCAAAAAACCTTGGGCCCGGGGCGACCGCCCCATTTAAGATCCGCCATTGGTCCTATGGACTCAGCACATTCTCCTCCCTCATAGACATGACAGTCATGTCCCTCGTGTGCTTCTCTCCCAGGAGTAAGGCCATGTGCACACGTTGCGGTTTCTGCTGCGGATCTGCAGCGTTTCAGGCTCTGCAGCAGATTTAGCTGCGTTGTACAGTACCATTGTTTTCAATGGTAAAATGAAAACCGCTGTGCACATGCTGCGGATTTTTCCGCGTGGTTTTGCTGCGGGATCAAATCCGCAGCATGTCAATTCTTTGTGCGGAATCTGCAGCGGTTTCATACCTTCTCCATTGTAGAGCTGTGAAACCGCAGGCCTTTTGACCTGAGAATTTACCTGCGGATTTTTCCAAATCCACGTGGGAAAATCAGCAGGACCAAAAACTACATGTGCACATAGCCTTAGTGCAGCTACTAGGAGTGGGTGTCAGGAGCTGCTGGGGACACAGGAGGGAAGGGTGCTTGGGTTTTAGTAGCAGTTGACATCCCCTCTATACAAGCACAGTGAGGTTATACTGCTGGATTATGGTTCTGGGCAATGCGTCCCTCACAGACAGGGCAGACCCATATCTAGCAGTGGGCGCTTTACCTATAGGGCTCGGTCATACTGGCGTATAATGCAGCCGAGTGACGTCAGATGTTTTATTGGACAGCGCCCAGCCCAACGTCACCCTATGGGGCAGTGCACGGCTGTGATTCTTTTTTTCTCCTGACGACTGAGGATGAGAGAACAATAGTAGCATGATGCGGTGGCTCCAGAATTCGGATCACGCACAGGGCGAAGTCCAACATCAGCGGACTCAGACAATCGAGAAATCTAGTTCTCCCTCTTCTCCACACAGGCATACTCAGACACTTCTTAGTATGAAATCATATCCGCCGGGATCTGTAATGCTTCATGGGTCATGCTGCAAAGAAAAAGGAAAGATCTTTCCAAACACTGTCTGTGCTTTGGGGACACGGCCATGCACGCTAGACTTACCTGGGACCTGATGAACATGGCGCGTCATTGCTCAGCGCATACACATGCCGGCACGCTGACATCAGGCTGCAGCAACGTGTGTGTGTCGGGAACATTCCTCTTGCTGATAGGTGCCAATGTGAGGGTATGGGCGTTCGCAAACAAATGCGTCACAGGTTTTGCTTTTTTTTCCATTTATCAATGGCATTACCGCACTTCAGGGTTGTATATGAGGCATTCTTGTAGTCTGCTTTATATGGATGCAGAGGATTTTTAGAAATTCTAGGGATTCTGTTTTTCTCACAGTTCGCTCTTGATTTGTCCTAGTATTTGAGGAAACGTTAGACTCACTGTGAGTGAAGTGAGATCACTGGAGTGAGATGATGTTGAGTGAGGGTGCCAAGTAGAGTTGAGCAAATTTTTCAGAACTTGTTTCCATTCCGATTGGCAGCGAATATTGTGTTTGCAATATTCGCCGAATGTCATTGGAATCAGTGGGAGTAATAACACCAGAAGCACAAAAAGAATAACCCCTAAAATTTAGCTTTTAATTCAATGACTAAAAACATTAGTGAAAATGACTAAAAGAAGGAGTAGTAGAGGACAAAAAATGAAGGGAGAAAAAATTGTTTTTAGTTCTTTTCAGTATTCAAATATTGGGCCAATGGCTAAGTTACCCTAGTCAGCCCTAATTTCACCCTTCCTAGCCGCGGAGGTTGGCACCCTAGTTGTAGACGATATGGCGCCCCCGCTCAACGTCGGTATCCCTAATAACCCCTACGTCTCCCTGCATATACAAAAAGGGACACAAAAAAGAAACACACACACACTTATAGTACCGAAAGAATAAAGAGACAAAAATAGTCTCATAGATAATACTAAATTGCTATGAACTTATTTCGTAGTATTTCTAATAGTATAAGAACCCCAAAAAGACTTATCTCGGAGTCAAAAGAATATAATGGGGTTAATATCCGGCAGCTTAGAGAAGGACTTATCTCGTAGTCACAAAAATGCTAATAAGCTGCAAATGGCAGACCCAATTACCAGATAGCAAAATTAAAAAACGGCTACAAGAAAAAGCACATCACATTGAATAAATATTGCACACTAGAGGCAGTGAAAAAAAGCCTATATAGCACTTGCGGCAGCCATTACCTTGCAAGTGAGGGCAGAATCACCCTAATACAGTAAAAAATAATAAGGCTACCATATTCATCTCTGATTATACAGCGTGATATTACCAGATAGCAAAATTAAAAAACGGCTACAAGAAAAAGCACATCACATTGAATAATGCCAAAAATAATGCTTTTGCCGCACACTGTATTGCTCTCTCGGCCAGGGGTAATGAGACCCCACTTTTTGACCCCTGATGAACCCTCAGCGGATTAAGAGGGGGAAACGCGTCGGGTTTCCATATGCATCAAGTGGCTGATAAGTATAATGTTGTACATTATTTTTGGCAGATCCTGCGGTGGCACTATCTATTTAGATTTAATCTACTGAGCAATTATGCTATGTGACTTTGTATGCATTGCTACTTGAATATTGGTGTACCACGCTGTATAATCAGAGATGAATATGGTAGCCTTATTATTTTTTACTGTATTAGGGTGATTCTGCCCTCACTTGCAAGGTAATGGCTGCCGCAAGTGCTATATAGGCTTTTTTTCACTGCCTCTAGTGTGCAATATTTATTCAATGTGATGTGCTTTTTCTTGTAGCCGTTTTTTAATTTTGCTATCTGGTAATTGGGTCTGCCATTTGCAGCTTATTAGCATTTTTGTGACTACGAGATAAGTCCTTCTCTAAGCTGCCGGATATTAACCCCATTATATTCTTTTGACTCCGAGATAAGTCTTTTTGGGGTTCTTATACTATTAGAAATACTACGAGATAAGTTCATAGCAATTTAGTATTATCTATGAGACTATTTTTGTCTCTTTATTCTTTCGGTACTATAAGTGTGTGTGTGTTTCTTTTTTGTGTCCCTTTTTGTATATGCAGGGAGACGTAGGGGTTATTAGGGATACCGACGTTGAGCGGGGGCGCCATATCGTCTACAACTAGGGTGCCAACCTCCGCGACTAGGAAGGGTGAAATTAGGGCTGACTAGGGTAACTTAGCCATTGGCCCAATATTTGAATACTGAAGAGAACTAAAAACAATTTTTTATCCCTTCATTTTTTGTCCTCTACTACTCCTTCTTTTAGTCATTTTCACTAATGTTTTTAGTCATTGAATTAAAAGCTAAATTTTAGGGGTTATTCTTTTTGTGCTTCTGGTGTTATTATTGAATATATAATCCCACTGATTAATTTTGAGGTCAATCAGTGGGAGTAGAAATAAACAAATCTGTTCGGAATCAATCGTCAAACATAAATTCGGCACGAATATGGTAACAATAATGCTCTCAGTGTAATAAACAAAACAAGGTAATCTTTTAGTTATGATACCGTTTAATGGCTAACAATAATAAAATGATGTTACAAAGCAAGGTTTCTGTACTTCTTAGGTCCCTTCCTCAGGCATGGTGTAACAAAGTTTATGAAGAAACACAAATATATGCATAAACAAACAGCAACAAATAAAAAGAGAAAAAAGAGGGGCATGATATAATAAATAAAACTTTGAATAAAACTTTTTCTCTTTTTCTTTTTGCTGTTTGTCCAAATATTTCGTTTTTTTAGAAACCTTGTTACACCATGCCTGAGGAAGGGACCCAAGAAGTCCCAAAAGCTTGCTTTGTAACATCATTTATTTTATTATTGTTTGTCATTAAAAGGTATCATAAATACAAGATTATCTTGTTTTCGCACCAAGAGCATTATTTTTTTCAACTGGCTAACACGGTACAAACCCCCCCTTTTTTTTTCTTTTAACTTATGGTAACAATATGGCACGAATATGGCAAATTCAGATTCGGTGACAGATTTCAAACATATTCACTCAACTCTAGTACCAAGCTCTGCAGCTAGGCGGGTATCCATCTACCTATGTGCTTTGTAGGAACATCCTCACACATACAGTGGATACGGAAAGTATTCATACCCCTTTAAATTTTTCACTCTTTGTATCATTGCATCCATCTGGTAAACTCAAAAAAGTTCATTTTTTTTCTCATTAACGTACACTCTGCACTCCATCTTGACTGAAAAAAAACAGAAATGTAGAAATTTGTGCAAATTTATTTTAAAAGAAACACTGAAATATCACATGGACACAAGTATTCAGACCCTTTTCTCAGACACTCTTATTTAAGTCACATGCTGTCCATTTCCTTGTGATCCTCCTTGAGATTGTTCTACTCCTTCATTGGAGCCCTGCAGTGTTTAATTAAACGGATAGGACTTGATTTGTAAAAGCACACTCCTGTCTATATAAGACCTCACAGCTCTCAGTGCATGTCAGACCAAATGAGAATCATGAGGTCAAAGGAACTGGCTAAGGAGCTCAGAGACAGAATTGTGGCAAGGCACACATCTGGCCAAGGTTACCAAAGAATTTCTGCAGTACTCAAGGTTCCTAAGAGCACAATGGCCTCCATAATCCTTAAATGGAAGAAGTTTGGGACCACCAGAAGTCTTCCTAGACCTGGCTGTCCAGCCAAACTGAGCAATCATGGGAGAAGAGCCTTGGTGAGAGAGGTAAAGAACCCCAAGATCACTGTGGCTGAGCTCCACAGATGCAGTAGGCAGATGGGAGAAATTCCACAAAGTCAACTATCACTGTAGCCCACCACCATTCGGGCCTTTATGGGAGAGTGGCCCGACGAAAGCCTCTCCTCAGTGCCAGACATATGAAAGCCTGCATAGAGGCACAACCCCCAACTGTGGACGTCGGCACTCAGACCATCCTCATGGAGTCGGTTTCTAACCATTTGTGCAGACACATGCACATTTGTGGCCTGCTGGATGTCATTTTGCAGGGCTCCTCCTGTTCCTCTTGGCACAAAGGCTGAGGTAGCGGTCATGCTGCTGGGTTGTTGCCCTCCTATGGCCCCCTCCATGTCTCCTGGTAGCGCCTCCATCCTCTGGACACTACGCTGACAGACATAGCAAACTTTCTTGCCACAGCTCGCATTTATGTGCCATTCTGGATGAGCTGCATTACCTGAGCCACTTGTGTTGGTTGTAGAGTCCATCTCATGCTACCACGAGTGTGAAAGCACAACCAACATTCAAAAGTGACCAAAACATCAGCCAGAAAGCATTAGTACGGAGATGTGGCCTATGGTCCCCACCTGCAGAACCACTCCTTTATTGAGGGTGTCTTGATAAATGCCAATAATTTCCATCTGTTGTCTATTCCATTTGCACAACAGCATGTGAAATTGATTGTCAATCAGTGTTGCTTCCCAAGTGGACAGTTTGATTTCACAGAAGTTTGATTTACTTAGGAGTTATATTCTGTTGTTTAAGTGTTCCCTTTATTTTTTTTGAGCAGTGTATAATCTAATCTATCTCATTCCTTCTATCAATCATCTATAGATAGGTATGGATACATAGATATATCTATAGATAGATATATCTATTGATACATAGATATATCTATCGATATATCTATAGCTAGATATATCTATAGATATAAAAAATCTGCGTTAGGCCGGGGTCACACTTTCAAGAAACTCGCACCTTGATGCCCGTCACTGCCGTCGGCACTTGGACCGGAGCATTCAGCTGCATAGAAATACATGCAGCCACACACTCTGGTCCCAAGTGCCGGCGGCAGTGCCAGGTATCGAAGTGCAAGACTCATGTGAGATTCTCGTAAAAGTGTGACCCCGGCCTTAAACGCAATGTTTAATTTTTAAAAAAATGGAAAAAAAACAATTGCGTGGGCTCCAGCGCAATTTTCAAGTCCAGAGAGGGAATGCCAGCAACTGGGGGCTGATGTTTATAGCCTGGGAGGCGGTTAATACCCATGGCCCCTTCCCAGGCTATGAATATCTGCAAGAAAATAGGGGGAGAAGCCAGCACTGCTTAAGGTTAGAACACATAAATTGAAGTGCATATGCACATAATATCCAGCTGTATTCAAAAATGAGATATTTAGCAAAAAAATTGATCAATTCAATTGAGCCGCCGCGCCAAGGCAATCTCATGTGGGGGGTCCTACTCTATATTTATAATAAATACTGTGCCATTACGGCCTCCTAAGAGCATGACCACATCAAGTGCAATCTGTACCTGAACATTGCTGGATCGCTCCCATGAAGCCAGATGACGCAAGTGCAGATGAAGGCCAACCAGGTCTGAACACAGACATATCAGGATTGACCTCCACACATTGCCCAACCAGCAAACATGGATGAAGGGCGATGTTGGCCCAGACACAGGTGCACAATTAAATAAAGCTTGGGGCAGGGCGGGGCTGCCGTGTGTGTGCACAGCAGCCTAGATCCATCATAATGAACACAGAAAAATTTATAGCGGACATAGCCAAGCGTGCACGGCAGCAGTGGTGGTGAGCCACAAACCAACAACAAGAAAATAGGGGGAGAAGCCAGCACTGCTTAAGGTTAGAACGCATAAATTGAAGTGCATATGCACATAATATCCAGCTGTATTCAAAAATGAGATATTTAGCAAAAAAATGATCAATTCAATTGAGCCACCCCGCCGCGCCAAGGCAATCTCATGTGGGGGGTCCTACTCTATATTTATAATAAATACTGTGCCATTACGGCCTCCTAAGAGCATGACCACATCAAGTGCAATCTGTACCTGAACATTGCTGGATCGCTCCCATGAAGCCAGATGATGCAAGTGCAGATGAAGGCCAACCAGGTCTGAACACAGACATATCAGGATTGACCTCCACACATTGCCCAACCAGCAAACATGGATGAAGGGCGATATTGGCCCGGACACAGGTGCACAATTAAATAAAGCTTGGGGCAGGGCGGGGCTGCCATGTGTGTGCACAGCAGCCTAGATCCATCATAATGAACACAGAAAAATTTATAGCGGACATAGCCAAGCGTGCACGGCAGCAGTGGTGGTGAGCCACAAACCAACAACAAGAAAATAGGGGGAGAAGCCAGCACTGCTTAAGGTTAGAACGCATAAATTGAAGTGCATATGCACATAATATCCAGCTGTATTCAAAAATGAGATATTTAGCAAAAAAAAAATTGATCAATTCAATTGAGCCACCCCGCCGCGCCAAGGCAATCTCATGTGGGGGGTCCTACTCTATATTTATAATAAATACTGTGCCATTACGGCCTCCTAAGAGCATGACCACATCAAGTGCAATCTGTACCTGAACATTGCTGGATCGCTCCCATGAAGCCAGATGATGCAAGTGCAGATGAAGGCCAACCAGGTCTGAACACAGACATATCAGGATTGACCTCCACACATTGCCCAACCAGCAAACATGGATGAAGGGCGATGTTGGCCCAGACACAGGTGCACAATTAAATAAAGCTTGGGGCAGGGCGGGGCTGCCATGTGTGTGCACAGCAGCCTAGATCCATCATAATGAACACAGAAAAATTTATAGCGGACATAGCCAAGCGTGCACGGCAGCAGTGGTGGTGAGCCACAAACCAACAACAAGAAAATAGGGGGAGAAGCCAGCACTGCTTAAGGTTAGAACGCATAAATTGAAGTGCATATGCACATAATATCCAGCTGTATTCAAAAATGAGATATTTAGCAAAAAAATGATCAATTCAATTGAGCCACCCCGCCGCGCCAAGGCAATCTCATGTGGGGGGTCCTACTCTATATTTATAATAAATACTGTGCCATTACGGCCTCCTAAGAGCATGACCACATCAAGTGCAATCTGTACCTGAACATTGCTGGATCGCTCCCATGAAGCCAGATGACGCAAGTGCAGATGAAGGCCAACCAGGTCTGAACACAGACATATCAGGATTGACCTCAATTTTTTTGCCAAATATCTCATTTTTGAATACAGCTGGATATTATGTGCATATGCACTTCAATTTATGCGTTCTAACCTCAAGCAGTGCTGGCTTCCCCCCCTATTTTCTTGTTGTTGGTTTGTGGCTCACCACCACTGCTGCCGTGCACGCTTGGCTATGTCCGCTATAAATTTTTCTGTGTTCATTATGATGGATCTAGGCTGCTGTGCACACACACGGCAGCCCCGCCCTGCCCCAAGCTTTATTTAATCATGCACCTGTGTCCGGGCCAATATCGCCCTTCATCTATGTTTCCTGGTTGGGCAATGTGTGGAGGTCAATCTTGATATGTCTGTGTTCAGACCTGGTTGGCCTTCATCTGCACTTGCTTCATCTGGCTTCATGGGAGCGATTCAGCAATGTTCAGGTACAGATTGCACTTGATGTGGTCATGCTCTTAGGAGGCCGTAATGGCACAGTATTTATTATAAATGTAGAGTAGGACCCCCCACATGAGATTGCCTTGGCGCGGCGGGGTGGCTCAATTGAATTGATCAATTTTTTTGCCAAATATCTCATTTTTGAATACAGCTGGATATTATGTGCATATGCACTTCAATTTATGCGTTCTAACCTCAAGCAGTGCTTGCTTCCCCCCCTATTTTCTTGTTGTTGGTTTGTGGCTCACCACCACTGCTGCCGTGCACGCTTGGCTATGTCCGCTATAAATTTTTCTGTGTTCATTATGATGGATTTAGGCTGCTGTGCACACACACGGCAGCCCCGCCCTGCCCCAAGCTTTATTTAATCATGCACCTGTGTCCGGGCCAATATCGCCCTTCATCTATGTTTCCTGGTTGGGCAATGTGTGGAGGTCAATCTTGATATGTCTGTGTTCAGACCTGGTTGGCCTTCATCTGCACTTGCTTCATCTGGCTTCATGGGAGCGATTCAGCAATGTTCAGGTACAGATTGCACTTGATGTGGTCATGCTCTTAGGAGGCCGTAATGGCACAGTATTTATTATAAATGTAGAGTAGGACCCCCCCACATGAGATTGCCTTGGCGCGGCGGGGTGGCTCAATTGAATTGATCAATTTTTTTGCCAAATATCTCATTTTTGAATACAGCTGGATATTATGTGCATATGCACTTCAATTTATGCGTTCTAACCTCAAGCAGTGCTGGCTTCCCCCCCTATTTTCTCTATGAATATCTGCATAGCCTGTACTGGCTATTAAAATAGGGGGGACTAAAAAAAAAACAAAAAACGTGGGGTTCCCCTATAATTAATATCCAGAAAGGCTATGCAGACAGCTACGGGCTGATATTCATAGCCTAGGAACGGGCCATGGATATTGCCCCCCCAAGCTACAAACACCAGCCCGCAATTTTAATTTTACATTAAAAATTAATTAACAGAGCATTGCTGCTAATGCAGGCAAAAAAGGGCATAAATAATAACAATCACACCTTACATGAGATAATCCATATTAAATCAGTTCAAGCACAAAAAAATTAATAAAACACCCGTTTTACATTTAAAGCCCAATATAGGCATTTGACCTCAAGTGAGGAAACAAAAGGGTAAAGTGTCTGGTGCTGGAAAAAGTGCACTAGTGCTGTATTGCATAAGGGATTAACCTATCAGCATAAGTATGAAGTATGCACACGAGCAGGGATTAGCCTATTGTCATAGGCACAAAGTGCACACAAAGGTTAAACAATATAAGGTGCTGTAATCACAAAACTTACATGGAATAAGGAGTGCTGCCTTCTGAGGAAGCTGCGGCGTAACGCGCGTAGGGGCGGCAGGCTTGGGCAGCACTCCTTATTCCATGTAAGTTTTGTGATTACAGCACCTTATATTGTTTAACCTTTGTGTGCACTTTGTGCCTATGACAATAGGCTAATCCCAGCTAGTGTGCGCACTTCATACTTATGCTAATAGGTTAATCCCTTATGCAATACAGCACTAGTGCACTTTTTGTCTATGACAATAGGCTAATCCCTGCTCGTGTGCGCACTTCATACTTATGCTAATAGGTTAGTCCCTTATGCAATACAGCACTAGTGCACTTTTTGCCTATGACAATAGGCTAATCCCTGCTAGTGTGCGCACTTCATACTTATGTTAATAGGTTAATCCCTTATGCAATACAGCACTTTGTGCCTATGACAATAGGCTAATCCCTGCTAATAGGTTAGTCCCTTATGCAATACAGCACTAGTGCACTTTTTGCCTATGACAATAGGCTAATCCCTGCTCGTGTGCGCACTCCCTTATGCAATACAGCACTTTGTGCCTATGACAATAGGCTAATCCCTGCTAATAGGTTAGTCCCTTATGCAATACAGCACTAGTGCACTTTTTGCCTATGACAATAGGCTAATCCCTGCTAGTGTGTGCACTTCATACTTATGCTAATAGGTTAATCCCTTATGCAATACAGCACTAGTGCACTTTTTGCCTATGACAATAGGCTAATCTCTGCTTGTGTGCGCACTTCATACTTATGCTAATAGGTTAGTCCCTTATGCAATACAGCACTAGTGGACTTTTTGCCTATGACAATAGGCTAATCCATGCTAGTGTGCACACTTCATACTTATGCTAATAGGTTAATCCCTTATGTCCCTTATGCAATACAGCACTAGTGCACTTTTTGCCTATGACAATAGGCTAATCCCTGCTTGTGTGCGCACTTCATACTTATGCTAATAGGTTAGTCCCTTATGCAATACAGCACTAGTGCACTTTTTGCCTATGACAATAGGCTAATCCCTGCTCGTGTGCGCACTTCATACTTATGCTAATAGGTTAGTCCCTTATGCAATACAGCACTAGTGCACTTTTTGCCTATGACAATAGGCTAATCCCTGATCGTGTGCGCACTTCATACTTATGCTAATAGGTTAGTCCCTTATGCAATACAGCACTAGTGCACTTTTTGCCTATGACAATAGGCTAATCCCTGCTAGTGTGCGCACTTCATACTTATGCTAATAGGTTAGTCCCTTATGCAATACAGCACTAGTGCACTTTTTGCCTATGACAATAGGCTAATCCCTGCTCGTGTGCGCACTTCATACTTATGCTAATAGGTTAGTCCCTTATGCAATACAGCACTAGTACACTTTTTGCCTATGACAATAGGCTAATCCCTGCTCGTGTGCGCACTTCATACTTATGCTAATAGGTTAGTCCCTTATGCAATACAGCACTAGTGCACTTTTTGCCTATGACAATAGGCTAATCCCTGCTTGTGTGCGCACTTCATACTTATGTTAATAGGTTAATCCCTTATGCAATCGGGCAGTACTTTGTGCCTATGACAATAGGCTAATCCCTGCTAATAGGTTAGTCCCTTATGCAATACAGCACTAGTGCACTTTTTGCCTATGACAATAGGCTAATCCCTGCTCGTGTGCGCACTTCATACTTATGCTAATAGGTTAATCCCTTATGCAATACAGCACTTTGTGCCTATGACAATAGGCTAATCCCTGCTCGTGTGCGCACTTCATACTGATGCTAATAGGTTAATCCCTTATGCAATACAGCACTAGTGCACTTTTTCCAGCACCAGACACTTTACCCTTTTGTTTCCTCACTTGAGGTCAAATGCCTATATTGGGCTTTAAATGTAAAACGGGGGTATTTTATTAATTTTTTGTGCTTGTACTGATTTAATATGGATTCTCATATGTAAGGTGTAATTGTTATTTATGCCCTTTTGTGCCTGCATTAGCAGTAATGCTCTGTTAATTAATTTTAATGTAATAAAATTTATTTGGTTTGCAAAAACTCTTTTTATCCCTAGTTCTTGCTTAATTGTCTTGACAGAGGGATTTGGGTGTATTAGTTGTAATTTGAGTTGTGCTATACTTTTTCTTCCTACGATTGGGAATTTATTTGTTACATTAAGAATAAAGTATTTTAATGGAATAAAACACAACACGGTTTTCAGATTTTTATTGCACGCCTAATCCATGAGACGGCCTTGCTCACCTGCAAAAAAAAATTTAAAAAACAAACCAATACTATACTCCCTGTCTGACGCAATCCCTCTTTAATGAGTGTCTCGCGATGATCACGTCGGGTGATGTCACTGCTCTACAGGGCCTCCCAGTGATGCACTGACAGGAGGTACCCTCCTGCAGTGCATCACTAAAGAGGTCAAGCGAGTTCATTCTCTCTTTCACCGGCAATGCTGTGTGAGAAAATTCCCACACAGCATTGCAGGAGAGAATGAAATGAAGTGACCTCTCCCGGCAGCAGCGGAGGGACATACACAGCGGAGGATTACCTCCGCTGTCAGTGCGTCGTGGTGGCCGTGTAGAGCAGTGACATCACCCGATGTCAGTGTTGTACACCGGAGATCGTCGTGAGAAACTTGTTATTAACTGGACTACGGCAAAAAGGTAATGTATAGGTTGTTTTATTTTATTTTTATTAAAGGAGACGAGGGCGTCGGAACTAGGTGATTGGTGAGTATGTACTGTATGTTCTGTATGTTTTTTTTACTACTGATCACAGCTATTGTCTGATGGGACTACTTTCCCATCATCGGCAATGATGTCACAGTGAGCATTCATTGCCGGATGGGAGCAGTAGTCCTATCAGACAATGCCTGCTTACACAGACACACACACATACTCGCAGACCCCCGCACACACCACACATGCACATAGTCACCACCCACACTCCGTCCACACACTTTCCTCCTCCCGGTCCGCAGCGTTTCATCTGCAGCAAAACTGCAGATCCTTTTTACATCTGCGGTTTTGCCAGACTTAATGCAAGTCAATGGGGCAGAAACGCTGCAGATCCGCAAAAAGGGTTGACATGCTGCAAGAAAAAAAATGCTGCGATTCCGCGCGTTTTTTTTCCACAGCATGTACACATCAATTTTTTTTTTTCCATAGGTTAACATTGTTTTGAAAATCCACTGGGAATCCGCAACAAATCCGCAACGTGTGCACACAGCCTAATGTAGAAAAAAAAAAAGAACTTCTTTGAATTTACCAAATGGCTGCAATGAAACACAGAGTGAAGTTTAAAGGGGTCTGAATACTTTCTGTTCCCACTGTATAATATCCTTTCCCACAAGCTTTTGCTGCTTACCATTTTCAACCCTTCTGGTGAGTATATACGATATTGTTAATTTTATGTAGTTAGTTACACTGTGACATGTCATATTTGTTTTTTTTTTTTCTTATTGGTTTTGTTATTGGACTGTTTAAGGAAATAAAAATACATTTGTGATTTTAGGGGATTCTTTCGTGTTAGCTAGAGTCTGTCACCCCCCAAATTCCAATTAAACCATTTATACTGTACATTCATATAGACGACTTAGTCCCTATAAAAATCATACTTCTGGTGTAGATTTTACAAAACATTTTAAAGTATGCAAGTGAGGGGACCTCAGTGCACCTTTCTGCCTCTCTGCACCTCCCTTTAGGTTGATTGACAGCGCTTACTTCAGAATGCTGCCTAAATTGAATCCTTAGTCCTGCACACTCTCGCTGTAGGAGCCTGTGAGTGCACGGTGTCTGTGTGTGCAGTAGCGTTCTCATCCCTCTCTCCTGTCTCTAGCAGCCACTCACTACAAATAGTATCATATCGTAGCGGGTGGCTGATGAGAGCAGAAGAGGGAAATTAAAGTGTGACAGACGCTTTCCGCACTTGCTATGCTCTTGCAGTTTTAGTACAGTTGTGCTCAAAAGTTTACATACCCCGGCAAAATTTTTGCTTTCTTGGCCTTTTTTCAGAGAATATGAATGATAATACCAAAACTTTTTCTCCACTCATGGTTAGTGCTTGGGTGAAGCCATTTACTGTCAAACTACTGTGTTTTCTCTTTTTAAATCATAATGACAACCCAAAACACCCAAATGACCCTGATCAAAAGTTCACACACCACATTTCTTAATACCGTGAATTGCACCCTCTAACATCAATGACAGCTTGAAGTCTTTTGTGGTAGTTGTGGATGAGGTTCTTTATTTTATTTTCTCAGATGGTAAAGCTGCCCACTCTTCTTGGCAAAAAGCCTCCAGTTCCTGTAAAAAACTGTGCAAATTGCCTTTTCAGAGAGGAAGAGGACTTGAACTCTATAGCGCCACCTGTTGGTAGTAGCAATTCTACAAGTCACAATCAACCCTTTAACGAGTCTTGTAATATGACTTAGGATAAAAGCCAAATCAGAATCTCAATTTGCAGACACGGTGTTTCGGGCTATTGGCCCTCGTCAGTGCAAAGTATGAGAACTGATTTGGCTAGGTGAGAGGCTCTGGACTGAGGTCTAAGGGGTAAGGTTTCTCCAATAATATGCAAATTGCCTCTTCAGAGAGGAAGAGGACTTGAACTCTATAGCGCCACCTGTTGGTAGTAGCGATCCTACAAGTTACAATCAACACTTTAATGAGTCTTCTAATATGACCTGGCTTTTATCCCAAGTCATACTACAAGACTCGTTAAAGGGTTGATTGTAACTTGTAGGATCGCTACCCCTGGTAGCTGAGACCCCAAATTCAGACTCTGGGGGGCGCTATACCCTTATTCCTCAGCGCCGTTAAAAAGCGGCGCTGTGGCTTAAGTACCCTTAACTGCCGCAGTTAAAGGCGTATCGGCGGTTGTTAAGGGGTTAAAAAGAGAAAACACAGTAGCATGACAAATGTCTTTACCCAACCACTAACCATGAGTGGAGAAAAAGTTTTGGTTTTATCATTCATATTCTCTGAAAGGCCAAGAAAGCAAAAATTTTGCCGGGGTATGTAAACTTTTTAGCACAACTGTATGTATAATGCTGAGGATTCAATATAGGTTGTGTGCCAAAGCGAGCTCTGTCAATCAACATAAGTGGGTGGAGGATTGTAACTGAGTGAGCAAAACAGTTCACCAAGCTGATGACTACACTAAGTGTGCCCCCTGATTTATGTATCTACAAGACTTTTTTTTTTATATATAAAAAGAAATAAGTAAAATCTTCAATACAAGTATGATTTTTGGGGGACTGAGTCGCATATATGAATGTATAAATGGTATAATTTTGAGCATGCCATATACTCCTTTTAAAATATAATACATGTATCTATTGTTTGTTAGTGACTAAAGACAACAACCGAGAGTTGGGGACATGGTCTTTTCTCCACTACTCACTGCTGGCAAACTGGGAACATCAGAAACCTCATGTGCGTCCTGATGCATTGTATTACTAAATTAAAGTCAAGCTTTTTGTCAGTGATGACATATAATGCATTTTATAACTATTGTATACACCATTCTATTACAGAATTATACACAATCATTTATATTCACTCAATTTATTAATAAAATGACTTTATAAGATATCTAGAAACATAAAAGCATAAGTCAACAAAATAGTTTCAGATTGCTTTACAACATCATTTAAACTTAACAGTATGTGTTCTTGTTGTCTCTTACAGGATTATAAAACATAAAAGGCCAATGTTTTAACATAAAAAAGCATTTTATACAATAAGGAAAAAAAAAATCAATAACATTTTACAGGGATTGATGTTTCCCACGTCAGTAGCTTTACTTTTGTGGCCTCTTTCACGTGATCTGGAGACACCCTATCAAAAATGTTTTCCGTCTTTTTGGTGCAAGATATAAACAACTTTTTCACCAAAATGACGCAAGTGTAAGCAGACCTCATGAACGTTATGTGTAAAAAGGCCTAGGTATTGGAGAGTCGTGCTTAGAAAATGAAGGATTTTTAGAAAAGTTTAAGAAAACATAAAACCCTGGATCAGTTCATGTGATAATGAAGAAAAAAAATTTTTTTTAGAAGATTTAAAGGAACTACTTTGCATAATTATTAAAGGAAATCTGTCAGTAGGATCAATTCTCCTAAGCCGTCTATATGGGCATGCAGGTCATAGAAAGTTGTATAAAATGATACCTTGATATCTGCGATCCGATGTCTTATTATAAAGAAGTACATGTTATTCTTAGCACACATACTTCTGAATGAGGCCTATCAGTGTTTTTTTCATAGATGGAACACAAAAAAATACCAGGAAAAGGCAGAGATGTTTACCTGCCCAGGCCGCCAAACAAATGCACTATCAGGATGCAGTGGACCCATGTAGTTAAGATGGCGGCAACACAGGTACAGAAATACCGATGAGGCAACCACTCACAAACTCATCGGTATTTCTGCACCTGCATTTGTTTGGAGGCCTGGGCACGTAAGCATCTCTGCCTTTTGCTAGTATTTTTTTTGAATTTTTGGAGGATCTCTAAATCTCCTTTTGTGCTATATTTGTATAGATGGAACACAACCATGATAGCCTATGGGGTTGTTCACATGTCCGTGGTTTTTCTCAGACCGTGTGTCCATGAAAAACTCAAGAAGACAGGTCTGTTTTTTTCTGGATGAAAAATGCCAATGCAAGTATATAGATCCATGAAAAATACGTACAGCACACGGATGGCATCAGTGTAGTGTTTGCGGGCTGTGTGTAATTAACACTACAAAGGATTGGTGAAACTATCCATCCGTAAAAAATACTGATGACACCCCGATGGTAAAAAAAATGGACACATGGAACAAATATGGCTGACACATTGATCATACTGTACCATTTCTTCACATTCATGTTTAAACTTGTGACTATAACGAACAGTACGGAAGAGCGGAGCTTTGTCTCATTACAAACACATCTGCAGTGAGATGCTGTCTTTGGGAAGGAAGCCGAGTAAGAATTAGTTGTAACGAGGCACAGATGTACTGGTTTTCTGGGAGATCCGAGTTTGGCCTAAAGATTTTAACAGTTCATTTACATGTTAAGAAAAGTGTGAATTTCTCTGGAGTAAGACTTTGGATCAAATATATAATTTTATTCAACTTTCTAAGACATGCACGACCACGTAGACGCCTTAGGAGGATTGATCTTACCAAAAGGGATTCCCTTTAAATATAAGACATTATTTGCACAATCTTACTTAAAAGGCTTACTAAGGGTTGTTAACACAACATTTTCCCAGGCACTCCATAGGAACACACTGTTTTATTAGGATATACTATTATGAAGATGTGTTGTTAAAATCCCACTGAGAAAATATAATATGCGATGCAATGATCTATGCAAAAGTTGACTTACTTTGCCATCTCAACACATCATTCAGCACTTTACTCCGAAATAGCATTGAGAGGTACTGTTTATCCACTTAGTGAACATGTCGAATTCAGGGATGACAAATCTCATTTTATCATTTAGTTGAGTATGCACTTCAAAAGATTAGGTTCTGCTTTGGCACGCATCATCATAGACACCGCAACACAAAACTTTTGAGACAACAAAATGAGGATTTGCACTTTTTTTTAACTACTTTTTTAACCAATGTCTCATTCAATCATGATAGAAAAAAAAGCCCAGAAATGTTACAGAAAGTGCTCAGCGCAACCACACAGTATTCAGCTGTGTCTGGTTCTTGATACTGGTGTCCATCTTAAGCACTTCTCTGATAGCCATTGTTGCATAAGTAGATGGAGGCAGGGAGAACTCCATCTTTAATGCTCTGTATTTTCCTTCTGTAAGAAAAAGCAAAGAGAGTCAGTCATAAGAACATATACATACACACTGTGTCAGTAAACTGCAATTAATGAATAAATATTGCTTGGGAAAGTCTTCAATGAATGCAGGTTTTACCCCAGAATGAAGAATTCTGATAATGCCGGATCAATTTTTGTCAGAGAAAACCCCCCCGATTTCTCTGATGAGATATATTACAAAGTTGCTTATTTTCATGTGTACTATTGATTTCTGAAATAAAAATTAAAAATTATGGTTAATCCAAATATTAACCCCTTTGCGACATCAGGCGTAATAGTACGCCGATGTCGGACTCCCTCCATTTAATGTGGGATCTGGCGGTGAGCCCACATCTCTCTCGGGACAAGTCAGCTGTTTTTAACAGCTTGACAAGTGCCCAGGACAGCCGCAGGTGAAATCGCGATCCACCCACTGCTATTAACCCCTTAAATGATGCTGTCAAACGCTGACAGCGGCATTTAACAAGAACGTCCGGAAATCTGCCCACCGGTGACCCACGCCACGTGATCGCGGGTTACCAATGGGTTGGCATGACAACCGGAGGTCTCCTGGAGACCCTGTATGGTTGTCGTGGTCGGCGCTCATAGCTACCAGGACTCCAGCTTTTATATTTAAAGAGGTTGCCTACTACTTTTACCTCTTCTTATTGGCTGTGGTCCGACATCTGGCACCCCCGCCAATCAGCTGTCACCGGTGGCGGCCGGAAGTATTGACTTGCGGAGCTGGCAGTCTTCTGGTAGTGGCTTAAGCAGGCAAGTGCACATCCACCTCCTATTGATTTGAATAGGAGGCAGATGTGCAGTGCCAAGCCTCAGCCACTACCAGAAGAAGGAGAAGCTCAGCAAATGAGGGTACCAGGTGTCAGACACCGTCCGATCAGACATTGATGACCTATCCCAAGGATAGGTCATTAATGTAAAAGTAGTGGATAACCTCTTTAAACCCCTTCTCGACCTTTGACGCCACATAGGCATCATGAAAAGTCATGCCAATACGACCCATGACGCCTATGTGGCGTCATTAATTGATTGCCCCCCTGCGGGTCGGGTGACCGGGGTCACTTAAAGGTCACCCGACCCGCACACAGAGGACCCTTCATAGTTAAGCCCAGGGGGCGTAGCTTAGCTCCCACATGCCTACGATCGCTCTGATTGGCTGTTAAAAGTGAAACCGCCAATCAGAGCGATTGTATTATTTCACCAATGAAATTTGGTGAAATATTACAATCCAGTCATGGCCGATGCTGCAATAGCATCGGCCATGGCTGGAGACACTGATCAGACCCCCCCCCACGACTGACTGCACCGATCGGCTGCCGCCACCGACAGACGACACTGATCGTCAGCCGCCGTCATAATCTGCCCCCCCTGCCTTCCGATTCCCCCCCCCTCACCCTCCACGGTGCCTCCGATGTCCCTCTGCCGTCCCGGCGTCCCGCCGTCTCGGATCATGGGCGCCATCTTGGAAAATGGCAGGCGCATGCGCAGTGCGCCTGCTCGAATCTGAAACGCTGCAGATTCATTCATTTTGATCACTGTGATAAACTCTCACAGTGATCAAAATAAAAAAAAGTATATCACTGCCCCCCTTATCACCCTCATATGTAGGGACAAATAATAAAATAAAGAAAATATTTTTATTTTTCCATTAGGGTTAGGGCTAGGGTTGGAATTAGGGTTAGGGTTGGAATTAAGGTTGGTTAGGGTTATGATTAGGATTGGGATTAGGGGTGTGTTGGGGTTAGGGTTAGAGATAGAATTGAGGGGTTTCCACTGTTTAGGCACATCACGGGGTCTCCAAACGCGACATGGCGCCACCATTTATTCCAGCCAATTTTGCGTTCAAGAAGTCAAACAGTGCTCCCTCCATTTCGAGCCCCAACGTGTGCCCAAACAGTGGTCCCCCCCACATATGGGGTACCAGCGTACTCAGGACAAACTGGACAACTTTTGGGGTCTAATTTATCCTGTTACCCTTGTGAAAATAAAAAAAAGTGGGCTAAAAATTATTCTTTGAGGAAAAAAAAATATTTTTTTTTCACGGCTCTGCGTTATAAACTTCTGTGAAGCACTTGGGGGTTCAAAGTGCTCACCACCCATCTAGATTAGTTCCTTGGGTGGTCTAGTTTCCAAAATGGGGTCACTTGTGGGGGAGCTCCAATGTTTAGGCGCACAGGGGCTCTCCAAACGCGACATGGTGTCCGCTAACGATTAGAGCTAATTTTCCATTCAAAAACTCAAATGGTGCTCCTTCCCTTCCGGGCCCTGCCGTGCGCCCAAACAGTGGTTTATGACCAGATATGAGGTATCGGTGTACGCAGAAGAAATTGCCCAACAAATTTAGGATCCATTTTATCCTGTTGCCCATGTGAAAATGAAAAAATTGAGGCTAAAATAAATTTTTTGTAAAAAAAAGTACTTTTTTTTTTTTTAACGGATCAATTTGTGAAGCACCTGGGGGTCCAAAGTGCTCATTATGCATCTAGATAAGTTCCCTGGAGGGTCTAGTTTTCAAAATGGGGTCACTTGTTGGGGAGAGCCAATGTTTAGGCACACAGGGGCTCTCCAAACGCGACATGGCAACTGCTAAATATTCTAGCATATTTTCCATTCAAAAAGTAAAATGGAGCCCTGCCGTTGTTTTCTGTATTATAGTTACAGTTGAGTTGCCAGTTTGTTCTCTATTCTATTGCTTCTCCTACTGCTTTCTCACTAACTGAGTAATTGAACGCCAGCCGGTTGGGTGTATACTGCGGAGGAGGAGCTAACTTTTTTATGTGCATAGTGTCAGTCTCCTAGTGGCAGCAGCTTACACCCATGGTTCCTGTGTCCCCCAATGAAGGTTCCGAGAAACAGATTTTACAGTAAGCAACCAAAATCCTGTTTTCTTTTCCATTCAAGCAGTTGAACTGCGTATAGAACTGTTGTAATGTTCTGACATCTATGCAAGTCTCTGAAGAATGTCACTCACAATCAAAATGGGTATACCTGTGTTGAAGACTGGCAATGGTTTTCCTTCCATCTTTTCTATATCAGTTCCAACTAAAGGAATCTTTGTATCATCATATTCAATTACTTCCCTGAACGAATAAAATAAAAATAAATAAATAACCATAATATCTTGTAAGTAAACAATATAACATACAAATTAATACTAGAAATCACACCAATTATATAAAATAGAAATCTGCTTACAGCTGACATGTGCCCCTAACAGCCGAGGGTGGAATCGCGATCCACCCACAGCTGTTAACCTGTTAAATGCCGCTGTCAATCTCCGACAGTGGCATTTAACGTGATCGCACCTGAAATGCGTCACTAATCCCGACCATCGGCGCCCGTGTCATATGACTGCGGGTTGCCGATGGGTTGGCATGATAACCATGTGGTTGTTATTGCCAGATTGCTATGTGCGCTGCCCAGCGCGGTGCTTATGGCAAGTGAACATTTCTGCCACACATAGGCGATCTGATCATCGCCTGTATGTAGCAGAGGCGATCAGGTTATCGCAGCTTCTAGTCGCCCATGGACACTATTGAAGTAAGTGAAAGGTAAAAAAAAAAATGTTAAATATTAAAAAAAAAAAAAAAAAAAAAAAAAAAAAAAGTTCATATCACCCCCATTCACCCCTTTCGAAATAAAAAAAAAAAAAAAACCATTTGGTATCGCTGCGTTCAAAATCGCACAATCTAGATATATAAAGAATTAATCCGATCGGTAAACGGCGTAGTTGGAAAAAACCCCCCCACACTTTTACGTTTTCTTGGTCGCTGCAACATTGCATTAAAATGCAGTAACAGGAGATCATAAGATCGTATCTGCACCAAAATGGCATCATTAAAAAAAGTCAGCTCGGAACGCAAAAAACTAAGCCCTCGCCCAGCCCCAGATCAAGAAAAATAGTGACGCTACAGGTCTCGAAAAGTGATGCAATTTTTTTTAAACAAACTTTCGATTTTTTTTCCCACCAGTTAAATAAAAAAGAACCTACACATGTTTGGTGTCTAAGAACTCATAATGACCTGGAGAATCATAACTAGAGTTGAGCAAATTTGATCGGATTTGGTTCCGAATATGATCGGCAGCGAATATTGGTTTTGTAATATTCGTCGAACACAGCCGAACGTCATTGGAGTAAATCTTTATATTTATATAGCGCTAACATACTCCGCAGGGCTTTACAGTTTGCACACAGTTTCAGCACTGTTCCCAATGGGGCTCACAATCTAAATTCCCAATGAGTAGGTCTTTTGGAATGTGGGAGAAAACCGGAGTGCCCGGAGGAAACCCACGCAAACACGGGGAGAACATACAAACTCCTTGCAGATGTTGTCCTTGGATTTTTCTTTACCATGTTCGCCAAATGCTAAATACAACCTGTCCTTACGATTAGAGGCAGCACAGTGGCTGCAGTGCTAACTACTGAGCCACAGTGCTGCCTTTAAACATAACGACAGGTCAGTTTTAGCATTTAGTGAACATGGTAAAAAAAAAAAAAAAAAATCCAAAAAAACAGCTGTGAAACTTTTTTTTTGCAGTTTCACAGAACTTGGAATTTTTTTTCCTATTTTCAGTACACGATATGGTAAAACCAATGATGTCATTCAAAAGTACAACTCGTCCCACAAAAAAAAAGCTCTCACATGGCCATATTGATGGAAAAATAAAAAAGTTATGGCTCTGGGAAGAAGGGGAGCAAAAAACAGAAATGTAAAAAAGGCTGCAGCGTAAAGGGATTATAGCTCCCCATGATGTACTCTTACTACATCATGGAGATGGTCCTGTTGTATGCAACTTGCTCAGAAGCTCAGCGATGACAACTGTCAATCCCCCTGTAACGCGAATGTGGGCTGCAGATACGACGCCATGGTAGTTGGAGGCCTGCTGAAAGTCCACGTAACTGCCATCTTAGTATTTCTGTTAAGTTCAGCCATAACTGGGCTTCATAGAGAGACCTCATTTTCCCCTATATACTGCAATACTTGAGTACTGCAGTTTATAGGACTAAAAAATACAGGAGAAAAAAAATGTTTTCAAAAATATTAAAACAAAAAGAATTCAAATCATTCCCTTTCCCTAAAATTATAACACATTTTCATTTATTTGATATCATCAAGTCCAAAAAGAATGATGTATAAAAATCCAATTGCAATGCTGTGTCTCCCCTCGACACTGTTTACATCACATGACCGCTGCAGCCAATCAGCGAATGCTGATAGCCTGCACTATTCCATCAAAGTGAGCTTCCTCTCCGATGGACTAGTAAAGGCTTCAGCTGATCCACCAGCTGCTGTTTGGCTGCAGCAGTCACATGACTAACTGTGATTTTTTTCTCTTTTGGGCTGTGGAGCTATTAAAAAAAGGAGATTTTTGTGTACTCACCATAAAATCTCTTTCTCTTAGCCTTTAATTGGGGGACACAGAACCTTGGGTGTTATGCTGCTGTCCACTAGGAGGCGACACTATGCATAATCTGAAAAAGATTAACTTTGGCTCCTCCTCTGCAGCATACACCCCTGGACGGCGTCAGCCTTCTCCAGTTTTGTGCCAAAGCATAAGGAGGAACGTAACCAAATAACATAACCATGCCTGTAAGAAGGCTACTATGTACGAGCTCAAAGAACAATATGAGAACTCAACAGGAAACAACGGCCCGTAAGGGCAACAGGGTGGGAGCTGTGTCCCCCAATTAAAGGCTAAGAGAAAGAGATTTTACGGTGAGTACACAAAAATCTCCTTTACTCTGTCGCCTAATTGGGGGACACAGAACCTTGGGACGTCCCAAAGCAGTCCCTGGGTGGGAAGCAGTGGACGAATATGGTGCTGACAGTCCCCTAGACTTGGGGTACTGCCGCCTGCAGAACCAGTCTACCCAGGCTCGCATCCGCTGAGGACTGGGTATGAACACTGTAGTGTTTCGTAAACGTGTGTAGGCTAGTCCAAGTGGCCGCCTTGCACACTTGTTGTGCCGAAGCCTGATGCCGAATGGCCCAGGAGGCCCCTACTGCCCGTGTAGAGTGTGCCGTGATACCGGCCGGAAGAGGGGAACTGTTAAGTCGGTAGGCCTCATGTATGGTGGACCTGATCCACCTGGCAAGGGTAGCCTTGGAAGCCGGCAACCCCTTGCGACTACCTTCCGGAAGAATGAAGAGGGAATCAGATTTCCGGAAAGGTGCAGTCCTGGAACACGTAAATTCGCAATGCTCTGACGAGGTCAAGCGTATGCAGAGCCTTCTCCACTCTATGAACCGGAACCGGGCAAAGGGAAGGCAGTGAAATCTCTTCATTAAGGTGAAAGTTGGACACAACCTTCGGAAGGAAGGATGGTACCGTGCGGAGAACCACCTTGTCCTGGTGAAAGGCTAGGAAAGGCCGTCTGCAGGAAAGTGCTGACAATTCTGACACTCTGCGTAACGAGGTGATCGCCACTAGAAAAACCACTTTCTGAGACAGAATGGAGAGTGGAACTCCTCTAAGAGGTTCGAAGGGTGGAGCTTGCAATGCTGTCAGGACCAGATTGAGGTCCCACGTATCCAGCGGACATTTGTAGGGAGGAACCAATCGGGAAACTCCCTGGATGAAAGTCCTTACTTGCGGTTTAATAGCAATGCGCTTTTGAAAAAGGACTGAAAGCGCCGACACCTGACTCTTAAGCGAACTTAAGGATAGCTTGGCATCTAGGCCCGATTGAAGAAAACCTAGTACCTTCGGGAGGGAATAAGGGAGTGGGACTTGTCCATGAGATTCGCACCAAGAAAAGAAAGCTCTCCAGGTACGATAATAGAGCTTGGCGGAGGCAGGCTTCCTTGCTCTGATCATAGTTGTAATGACTGCCGGTGAAAAACCTGCCTAGGTTAGAATCCAGGTTTCAAGGGCCATGCCGTCAAATTGAGAGCCCCTGAATTCTGGTGGAAGAACGGACCTTGAGACAGAAGGTCGTGACGGTCGGGTAGACGCCAGGGGGCGTCTGCCGTAAGTTGGACGATGTCGGCGTACCAAGTACGTCTGGGCCAGTCTGGCGCGATGAGGATGGTCGGAACTCCCTCTTGCTTGATCTTCCTCACGACCATGGCGATTAGGGGGGAGGGGTGGAAAAATGTACAGGAGTCGGAACTGGGACCAGTCCTGGACCAGGGCATCCGCTCCGAGCGACCGCGGGTCGTGTGTCCTGGCCATGAAATTGGGAACCTTGGTATTGAGATGGGATGCCATTAGGTCCACATCCGGGGTTCCCCAGCGTTGACAGATCTGGTAAAAAATCTCGGGATGGAGAGACCACTCCCCCGAGTCCATTCCTTGCCTGCTGAGGAAGTCGGCTTCCCAGTTTTCTACACCCGGAATGTGTACCGCAGAAAGTACCGACCTTGTGTCTTCCGCCCAGCGGAGGATATGAGCCACTTCTCTCATCGCCTGGGCGCTGCGGGTCCCGCCTTGGTGGTTCACGTATGCCACAGCCGTGGCATTGTCCGACTGTATCCGTATGTGCGAGGCTGCAAGCAAGTGATGAAAGGCTCTCAGTGCCAAGAGAATGGCCCTGATTTCCAGAACATTGATGGGCAATGTCACTTCCCTTGGTGACCACTTGCCCTGTACCCTGTGATGTAGGTGCACCGCCCCCCAGCCTGTCAGGCTTGCATCGGTAGTCAGGATCTTCCATTGTCCTGAGAGGAATGGCTTCCCTCGTGTAAGCGAGGTTGGTTTGAGCCACCAATGCAGGGACCTCCTGGTTGATGACGTCAACCTGAACTCCCTGTCGAGGGAGAAGGGGTTCCTGTCCCAAGATCTGAGCATGGCTAGTTGAAGGACCCTGAGGTGAAACTGGGCAAATGGCACTGCCTCTATTGCTGCTGCCATCCGGCCGAGGACTCTCATGGCAAACCGGAGAGATCGAGGAGGACTGCGAAGGAGTGTGCGAACTCCCAGACGGATGGCCAGTGTCTTGTCCTTGGGAAGGAGCACCAGGCCCCTGGCGGTGTCGAATACCATTCCCAGGAATGTTAGAGTCCGAGTTGGGATGGTCGACGATTTCTGTAGGTTGACTAGCCATCCCAGGCGACTCAGAGTGTCTAGAGTGATTGAGACACTGACCTCGCAGTCTTTGAAAGTGGGAGACTTGACGAGGAGGTCGTCCAGGTACGGGACGACTAGGATGCCTCTTGAGTGCAGGACGTCCATGGTGGCCGCCATGACTTTGGTGAACATTCTTGGAGCCGTGGCGAGTCCGAACGGAAGGGCGACAAACTGGTAGTGGTTTTGGTTGACCGCGAACCTGAGAAACCTTTGGTGGGCGGGAGCAATTGATATGTGGAGATACGCATCCTGTATGTCTATGGAGGCGAGGTATTCTCCCTGCTCCATGGATGCAATGATGGACCGGAGGGACTCCATGCGGAAATGACGGACCCGTACGTAATTGTTGAGCTGTTTTAGGTCCAGTATGGGTCGGACGCCGCCTCCTTTCTTGGGGACTACGAAAAATTTGAGTAGAATCCTCGGAATCTCTCGTTCGCGGGAATCGGCACCACAACTCCTGATTGAAGGAGAGAGGAAACCGCTTGGTGGAAAACACGAGCCTTTTCTGGTGGTGTTGGAGGAACAGAAAGGAAGAACCGGTTCGGTGGAACGGAAGTGAACTCTATCTTGTATCCGGAAGACACTATTTCCCTGACCCACCTGTCTTCTGTAATAGGCAGCCAGACTTGCTGAAAGAGTAAAAGTCGGCCGCCTACTGGTGGGGTGTCTTCCGGAGGTCTCGAGTCATGATGAAGTGAAGTTCTGAGGTTTTCCTCCCTTGGGTTTCGCTTGGCCTGCTTTCGACTGCCAAGCCCTGTCCGGTCGCTGCTGAGTCCATGGGTTGTCTCTGCGTGGAGAACGGTTGCGGTTTTGCACTGGGCGCGAAACGGACCAGCCTGAGGAATTCCGAAAGGATCGGAATCGCGTCTGGTTTCTTCGTTTAAACGTGCGTTTCGGTTTTAGTTGAGGGAGAGAGGTACTCTTACCCCCAGTGGCATTGGCTATCATGGTGTCCAACTTTTCGCCGAAAAGTCTTCCAGTAAGATACGGAAGTCGCGTGAGGGACTTCTTTGAGGCCGCATCCGCTTTCCATTCTCGCAGCCAGAGGATGCGTCGGATCGTGATGGCGTTTGATGCTATTCCCGCTACACCTCTGGCGGAATCCAGGGCTGCATGAATCATGTAGTCTGCTACCACTGCCATCTGGACCGCT
The DNA here is from genome assembly GCF_039654945.1 of Dendrobates tinctorius. Lineage (NCBI taxonomy): Eukaryota > Metazoa > Chordata > Amphibia > Anura > Dendrobatidae > Dendrobates > Dendrobates tinctorius. The sequence goes on from NW_027361703.1 coordinate 68,295,866, forward strand.
TGGTCCGAGAGTTCAGGATTTGAAGCCTGAAGACCCTCCTGTAGTTTTTTGGCCCAAGCCAGGATGGCCTTGGATGCCCAAACTGAAGCAAATGCAGGGCCCAGAGGCGCCTGCCGCTTCGAAAATAGAACGAGCCATGCGTTCTACTTGCCGGTCTGCTGCGTCCCTGAGGGTTGAGCTATCCGGCAGAGAAAGTAAAGTCTGCGCTGCTAGCCTAGAAACCGGAGGGTCCACTTCAGGTGGATCTGTCCATTGTTTGGTCTGTGGGAAGGGGTACTTCGCTTCCAAATATTTGCGATTAGCGAATTTTTTGTCAGGCTGCGCAAACTGTTTGGTAAGTATTTTCTCAAACTCATCGTTATTAGGGAAGACCTTAGGTGGTTTTTGAACACTTTCGAAGCAAATCCTATGTTCTGGGACTTCCGGGGGCGACTCTGGAATTTTTAGCACCCGATGAATGGCAGAAATTATGTCCTCAACTAGCGCAGTATTGCTAGGGGGAGAAGGTACCACGGACCTGACCGTTTCATTATCTGAGTCGGAGTCACAGATGCCCTCCGAATCCTGTGCCTCGCTAAGGTGATCCCTGGAGGGCGATCTGGGGCGGGGGTCTTCTGTGATGGGGGATCCCTGTGGTAAATTGCACTGTCTGTGGCAGGGGACTACCCAGGAGATCTGGAATGACGCTGTCTCTCCCTAGAGGGGGACGACCTTGTGCTATAGTGCGACTTAGGTGATCGAGACCTGTGGGTCCGCTTACGACTGTGAGAGTCGGAAGCAGCATGTTCCTGAGACAAGCTGTCCGTTTGCTGTGTACCGTCCATAGCCGAGGCCCGACTCTGCAGAGCTTGCAGTAATGTAGCAGTTAGGTTGTCTATGGACTGTGACATAGACTGAGACATCTGAGTTGCCCATTCCGGCGTGGCCTGTGACACTGAAGCGTCAGTAGGGACTCCCTGGGGTTCTGACCCAGAGTTCTGGATGCAGTCCCGGCAGTGCGGATACGTGCTGCCACTAGGGAGCGTGGCTTTGCAGGCTGTGCAGAATGCATAGAAACATTCCTGCCTGGTTCTCTTCCTTGAGCCCGGCATAGTGCACAGAGGCTGGCTATAAGGGATCGTACAGGGGGTGGCTACGCAGAGGGAACCCACAGAAAGCCTTATAGGAAGTATAGATTCACAGCTGAGTAATGAGAACCCAGCTGTGAGCTTACCCCACCGGTGTGCCCCTAGGTCCAGCGCCGACAGATCCAAGTTCTGTGCCCCCCGGAGACCGCTGTGATGCTCCTCTCCTGGATCTCATCCAGAAAAAATGGCCACCGGGGCTCTGAGGAGAGGGAGGAGGGGGCGGAGAGCTGAAAAGGGCGCGCTGGGCTGTGTAAAAACGCGCCCTTTCTGCCTCAATCCGCCCCTTCTATGACACTCCAGCGTGTCATTTTGGTCATCCGGGGGGCGGGCCGGGGGAATTAGAAGCCTGATGCCCAGGAGGGCTCCAGAGCGGCGCGGTAGTCCGGGGGGGGGGGGGGCGGATTTGTACCAGACCCCCCCAGAATGGTCGACTGGATAGCGGTGGGGGTAGCAGGGGTAGCGGTTTTTGTATGGGGTGCCCCTGAAGCGCTATCGAGCAGCTGCTGTTGCAGAGACAGGGACGCAGAAAAACCCTGTCTCTGCTGTGCCATCCAGTCCGCACCCTCCCCCGGCCCCAACAGGATCCCGCAGCCAGCCTGGGGTCCCTGGAAGCTGCGAAATGCCGCCTGATCTCCGACCCTACCTGAGGCGTCTCAACCTAATACCCCCTGCGGGGGATTAGGGAGGGTGCGTCTGTCACCGTCAGGGGGTCTTCATCCTCGCCTCAACCTCAACCCAGACCCCTTAAAGGGGTTGGGGAAGGAGGGGGGTCTCGACCTCGAACCAGGACCCGAGGGACTGGGGAGGGAGCGACATGGGGAAAAAAACACCTCAACCTCAACCGGGTACCCCTAATAGGGGACCGAGGAGGGAGCCATGCCGGGAGTCTCGCTGGAGACCCACTTTTCTTCATCTGTATTTCCGTGAAAAAAAGGAAAAAAACGGAAGAAAAAAGGTGTGCCTCCTTGCGACACTAAGCAAAAACTGGAGAAGGCTGACGCCGTCCAGGGGTGTATACTGCAGAGGAGGAGCCAAAGTTAATCTTTTTCAGATTATGCATAGTGTCGCCTCCTAGTGGACAGCAGCATAACACCCAAGGTTGTGTGTCCCCCAATTAGGCGACAGAGTAATGAGTTGTGGACAACAACTTTAAGGGTTAATCTTATCTACAGATTTTGTTACAAATTAAAAATAAACATGTCAAATATGTTGGCGCATAAATGTACATTCATTAGAGAAAAATCCTCATGTATAACATATTTTGCTGCAGATTTTCAACAGAATTCACAGTGAATTTTACATATTGCTAATGCAGTCAATTTCAGTGCAAACAAATTCCACAGCGAAACGATGAGGCTTACTCATATCTTCTCCACATGGGGCTGGTACAGTAAGAGCTTGTTAACAAAAAATACAGGATTTTACAGTCCCAACATAATGAATGCAATGGTATGAATGCATACCAGAGCACCCGATGCAAACTCGAGTAGTGAGTACTTGCGCTCAACACTAGTCATCATATTGTCAGCATTTTTTTTTACTTTTGAAAAAAGCCCCAATTCTAACTCCAACCCTAACCCCAACTGCAAAGAATGGAAACATTTTTTAAAAATGTATTTTGTAACTTTTATCTAACAAAGGGAGTGACAAAGGGGGATTTGATTTACTATTTTTTTTTTTATTATGATCATTGTCATAGGGTCTATCACAGTAATCAAAAGGAACCTGTCACGTCCCGAGACCAGGGCCTCCTTCCCTGTCCCTAACGCTAGGGGCGCCCTAGTTCACCCTGTTCCCCTGATTACTTCTGATGGTGAAGACACTAGGGCCACGTACCTTGTCTTAGCTCCTGAAAACGACCTCAGTCTATAGCCTTCCCGTACCCAGGGAAGAGGGGAGTAATAGTGTACCGTAATATACCAATAAGACTAACAAAGTAATACGAACAGGGGAAAAAAATATACCAAACATACAAATATACACACACAAATAACAGAGGGATGCACTGGGGAGTGGAGGATGGAGTTAAACAAAGTAGGAGAAGAAGAGGAATTAACACACTTTCAAAACCTAGCAACAGTCACAGATAAATCCATTAAACGCCTTCTCCAATAACAACCACCAATAACCTCCAAGCATGCAGCATAAGCAAGCCTGACAAAGAGTGCTAGCCAGGACCCAATTCATATAGGAGATGGGAGTGGCTAACAGTGCACAGCTGACACTAAGCTCTTCAGGAGCTCTCAACTGAACAGATCGGCTAAGCTTCATCGGGAGAGCCTGTTTGTTGTGACTGTCACACAGCCACGACACATGCAGCTGCGGCGCCGAACATCCGATCGTCGGGAGCGCTCCAGGTATCCGGGTTCCCGATGCAGCTTCTTCGGTAAGTGTTATAGCTTGCCGAATAAGGAGGAAGCTGACGAAGTTCGCTCATCTCTACTTCTAACCAGTGTAGGAGTAAGAAAAATCAAAACCTGCGGTCTTCTGGCTCCTCTCTGTCGTGATAAACCCATGACAGAACCAATAGGAAAAATTCCCTATTGCTGCCAGGCACAGACCGGCAGATCTCAGTGGCACCAGGAAGATGATGCAGAGGGCCAGAGAACGGAGCGGGGGTGCTCAGGGGACCCCATTTCTCTCTTTGATATGTTAAAACATAGAGGAGAGAGAAATGACTTTTAAATCTGACTTTTTAAAAATCTCTTTTTACCACCATTACACGGTGAATAACGACAATCATGTGACAGGGGACAGTAAAAACCGGCCCTGATCATGTTCTCTGGTAGCTGATAACCAATAGATTTTCCAACGCTGGGGGACTCTACAGCCTTTATTTCTCAGAACCGTTAAAAAGCGGCGCCGAGGAGTAAGCACCGTTAACTGGCGCCGTTAAAAGGTGTATTGGTGGTCGTTAAGGGGCGAAATCTGTGTTTTTCGAATCTGTCAATTCTTTCAGCATTTTTGCAGCATTTTTTCACCTATTCAAATGAATACTTAAATAGTGTAACAAAAACAGCAGAAAAAATGCAGCTAAAAACTAAAAAGAATGAAAAACGCATGTAAGCAGAATTTCTCCTTCCAACACCTGCGTTTTTTTATACAGAAACAAAAAAAAATGCTGCAAATACACCCTGTGTGAACATACCTTAATAGTTTGCATTTTTATGTCTGCAAATCCAGAAAGAAAATCTACAGCATTTCTATCTTGTGTGCACGTACACAGTCAGAATTTAGCTAACCTGAAATTCAGGACAACAGAGGTTTGTGCTGCAGCTTTGGTGATCTCACAAGGCATTGCCTCGCACAGAATGAATACTGGGTGTAGAAGACTTAGGGTGCTTTCATTTGCGTTTTGGCACCGGTCTACTACATCTGAGTGTCGGCCTCCAGTAGGCGCACACGCTTGAAAATGATGCACAGCAGAGCTCTTCACTCCCTGGCACCATTATAGTCTATGGCCTCATTGGCTCATACTTCTGATATCGTTTTGTAAGCCCCAACGGCGTCACCGAATGGGTGCTTGAACGCAATGTGAAAGCAGCTTTAGGATGAGAGTTACTGAATGTATCCCATAAATGTTTCTATTTATTGATGCAAATTATATGAGAAGGTAAATAACTTTACATAACACTGGAAACTGAGTCGAAAGAAATAAAATAACAAATAAGCACTACGTACCAGCTAACATCTTGGGGTCGTATTAGTATTTTTCTGTATGCTCCAGCTAAAGAGTAATCTTTTACTCGGTGTCTCATGTTTTTTATGTCCAGTTTGTCGGCCGCAAGCATTTCTTCATATGCTATGGCAACTTTTGAAAATAATAAAGGGGAAAAAATGCTCTGTTAAGATTACTAAGACAGAGAGAAAAAGAGAACTATAATATTACATTTCTTAAAAGGACTTTAAACTTAAAGAGACCCTGTCAGCAGAATTTAGCCTTCTAAACTTGCAGCTCTTATAAGCTTGACATCCTATTCTGCAGTGGGTAAACATCATTTCTTACTTCAGAAGGCCATTAAAGAGAACCTGTCAGCAGAATTTAGCCTTATAAACTTAAGGCATGTCCATAATGGCGCTGTGGCGCCGATTAATCTGATACCTGATATAACAGAATCTGCTCAGTTGCTCATGAATACTCACCTTGTGAAGTTTCTATAAAATTATGTATTGTGTGCTTCAAGGCGGGACATGGTGGGGTCCGGGTTTTATTCTGGCTCTCCGCCTTCCCTTACCCCCAACCAGCCTTCTCTGCTGTTTGTACAGGCGACTGATTATTCAGTGACCTGCCTCCTTTTTAAAATTCTGCGCCGCCATCTTTCGTCAGTGGCAAGCGAGCAGTGTGAGTTGGAATCCTGTGTGCAGGACTCAATAAAATGGTGCCGGATGAGGAGCATGTGCAGATCGAGATTACAGTAAATTTGTCACTGAGCCTAAATCTCAATATGCATATGCGTCGCATCTGGGGCCATTTTATTGAAGTCCTGCACTTAGGACGCCGACTCACTGCGCACGTGCTGCCCACACAATGATGGCGGTAGGCTGGAATTTTTAAAAGGAGGCAGGTCTCTGAATAATCAGTGACCTGTACAAGAAGCAGAGGAGGCTGTGTGTGTGTGTTGGGGGGGGGGGGGGCTGTAGGGGTTGGAGAACCAGCAGAAGACCCTGCCCCCACATCCCACCCCAAAGCACATCATTTTATGAAAACTTCACAAGGTGAGTATTCATCAGTCACTGAGCGGATCCCTTTACATCAGGTATCAAATTGATCAGCATCCCAGCGCCATTATGGCCATGCCTTTAGGTTACAGGGCTAGATCCTACTGACAGGTTCACTTTAACGGCCTTCTGAAGTAAAAAATGATGTTTACTCTTTTTACCCACTGCAGAATAGGACTTGAAGCTTATAAGAGCTGGAAATAAGAGCACTGGACAATTTTACCTAGATTGCGGCAGTCTTCTTAACTATGACTCTCTTTGCCTGCAGAAAACAACCCCAGATTGGAGCAACAAGGAAGGGCAGAGTTATGAGCCATCATATTTGTATCACTATGTTAATATGCCATTTTCAATCAGTGCTGACAGTGTAAGTTACGAGAGAGAGACACGCCATTTGAAAAGGTGAATGATAATGAAAACAAAGGAAAGGGGAAAAAAAAAGCTAAAAACTATCAAGAGGTTAACAAAACTAGTCAATATAGTAAGCGATGAGAATCTGTCAGTAAGATCTACCCTCCTAAGCCATCTATATGGTCATAGAAAGTTGAATATATAGATTACTTGATATCTGAGATTCAATGTCTTAAGGGGGTATTACACATAGCGATATCGCTATAACGTCACCGATTTTGTGACGTTATAGCGATATCGCTATGTGTGATACTTACCTCCGACCGACTCCCCCGCTGTCCATCGCTGATCGCGCGAGATCGGCCGGCTCCATTTCTCGTCGTCAGCTTCCTGCTGGGGCTTCCTGCTGTGACAACGAGCGACGTGTGGAGGCGGGCGGGAGGACGTCAGGATCGCTGTGTGTGAAAGGTGAGTATCGTGCGCTGCGTCGCTGCTGCATCGCTGTGAGGTCTGCCTGTGTGAAAGCTCACTAGCAATCATTTAGCGATACACCAGTGATCCTGACCGGGTCGGATCGCTGGTGCATCGCTAAATGTAAAAGGGCCTTTATTCCCAAGAAATCTACATTTTCTGAATATGTAAATGAGCTGTTAAAATCTGCCTCCAGAGTTTATCTTATATGTATTTATTTTATATGTAAGGAGTAATGAAATATAAAGACTGACACTGAGCGGCACAGAGGGAGTATGAATGATCAGATTCATACAAAATTAAGTTTATTAAATACATTAAATAATCTATTTATATAATTGCCTTGTAATGATTTCATTTCCTGTTCTGTCCAGATGTCACCGTATCCCAGAATTCCAAGAGGAGGAAATTCACCGACCGCCATATTGGGACACCCAAGTGATGGGTGTCTCAATATGGAAACTGCTACTGGTACCACCAGCGAAACACCGTTGCACCACACACAAACAGACACACACACACACACACACACACACACACTCTATATGCCGTACACACCACACACTCACGCCGCCTCTTGCGGGGTACCACCAACGGAACACCATCGCAGTGAATCATTCAGCTGATCCCGGCGGCAGATGTGCGACATGTCTACAGGCAGAGGAAGCCAGTCACATTAAAGGGGTTTTCCCACTAACGAAAGTTCATTTTAAAAATTGTCTGTGTCTGACCATGTACGGGGCATACTACATCTCCTGGGCAGGGGAGGAAGCAAAAGACAATACTGACATTACAGTAGGGGATCACAGAGGATTCATTTTGTGAGGTAAAATATTTCACTGTTTTTAAACGATATTTTACCTCACAAAATGTATCCTCTGCGATCTCCTGCTGTAATGTCAGAACTGTCTTTTGCTTCCTCCCCTGCCAAGGAGCTGTGGTATGTTCTGTACACTGTCAGACACAGGGGTGAGAGAGACAGAGCACAGGGGGGAGACAGCTCAAATGGGACAGCACATGAGGGGAGAACACAGCACAAGGAGACAGCAGACAAGGGGGGTAGCACATGGGGTAGACAGGTCAAAGAAGAGAACACAGATGGGAGAAGTCAGCACATGAGGAAAGAGAGAGTGGATAGGTGGGTGAGCACATGGGGGGGGGGGGAGGAATTCTCAACGCTGCAAAGCCTGCCCCCATCGTGACATTACCGCCCTCCCGATGCAATAGCTTCGGGCCTCCATCTAGTATATACATAATTTGCAGAAAAATAATATCACATGGAGACAAGAGAATAGAGGATGAACCAGACTCAGAAGCAAAGTACAGAAAAGTACAGAAACCATAAGACCTAAAGAATTAATCATGCCAGTAATGGATATCACACAGCTTAAAGGGGTTGTCCAGTCTAAACTGATAAGTCTGCAGTTGCTCTGTGCAAGATGGGACAGGAGGGTGTGTATGCATTATTCATACCCCGTCCAATGCCCATTCAACGGGCGTAGCCTCGCTCTATAACACCTGCATTGAGAGAGGTCTTGCCCTGTCTAGTGACCCGGCCATCTAGTGAGCGTGGCCAACTAGATGGCGCGGCCTAGCTCTATACAAATGTATTACAGCAGGGGAAAATAGAAAGGAGTATCCACCGCACTCTCAAAGTCAAGATATGTTCAAGATACTTTATTGACTAGTACACATCAAAGACGCATGAACAGATTAGCGCCAAAATAAGGAAGACGTTTCAACCCGTCCCGGGTCTTTATCACAAGGTCGCAGTATATCTGAATCAGTGAAATACAGAATATGGAAGCATGAGCTTGTTATATAGGGATAAATTAGAAGAGTCCATCTGTCTGGGGAATAGAAGAGAGTAACGCAGGCACATCCCGTGCCATTGCAGTTCACTTTGCACAGCAAGGGATCACAGATGATTCTTTTCGTGAGGTCAAATATTTCACTGCCTGTTTTAAACAATGTTTTACCTCTCACAAAGAATCAGCTGTGATCCCCTGCTGTCCTGTCTGTATACTCTTTTGCTTCCCCCCTGCCCAGGAAAGTGGCATAATTAGGCCATGTTCCTGTACACATTTATAAGATTATCTCAACACAGGAACATTTTATTTAAAACACATCCAATTGTGGAAATTATTATTATTCCAAGATCTATTGATTAAAATGAACTTTTGTTCGTGGGAAAACCCCTTTAACAGCTTATTTACATTTTAAGAAAAACATGGATTTCTCTGGAACAAGATCTCAGATTGCAGATATTAAGGTATTAATTTTAATCAACTTTTTATGACCTGCATGCCCATATGAACGGCTTAGGAGGGTTAATTCAAACTGACAGACTCCCTTTAAAAATGGGTCTTTGTCTCCAATCCATGAGACTCTGTACATGTCCTTAGTCTCATAGGTTTTACAGATCACATTTGGCTATTAGTCTATGGGAATCTGTGAGACATGGATGTAACTTGTAATTAGGAAAACACAGTATATACGTGCATAAGCTGAGTTTTTCAGAACATTTTTTTTTTGTGATGAAAACGCCCTCCTCTGCTTATACTCGAGGGTCCCAGAAGATGGGTCGGGAGCGGCAGCCGGCTGCTGTGGCTAAAGCCTGTCCCCGCTGATAAAGAGAAACGAATATTCACTGCGCTGACCGTGAATATTCATTTCTCTTTAATAGTGAGTCACAGCCGCCAGCTTCCTGCACCGGCCGGGTATCCCGTATGCGAGCTACGCAAGAGAATGAATATTCATTGCCCTCCTCTCCCATCGGCATAGAAACACGGGTATTTCATACCTGGTAATGTGTTTTTTCATGAGACATGACGGCACCACGAGAGAGGGGATCCGCCCAACAAGGACAGGAAACCTTCAAGATAAATGGGGCGGCTCCTCTCTCCACATCGGTTGTTTTACAGAGCACCAGAGGAACTCCGCAGGTTAGTGTACATATAAATAATACAGCCTTTATACTACTAAGTTTCCAACACCCAAGGGAGTGTATAATGCACCCAACTAATGATGTGATCAATAGGGAGGGAATATAAGGGTGCCGTCATGTCTCATGAAAAAACACATTACCAGGTATGTAATACCCGTGTTTTTCCATCATACATGACGGCACCACGAGAGAGTTACAGAGATATGTATTCTCTTAGGGAGGTTTCACTGCTTGTACCACTCTTCTCCCGAATGTGAGATCAGAGTTAGCAGATAGGTCTAAACCATAATGTTTGAAAAAGGTAGATGGAAATGACCAAGTGGTCGCATTACTGATTTAGTCGATGGAGGCGTCTGTTTCCTCCGCCCAGGACGTCACCATGGCCCTCGTGGAGTGGGCTTTTAGTCCCTCTGGAACAGCCCTGCCTGCACTACTATACGCTAGCATAATGGCCTCTCTCACCCATCTAGCTATAGTTTGTTTAGAAGCTTTAAGGCTCTTTATTGCCCCCTGGTATGAAACAAATAAGGCCCTCCGTTTTCTCCAAGGTCTTGTTACTTCTAAATATTGCAGGATACACCTACTAACGTCTAGGCAATGAAGCCTCTCCTCCTTCCGGTTACTAGGGCTAGGAAAAAAGGATGGTAAGACTATCTCCTGTGCCCTATGGAATTTTGATACCACCTTGGGAAGGTTTGCTGGATCTAATTTTAACACAACTCTATCGTCCATGACCTGAGTGTAGGGAGGGTCTGCTGATAGCGCGTGTAATTCCCCAACCCTACGGGCCGATGTGAGTGCCACTAATAAGGCTGTTTTTAGTGTTAGAACTTTATCTGATGTTGTGTCTAGTGGTTCAAACGGACTCTGTCAGAGACGATAGGACTAAATTTAGATTCCAAGGAGGAGGAGAAGGGGACGGGACAGAGTCAGTTCTAGTACAGGCCCGGATAAACATGACCACCCACCTATTGCTTGCCAGGTCGCAGTTGAATAAGGCTGCCAGGGCTGAGATGTGCATTTTGAGGGTACTGACAGCTAGCCCCAACTCTAGACCTTTCTGCAGAAATTCCAGTACTGCCATTATCGGGACTTCTCCTTCCCATATTGGGCCCGAGGTAGATAAAAAATTTTTCCATATCCTTCCATAAATTTTTGTAGTCACTGGTTTTCTGCTACTGAGTAAGGTGGATATTAACTCTGCTGAGAATCCCTTTTTTTTTTTTTTTTCTAGTAGTGACCTTTCAAATTCCAGGCTGTCAAATGCAGCCCGGACTTCTGAGGTTGATTGAAGGGACCCTGTGTTAGGAGGTCGTGGTCCTCCGAGAGCACCAATGGGTCCGTCACCGACATCACTCTCAGCCAGTAGAACCATGGTATTTTTGGCCAAAAGGGAGCTATCACAATCACTGTGGCTTTGTCCTCCCTGATCTTCCTCAGAACTGCTGGAATGAGGCATATTGGAGGGAAGGCGTACAGGAGACCTGATGTCCACTCTATCCTGAAGGCGTCTACTGCCAATGGCCTGTCTGGACTTAGGGAGCAGAATTTCTGAACCTTCCTGTTGGCTTCTGAGGCGTAGAGATCTATGCTGGGTTTCCCCCACATGTGGACTATCCGTTGAAAAATGGACTCTTTTAGGCACCATTCTCCTTGCCTCAAGTGGTTCCTGCTCAGAAAATTTGCCTTCAGGTTGTCCACACCTCAGATATGCAGGGCCGATAATGAGAGGAACTGGTGTTCTGCCAGAGTCATGATCCTTTTTGCTATTTGCAATAAGGACTGAGAACAGGTGCCCCCCTGGTGGTTTACATATGCGACCACCGTACGGTTGTCTGAAAGGACTCTTACATGGTGACCCCTTAGGTGTGTCACTGTCAACAATCCTTTCAGTGCCCTTTCGATTGCTAGCAGTTCCTAATCGTTTGAGGATAGATTTCTTTCCTCCTGTGCCCAGTGATCCTGGAGCCATAGTGTGTCTAGTTGGGCTCCCCACTCCCAAGGACTGGCGTCCGTTGAGACTACCTTGGAGGCTGTGTATGTCCAGGGTACTCCTCTCGGAGAGGACTCTATCTGTAACCACCACCTGAGTGACTGGAGTACAGGGTCCGAGAGGGTGAGCTTCTGCTCTAACTACCCCCTGAAGCCTCAGGTCATTTTGTTGCACACACCACTGAAGTTCTCTTGTGTGGAACTGGGCCCATTTCACTGCTGGTATACAGGAGGTTAGGGACCCCCAACACTGACATGGCCCTTCTTAGAGTAATTTCTGTTTTTTTTAACGTTGTCACGATTAGATTTTTCTTTCTACTCTGGAAGGCGACACTCCTGCACCACCGAGTCTATTAACCAGGGCTGTGGAGTCGGTAAGCCAAACCTGCGACTCCGACTCCTCAATTTCCCTTACACCGACTCCGACTCCAACTCCGACTCCACGACTCCGACTCCCACACATATTGCTTATATTTAAGTGAAAAATTTATTGTAGTACAATGTGAACCTCAGACGTTTAATCATTTTTATGATCCAATAATCAAGATATTTAGATAGAACAGAATATATATTGGTGTACTACCCGGTTTTCATTCTTTTTGGTACAGATACGATATGGATAGACAGATATGACTAAATGGATAGATAGAGCAGATTTCTAATCTGCTTTTGCTATTGAAAACATTATCTATGAGCTCAAAAACCTTTCAGGTGATGCTGTTTTTTAAAAAGATGATCAGCTTTTGCAGCTGAAAAACGTATCCTCAAAAAACACAGGAAAAACGCTGTGTGTGAATGTAGCCTTAGATCAGGAATAGAACAGCCATTTATAGGACATTTCATAACTTTCCCAAACTCCTATGAAAAAATATTCAGCACATCCTGCATTGAATTACTGTACCCAATTTATTATATATTTTAGGAGTCGGAGTCGGTCCATTTTATACCGACTCCAACTCCGACTCCACGACTCCGACTCCACAGCCCTGCTATTAACCCTAAAAAATTCTGGATCATTGCTGGTTCCAGTTTGGATTTTTGAGGTTCAGCTGCCATCCTAGTGTCTGTAATGTCACCATCACTATTTTGACTTGTTCTTGACAGTTAGAGAAATTTCTTCCCACTATCAAGAAGTCGTCCGATATGGTATCACTAGAGTATCTTTTTCCCTGAGATGCACTGTGACCTCTGCAATTAATTTTGTGAAGACTCGAGGGGCTATCGCTACCTCAAAGGACAGAGCCCTGTACTGAAAGTGACACCAATGAGACCTCATCTGGACCGCCACCCTTCATCAGGGCCGTTCCATAGTGCCTGGCTCAACAGGGAGGGTACGCCAACATAGTCTCCGAGGAGTTTTAATTCTGCCTGGGCACCCATGTGCCTCACAGGCTGCATGGCCACCATACGTTGACAGGGAGGGAGCACAGAAAGTAGCCTCTGTGGACTTCTATGGGGTACGATGGCATCAGGGAGGGTACAATGGATGTGGCCTCCGAGGCGCTAACATCACCAGGGTATTTGCCTCAAGGGCTTGGCCATGCACTTGCTCAGGGGGGGGGCATAGGAATATATGGCCCCCGAGGCGACTACCGGTACCTGTGATGGGTGTAGCAGACCAGTGCCTGCCAGTAGTCACCCAACCCAGGCATCCTCTTCTTTCTTCCAGAGTCTTCTTGAGGTTTCATCTTGAGGGTTCCCTATCAAGGACAGGAAACCAACTGATGCGGAGAGAGGAGCCGCCCCTTTTATCTTGAAGGTTTCCTGTCCTTGTTGGGCGGATCCCCTCTATCGTGGTGCCGTCATGTATGATGGAGAAAGCAGTGAATATTCATTCTCTTAAGTAGCGGGCACAGGTGATCGCCCTGCAGCTGCTGGCACCGAAACAAGAAGCTGCTAGCTATGGCAGGGACGGCAAGTAGGATTTTTTTTTTTTTAAAACGTTTTTCTGATCGGGACCATACATACCAGAATAGTGATGAAGAGCCAAACATACAAGGATAGGGATGAGGAGCCATGCATACCAGGATAGGAATGAAGAGCCAAGCATACAAGGATAGGGAGGAGGAGCCATGCATACCAGGATAGGGATGAGGAGCCATGCACACCAGGATAGGGAGGAGGGGACAATGTATACCAGGATGGGGATGAGGAGGCCATGCATACCAGAATAGGGATGAGGGGACAATGCATAGCCGGCGGCTTATACTCTAGTCAATAAGTTTTCCCATTTTTTGTGGTAAAATTAGTTACCTCGGCTTATACTCCAATATGTACGGTACTTTGTACTTCAGCGCTCCTTCCTAGTTTTATCAGTTTTTAAGAGCTATATTGTTAATAGTTAATGCATAAAAAAAGAAGCTCGGGAAGTGAAAAAAAAAGGGATGAGGAAAAAAACTTGCAACTAGGAAGATATTTGCTGGGAGACTAAAAAAAAAACAAAAAAAAAAACAAAAGTTTCTCTCAGATAGTAAGGGCACCGTTACACCTAGCGATGCACCAGCGATCCCAACCAGCGATATGACGCGGTCAGGATCGCTGGTGCATCGCTAGGTGGTCGCTAGTGAGCTGCTACACAGGCAGATCTCACCAGCAACATCGCTGGGGATGGGGATCGCTACTTACCTGTCAGACGGGGCGATCCTGCGTCCTCCCGCCCAGCTCCACGCGTCGCTCGTCGGCGCCACAGGAAGCCCCAGCAGGAAGTGGCTGACAAGGAATGATCAAGGAGCTTCTCGCGCGATCAGCGATAACCAGCGGGGGAGCTGGTCGGAGGTAAGTATCACATGCACCTATATCGCTAGCAATATCGCTGCAACGTCACAAAATCGGTGACTTTACAGCGATATTGCTAGCGATATCGCAGTGTGTAACGGGGGCTTAACACTCACACATACACACAATAAAGAAAAAAAATCTTTCTTGCCCAAAGCTCCTTCTTGAGGATGTTCAATAGCCACAACACATGTAGGAATTGCCTAACAGACAGACAATCCCAGCATGTGTTGCGGCTGTTGAACAGCGAAGACACATGAAGCAGCGTGGACTCAAACATATTTTTCGAGCACGCTAAAGACACTCAGCGCTCAGGTATGCTTGGATAACACCTATCTGAGCACGTTCGCTCATCACGAGTTCTTATTCTTAGTGCATGTTATTTTCCAAGAGCATTCAGAACTGGAAGTGGTCCTATAATGGGCAACAATTCACTTAGATTGTTCGATAAATGTCCATCAATGTTTGAAACTTTTCTTGTACAGTATAGTTTTCACCCGTAACTAAAGTTTCATCTTGTGTTCAGCCTCAGTGTAAATTATAGCAGCAGCTTGATCTTTCATACAAATCAGGTGACACTAAGCCTATGAACTCATACTGACAGAGCCACACGATCCGCATGACCATTCAAGCTGCTGCTATAACTCACATTGAGCCTTGCAGAAAGACTGCAGACTTGATAATACAGAAATCCGCACAGGATTGATCATAGCATCTTGCCTTCTCCTCAGTCATCTCCCTCCCCAACAGCATCCTAGCGAACCTTGCTAGGCCTTCAATGTCTAATACACACAGCACTATGTCACACGCTATGGCCTCTACCACACACTGCTGCATATTCCACTCGCCCTAATATTAACCCCACCTACAAGGACAGTTCTAAATCAAATTCACTATTATGGCCAAAATCTGAATCGTGACAAAAACAGAAAATGTATATTAATATGATTAAAGGGAATCTGTCACCTAATCTGAGAGAAGCATAGAGACTCTAATTCCAGCAATATGTCACTTACTGGACTGCCTGCTGAAGTTTTCATAACTATCATTGTATTATTAGTCTGAGATTCTCACTAGTTTCCTATGAAACCTGCGGCCATATAGCTCTACGCTTCAGCTTTTTGTCTATGCACACTGTACACAGAAATCTGCCAATCAGTGATGTAGATGGTGTTACACAGAGCTCAGCATGCAGAAAACTGATTGATTGCAGCAGAAAAAAACTGATTTTATCACAACTGTAGCAAGCAGCCCTGTAAGTGATACACCTCTGGAATCAGGGTCTCTGCCACTGCATCATACTTCTCTTAGATGGGGCAGCAACAATTTGTGACCAATTCAGTTTAGTCACCCTGCCCCAAATGTAACTGAATGCCAGTACATTCTCTTTTGTGATGTGTGTCATTTTCAGAAGTGATCTGAGTGTGCTAAACAGTCCTGCCAGCTGGGAATGTGTCACCATAATGGACAAATCCATTTATTTCTTACTCACGTTTGTGCTTAGGATATATGACATCAAAGCCTGGCAGTGGCATCACTACATCGTGAATGGTGTAATTGTGAATATTACTTTCATCAATTACAATTGCAGTCGCTGCAAGTGCAAAAATATAGATTGAATAAGTTACTACCATATTAGAAGAAAATCAATACATCTTGAATCTAGTAGTAGACATTAACAAACAGTATATGACAATAACAAATTAACAATGACAAAGTATAATGATCATTTCAGGTCTGTTTTTAGCTTATGTGTTCACAACAGTTTTATTATTTCTACACAAGAGAAAGCGGTTAACCCCTTAACCGTTAGTGCAGCTTTCGTCACAATATGCGCAGCTCTTCAGTTCGTATGAATGGCTGCTGATGAGGAGCATGTGACCAGATCAATCAGCCTCCTCCAGTAGTAAAAGATATCACAGGCAAAAGCTTCTTTTCAATTGGAGGTGGCTGATGGACCGGTCTGAACACATGCGACTTCATAAGCAGCCAATGTATGGACATAAATGCTGGTCAATTTGTGATGAAAGCTGCACTAAAACCCGAGAGCGGCGCACTAACAAGCAAGAGCAGTGCACTAACGAAAGAGAGCGGCGCACTAATGAGAGACAGCGGCGCACTTTCACACAACAATTTTTCGGTCTGAGTGCGGTCTGTGTTAAAAAAAACAAAAAACTCAGACCAATGTTAGAGTATGTGCTAGTGCACAAGGGCTATTTTTCATATAGACCTAGAGTTTGTGTTATTAAAAAAAAAAAAAATATATAAAAAAAAATAAAACAAATTATAATTAAGTCTGGTTTGATTTTCAGATCAAACTTGTAGACGTAAAGAGCAGGCAGCTCCTGCACCCATTGGCTATGCAGATGGGCACAGAGCAATCTGCTGACGTGGCTAGTCTGAAATTCTGCGCCCATGTGAACTTAGCCTTAAACGCAAGTTATTTATCTCTATGCTGTATAAGGGTGCCTATACAGTTGAATCCTATTGACACTCACTTCCATTGTAAAGATTATACACTTGGATAGTTTGTTTTTTGTTTTTTTACTTGTGACAGGATAATAAAAGTGCTGTCTGCTATGTTTCGCTGTTCTGTCAAAAATAAAAAAACAGAACCAAGTAGTGTATTGGTTTTTAATTTGAAAAAAAATAAGTCAATGACAACAGGCTCCACCAGTACAGGCCTCCAGTCACACTCAGTTTTCAGTAAAAAAGCAAAACAAAAACAAAAATACGCTTCAACTTTATGGCAAAAACATGACGTGAAAATAGCCAAATAATCATTTTGCGTGTGTACACAATTCACATAGATATATATACACATACGCTTACAAATTGACATATCTAAAAAGAAAAAAAAATATTTTGTAATACCTCCTTTCAGGACAAGGTCTCCAGGAACAATTTTAAGTCCATACTCCTCAATTCTCTTGCTTACCATATTGTTCCATACATAACTCTGATAACTGTGTACATACATTAGTCGGTTGTTCCTAGGAATCTAATGGAAAATAGTAACATTTTTATTGCCCATTTCAAGTTTTAACAGCAAATGTCACAATTTAAAGCAACCAGATCAACTGCAGATTCCCTCCAAACTTTGGTCTCTGGATAGGTTAATTAACTTTTACCTGGCCCATCAATGCATTTTAGATTGTGAAAAAGATGATATAATACTGCCCAAAGTTTGCAAAGAAAATTCTTGTTACAACAAATATAACAGTCACTTAAAGGGAACCTGTCAGGTCCGATAACGCTATCAACTTGCAGATATAGGGATAATCTGTAGATTAGCATTATGCCCGACAAGCCTGCATGACTTAAAGCCAGCGGCTACTGGGAGAAATAGGCTACGTGCACACGTTCGGAAATGATGCGGAAATGTTCGCAACATTTCCGCAACTCCCGCAGCGGGTAAAACGCATGCGGAATTCGCATGCGTTTTCCCGCTAAACACCAGTGTTTAGCCATTGATGCAGCCTATCTCCCCAGTGGCGCTCTCCGGCATCTTCCGGTCCCAGTGATGCATTGCGCGAAGGATCTTTGTGACGTCAAGCTCGCGAGAGAGCAACGTCATCTCAGGTCATTCGCGCAAAGCATCACTGAGACCGGAAGATGCTGGCAGCGTGGTAAGAGGCGGGAAGGACTCCGGGGGCCATCAGAGGGTGAGTATATCCCGATTTTTTATTTTAATTCTATTTTTTACAGGATTATGGTACCCAGGGCATGGAGGAGAGTCTCCTCTCCTCTAAATCCTGGGTACCATCTGCACATGAAGCGCTCACTTTACGTATGGTGGGCATAGCCACATGTGTAAAGTGAGCGTTTTAATGCAATCCTATGGGTGCGGAATCGCCGCGATTCCGCACAAAGAATGAACATGCTGCATATTTTTCCGCTATGCGACTCCGCAGCGGAAAAATCCGCAGCATTAGCACAGTAATGCAGAATCCCATAGGATTGCATGGGATGCGTTTTCGCAGCGAAAACTGTAAAAAAAAAAACGCAACGTGTGCACATAGCCATAAAGTTCATTTTCTCCCAGGAACCACACTTTCAGTACAGTAGCCGGGCACCTTCATAATGCCATTAACCCTATAGCTTTCAGTTAGAATTCTATAACACTTGCCATGCTTTGCGTCCCCAATAGATTTCTATGGGGCCGCAAAAATTTGTCGAAGCACCGTATGCCATATGGCCGTATTTACGACCGTGAAAAAATATCAAGCTTGCTCAATATTTTTCACGGCTTACGGACAAGGCCCCACTGAAAATCAATGGGACTGCAAAAACAACGGACGCTTGCCCAGTGTGTTGATTTTGCGGTACACCGTCAAGACCGTATTTGCGGAACGCCGTATTTTTACTAGGACACTCCCATGTACTTCCTGTTTATCACTTTGAAGTTTATCACTCCATGCCTGCAGAGACACAAGATGCACCTGGAGAGAATCATCGTTCTCATTCAGGTATGTAGGGGCGCTGAAAAGCCCCCCCGCCCCTTCGGTGTAAAGGAGTTTAGGGGAGGCTCCAGGTTATTATGGGGGACAGTGGGTGAAGAGCCCTCACCGGCTCACGGTACTGTTGTTTTTTCGCTGTAATGGGGGCCAGACAGAGATGGGGTGTTAAAAGATAGAAAAATAGGGGTGGCAGAGAGTGCAAAAGAGGGGTGGCAGAGTGTGCAAAAGAGGGGTTGCATAGAGTGCATTTCTGTACAAAAAATTTTTGACAAAAATTTATTTTGTTAAATAAAATTTATTAAACAAATTTTGTAAGAATTTTTTCTTTTTGGGATCAGTAAGTGCAGCCGTTAGTTCAGATCTTGTGTGGCAGACAGAGACTAGATTAGTACTAACTACTTAATAGAAAATGTGAATGGAGTAAACTAACTTTTTTATTGTTTTTACACACTTTTGGTCCTAATAATCATTTGATGAAATGGCTGCCTGCTGCCAGGAGACGGATCCCTGGGGAAGACAAAAAATAATGCAAAAACCTCTCGAATTGCAATTGCAGCTGCAGCAGGGCATCCAAAATTAACTTGCTTATCTGAGGTGTTGATGGTGTTGTCCGATGGAGTTTCCACAGAAAGCAAGTGTTCTTGGTTAACTTCATGTTGTCGAACAAAATTGTGTAACACCACACACGCCTTTACAATATTTGTTGCACTCTCCGGTCCTACTTCCATGCAGCTCATGATTCACGCCACTTTCCTGACAGGATCCCAAAGGCACAATCAACGTACCTTCGTGGTCTAGTAAGTCTATAATTAAAGATCCTCTTCCGTAAATCTAAAGATTGTCAGGGAAAAGGCCGCATTAAATTTGGGGAGAGTCCAAAACCCTCATCCGCAACCAGGACATATGGAAATTGGTGATTGGTGTAGTCTGGTAATGCAGCAAGTTCGGGGACATTTAATTGGTTGTTCTTCAAATGGTACTCAATTCGAGAGCTACTCCAGATCCTTGCATCAGATGTGTTCCCATAAGCCCCAATGCTGACCATAACAAAATTGTAATTGCTGTCAGCAATAGCCATTAGTACAATTGAAAAATAATGTTTATAATTGAAAAATTTGGAGCCAGAGAAGGCTGTTTTTTTGACCCAGATATGCTTCCCATCCAGCGCACCGATACAGTGTGAAAACTGTTTGTTTTTTTTGGAAGTCCGCTGCTATAGCTAGCCAGTCTTACTGCTTTGGTGGAGCTAAAACAGTTTCCTTTAGGCGATTCCACAATACCAAACAGGTATGCGTAACTATCTTGGACACTGTATTAATCCCCAACAAGAACTCAAAATGAAGTGCTGAGAAACAGTTGCTTGTTGCAAGGAATCTGTATTTTTTTAAAAAAAGGGGGAGGTAGACATTAGTAATATATTATGAAACATTAAAAGCCTAAATTAGTTTTAAAATAAGGTTGTCATTACCTCAATGTCACAATAAACCGCTGTTCTGGAGAAATGCAGCGACGCATTCTGGTATCCTTAAATATAATCCAGGAACGCACCTCTGACTACAGCAAATCAAAAGTTGCCACGGACATACTGTAGTACGTAAAGAATTTCTCCGTGTGCTGTCGCAGGTCACTGTACAGGGAATGGAAATGACCCTTCCACGAGCGCTGCAACAGAATTGGTGCCCCCACAGCCTCCTTGGTGCAAGTGCTGCTGCTGCTCATGCGCTAAATGCTGGTTAAGCAACCAACACATAATCACATCATCTTCAAAACGCCTCGACATGTTCAGAAAACTTAAATCCAAAGTTTGCGACAAACAAAGGACACAGAACTCTGTACACTGTGAAGACCAGAAGAAAAAGGCACTGGAGAAAGAGCAGATTCTTTTTTTGAGGGTTTTTTTTTTTTTTTTTATTGTTCCTTGACAATTTCCTGTTTTTTTTGTTTTCAATTTTATTGACAATTCCCTTTTTTTCTCCTACTTTTCCAAACCAGAAAAACGGTGATCCGAGAAAGTTTTTGCAGCCTGTTTTTGTGGAAGACCATGAAAATTACGGCAATACGGGCCACAAAAAAACACGGCAAGTGTAAAAGAAGCCTTAAATAACGCGATCAGACACAACAGATTCCCTTTACAGCACTTCAGTTACAACATGTATGATAGGTAAAAGAGAATAAATACATGCCTGTAAAATCCAGAACCAATTATATGTTGTATAAAAACGCCTTCCAAAAACATGTAAATAGTTTATGTAACAACTGGTGTACATTCAAAAATACTCACTATGCCAAATGCTGTCACAATGTTTTTCATGCCATATTTAGAAAGCCCACGAAGCAGCTGACCTTCTACACAACGCTTAACAGGCAGTTTTCGCAGTGCAGCATCTGGGTCCTTTGTCTTTGCCCACTCTTCTCTGCACTGAACCAGATATCCCTTTTCGGCTATGAAAGTACAGTTCATAATGAGGAGAACCGTGATTTTCACACAATTACAAGACATAAATGTAAAGGCTTTAAAAAAACGTAATGAAGCAGAATAACCTGGCAAAAAAATCCTGCAGAATAAACTGGCAAAAAGCCTTGCAAAAGAAAACCATGTAAAAAAAAGTCATACAGAAAAATACCCTGATAAAAAAAACCCTTCAGAAGAATAACTTGACACAAAAGATCCACAGAAGAATACCCTGGCAAAAGAGCTTTGCAGCAGAAGACAATGTAAAAAAAAAGTCCTGCAGAAGAATACCTTGGCAATAAAAGCACTGCAGTCTCACGGTGAACTGTGGTAATCTCACCGGCTGGGCACACAGTCTCAATGACCTGCGGTAACCTCGATGTTGTCAACGATATCTGATGCAGGACTCGCAGCAGCTCATTCTCCTGTGGCTATCAGCCTAGACAGTCGCATCTTGGCCCAGTCCAGGTTGAAAACTACTTATCGCAGACATGGACTACGGCGTGGGACAGAACGTTAGACAAATGACGAATATGGCTGTTTATTATTTTTTTATTTTATTTTTTTTTTTTTTACAGGAGATGATGGCTTCAACGGAATGGGCATTAGGGGAGTATAACTGCTTTTGTTATTTTTAAATAAAAAAGTAAGTGTGGTTATTTCAAATAAAGGACTTTAGTCAAGCTGTGTGTTTATTTACAATATAACTATAGGATTAGTATAATGGAGAGGCGTCTTACAGATGCCTCTCTGTTACTAAGCCGTGCGCTTGATGTCATCGGACAATACAAAGGTGCCATCAAGCCCACAAATAGGAATCCCACTTGCCACCGCCATAGGGCAAATAGATGCATCTTTTCTGCGGCTTGTGGGCTGCTATTTTCAGGCTGGGGAGAGCCAATATCCATGGTCCTTTACCAGCCTGAGAATACCAGCCCCCAGCTACTTTCTTTAGTTTGGCTTGTTATCAGAAATGGGAAGGGACCCAATGCCATTTAAATAATGAAAAAAAAACAACATGGGAACACCTTTATTCTTGATAATCAACCTTGCCAAAGCAGACAGCTGAAGAATGCAGCCCACAGCTGTCAATTTTGCCTGTGCTGGTTATCAAAAATACTGGGGAACCCATGCCATTTTTTTAATTATAGTGCAGGCTGATGAATACTCTAATCAGCAGTGCCTGCTCTCGCTGTTACTAGCGGCAGCAGGCTGATGGGAGTAGTAGTCCATCAGCCGATGCCTGTGACCGGAGGTAAACTTTATATCTCTGGTCACAGCTGCAGGTTCTCACTGTCATCTGACAGCGCTCTGCCCAGTGGTATTAACCTTACTGCCGATCAAACCTGCTGGTGACAGCACGGGAAACACCCGGTGTTCAGGAGGCTGAACCTGAACAGTAACACAGACTTCCTGATGAAGTCAGTGTTCAGGGTCCGTGCCCAATCCATACATTTTGGGATTGAGCTTCTCTTTGCCTACAACAGGCTGCTCTCAGGTGAGCTAGCAAAAAGTTTAAATCAGTCAGAATGTTTGACAGCGGCATTTAACAGTCATAGGCAGCGCTCTGCTATACCAAGGCTGTTAAAGGGAATCTGTCACCCTTTTTTTTGCCCTATCAGCTGCCAGCATTGACATCAGGGGCTTATCTACAGCATTCTGTAATGCTGTAGATAAACCCCCGATGTAACCTGAAAGATAAGAAAAACACGTTAGATTATACTCACTGGAGGGGGCGGTCCGGTCCAGCGCCTCCCATCTTCATACGATGCGGCCCTCTTCTTCCCTTCCTGTCGTGGCTCCGGCGCACTGCTCTGCCCTGTTGAGGGCAGAGCAGAGTCCTGCAGGGCGCAGGCGTCAGGAAAGGTCTGGCGCCTGCGCACTGCAGTATTCTGCCTGCGCCGGAGCCACTACAGGAAGGGAAGAGAACGGCATCGTATGAAGATGGGAGGCGCTGAACCGGACCGCGACACCCATCAGACCGGACCGCCCCCTCCGGTGAGTATAATCTACCGTGTTTTTCTTATCTTTCAGGTTACATCGGGGGCTTATCTACAGCATTACAGAATGCTTTAGATAAGCCCCTGATGTCAATGTCGGCAGCTGATAGTCCAAAAAAGGGTGACAGATTCCCTTTAAAGGCAGATTCTCACAGTGTGTCAAAGCCATTATCTGCTGGGTATGAGACAGGCTCACCCTGTGATCCTACTCCATATAACTACTACTGGCTTTCTACTGTCTCCTCCGTGCAGCAGAGCGGTAACACTATACCCAACAGAGACAAGTGATGTCATCTGCTGGGGCGGTGCTAGTCCTACTGCACAACAGGTATAGTAACACCGCTCTGCTGCCGACTTACTACTATTCAGCTAAGCAGACAACAGATCAGACGCTGGGCTCATCGCACAGGGCACTGAGGGAGACTACACATGGGGGAGACACTGCACAAGGGAGGCAAGACAGGAACAAGCGCCTGAAATGAGCGTCACTGTTGACGCGTCATTTCAGGGCAGCAAAGGAAGCAAAGAGGAGCCTCATGATGCCCCAGCCACCCCTTCCCAATGATGCTGAGTTTCAGGGCGGAAAGGGGAGCGACACCAGTTTCAGCCAGCAGATGACGACTCATTTTAAGTATCTCATCATGCACTGGGATTCTCAAACGAATTGTCATAGAAAGTGGGTACTATAAACAGAACCCTAAGTTGCAGTACAGAGTGAATGGTAGGAAATTTTAGCATAACTTAATCACAAAAGTTATTAGTTTTTCAAGATTTAGATTTATTAATTGAAATTTGAATTTTTTCAACCATTCACTGCGCTTATATTTTTTTGTGCATTTTCCTTTCTCTGTTTGGTAGAATAAATGGTGTCAAAACACAATCCCTTATATGTCTAAGCCAGAGAAAAAATTAAAAAGTTATGGCTATTTGAAAAAAAGGGAAGACGAACTAAAAACACAAAAATGAAAACTGTCTGCTTCCTAAAGGGAATCTGTCAGCAGGTTTTTGCTACCTCATCTGAGAGCAGTGTAATGTAGAAAAAGAGAAGCTGAATCCAAGAATGTATCACTTAGAATACTGGGTGCAGCCATTCTGACACAATCAGTTTTTAGATTTAGCATAAAGCAGAGCTGAGAAAGCTAATCCCGCCCACACCAGACATGTACAAAGTCAACAGACAGTGAGGTGCTAAGACAATGTTAATCTCTTAGTGATAAATCCTTCACAGTTAGTAAACAACAGCATTTTGACAAGTGACACTTCCCTGAATTCTGTGTTTCAGCCTTCATCTACTGCTCTCTTCAATTTACAAAGCAAAAAGCGGCTGACAAATTCCCTTTAAGGGTTTAAAAAAACAACAACAAATGTTTAATTTATTTCATTAAAATGCAGCAAATTTCTAGGCATGGTGTGTTTCATCACAGACTTCTCTACAGAACTTTAAAAACACATGTACATGTCACTAAACATTTATTTAATGGCTTTTCGAATGGGTAGGGTGAAAAAATAAAAAAAACTGTACCCCCCCATCCCTATCACTTCCATGACTCCCTTCCCTATTGCTCTGCTAGTCTCTGTACAGCCCAGCCTCCTGCTACATGTGGGCACATGAGACGTCCTCACAAAAGGGAAGATTATACAGAGAATGGCAGATGACCAGGTAAGCGAGCAATGAAAGAACCAAGAGAAACGAGTGCTGAATGGGAAGAGGAAGGTGGGGCTTCTACATTACTTTTTGTGCCTCCCACTGGTATTGGTCCAACTTATAGGATTGAAGACATTTGTCACAGAATGGTTAAGAATTTTTTTCAGAATGGTCTCTATACCTCCAGGCCTTGGTTTCAGGATCAGGTCTATCATTTCATTCCAGTTACTCTGAAGAATAGCTCTTTAACATAAAAAAAAAAAAAAAAAAAAAAAAAAAAAATCAATACAATTTATAAAAAAAATAAACAAATATGTTATTGAATCTGACAACATACCTTCCCACCTGGTAGGTAGGAACAGCAGTTGTTCCAAATCTTTGCATGCCATAATAATTTATAAATCCAATATCCCTGAGAGAGGTCATGGCTTGCTCCACTTGTTCATCTGTTCCGGTAATATTTCTGCCAAAAGATGTTAAATATGTATATATTATACTTGTGTTTTAATAGCGTCTCCTTCCTCTTTTGCTTAGTTTTATCTCCTTTAATTAAGAAGAGCAGAGAAGTATAACTACCATTTTTTTTGTATTATAAGACACGCTTTTCCCCAAAAAATTTGAGTGTAAAATGGGTGTGCATCTTAAAATCCTAAAGTTGCTTACCGGGGTGCAGCTGCGATGGAGTGGGGGTCACAGGAAGACGGGTCGCCACTTCAGGAGGCCGATGGCGGCAGGATAATCAATGGGAAGGAGGACTCCGTTCAGCGTAGACATCTTAGGATAGCCCAGGGCCGGCAGTGGCAGGACATCTCCTCCTCGCAGCCCGAGGCATCGCCACACTCCTGCCGCCGCTGGCCTACTGAAGCTGCAACCCTGCCTCTTGTGGCTCGGCTCCACTTCCGCTGATACCATATAAATTACTGTAAAATGGGACTATAAGATCCACCACCATTTTATTTAAAAAATGTTTTTCTTATTTTCTGCCACAAAATTTGAGGTGCGTCTTATGGTTTGGTGCGTCTTATACTCCCCAAAATAAGGTAATTTATTTTTCTAGGTCTTATGAAATGTTTTACCTTAAAACAACTGTGAAATGATTTCCTTGGAGTTCACCCAATTTCAGAGGATTCTTCTGGTATGTAAAGTTTCCCAATTTGAAGTTCATTAAACATTTGTTTAAATGCGCTAGTCTTTGTGCGGTTATTCTGTAAAAAAAAAATTGCATGCGCAATTCAATATTATTACTAGTTAAAATGGTTATTAGAAAAACAGTAATTAAAATAATCATTATTATCATAGCGCCATTTATTCCATTGTGATTTACATGTGAAAAGGGGTATATGTAATAAAAAACAACTACAATAATATGAAACAATACATGTCAGAGACTCTTACAGGAGAGAGAGATTAAGGCGAGATGAGGAGGTGGTGTGTGATTGGGAAATGCTGAACGTCCGGCCTGTTAGGTATGAAAAGATCCAAGATAGGGCCAAGTCTGTGATGCCAAGAGATGAGAGAATCTGTAGTAAGAGGGAATGGTCCACTGTGTTGAAGGCAGGTGACAGGTCCAGGAGGAGGACAGAGTAGAGTTGCTTTGATTTGGCAGTTGGGTATTTGGTGACCTTAGTCAGGGCAGTTTCGGTGGAATGATGTGGTCGAAAGCCAGATTGAAAGCAGTCAAAGAGGGAGTAGAGGTGGGAGGCAGTTCAAAATAAATGTGTTGTTCCAGTAGTTTCGAGGCTAAGGGGACAAGTGATATGGGGCGAGACAGAGATGAATGGTTCAAGGGAGGGCTTTTTGAGGATGGGAGCGATCTTGAAGCATGAGGGGAAGACACCAGTTGTTAGTGACAAGTTGAAGAGATGGGTTACGGTTGGGATGAAAACGGTGGTGAGGTTTGGTATGAGGTGAGACGGGATCGGGTCAAGTGCACAAGTGGTGAGATGTTATACGGAGAGTAGAGAGGAAAATCTTCCGTAATGTTGGAGAAGCTGGTTTTGGAGCAGGGGGGCTGAGTAACTATGAGGAGGGGCTGTGGGTACTTTAGGCAAGAGCTTTGTCTGATGTTATCAATCTTTTGCTTGAAGAATGAGGCAAAGTCTTCACCTGAGTTGAGAGGGATGGGTTGCTGGGGGAAGGAGGAGAGAATTTAAAGTGTTGAATAGCTGTTTAGGGTTGTGAGACAGGAAGGATATGAAAGATGAGAAGTAGGTTTGTTTTGCTGCAGTGGGTGTGGACTTGAAAGTAGTAAGGGACTTTTTAAATGTGATAAAGTGATTGTTGGAATGGATCTTTTCCATCTCCGCTAAGCAACCCTAGAAGCCCGTCTCAGCTCTTTAGTCAGGCTGGTGTTCCAGGGTTACCTGTCGATTGTGCAAGTTTTGGTATGTGTGAGGTGGGCAACCAATTTGAGAGCTGCAGCTGTTGTGGTGTTACATTGAGTGACAGCAGCATCTGCATTGTCTGAGGAACTTATGTTTGCAAGACAGAGAAGGGATTTGGAGAGTGAGTGTAGATCAAGGTGTTTGAGATTTCTGTAGGGTGTGCAAGTTTGTGGTGTGGGGATTGTGCACCTTGAGAAGAGAGGAAAGAGAATGTAAGTAGGTTGTGTTCAGAAAGAGGGAGAGGTGAGTTAGAGAGGTAAGATAGGGAACAAAGGTGGGTGAAGATTAGGTTCAGTGTGTGGCCATCTTTGTGGGTGGCTGAGGAGAACCATTGAGTGAGGCCGAAGGAAGAAGGAGATAGAAGTTTAGAGACAGCTGAGTGGGAAGTGTCTATGGAAATGTTGAAGCCACACATTACAATATGGGGATGTCAGCGGAAAGGAAATGAAGTAGAAAGTTGGTGAAGTGGTTGAAGAAGGTGGTGGCTGACCCTGGGGAGATGACAGCTAGTTGGAGGTTCGAGGGGGAGTAGATGTGCATACAGTACACCTCAAAAGAAGGGAGAGTAAAGGAGGGTGGAATTTGGGTGAAGGAGCAGTTATGTGACAGGAGAAAACCATGCTTGCTGCTAGGGTTGAGGGTTTGGGAACGATGGAATCCACCACTAGAAAGTGCAGCGGGAGAGGCTGTGTAACAGGGGGTGAGCCAGGTTTCAGTGATGCCAAGGAAGGAAAGTTTGTTAGTAATGAAAAGATCATAGATTTATGATAGTTTGTTGCAGACAGAGCGAGCGTTCCATAGAGTTCCTATTAGAGTGCATGGGGAATCGGGGACTGAGTGAATGAGTATAAGGTTACAAAGGTTGCAGAAATGTGTGATACATTGTGGATAGGACATAGAAATGACTGGGGATGTGGTGAGGAGAACCAGGATTTGGATATATATCGCCGGCAGTGAAGAGGAGCAGAGAAAGAATGAGCAAGTGGGGGCAGAAGAGGGCATAAAATGGCTGTCTGAGATTGGAGATTTTTATGTTGAAGAACAGATCCGAGAAGACGGCTAGATGGATGGGGAAGATGGAGGAAGAGATGACCAGTTCATTACTAGGTTTAGGGATTAGGGGGGTTTGTACGAAGTGAAGGACTAAAGGGGTGAGCGTAAAAACAAACAGAAACATTGTTTACTGTGACTATGTATCCAGTTACCTTCAGTTCCCTTCTGGTTAAATTCTGGTTTAATTCATTGCAGTACACTTATGTGCTGCACTTAGGTAGTGCATTGGGCAGACTACATTATGCAGACCTACTGCTCACAATATATTTGCTAACAAATGCATTTAGCTATGAAACAGAGACATGGGGCCTCTACTCATCTTTATCAGATCTTTTAGGATTGAGCCAGATGCAGGATATAACACAGGCAGAGTATCTGGCCAGATAAGAAGAACCAAAAGACCAGATGTGACCCACAGTCCGCACTTTCCCCACGTATGCTCTAAAGGAATGTCAGCGATAGCTGAGTATAGCATAACGTAAAGCAGTTTATTAATGCATTGACCATATAAAAATAAAAAAATAAATTTGGTTATATGAAAAACTATGCACAGTTGTGTGAAAACTAACATTACTACTGGATTACTAAAAAAAAAACCTATTATTTACAATTATGTAAATAATGAAATCAAACAAAAGGAATTTGTGCAGCAAGTTCTAATTAGCTGATACAGAAATTACTTACTTGAGAACTGCAATTGCTTGAACAGTAATAGCCCTTTTGTCTTTGGTCCCCATGTAAGAAAATATGTTGGGTTTAACCCTGTATCAAAATGAAACATGACAAAAACATAAATATTCAATCTTACTCTTTAGGTGCATTCCATGTTGCCATAAATATGATCAAAATATTCAAAAGAAAAATTGGAAGCTACCCTGTTGACTTTTCATTGGATTATAGAAAGGTATGACATTAATTACTCATTAACATGAAACATGATCAAGGTCAGTTCTATTGAATCCCAAATTGGGATGTAGATTGGTAATTATAATCATGTAAATGTGTCTCAATAGTCAGCATTCAAAGCTTTTAGAAAATAAACTACACTGGGAAGGGGTACAAGACAAGGCTCCCCCTCGTCATCCCTCCTTTTTGCCCTGGTAACTGAACCATTGGCATGTAGGATGAGGGTTTCTGGCAAGATTACTGGTTTTACATGTGGATCTACAGAAGTGTATCTCTTTATATGCGGACAATATAGAATCTGCTCTTCAATTGGCTATAAATATTGTTAAAGTCTTTGGCAAATGGTCCAGCCTCCTAATAAATTGGGATAAATCTGTCCTATTACATTTGGGCCCATTACCATCAATCCTCAATGTTGGGTTGAACCAATTACAGATTTTTACCAAATTTAAATACTTAGAGATCATGATGAGTGCTAGGGCAGATAAATTCTTAGATCTTAACTTACTCCCGTTTATGGGTAAATTTCAGAGTAAAATAGATGCATGGTGCAGTCTTTCCCCAGTCGTATTAGTAGGGGTAGCCTAATTAAAATGGTTCTCGTGCTACAGTTATATGTAGTGCATAACTCCCAAGTACGGACTCACATGAGATACTTTCATAAAATACATACTCTTTTATGGAACTTCTATGGAAGAAAAAACATCCGAGTATCAAATTAGAGACACTTTGCTGGGATAAAGATATGGAAGAGTTGGCAATTCCAGACCCATGGTTATATTACATTGATTATCTTTTGCAACATTTTCACATGTGGGCTCAGAAAGACAGTTTGGGCTAATCAAAGGGTTTGATCTTACAGGAATCGATTTGGAGCTCCACACTTAGTGCTTTAGAAATAGGATTACCAACAGATGATAGTTTTAGATCCTCCTCTGCAGCCATGATGTATATTGTATGGGATAGGGGGAATGATTTTACCAAATTCACTCCAATCTGGAATAACCCCTTCTTACCTGAAATCTTAAAATTAAAAGACTTCACACATTGTGGAAAAACTTGAGCAGTTTTTCAGGATAATGTATGGCGCATGTCGTGTCTTCCTTTGATGTGGGCTTTGTCGCTAAGCCCACATCTTTCCCCACACGACAGATGTTTTGAACGGCTGACATGTGCCCCTAACAGCCGCAGGTGGAATTGCGATCCACCCACAGCTGTTAACTTGTTAAATGCTGTGGTCAGTCTCTGACAGTGGTATTTAATGTGATCGAGCTGGAAGCGCGTCACTAATCCCGCCCATCGGCGCCCATATCACATGACCGCGGGTAGCCGATGGGTTGGCATGACAACCCGGTGAGTCTGCAGAAGACCCCTGTGGTTGCTCATAGCAATTGAGCATTTCTGCTACACTCAGGAGATCTGATCATTGTCTGTGTAGCAGAGATGATCGGATTATCGCAGCATTTAGTGTCCCATGGAGACTATTGATCCAAGTGAAAAGTAAAAAAAAGATATTTAAAAATAATAAAAAAATAAAAATCTAAAAGTTTAAATCACCCCCCTTTTGCCCCATTCAAAATAAAACAATTATGAAAAAAAAAAAACCATATTTGGTATCGCCGCATTCAGAATCGCCCGATCTATCAATATAAAAAGAATTAAGCCAAATGGTAAACGGCGTAGCAAAGAAAAAGTCAAACAGCCACAATTACGTTATTTTTGGGGGCGCCGCAAGATTGCATTAAAATAACGGGTGATCAAAAGATCGTATCCAAACCAAAATGGTATCAATAAGAATGTCAGCTCGGCACGCAAAAAATAAGCACTCACCCAGCCACAGATCATGAAAAATGGAGACGCTACAGGTATCGGAAAATGCCACAATTTTTTTTTTTTTTTTTACACAAACTTTTGATTTTTTTTTCATTACTTAAATAAAAATGAAGTTTTACATGTTTGGATTCTATAAACTCGTAATGACCTGGAGAATCATAATGACATGTCAGTTTTACCATTTAGTGAACATAGGAAAAAAAAAAAAAGTTGTGGAATTGCACTTTTTTATAAAAATTCACCACACTTGGATGTCATTTCCCCATTATCCAGAACACGATATGGTAAAACCAATGGTGTTGTTCAAAAGCGGAACTTGTCCCGCAAAAAACAAGCCCTCACATGGCCATATTGATGGAAATATATAAAAGTTATGGCTCTGGGAAGAAGGGAAGCAAAATAAACAAAAAAACGAAGAAGGGCTGCAGCGTGAATGGGTTAAAAGCTTTAAAGAATTTCAATCAGACTTTTTGGTCTATCCCACAAACTTTTCTACCAATACTTGCAATTCAATTAAAGCACACCTTTAACACCCAAAAAAACTATAACCTATAATAGTTTGTGAACAATCAGTCACTGACATTTTCGCCTCCTCGTATTCCACTAGGGGGCTAATTTCACATATCTGTAAACTATTGTTGATTCACACCGAGACAAATACTATGGAGGTTAGATCTAAACGGGAAGGAGAGCTGGGAGATATTTCTTTGGAATATCGGAGAGAGATCCTTGAACTAATCCAAAATCTATCGCCTTGTGAATTCCAAAAATTCTCACAAATACATTTGTGCTCAGAAGTTTACAAACCCCGCCAGAATTTTTGTTTTCTTGGCCTTTTTTCAGACAATATGAATGATAACACCAAAACTTTTTCTCCACTCATGGTTAGTGGTTGGGTGGAGCCATTTACTGTCAAACTACTGTGTTTTCTCTTTTTAAATCATAATGACAACCCAAAACATCCAAATGACCCTGATCAAAAGTTTACATACCCTGGTGATTTAGGCCTGCACAGAAGTTGACACAAATGGGTTTGAATGACTACTAAAGGTAACATCCTCACCTGTGACAAATGCCAGGAAAATTGTTCGGGATGCAAAGAAAAACATACAAACAACATCAGCTGAAATACTGGAGCCTCTGAAAACTAGCATTGTGGCTGTTCAAGATGCAAAAGAAGGAGGCACTTGAAAAAATGGGAGACATGGTCGAGTCGCCAGAAGAAAGCCAAATGACCCTGATCAAAGCTTCACATACTCCATTTTTTAATACCGTGTATTGCCCCCTCCAACATCAATGACAGCTTGAAGTCTTTTTTGGCACTTGTGGATGAGGTTCTTTATTTTCTAAAATGGTAAAGCTGCCTGCTCTTCTTGGCAAAAAGCCTCCAGTTCCTGTAAATTCCTGGGCTGTCTAGCATGAACAGTGTGCTTGAGATCTCCCCAGAGTGGCTCAATGATATTGATGTCAGAAGACTGAGATGACCACTCCAGAACCTTCACTTTGCTCTGCTGTAGCCATTCACTGGTCGAATTGGCCTTATGTTTTGGATCGTTGTCATGTTGAAACGTCCAAATACATCCCATGCGCAGCTACCGAGCTGATGATTGCAAATTTGCCTCCAATATTTGCTGATAACATGCTGCATTCATCTTTCCTTCAAATTAGACCAAGTTTCCTGTGCCTTTGTAGCTCACACATCCCCAAAACATCAGTGATCCACCACCGTGCTTTACAGTAGGAATGGTGTTCCTTTCATCATAGGCCTTGTTGACCTCTCTCCAAATGTAACGTTTATGGTTGTGGCCAAAAAGTTTGATTTTGGTCTCATCACTCCAAATTACCTTGTTCCAGAAGTTTTGAGGCGTGCCTCTGCTGTTTTGCGTATTGTAAGCTATATACTTAGGGGCATTTACGCAGTAATGGCTTACTTTTTGCGACTCGACCATGCATCCCATTTTTCTTCAAGTGCCTCCTTATTGTGCATCTTGAAACAGCAACATCCCTAGTTTTCAAAGATATCTATTCTACATATTTTTCAACATTTTCTTTTTCTTTTTTCTAATTTTTTATTTTTAATTTTTCACTTTTTATTGTTTTATTTTATTTCTGTTATTGTTATTTTTATAACTATGTTTTTTTTCTTGATTTTTTTTCCTATTTTTCTTAGTTTTTTACATATTATCTTGGTTTTACATATTTCATTTTCCAGTATCTTAATTTTTCCTTATCTCATTCTTATTTTTTCTCATTTTTATTTTATTTTTTACCTTCCAGTCCATTACTAACTATTCTGTTTTTTCTCTAGGTAGGTTTGAAGCTCTATACAATATATCCTTTTTGTATATCCTTTACAATCATCACACACTCAGCTTTCCTTTTGTCCATGCCCTTTGTTTCAGTGTTTACAATTCTCAGCAGAGTGTGTTACTATTATCCCCTGACTACAAGGGCCCATTACGTCACTTCCTGTGACACTCATTCATTCATAGTCTAGGTGGGACACAAACGCTGCTTATGTACTACACGGAGGAAGCCTTTTCCTCCTGGACGGCCCAGCATCACTTCCGGTGACGTCACTCCACCCGGAACTTCCGGTCTCGCGGCTCCATGGCGCCACACATGCGGTCTTACCGCTCATATAAAAACTCACCCTGACCAAACACAGATGTCGCTACTCCCTCCAGCACTTCAGTTCCATTCCCCTTAGCGCACCAGGACATGACGCCATTTGTCGAGTCCGGTCTTCCATTTAGGGACCTATATGCTGTCAGCCGCCATAATATAGGACTATGAAAAAATCCCTTACTTTACTGATAGACCATATGTTTTCTTTCAGCTCTATATTGGTCTTGAGGTCCACAAACACTGAAGACAACGTATGTTTGTTTCTTTTTTCTGCTTCTTCCTATTATCCTATAGCCGGTATCTATATTCACTTTATGTATCTAGTATATAGTACAGCCGCATATTCTAATATTAATATTAGCTTTCTATGTTATGCAGCTAGAATTAGCTATGATTTATACATCTCCTTAAGATATAAGTTGTGTTATTAACCCTGTGTTGGTACATTTTGATTATTCAAAGCGGACTTATGTACTTCATTTGTATTTTATTTCTTTCCTTTTACCACTGTTATGGACTTGTGTTCTTTTATGTATACACCAATGCATTATATTGATATGGAATTTTTCTATGTTTATTCATGAGAGTTCTGATGAAGGCCTAAGAATTGGCCGAAACGTCAACAGTTTTTGTCTACAGTGGATAATTTGTCAATAAAATTCTATATATAATTTTTGCATCACAAATTTGGGAGTGCCGAATTTTTCTTTAAATAGCTAGTTTTCAGAGAGTCTAGTATTTCAGCTGATGTTATTAGTGGGGTTTTTTTTGCATCCCGAACAATTTTCCTGGCATTTGTCACAGGTCATAGGTGTTGATATTACCTTTAGTAGCCATTCAAACCTATTTGTGTCAACTTCTGTGCATGTTATCAGGCCAAAATCACCAGGGTATGTAAACTTTTGATCAGGGTTATTTAGATGTTTTGGGTTGTCATTATGATTTAAAAAGAGAAAACACAGTAGTTTGACAATAAATGGCTTCATCCAACCACTAGCCATGAGTGGAAAAAAAGTTTTGGTGTTATCATTCATATTCTTTGAAAAAAGGCCAAGAAACCAAATATTCTGCTGGGGTATGTAAACTTTTGAGCACAACTGTATAACTTGTCCACAGGGTGTATAGTACTCCATACTTGTTCAAAATAAGTGTTTGCCCAATTCAAATTGCCATAGTTGTATTAGCGAGAATGGTCACTTAATGCATACGATGTGGGAATGCATTTCCATAAAAGCCTTTTGGAAGGGAGCATTTGATTTTGTGGAGAAGGTATTTTTGGTGAGACTGGAATCAGAGCGCCTAAAATGTATACTGGGTCTTTTGGGGGAAAACAGATGTAGACTCCACAATAGCTTTGGGCATCTCGAAGATTCTTTGTCAGGCATGTAAACTGCCGGCATATCATTGGCTTGATCCAAACCCTCCAACTTTAACAGAATTGAACAATAAAATGAATAATATATTTATGGAGAAAAGAGATAGGGTTATCCTTTCTAGACTCCATCCTCTTACACTTATAGGCCTTGAAAAAAGCAAAAAGGAAGGAATAATCGAAATTAGAACCTACAAAAGAACAGTTAATAAGAATCAACTCTTTGTTAGATGGATATGGTCTCTACTCAATGACTAGTTAATACCAATTCCTTTTGCTTTATTGTTGTTGCTGATTTATTCACATCTATATAAACAAATACTATGATTGGCCTGAACTAATCTGGAACTAAGTCAATTTCTTATGTTACGGTTTCCTCTTCCTTTGGAAAAAGAAAGTGGATAATTTCACCACTGTTATGGACTTGTGTTCTTTTATGTATACACCAATGCATTATATTGATATGGAATTTTTCTATGTTTATTCATTAGAGTTCTGATGTAAGTGGTTTTGTTTAATAAAAATCTGATTCAGAAAAAAAAATTACACCAATCCTGAAAAAGTACAGACCTTAGAAATTTGGAAAGCACATTAATGGCATCCATTGTGTCCTTGTTTTCTTTGTACAGCACAAAATGGCAAAAGCTCCCCCTGGATTTTGGCCAAGAATGTTTACGTGGATCTTAAAATAGAGGGAAAAAAATAATGTAAGATAGTAAATAATCGTTAACTCAGAAATGTATATTGGCCTTTAGTGAGCACTATTGAAACGTAGACTTAAAAAAAAAATCAAATAAAACAAAAGGACCTATTAAGTACACAAAAGAATATACAGAATTTGCACAATTTGTTGACAAAGAAAAGGTGTTGCTTTTATATCACTAGTTAATAATGTGTGTTGGCATTTCCAGTTTTTATTCAGGGGCATGAAATGCCAGCTTTGCTTACCTGAAGGTGTTCTGACCTCTGTCCAAGTGTATAGCATTAAGAGCACAAGAGAGTAATATTTAAATTCTACTTCTATTAAATGTTTTTTGGGGGCGGACATGCAAAGAGAATTATGGCTGCATGGTCATTCCACTTTTTAGAGTACAATGGCATCCAGCAAATGCGTGGCAGGTCGCAATGGTCTTAGAAGCAGGAACAGGCTGTGAGAAAATGAACCCTTTCTAAAAGTATCAGGAATTTTGTTCTGCAGGCATCCTATTGGAGTCATCTGTATTTTACCAAAACATATCTTTGATTTATAAGATTAGGAATTAAGAAGATCTCGTTTTCAGACTAGGACAAACATATTGATCTACTAAACATTTAAAGGGGCTGTTCAATGAAAAAAGGTGATAACTAGGGATGAGCGAATGTGCTCGGATAAGGCGTTATCCAAGCATGCTCAGGTGCTAACCGAGTGACTTCGGTGTGCTCGAAACATATGTTCGAGTCCCTGTGGCTGCATGTCTTGTGGCTGTTCAACAGCTGCAACATTTGCGGGGATTGACTGTTTGCTAGGGAAACTCTAGGGACTCTAATATATTATTAGAGCACGCCGAAGTCACTCGCTTGAGCATGCTCGGATAACACCTTATCCGAGCACGTTTGATCATGACTTGAGATAACTTAATGATTGGTGGGTATCCCATTGCTGGGACTGGCTCTGTTCGGCAGAACGAAGATTATTTTTATTCCAAATGGGAAACTTCTATACCAATTAAAAAATAATGCGGCAGGTTGGACACCCAACCCCCACTCCATTCATTCTTTCTGTACGGTACTGCTAGAAAATGCAAAGAGAACTAATTTAACAGCAGTCAAGCATGGCACGCCATTATATTGGGGATAAAAATTCCCCATTTTGCTAATTGGTGCAGATGCCACCAGTCATTCTACTGGTCATCAAGTTATCACCTGTCCCTCGGATAGGTGATAACTTTTCACTGGATAACCCCTTTAAGACAAGCACAGTATCGCTTCTAGCAATTAAAAAAAAGATGCATGCTGCATTCACAGCAGAAAATCCAAAATGATGTGATGTGAGCTGACAAGATGAATGCAAATCTCCTAGTGAAGTTTCAACAGGTATACATTTTGGTGATGGTTCCATGCAGATAAAAAAAATGGTTATTTTTCTATGTGTTTAAAAGTTTTAATTGGGTGACAGGAAAAAAAAGCAACAAAAAAACCATAGGATCAAAAAGTAAGGACAAAACATAAGACTTTTGTTCCTGGATGAGCAAAGGTAAATGTGACCACACCTTAGAGGCTTAG
Source organism: Dendrobates tinctorius (assembly GCF_039654945.1). Taxonomy (NCBI): domain Eukaryota; kingdom Metazoa; phylum Chordata; class Amphibia; order Anura; family Dendrobatidae; genus Dendrobates; species Dendrobates tinctorius. The sequence goes on from NW_027361703.1 coordinate 68,333,243, forward strand.
CTCCCAGCAGCTCATTTTTCACACTAAAATAGGTGTTCCTTTTATTGTGTGACCTACACTAAAATGAGCTATATCATAAAAAGGTGGTCAGCACAAAACATATGAACTAGAAGACATGCATACCACAACTGCAAGACTCCTTCATTCCCCAAAGACTAGTGTCAAATATATTTCTCAATGGAGGAGACTGATGGAATTTAGATTAAAAAAAATGCACCACTACTTGTTGGCATGCAAAACACTTCATGCTTAAGGCATGCAGTCATCTCATACAATCGTATGGTCTTTCTGATTGCAAATTCGGGTACTAAGCAATGGCAGGATTGCAAAGGCTGTACTGCCAAACGAGCTCAAAAATGTCAAAAGAGATCACTTGTATATCGCCCAAATACATACAACAAATTCTTACAAAAAATGCTGAGGCCTGTACATTGTAATAAAAACAAGGGGAATACAAAACACAGATTTAAATACAAGGATAGTAATGAAAAAGTGATATTTTGCATTTACAGCCCCTGGGGGCCAAGTGCCATAACAAAAAGGTGTGAACAACTATGCAACTTTTTTTTTTTTTTTTTTTTACTGCTCTAAGGCATCTGAAAATGAAAGAAAACAAAGACATTTTTAAATACCGTAGTCCTGACTTTTAAATATCATACCATTCTGCATGTAAACTTTCTATACTGGTCTTTGTGTCTCCAATGAACAGACTCATTCAGCAGTCACTGATAGTTCTCGTACTCAAAAAATGGGCAGAGTTTCATCAAAGTGCTTTTTCTTATCAGAGTTTGGTCAGAGCTTCATCAGTTTTTCAAAGATGAAAAATAACGATAGACAAAAAAAACTTGCATTGCCAAGCTTGATCCAACACTCTGATCTATATCGGACAAGTCTCCTTGCTTTTGTTTGAACCACTTGGTCAGAGGAAGAAAATATGGACATGTGAATTAGCCATAGAATATCATAGGCAAGTGTGCCATCAGAGAAAAATCTGGTAGCACTCATACAAAAAAAACTGTCAAAGGAGCCCTAACCTGTATTCATTGAAATCTCTGCACATTCTTGGCATAACAGTCAAGGAGGTGCTCTTAAAAAAAATGATTAAGAGTCAGTGATAAGCGGTCATAAAGGAGCGCTTAGGAAGCAACCCAGGGGCAGACAAGGATGTCAGGTCTCCACCGCAGCTCCAGCCGAAAACCTCCAATGAAGGATAGGAGCAATGAGAAAGGAAAAACGGTCTTAGGAGTGCAGGAAAGAGACTCCTACAAGAGATTGATTTAAACCACAACGCGTTTCAATGGAGGATCCTTCTTCATCAGGTGGAAGTTTACACCTGATGAAGACGGATACTACGTTGAAACGCGTTGTGGTTTAAATCCATCTCTTGTCTGAGTCTCTTTCCGCAACTCCTAAGACCGTTTTTCCTTTCTGATTGCACCTAAAAAATGATTGACAGCTTCCCTTTACAAGTGTGTGTGGAAAAATACCAGTCAATGATTAGAAGATATTTCAGTTAATACAATTACAATACTGGAGCTTTTCTCATAAATCTACATATCAATATGTTGAGATCTCCAGTCAACTCAAATTGCATGTTCAATATGACATTAGTCATCAGTGCCAAAAAGCTGCTACCAAAGCAAAAGAAAAAAAATCATGCATAAAGAAGAAGCATAGATGCTCATAACAAGAAGAAAGATTTATCTCTTTACAAGACAAAACACACATCGAACACCATGTACAATTTTTTAAAACCAGTGTATTTAAGGAATAAAGCTAAACTAGATTGGATGCAAAGGAGTGAGATCAAAGGTATTAGGGGAATTGGTTGACAGCAGTACCAAGACAGTACCATGGATGAGCAGACAGTATAGAATAAGAACCATTTACATTTGATCATCTTGCTTTTACTGAAATTGCCTGCGCCCCGACGACCAATGTGCAAAAATTTGCACGGGCCAAGCTAGTTTATCAATTATGTTTTTTCATTTAGGCATGTAACCATGACAAGGACTCATTCACTTTTTATAGAGAAAAGAAGGATGACTATTACAGAGAGGGATTCTTTACTGTAATAGCAGGGAGACTATGGAGTTCATTGTCAAACAATGTTGTGATGGTAACTTCAGTGCCCAATTTCAAGAGGGGCCTGGAATCAGTCCTTAATATAATATTGCAAGTTATGGATACAAGATTACTGGAGATAGGTTGTTGATCCAGTGATTTCTTCTATTATAGAAGAAATATGCCTCAACTATGTGTCAATTGGCTAAGGTCTTATCAGGATTCTTGCGTTTCTCTGGATCAACATGGCAGGATTACAGGTTGGATCTGGGTGTCTTTTTTCCCTCAACCTTACCAAGTATGTGACAAAAAATATTGTGATTCAGTGGCTGTACATTTGCAAACCCAGAAACATTGGTCACCACATGCTAGGTTGTCAGGAAAATGAGACTAGCCCTAAAATCACCAATGAAAGGTGCCCCCTTCTCTTTAACTATTGTCATCAGATCCTAGCAAGTTCTCCAGAAATGGAGCTCCATACTCACTAATGATGATATGGCCCAGGAATAGGACCCACATGATCATCATTAACAGAAAAGGACATCAAGGTGTGCAAATATCTCAGGCCGTTACTGCATCATTACATCAAAGTACAGGATTAAAAGAGAGCTTGTCAGCTTTGAAATCTTAACGGCAAGTTGTACAGATCCTCCAGACAATGCTACCACTTTACCTTTTATGAATTACATTGTAGTGAGAATCTGAGCCCTCAAATCTTTCTTGCTAGATCTCTTTAATCATAAATTATCTTTATGGCTAAAAAGATTTTAGGCCTTTGATAGCTCTATAAAATAAAATAATTTTAAACTGTAAAGAGGTAACCCCAGGCAATGTCTAGAGAACCTGAACAACACACTATTTTTGTTTCACAAAACAAAATGTCTTCATATGGAGTCCAGGTGATAACATATTTTTACATGGAGCAAGTCAGATGCAATTTGAAAAAGGTGTTTTATTACTGGACAAACCATTCTGAATTCCCTCAAGGAGCATCATGCATTAAAAAAAAAAACTTCACTATATGTATCACGACATGGCACTGAGATTGGAGGAATGGTGCTGGCTCGAGAGAGAAGTATAACATTGCTTTTAATGTATGAGGCACCTTGTATCTATTTAATAGGCTTACCCAGTGATGGACAACCACTTTAAGCAGTTATGACCCACAAAGAACATCTCCCATATATTCATGGGGATACCACCGGTCAAAGGGAACAGAACAGCAATCGCCAAATCAATAAAGGTACTATAACATACTCAAAAAGACAAATAGGGCTACAGGTCAATCACCAGCATTACTGAATATTACATTCACTCTATGTTTAGTAAACAGATTCTACAGCTGATCCAAGTATGAGATATTAGTAACATTCCCTAATGCTATTTTTGAGAACATTTCTCTCCTCTTGTCATGAGATCTGCAATTATTGTTATGCTACATTCACAGTACATTTAGGTTGTTGGTGCCAATTTCCATTTACAACGTTAAATGAGCACTCTGGTGATTTTTTACATATTTTTATTTCTCCCTTTGGGAGAAATAATGTGTTCTGAGCAATGAGCGCAGCAAAATACTCACTGTGCTGGTTGCCGGCTTCCACCGTTTTCAGTGGTACTCGGGTCAGCTACAGCAACAAGCATGTGAGCGCAACTGTGACAGGCTGAATCACACAGTGTCTGCTGTGTGGAGAAGAGGTCAATTTTTTAATTTCCTCAATATAAGGAGCCTTGTTGAGTCTCACAGACTTGCACTGAGAAAATTTAAAAAGTGACCTCCGAAACATACTTGCTGAATCAGTGGGCTGCTGTAACAAATGTGGTTGTGTGACACCGGAGCGCCTCTGAAAATGATAGAAGATGGTGACCAGTGAGCATGTTACTACATACACAAGCACATAATTGCTACCAAAAATCGATAAGCTTGCATGATTCTGCTGCTTTTTTCCCCCACTTCGCGCTGCAGCGCAGAGGTATTGACAGGTATTGCTTTTGGAGTGCAAAATGTATAGCCTCTGAATGCAAACAGGCTTTTCTTCAGAGTCTTTCTGGGTGCGTACACATTCTGCCCGACCTCCCAGACACTGCCTACCACAGCTCAGCAGCTGATCTAGCTGTACTGCAGTCTCAAATACTTCCGAGCTGTGATTGGGAGCATCTGGGAGGTACAAACACCCAGAGAAAGACTCTGAAGAAACACCCAGTTCTACTACAAGCAGATATTTCACAGTCAGTGCTGCTCCAAAGTCAACAAACATAAATATCTGAAAAAAGGTGAGATTGACAGGGTATTTAGCTCAATTTTTTTTGACTAAGTGATGAGGTTGTTAGTCCGAACTGTCAATGAAGCAGTAGCTCACTGCCCTCTAAAATACAGAAAACAGGTAGGCTGCGGAGCACTGAGCTCCTGACAATATCCATTTAAAAGCTTACACCATGTAACACAAGTTAATGTTTGACTGTAGAATAAGTCTACTTTCACCACAAAACAACATCCTCCCAACTTATTCCAGGACTGAGAGCCATCTTTCATAACTGGCTGTCTTCATGAGAAAATGCTTCCTGCCTATTCTCTCGCAGGTCCCCAGATTAACTAATGTCACAGGAAAAAATAATATGGTCATAGAGGCCAGAACAGGTGACATTTTATGTTTGTCCAGTAAGGTTCTGTATAAAGGTACTAAGCATTCTGAGAAATGAAAGAAAACGTTCCAGCTCCATGAAGTAAAAATGAATTCTTGTTTATTCCATAAGTTAAAACATGTACAGCTTCTCGGACATCACAAAGCACTGGAGGGCAAGCTTGTCCTCCAGTGCTTTGTGATGTCCGAGAAGCTGTACGTTTTAACTATTATGGAATAAACAAGAATGAATTTTTACTTCATGGAGCTGGAACGTTTTCTTTCATTTCTCATGTGATCACGTCTCATCAGTAGAATCATAGAATGGTAGAGTTGGAAGGGACCTCCTGGGCCATCTGGTCCAACCCCCTGCTCAAAGCAGGATTCGCTAAATCATCCCAGTCAGATGTCTGTCCAGCCTCTGTTTGAAGACTTCTATTGATGAGAACTCACCACCTCTCGTGGCAGCTTGTTCCACTCATTGATCACTCTGTCAAAAAGTTTTTTCTGATATCTAATCTGTGTCTCCTCCCATTCAGTTTCATCCCATTGCTTCTAGTCTTTCCTTGTGCAAATGAGAATAAAGTTGATCCTTCTACAATGTGACAGCCCTTGAGATATTTGTAGACAGCTATTAAGTCTCCTCTCAGTCTTCTCTTTTGCAGGCTAAACATTCCCAAATCCTGTAACCTTTCCTCATAAGACAGGGTTTGCAGACCGGTCACCATTCTGGTCGCTCTTTTCTGAACTTGCTCCAGTTTGCTGATGTCTTTGCTGTTTGCTGATGTGCCTGTACGGAGTTCCGGGAACCTACTGCTGAATGGTGAGCTTGCTTTTGTCCTATTTATCTTGTGAAGTACTACGCATTCTGACAATCTGCTCAGAACAAATCTCTCTCGTCGTGGTCGTTATGGTGAAGGGACAAAGGTTTCCGTAATGTGATGGGCACCAATGATTTAGCACTTCTTCTGTGGATGTTTTTTTTTTTATGGAAAAGCCTCGACACATATAAAAACACACTAAAATGCCAGAAACTTAATTTGTACATAAGACAGAGGTTGTAAGAATATACACTGGTCAGGTAGTACAAGCTCATCCAGGATGGCACATCAATGTGAGTTGTGGCAAGAAGGGTAGCTGTGTCTGTCAGAAAAGTATCCAGAGCATTGAGCAGCTACCAGGAGACATTGAAGGGGACTTAGGAGGGCAACCACCCTGCAGCAGGACAGCTACCGCCTCCTTTGTGCAAGGAGGAAAAGGAGGAGCAGTGCTAGAGCCATGCAAAATCACCTCCAGCAGGTCACTAACATCCATGTGTCTGCTCAAACTGTCAGAAACAGACTCCATGAGGGTGGTATGAAGGCCCGACGTCCACAAATGGGTGTTGAGCTTAAAGCCCAACAACATACAAGGTGATTGGCATTTGCTAGAACACACCTAATTGACAGATTTGACATTAGCGCCCCCTGTGCTCTTCACAGATAAGAGCAGGTTCACATTGACCACGTGACAGACGTGACAGTCTGGAAACGCCGTGGAGAAAGTTCTGCTGCCTGCAACATCCTCCATCATGACCGGTTTGGTAGTGGGTCAGTAATGGTGTGAGGAGGCATTTCTTTGGTATTTCTCATGTGCTAGACAGAGGTACTCTGACTGACATTAGGTACTGGGATGAGATTCTCAAAACCTATTGTGAGATATGCAGATGCATAGGGTCCTGGGTTCCTTCTGATGCATGACAATGAAAGGCTTCATGTGGCTGAAGTGTGTCAGCAGTTCCCGCATAATGAAGGCATTGACGCTATTGACTGGCCTGCCTGATCCCCAGACCTGCAACCAATAGAATTACACAATCTTTTACGGGAGTAGCGAAGTACATCGCCATACGGTATTTCTACACATATCCTCATAGAAATAATAGAGGAACAAGATACACTATTGCAAAATATATTTATTAAAATGTACAACTTTTATTAATATATCATTAAAAAAATTACTGTTAAAAATTCAAGCATGGGAGAACAACAAAGGAAAGTACTGACCCTGGAGTCTGATAGGCACTATGTTTTATAAAGGTGTGTTGGACCTGATATTGGGCAACAATACCTTAAAAATTACTTTCAAAAATTGATACAAAAAAAAGGTATACATGGCTCTCACAAACAAGCTGCTACATGTCATAGTCAAAGTGCATAGTCTAAATAATAATGACCTATGAAGGGATGATATATTGCACTGCATATCCAAATTTAATACAGTTGTGGCCAAAAGTATTGACACCCCTGCAATTCTGTCAGATAATACTCAGTTTCTCCCAGAAAATGATTGCAATCACAAATTCTTTGGTATTATCTTCATTTAATTTGTCTTAAATGAAAAAACACAAAAGAGAATGAAGCAAAACATTGATCATTTCACACAAAACTCCAAAAATGGGCCAGTCAAAAGTATTGGCACCCTCAACCTAATACTTGGTTGCACAACCTTTAGCCAAAATAACTATGACCAACCGCTTCTGGTAACCATCAATGAGTTTCTTACAATGCTCTGCTGGAATTTTAGACCATTCTTCTTTGGCAAACTGCTCCAGGTCCCTGATATTTGAAGGGTGCCTTCTCCAAACTGCCATTTTTAGATCTCTCCACAGGTGTTCTATGGGATTCAGGTCTGGACTCATTGCTGGCCACCTTAGAAGTCTCCAGTGCTTTCTCTCAAACCATTTTCTAGTGCTTCTTGAAGTGTGTTTTGGGTCATTGTCCTGCTGGAAGACCCATGACCTCTGAGGGAGACCCAACTTTCTCACACTGGCCCCTACATTATGCTGCAAAATTTGTTGGTAGTCTTCAGACTTCATAATGCCATGCACACGGTCAAGCAGTCCATTGCCAGAGGCAGCAAAGCAACCCCAAAACATCAGGGAACCACCGCCATGTTTGACTGTAGGGACCGTGTTTTTTTCTTTGAATGCCTCTTTTTTCCTTCTGCAAACTCTATGTTGATGCCTTTGCCCAAAAAGCTCTACTTTTGTCTCATCTGACCAGAGAACATTCTTCCAAAACGTTTTAGGCTTTTTCAGGTAAGTTTTGGCAAACTCAACCTGGCTTTTTTATGTCTCGGGGTAAGAAGTGGGGTCTTCCTGGGTCTCCTACCATACAGTCCCTTTTCATTCAGACGCCGACAGATAGTACGGGTTGGCACCGTTGTACCCTCAGACTGCAGGGCAGCTTGAACTTGTTTGGATGTTAGTCGAGATCCTTTATCCAACATCCGCACAATCTTGCGTTGAAATCTCTTGTCAATTTTTCTTTTCCGTCCACATCTAGGGAGGTTAGCCACAGTGCCATGGGCTTTAAACTTCTTGATGACACTGCGCACGGTAGACACAGGAACATTCAGGTCTTTGGAGATGGACTTGTAGCCTTGAGATTGCTCATGCTTCCTCACAATTTGGTTTCTCAAGTCCTCAGACAGTTCTTTGGTCTTTTTTGTTTTCCCCATGCTCAATGTGGTACACACAAGGACACAGGAGAGAGGTTGAGTCAACTTTAATCCATGTCAACTGGCTGCAAGTGTGATTTAGTTATTGCCAACACCTGTTAGGTGCCACAGGTAAGTTACAGGTGCTGTTAATTACACAAATTAGAGAAGCATCACATGATTTTTCGAACAGTGCCAATACTTTTGTCCACCCTCCTTTTTATGTTTGGTGTGAAATTATATCCAATTTGGCTTTAGGACAATTCTTTTTGTGTTTTTTCATTGAAGACAAATTAAATGAAGATAATAATACCAAAGAATTTGTGTTTGCAATCATTATCAGGAAGAAACTGAGTATTATATGACAGAATTGCAGGGGTGTCAATACTTTTGGCCACAACTGTACATGATAAAATTAAATGGAGTCCTGGATCATAGAGGCATATCTATATATAGGAATAAGTTAATCAATAAATTAATCAAAAAATAAACTAGTAAATCACAGGAAATGAAAAAGAGGGAGAGGTGTATCCCCAAACTCTCTATATAAGGTACTTACAAAGTGACTTGTGCTTTATCTTTGGTGTGTCATGTTTTCTTACACATCAAAAATAAAGCATAAATCACTTTGTAAGTACCCTATATCGAGGGTTTGGGGATACATCTATCCCTCTTTTAATTTACTGTGATTTACTAGTTTATTTATTGCTTAATTTGTTGATTAACTTAATATATACACACACCTCTTTGATCCAGGACTCCATTTCATATTATCATGTTATTAAATAGGGATATGCAATGCATTATATCATCCTTACATAGGTCATTATCATTTATACTATGCACTTGCACTTTGACATAGTGCCTTTCAGACTCCAGAGTCCGTGCTTACCTTCGTTGTTCTCCCATGCTTGAATTTTTATCAGTAATTTTTTTTAAACGATTAATAGAAGTTGTACATTTGAATAAACATATTTTGCAATATTACATCTTTTCTTCTATTATTTATATGAGGATATGTGTAAAAATACTGAATCCAATTGATCACATCTGGGACATCATGTCTCGCTCCATCCACTAACGTTACGTTGCACCACAGGATGTCCAGGAGTAGACTGATGCTTTAATCCAGGTCTGGGAAGAGATCCCTCAGGAGAACATCAGCGGCCTCATCAGGACCATGTCCAGGCGTTGTAGGGAGGTCAAAAGGGAACGTGGAGGTCACACACATTACTGAGCATAATTTCCTTGTCTTGAGGCATTTCCACTGAAGTTGGATCAGCCTGTGATTTGATTTTCCACATTGATTTTGAGTATCAGTCCAAATCTAGACCTCTATGGAATATTAAATTTAATTTACACTGATCATTTTTATGTTTTGTTCTCAACATATTCCACTATATAATGAATAAAAATTTGCAACTGGAATATTTCATTCAGTGATATCTAGGATGTGGTATTTTAGTTTTCTCTTTATTTTTTTGAGCAGTGTATGTTGCCAAGATGACTGCATAAATGTAGAGCTTGTCGGATTGACAGGTATATTTAAAATGGTTACTGTCATTTTAACAAACTTTACATAAGCAATTAAAACAAGAAAATATAAGAAACCGTGTAATATATCTCAAAGAAATATGAAACTTTCTCCACTTATAAGTCATCTACATGCCTCCTGAACTCACCATCCACTCCAAACAATTCAAATCCACCTTGATCAAACCAAAACAGATTGCCAGCACAGTGAGGTGTCAGGTATAAACTCGAAGGAGAGGAGAAACTATGCTGCCGCTTCACTTCCAAGTAATTCATCTTCTACCAAAACTGGATTCAGTTACACAGCTCAGTACTACTCTTTCATGTCATCCATGCTGCTGCTTCTGAACATGTGCTACATACAGATAGGAGAACAGAAATCCCTCATGAAGGTGTGTAGCATATGAGACACTCCATTGCAGCTAGTCTCCAACCTTTAGATTGAGTACACAAAGGGGAAAACTGCTGAACAAAAATCTAGTATACAAAACATATGATTCATCATGTATATACACGGGTTATTCTGAAAAGTTACTTAAAATAACGCTATGCTTTACAGACTCCACAATCCAGGACTACAATACAGATTGACATTTTACACACACACACCAACAAATTCATAGTTGTACATTCACTGAGTGGACAGAAGGGGAAAGGTCTCACAAACATACTGTACAACCTTACTTGATAAAGCTTTTTTGCCAGCTGCATGGTAGGCTATAATATGTTTCTTTCCATCTCGATCCTCAGTTTTTGTCTCCAATCCTGGGAATAGGCCTTTTATAGCTTGATGAATGATTGTCCTCTTCTCTTTGCTATCATCTACAACCTATAAATAAAGTTTGGCAGAAAAATCAGTGAAACCACTGGAAACTGGAAGAAACTTCCAAAAGAAATGTAAATTAAGCTAAAACTACAATAAATGGACAGAGAACTGTCATGCCATACATAGGGACAGCGTTGAATCATATGTGCCATTGAATAACTCTGCAAAATGGAGATGCACAAAAATGTCCAAAAGAGAGAGCGAGTAGTGACATGGCATGGGTGTCCTAGCTTAGCCCAATCCTCCAAATTTGCAAACTGAAACCTGATTCATCATACAGTGCACATACACACCTGGTCAAAACAAGCACTCTCTCCCTCCAATAAGAACTGTCCCTGAGCTGTGCAATGGTGTCAGGGAGAAATCTCCACAGGCTTATTGGCTGTGTAACAAGCGCCAAACATGTGGGGCTTTGAGTTTCAAATTCGAGCACCATGCTCACCGAGTGCCGAGCACCCAGATGCTCGAGTGATAGAGTATCACAGAGCACGTTGGCTCATTCCTAATAAGAACCTCTTTGGGAGATGAGAGGCGAAGTACGTAAATGAATAAGAACAATCTCCTCGTTATGGTGGAATGCAGAGAGCATGATAAAGTGAAAGGAGGAACTCTTATGTATGACCACTCTGTCCTGGCAAAGGAGAGAGACACGTCTGCCAAGTCTGCCTCAGAATAACACCAAGTTAAAAGGAATAACTCGGTGTCGCCTGCCCAGGATTAGCTTAGGGCAGAAGTTTTATTTTTTTTTCTAAGATATATTCTTAACGAAGGGAATGAGAAACTTGTTTTAACCTAAATAAATAGCAACTTAGTTAATACGGTTGAAAAATGACAAGTGTCCATCAAGCTCAACCGAGGTATGGGAAAAGACAAATGGAAGAGGCACATGCACAACTACAATGCAAGATTTAGTACAAACCAAAGGAGATAATTTTACCCTGTTGATCCCAATTGTTGACGCACTGGACCAAACATTCACAAGAGAACTTTACATAAGCGTTTGTGTTATTTTCTTTAAAAAAAAAACAAAACAAGCCTTTTTTGAAACCATCAACACGTTCCTGATGTGACCAGCTCTTGAGGTAGACTATCCCGCATATTAGTTAACCTTATTATTAAAAGGTCCAAGTAACAACGTACGTCAGTGAGAAGGACATCACAGACAAAGCACATGGATTACCTCTATCGCTACATTGGATTCCTTGTTTTTAAACAGCTGAAGGTCTTCTAAACGTTTCTTTTCATCCTCTGATAAAACTGAATAAATATCTTCTGCAGGATCCTATGGAGACAGAAAATTAACTTACTAAGCAAGACTTAAGATACACTAAGCAACTATAAAAAGACTAGAGACTTACCTCGTTATCTGCCGGAACTGATAAATCATTCAAGTGAATGATCTTTCCATCTTTTCCTATTTCATGAACGACAAAATCAGAATATCTAAAATAGAAAAAAATAATATGTAGCTACTGCGATAAAGAGGGGAAAAATAACATTTAATAAAATAGTCTGTATTCAAAATTGTACCTCCATCAACACCTCCAAATGCTGTAAATGGAACAACAAATGGAATGATTAATTCTACATGTGTAATGTAGATTTCCAATATATGATATGTATTTCCTCAGCTTTTTCTGAGCTGGCTTTTCTTTTTTGTATTTTGCTCATTTCAAAGAAGGATGGTGTTTGTTGGATTAGGATAAGGCCAGGAGTGGAGTGGAGAGCAGCGAATATTCATTTGTTTAGTAGTGGGCTCAGTAGTCGAAGCCGCCAGCTTCCTGCAGCGTCCGGGCGATCATGTGTTCTCACTACTTAAGAGAATAAATATTCACTGCTCTCTACTCCCATGGGTATGGAAAGCAGTGAATATTTATTCGCTGCAGCAAGCCAGTGGCTGAGGTTACTGTGCCCGCTGTTAAAGATCAATGAACATTCACTTCTCTCCACGCCCATAGTGCCAGGATGGAGAGCACTGAGTATTCCCGCAGCTGTCCTCTGCTTGAAAGCAGCATATGACATCACTGCCGTGCACTGCTTACAAGCATAAATCAGCTTCTGGCATCGGAATAAGACACTGCGAGGGAGCGCAGGGAAAGTACCGTATTTTATGCATTATAACACGTACTTTTTTACCCCAAATTTGGGGGGGAAAATGAGTGCACCTCTTATAATGCGTATATACCTTACCGGTACCATTGCTGCTGGCTGGGATGAGGGGGGTGCCCAGAGGTGCTGCTGGGGTGTCTGGCGCTGTGGGGGGCTCTGCCGACATTTCGTGACAGGCCAGAGCCCCCACAGTTCCGTGGTTTCCTGAGCGGTGGAGTCCGGGAATATGGCCGCCAGGGGCGGTGCATGCACAGATGGAGATCTCGGCATCAAGATCTCGGGAGAAAAGATTTCAGCGCTGTGCGGTGGACTCCGGTGGCCATTTTCCCGGAGTCCACCGCTCAGGAAACCACGGAACTGTGGGGGTCTATGGCCTGCCACGAAATGTTGGCAGAGCCCCCCCCCGCAGCACCGGACACCCCGGGAAGCAGCACCGGACACCTGCCGCTGCACATCGGACACCCCCTTCATCCCGGCCTGCAGCATCACCCCATTCCAGCCACCTCCAGCAGCAACCCTGGGACCCCTCTTCACCGCAGCCACCAACCCCAGTAAGCAATAAGACACATGGATTATAAGAAGCACCACCATTTTATAAAAAAATATTTTCCTATTTTTCTCCTCAAAATTTGAGGTGCGGCTTATAATGCAGAGTGTCTTATAATCCGAAATATAAGGTAAGTAGAATGGTTTATTTTTTTACGCTCTTCTAATGGGGGCCATGCATACAAGGATGGGGATGAGGAGGCCAAGCATACCAGGATAAGGATTAGGGGGCCATGCATACCAGGCTTATACTCGTCAATAAGGTTTCCCAGTTTTCTGTGGTAAAATTAGGCGTCTCGGCTTATATCCGGGTCGGCTTAGGCCCGTTTCACACTTCCGCTTTTTGCCGTCAGTTAAAATCCGCCAATTTTTGAAAAAAACGGATCCGCCAAAAAATGGGCGGATCCGTTTTTCCCCCCATAGACTTACATTAGTGGCGGATCTTGACTGACGGTCGTCCGTCCCACCCGGTTTTTGACGCATCCGCCAAGATTTTAGCGTCTCCCAGGCGGTGAGACGGACCCTACAACGTTTTTTTTCTTTGACGGTCCGCTATTTTGAAGTGCGCATGCCTGGAACCACGAAATGCCGTTCCGGTGGAGGCGAAAATCTCTCTCACTCTCATCCGTCTGTCACATACCGGAGGCGGATCCGCTACTTTTCATTTTTGGCGGATGTAAGCTGTCCGCCATCAACGGAAGTATGAAACAGGCCTTATACTCACAGTATATACAGTAAGTTTAGCTGATGAAGGAACTTTTCCTCCATCAATTCGATTTGGTTTGACGACCTGTCGATATGCAGCTGCCGAATATCTACATCTTAAAAACTGTCATGTTAACACAACTATACCAGGTTAGCATAACCTTTTTAAAAATATTTAATTTTATACCAGATAAAATCCTATTGCACTTATTTCACTCCCCAGCTCTTGCGCAATTAGTTAAGTTTAATAAAACTTGCTCAGATAAAACATATACTTTAGGAGCATTATAACAATTTCTTTAGATAGGAACATTCGTTGAAAAATGGGAATGTATGCATTTCAATTACCCAGCAAAAATTGCATGGTCAGAAATATTGCACCTTTACACAACCTAGTTCAGAATAGTTTTTAGCACCCCAACCACAGGGGACTCCAGACACACTAGATGGCTGCTGGCCAAACAATGGTATGGATGATCTTTCTATGACTGCTCCATACACAGGAGCATTAATTCTCCCTACCAGAGAGATGCTGCCAGACCCTTCTGGCAGTGGATGTCTTATCTTGCAGAGAATAAAAAGGATCAAAAGTCCAAAATCAGACATACTAGATGCTTATCTCCTCCAACTCTGTTAAGGTGCTGTCACACTTAGCGATGAACCAGCGATCCCGACCAGCGATATGACGCAGTCAGGATCGCTGGTGCATCGCTAAGTGGTCGCTAGTGAGCTGCTACACAGGCAGATCTCACTAGTGACATCGCTGGGGACGGGGATCGCTACTTATCTGTCACACTAGGCGATCCTGCGTCATCCCGCCCGGCTCCACCCGTCGCTCGTCGTCACAGCAGGAAGCGCCGCAGGAAGCTGACGACGAGAAACAGTCCAGGACGTTCTCGTGCGATCAGCGATAAGCAGCGGGGGAGCGGGTTGTAGGTAAGTATCACACACAGCAATATCGCTAGCAATATCGCTATAACGTCACAAGTTATAGCGATATTCCAAGCGATCTCTTAGTGTGACATGCCCTTAAGCCTAATATGTATGGGGGCCTAAACCTTTCTGCTTAAAGGGAATCTGTCATCAGGTTTTTGCTATGGAATCAGAGCAGCATGATGTAGGGTGAAAGGCAAACTCAACGTTTATGACCAGTGTAAGGCTAGGTTCAGATTGCGTTAGGGCATAATTTAACGGATCCGTTAAACGGATGCGCTAACACGGATGTCATTTTTGACATCTTTTAGGACCTAGCCCTAACGGTATGCGCTAACGCATGGTAGCGCTAAGGTACCATGCACTACCATGCGTTAGCCCATACAGTTCTATGCACAGCGAACGAGTCCGTTCGCTGTGCGTTACTGCCAACGCACCCAAAAACGCTGCATGCAGCGTTCGAGGGTACGTCACGAATTAACGCATACTTGCTAACGCATACCGATTTTGGCATGCGCTAGTATGCGCTACATTGATTGCGGGCAATGGCGGCGTTTACAGGTCCGTTACATAGCGTTAGTGCCGCTGTGTAACGGATCTGTCAGCGCATTGCCCCCTAACGCAATGTGAACCCAGCCCAAGGCAGCTGCTGCCAAGGCAAATAAAATCAAGGGCTGCATAAAAAAAAAAAAAAAAAAAAAAGGAGATTTTTGTGTACTCACCGTAAAATCTCTTTCTCTTAGCCTTTAATTGGGGGACACAGAACCTTGGGTGTTATGCTGCTGTCCACTAGGAGGCGACACTATGCATAATCTGAAAAAGATTAACTTTGGCTCCTCCTCTGCAGTATACACCCCTGGACGGCGTCAGTCTTCTCCAGTTTTGTGCCAAAGCATAAGGAGGAACGTAACCAAATAACATAACCATGCCTGTAAGAAGGCTACTATGTACGAGCTCAAAGAACAATATGAGAACTCAACAGGAAACAACGGCCCGTAAGGGCAACAGGGTGGGAGCTGTGTCCCCCAATTAAAGGCTAAGAGAAAGAGATTTTACGGTGAGTACACAAAAATCTCCTTTACTCTGTCGCCTAATTGGGGGACACAGAACCTTGGGACGTCCCAAAGCAGTCCCTGGGTGGGAAGCAGTGGACGAATATTGTGCTGACAGTCCCCTAGACTTGGGGTACTGCCGCCTGCAGAACCAGTCTACCCAGGCTCGCATCCGCTGAGGACTGGGTATGAACCCTGTAGTGGTTCGTAAACGTGTGTAGGCTAGTCCAAGTGGCCGCCTTGCACACTTGTTGTGCCGAAGCCTGATGCCGAATGGCCCAGGAGGCCCCTACTGCCCGTGTAGAGTGTGCCGTGATACCGGCCGGAAGAGGGGAACTGTTAAGTCGGTAGGCCTCATGTATGGTGGACTTGATCCACCTGGCAAGGGTAGCCTTGGAAGCCGGCAACCCCTTGCGACTACCTTCCGGAAGAATGAAGAGGGAATCAGATTTCCGGAAAGGTGCAGTCCTGGACACGTAAATCCGCAATGCTCTGATGAGGTCAAGCGTATGCAGAGCCTTCTCCACTCTATGAACCGGAACCGGGCAAAGGGAAGGCAGTGAAATCTCTTCATTAAGGTGAAAGTTGGACACAACCTTCGGAAGGAAGGATGGTACCGTGCGGAGAACCACCTTGTCCTGGTGAAAGGCTAGGAAAGGCCGTCTGCAGGAAAGTGCTGACAATTCCGACACTCTGCGTAACGAGGTGATCGCCACTAGAAAAACCACTTTCTGAGACAGAATGGAGAGTGGAACTCCTCTAAGAGGTTCGAAGGGTGGAGCTTGCAATGCTGTCAGGACCAGATTGAGGTCCCACGTATCCAGCGGACGTTTGTAGGGAGGAACCAATCGGGAAACTCCCTGGATGAAAGTCCTTACTTGCGGTTTAATAGCAATGCGCTTTTGAAAAAGGACTGAAAGCGCCGACACCTGACTCTTAAGCGAGCCTAAGGATAGCTTGGCATCTAGGCCCGATTGAAGAAAACCTAGTACCTTCGGGAGGGAATAAGGGAGTGGGACTTGTCCATGAGATTCGCACCAAGAAAAGAAAGCTCTCCAGGTACGATAATAGAGCTTGGCGGAGGCAGGCTTCCTTGCCCTGATCATAGTTGCAATGAGTGCCGGTGAAAAACCTGCCTGGGTTAGAATCCAGGTTTCAAGGGCCATGCCGTCAAATTGAAAGCCCCTGAATTCTGGTGGAAGAATGGACCTTGAGACAAAAGGTCGTGACGGTCGGGTAGACGCCAGGGGGCGTCTGCCGTAAGTTGGACGATGTCGGCGTACCAAGTACGTCTGGGCCAGTCTGGCGCGATGAGGATGGTCGGAACTCCCTCTTGCTTGATCTTCCTCACGACCCTGGCGATTAGGGGGAGGGGTGGAAAAATGTACAGGAGTCGGAACTGGGACCAGTCCTGGACCAGGGCATCCGCTCCGAGCGACCGCGGGTCGTGTGTCCTGGCCATGAAATTGGGAACCTTGGTATTGAGATGGGATGCCATTAGGTCCACATCCGGGGTTCCCCAGCGTTGACAGATCTGGTAAAAAATCTCGGGATGGAGAGACCACTCCCCCGAGTCCATTCCTTGCCTGCTGAGGAAGTCAGCTTCCCAGTTTTCTACACCCGGAATGTGTACCGCAGAAAGTACCGACCTTGTGTCTTCCGCCCAGCGGAGGATATGAGCCACTTCTCTCATCGCCTGGGCGCTGCGGGTCCCGCCTTGGTGGTTCACGTATGCCACAGCCGTGGCATTGTCCGACTGTATCCGTATGTGCGAGGCTGCAAGCAAGTGATGAAAGGCTCTCAGTGCCAAGAGAATGGCCCTGATTTCCAGAACATTGATAGGCAATGTCAATTCCCTCGGTGACCACTTGCCCTGTGCCCTGTGATGTAGGTGCACCGCCCCCCAGCCTGTCAGGCTTGCATCGGTAGTGAGGATCTTCCATTGTCCTGAGAGGAATGGCTTCCCTCGTGTAAGCGAGTTTGGTTTGAGCCACCAATGCAGGGACCTCCTGGTTGATGACGTCAACCTGAACTCCCTGTCGAGGGAGAGAGGGTTCCTGTCCCAAGATCTGAGTATGGCTAGTTGAAGGACCCTGAGGTGAAACTGGGCAAATGGCACTGCCTCTATTGCTGCTGCCATCCTGCCGAGGATTCTCATGGCAAACCGGAGAGATCGAGGAGGACTGCGAAGGAGTGTGCGAACTCCCAGACGGATGGCCAGTGTCTTGTCCTTGGGAAGGAGCACCAGGCCCCTGGCGGTGTCGAATACCATTCCCAGGAATGTTAGAGTCCGAGTTGGGATGGTCGACGATTTCTGTAGGTTGACTAGCCATCCCAGGCGACTCAGAGTGTCTAGAGTGATTGAGACACTGACCTCGCAGTCTTTGAAAGTGGGAGACTTGACGAGGAGGTCGTCCAGGTACGGGACGACTAGGATGCCTCTTGAGTGCAGGACGTCCATGGTGGCCGCCATGACTTTGGTGAACGTTCTTGGAGCCGTGGCGAGTCCGAACGGAAGGGCGACAAACTGGTAGTGGTTTTGGTTGACCGCGAACCTGAGAAACCTTTGGTGGGCGGGAGCAATTGGTATGTGGAGATACGCTTCCTGTATGTCTATGGAGGCGAGGTATTCTCCTTGCTCCATGGATGCAATGATGGACCGGAGGGACTCCATGCGGAAATGACGGACCCATACCTAATTGTTGAGCTGTTTTAGGTCCAGTATGGGTCGGACGCCGCCTCCTTTCTTGGGGACTACGAACAAATTTGAGTAGAATCCTCGGAATCTCTCGTTCGCGGGAACTGGCACCACAACTCCTGATTGAAGGAGAGAGGAAACCGCTTGGTGGAAAACACGAGCCTTTTCTGGTGGTGTTGGAGGAACAGAAAGGAAGAACCGGTTCGGTGGAACGGAAGTGAACTCTATCTTGTATCCGGAAGACACTATTTCCCTGACCCACCTGTCTTCTGTAATAGGCAGCCAGACTTGCTGAAAGAGTAAAAGTCGGCCGCCTACTGGTGAGGTGTCTTCCGGAGGTCTCGAGTCATGATGAAGTGAAGTTCTGAGGTTTTCCTCCCTTGGGTTTCGCTTGGCCTGCTTTCGACTGCCAAGCCCTGTCCGGTCGCTGCTGCGTCCGTGGGTTGTCTCTGCGTGGAGAACGGTTGCGGTTTTGCACTGGGCGCGAAACGGACCAGCCCGAGGAATTCCAAAAGGATCGGAATCGCGTCTGGTTTCTTCGTTTAAACGTGCGTTTCGGTTTTAGTTGAGGGAGAGATGTACTCTTACCCCCAGTGGCATTGGCTATCATGGTGTCCAACTTTTCGCCGAAAAGTCTTCCAGTAAGATACGGAAGTCGCGTGAGGGACTTCTTTGAGGCCGCATCCGCTTTCCATTCTCGCAGCCAAAGGATGCGTCCGATCGTGATGGCGTTTGATGCTATTCCCGCTACACCTCTGGCGGAATCCAGGGCTGCATGAATCATGTAGTCTGCTACCACTGCCATCTGGACCGCTTGGTCCGAGAGTTCAGGATTTGAAGCCTGAAGACCCTCCTGTAGTTTTTTGGCCCAAGCCAGGATGGCCTTGGCTGCCCAAACTGAAGCAAACGCAGGGCCCAGAGAGGCGCCTGCCGCTTCGAAAATAGAACGAGCCATGCGTTCTACTTGCCGGTCTGCTGCGTCCCTGAGGGTTGAGCTATCCGGCAGAGAGAGTAAAGTCTGCGCTGCTAGCCTAGAAACCGGAGGGTCCACTTCAGGTGGATCTGTCCATTGTTTGGTGTCTTTCTGTGGGAAGGGGTACTTCGCTTCCAAATATTTGCGATTAGCGAATTTTTTGTCAGGCTGCGCAAACTGTTTGGTAAGTATTTTCTCAAACTCATCGTGATTAGGGAAGACCTTAGGTGGTTTTTGAACACTTTCGAAGCAAATCCTATGTTCTGGGACTTCCGGAGGCGACTCTGGAATTTTTAGCACCCGATGAATGGCAGAAATTATGTCGTCAACTAGCGCTGTATTGCTAGGGGGAGAAGGTACCACGGACCTGACCGTTTCATTATCTGAGTCGGAGTCACAGATGCCCTCCGAATCCTGTGCCTCGCTAAGGTGATCCCTGGAGGGCGACCTGGGGCGGGGGTCTTCTGTGGTGGGGGATCCCTGTGGTAAATTGCACTGTCTGTCTGTGGCAGGGGACTGCCCAGGAGACCTGGAATGACGCTGTCTCTCCCTAGAGGGGGACGACCTTGTGCTATAGTGCGACTCAGGTGATCGAGACCTGTGGGTCCGCTTACGTCTGAGAGTCGGAAGCAGCATGTTCCTGAGACAAGCTGTCCGTTTGCTGTGTACCGTCCATAGCCGGGGCCCGACTCTGCAGAGCTTGCAGTAATGTAGCAGTTAGGTTGTCTATGGACTGTGACATAGACTGAGACATCTGAGTTGCCCACTCCGGCATGGCCTGTGACACTGAAGCGTCAGTAGGGACTCCCTGGGGTTCTGACCCAGAGTTCTGGATGCAGTCCCGGCAGTGCGGATACGTGCTGCCACTAGGGAGCGTGGCTTTGCAGGCTGTACAGAATGCATAGAAACATTCCTGCCTGGTTCTCTTCCTTGAGCCCGGCATAGCCAGCCTCTGTGCACTATAAGGGATCGTACAGGGGTGGCTACGCAGAGGGAACCCACAGAAAGCCTTATAGGAAGTATAGATTCACAGCTGAGTAATGAGAACCCAGCTGTGAGCTTACCCCAACGGTGTGCCCCTAGGTCCAGCGCCGACAGATCCCAGTTCTGTGCCCCCGGAGACCGCTGTGATGCTCCTCTCCTGGATCTCATCCAGAAAAAATGGCCACCGGGGCTCTGAGGAGAGGGAGGAGGGGGCGGAGAGCTGAAAAGGGCGCGCTGGGCTGTGTAAAAACGCGCCCTTTCTGCCTCAATCCGCCCCTTCTATGACACTCCAGCGTGTCATTTTGGTCATCCGGGGGGCGGGCCGGGGGGCGGGGAAAAGGCGGCTTCAGCTAGGCCGAAGCCGCGGCCTAAATTAGAAGTTTGATGCCCAGGAGGGCTCCAGAGCGGCGCGGTAGTCCGGGGGGGGGGGGCGGATTTGTACCATACCCCCCCAGAATGGTCGACTGGATAGCGGTGGGGGTAGCAGGGGTAGCGGTTTTTGTATGGGGGGCCCCTGAAGCGCTATGGAGCCGCTGCTGTTGCAGAGACAGGGACGCAGAAAAGCCCTGTCTCTGCTCTGCCATCCAGTCCACACCCTCCCCCGGTCCCAACAGGATCCCTCAGCCAGCCTGGGGTCCCTGGAAGCTGCGAAATGCTGCCTGATCTCGGACCCTACCTGAGGCGTCTCAACCTAATACCCCCTGCGGGGTATTAGGGAGGGTGCGTCTGTCACCGTCAGGGGGTCTTCATCCTCGCCTCAACCTCAACCCAGACCCCTTAAAGGGGTTGGGGAAGGAGGGGCGTCTCGACCTCGAACCAGGACCCGAGGGACTGGGGAGGGAGCGACATGGGGAAAAAAACACCTCGACCTCAACCGGGTACCCCTAATAGGGAACCGAGGAGGGAGCCATGCCGGGAGTCTCGCTGGAGACCCACTTTTCTTCATCTGTATTTCCGTGAAAAAAAGGAAAAAAAACGGAAGAAAAAAGGTGTGCCTCCTTGCGACACTAAGGAAAAACTGGAGAAGGCTGACGCCGTCCAGGGGTGTATACTGCAGAGGAGGAGCCAAAGTTAATCTTTTTCAGATTATGCATAGTGTCGCCTCCTAGTGGACAGCAGCATAACACCCAAGGTTCTGTGTCCCCCAATTAGGCGACAGAGTAGGACACAGATGCTCATGACAAGAACATAGTTTTGCCTCTAAACAATTCACTAATGTGGCCAAATTAGAATACTGTGCACAGTTTTGGGCACTAGCTTACAAAGACATAGTCCAACCATAGTGGTTAAAAAGGGTGCAGAAAAAAGGGATTGAAGTTCTTATGGGAATGGGTGGACTGTGTTCCAAAACAGATTATCAAACTTGTGGTTATTCCGTTTCTAAACATGAAGGGGCGATCTTATTACAATGTACACATATATGAATTTACAGTACACACACACACACACACACACACACACACACACACACATAGACCTGAAATAATGACAAGGAGTCATCCTCTACATCTAAAGGAAAACTTTTTTTAAACGTTGATCTCTTTGCATTTGCAATGTATGATGATATGCCTTTGTAAGGGTTTACAGGGGTAACCCCTTTCACCAAATCATTTATACAAAGAAGAACATAATTCCACAACGTCCTCTTGCCTGGAACATTTCCGTCTCGCTCGTAGATATTGTCCAGTGGGGATGCCCATTTTGAGTGGAAATGGATGGATACTGTCCCAGTGAAGGAAGCTATTTGTGGCAGTCTCTTTTCAATAGGTTTTAGTCTGGATATTGCCAGTGTCCACCCAAATTGTGAGATCAAGGAAGTTGATAATTTTAGTGTTAATCTCATGGTATATCTTAAGGCCATGTGCACACGATGCAGATTCCCAGCGGATCCGCAGCGGATTTTACCGTGCAGAAACGCTGCATATACGCATTGTGATGTACAGTAGCATCTTAATCAATAGAGAAAAAAAACGCTGTGCAGACGCTGTGGATTTTTCCGCGCGGTTTTCTTGTGGTTCAAAATATGCAGCATGTCACTTTTTTTGTGTGGTTTTCCACCTGCTCCATTCTCGAAATCCGCAGGGGAAAACCGCACAAAAACTGCAAGAAAACCGCAAAAAAACAGGAAGAAATCCGCAGGAAAAATGCAGGTCATTTGACCTGTGGATTTCTTCAATTCTGCGCGGAAAAATCCGCAGGGCAAAAAAGTACGTCTGCACTTAGCCTAAACCTATTTTGTTATTGAGAATGTAGATGTATACATTGGGTAGTCTCAATGCAGATGGTTTGAATAAGGGATTCTCAAAGGGTGCCTTTAAGGTTTTTCTATTCAAAAACTCCTTAATAGGCCTTTCATTGAGATTTCTTGAGACATTATTTCAGTAGTTTTCCGTAACTACTCTTTTAGAGTACAAAGGGATTGCTTAATCTATCAATAAAAGAGTATATGCATAGAATCCTTTTTATATACTCATAAGGTCTTTTTGTTAACATTTGGGTTTTTGGTTTAATTATTCGGTTTTAATCTTTCGGTACAATTTGTATGTCCTCGTGTGCTATAGTTTAACATTAGAAAATTATTGTGGTAAAGTGATTTGGTTCATTAATCTGCTATTATAACTATATATCAGGTTATACACTTTCTAATATAAAGAGATTCATATTAATATTCAATGCTTATACGCATTATGATCTTGAAATTCAGCCGTTATGATGTGGTGCTGATATTAATCACTTTTGATGCGCCAAGCAGCTCTGGTGTCCAAGGCGACACGTCATCACTAAAACCATCCACTGTGCTTAGAACAGATAAGATGCAACATGTTCTGCTATCCAATCAGATTGTGCCATGTCATCATGACGTTGCTGATGACAAGCGGGTAGATCATTGGTACATCGTTAGCATGGTAACGTTGAATCTGATGTTTTGGGAACATTTGGACCTATGATAGCGCTTGTTACAAGACCCAAGGTACTTTGACTGCAGGTGAGTGTTATTATCGCATGTAGTTGGCTAGATAGGTCATTTCCTGCAATTAGACACATATAATGCATTGGCTCTGTTATGTAGCACAGAGACTATCTATCTTGTTTGGCCGGCCGCCATTCTCCCCTGATGACACCGCCATGTTGGGGGGTGTGGTGTGCTTTAGTACAACTGTCCCATCTGCCAAACGGTGTTGATACTCTGTGGTGTCATTAATTGATACCTAGGCAGTTGCCTTTATGCTATATCCTAATTTTTTAAGTAGTGCAGGGATAGAATGTTTAATGTAAAATGTCTATTTACCAAAATTTTTTATCAATGCAGTGAGATTTTGTAACTCTCACCCACTTGATGTTGTAATCGTAATTTCATTTAAAGAATTTCAAGGAGGGGGCTTGATGGCTTTCTTGAGGAAGCCAATATTACAGGTTATTGGTACTAGATTCTGTAATGGGGCATTGATCGAGGGAACTAGTCATATTTCTATATATTTGGAGTCGGGAAGGAATTTATCCCTAATACAGAGCAATTTAAATCTGCCTTGTGGGATTTTTGCCGTCCTTTTGAGCAAAAGGTTATTATGTAGGTTGAACTTGTGTCTTTTGGCATAGATAAGAGGGAAGAATGAGTGTACAGCTTACTGGAAGGGTAAATGGTTATTTACACTTATATTCCTTATGCAACTTGTACATACAGTATAGCAATGGCTTTACCTTTCTTTCAAGATTCCAGAGAAACCTTCATGAGAGCTCACAAATTTGGTGATCCCAACATCAAGTTCTGTCAACCCATGTTTCATCATATCAGCAAAGCTCTCAGTGTCACCATCATCAGGCTCCCCCTCCAAGAGTTCCTCTTCTTCACTTTCACCATTCTTTTCAGCAATAGTTTCTATTAGTATGGCTTTTTTCGATTGAACAGTTTCCTGAAGTCCGGTGACTGATTTATCAGCAAAATCATTTTCTGAAAGCTTTTGCCTTTTGGCTTCATCGATGGCAAGGTCTTCAGCTGTAAGGTGGCGTTTTAGTGAAATGGTTGTCATTTCAACAGACTCCATAGTTTGGAAGGCACTGTGGAACTTCTTAAATAAGACTGGTGGATAAAAGTTAAAAAAGTATTTTTACAGACTAGTTAACCTTTTAAAAAAAACATTAAAGCTACGTTCACGTGTAGCGGAAGTCTCGCGGAAGTTACCGCGGGAAAATCGCGGGAATTTATAATGCGATTTTCCCGCAGAAAAACTAGCGATTTGCAAGAGTAATTAGCTTGCAGAATACTAGCGTTTTCCAAGCGATCTGGAGCATCACTTGGATAACTGATTGACAGGTTGGTCATACTTAATAATAATAATCTTTATTTTTATATAGCGCTAACATATTCCGCAGCGCTTTACAGTTTGCACACATTATCATCACTGTCCCCGATGGGGCTCACAATCTAAATTCCCTATTAGTATGTCTTTAGAATGTGGGAGGAAACCGGAGTACCCGGAGGAAACCCACGCAAACACGGGGAGAACATACAAACTCCTTGCAGATGTTGTCCTTGGTGGGATTCGAACCCAGGACCCCAGCGCTATGCAGCATCAGTAGTAAAAGATAAAATGTAAAAAAATAATTTAAAAAAATAAAAAAATATTGCTATTCTCACCTTCTGGCGTGCCGCGCAGCCTTCCCGCCTCTCTCCACGCTCCCGGTCCCAGTAATCCTTTGCGCTAATGACCGCGAGACGTCGCCCTCCCGCGACGTCATCGCGAATGACCGCGAGACGTCGCGCTCCCGCGAGATCGCGACATCATCGCGGTCATTCTCGCAAAGGATTACTGGGACCGGAGCGTGGAGAGAGGCGGGAAGGCTGCGCGGGACGCCGGAAGGTGAGAATAACATTTTTTATTTTAATTCTATTTTGTACAGGGATATGGTACCCACAGCCCGGAGGACAGTCTCCTCTCCTCCGGACCGTGGGTACCATCCACAAATGTTCTGCTTACTTTTCGTATGGTGGGCACAGCCACATGCGGGAAGTAAGCAGAACAATGCATTCCGATGTGGGCGGAATCGCCGCGATTCCTCTAAATTAATGAGCATGCTGCGTTTTTTACCGCGAAGCAATTCCGCCGCGGAAAAAAAATGCAGCATTAGCACAGCATTGCGGAATCCCATAGGATTGCATGGGATGCTTATTCTTCGCGGCAAAATCGCGCGTTTAAAACCGCCGTGAAAAAAACGCGACGTGTGAACTCAGCCTAAGAGCCCAATTCATTATGACAACTTTTCATGACTAGATAGTTTTTTCACCTGTTTTTCAGACTGGAAGATGGTGTAGAGCTCCTGTATATAATGACCCTTATGGGAATATTAGTATTGTGTTTATTTTATTAATAATCAGTATTGTAGTTTTCGGTCACTATGTGGTGGCAATATGTGTTCTTGTCATAGTGTGGCGGTATTTGTTCCTTGTATGTGGTACTACATTCACTATGTGGTGGTACTATGTGGTCTGGTCATGGTTTGGCTGTATTTGTCGCCTGTACATGGTATTATACAGTCACTATGTTGTGATATTCTGTGATCTGGTCATGGTGTAGCTGTATTTGTCCCTTACTATGTGGCACTATTCGGTCACTATGTGGTGGCAATATATGATTTGATGAGAACTGGTAATGGGTGATTGGTGAGGACATTGTACATTAGTGGAGTTTTTCCAGGAGTTGGCGGTGGGACTGTTGAAGATTAGAGGTGGAGTCGGAACTGGGGCGGAGTCTCAAGGGGACCCGAAAATGTTGACAGTATAGGGCCATGAAATTCCTGGTGGCAGTCCTGATTGTATGCATAGTATACAGGAAGGGTTGACAAGTGATTGCTGGGTGTAGTGAGAAATCCAGATCTGCTGGATCCTAGGAGACCCTGACAGCTCGGTTATGCTGCCAGCAGACTGAATTTCCTCAGTAACTGGGGCTAACATACCAGCCCCATTTACAGGGAGAAAACCAGATTAAACATACAGTGGGGCAAAAAAGTATTTAGTCAGTCAGCAATAGTGCAAGTTCCACCACTTAAAAAGATGAGAGGCGTCTGTAATTTACATCATAGGTAGACCTCAACTATGGGAGACAAACTGAGAAAAAAAAATCCAGAAAATCACATTGTCTGTTTTTTTTTCATTTTATTTGCATATTATGGTGGAAAATAAGTATTTGGTCAGAAACAAGCAATCAAGATTTCTGGCTCTCACAGACCTGTAACTTCTTCTTTAAGAGTCTCCTCTTTCCTCCACTCATTACCTGTAGTAATGGCACCTGTTTAAACTTGTTATCAGTATAAAAAGACACCTGTGCACACCCTCAAACAGTCTGACTCCAAACTCCACTATGGTGAAGACCAAAGAGCTGTCAAAGGACACCAGAAACAAAATTGTAGCCCTGCACCAGGCTGGGAAGACTGAATCTGCAATAGCCAACCAGCTTGGAGTGAAGAAATCAACTGTGGGAGCAATAATTAGAAAATGGAAG
The DNA here is from genome assembly GCF_039654945.1 of Dendrobates tinctorius. NCBI lineage: Eukaryota > Metazoa > Chordata > Amphibia > Anura > Dendrobatidae > Dendrobates > Dendrobates tinctorius. The sequence continues at coordinate 68,360,258 of NW_027361703.1, forward strand.
ACATACAAGACCACTGATAATCTCCCTCGATCTGGTGCTCCACGCAAAATCCCACCCCGTGGGGTCAGAATGATCACAAGAACGGTGAGCAAAAATCCCAGAACCACGCGGGGGGACCTAGTGAATGAACTGCAGAGAGCTCGGACCAATGTAACAAGGCCTACCATAAGTAACACACTACGCCACCATGGACTCAGATCCTGCAGTGCCAGACGTGTCCCACTGCTTAAGCCTGTACATGTCCGGGCCCGTCTGAAGTTTGCTAGAGAGCATTAGGATGATCCAGAGGAGTTTTGGGAGAATGTCCTATGGTCTAATGAAACCAAACTGGAACTGTTTGGTAGAAACACAACTTGTCGTGTTTGGAGGAAAAAGAATACTGAGTTGCATCCATCAAACACCCTACCTACTGTAAAGCATGGTGGTGGAAACATCATGCTTTGGGGCTGTTTCTCTGCAAAGGGGCCAGGACGACTGATCCGGGTACATGAAAGAATGAATGGGGCCATGTATCGTGAGATTTTGAGTGCAAACCTCCTTCCATCAGCAAGGGCATTGATGATGAAACGTGGCTGGGTCTTTCAACATGACAATGATCCAAAGCACACCGCCAGGGCAACGAAGGAGTGGCTTCGTAAGAAGCATTTCAAGGTCCTGGAGTGGCCTAGCCAGTCTCCAGATCTCAACCCTATAGAAAACCTTTGGAGGGAGTTGAAAGTCCGTGTTGCCAAGCGAAAAGCCAAAAACATCACTGCTCTAGAGGAGATCTGCATGGAGGAATGGGCCAACATACCAACAACAGTGTGTGGCAACCTTGTGAAGACTTACAGAAAACGTTTGACCTCTGTCATTGCCAACAAAGGATATATCACAAAGTATTGAGATGAAATTTTGTTTCTGACCAAATACTTATTTTCCACCATAATATGCAAATAAAATGAAAAAAAAACAGACAATGTGATTTTCTGGATTTTTTTTTCTCAGTTTGTCTCCCATAGTTGAGGTCTACCTATGATGTAAATTACAGACGCCTCTCATCTTTTTAAGTGGTGGAACTTGCACTATTGCTGACTGACTAAATACTTTTTTGCCCCACTGTATATATGAAATGACCTACACAAGGACTTTCAGAATCTATTTGGAGAGCCCAATGTGTAAAATACATGAAAAATCAAAACCAAGGCCAATCCAAATCGCCATTACTAGACCCACCCCGGACAAAAAAAAACGTGCCTGATGTATTAAAATAATCTATTCAGAAAGGGGAACACTATTTAAAGGGAATCTGTCACCCATTTTTAGTGATATCATGTAAAGATATCATTCAATTCTGTGTCACAAAAGGATTATATTAGTACTTTTGATACCCCCTGACCCCACACCTTTGATGCATAAATACCTTTTTAATCACTCTTCCGATGTATGTAAATCACCGCGGTTCGGTCCGATGGGCGTGGCTTATTCTCCTTCCCCCCACCTTGGCTTGCTGGACGTAATTTCATCTGTGAATATCACAGATGCCGTTGTGTTTTCGCGCCTGCACATTGATAAGGCCGCTCGTGCAGCATGCTTTGACCAACTGTGGGCAAAGCATATAATCACTACTGCGCATGCGTCGGCATTTTTCCCTGCCATCTATGACCCGGAAGTCTTCACATGCCATAGACGCTCTTTCTGGACACCGGACACCTAAGAAAAGGCCAGAGCAGTGCGCATTACCATGGAACCTGAAGAAGAAAATCATCTACTTAATGCACTGCTCAGGCCTTTTCTCAGGTATCCGGCGTCCAGGAAGAGCGTCTCTGGCATGTGAAGACCAGGGCAGTGGAGTGGGTAAGCCAAACCTGCGACTCAGACTCCTCAATTTCCCTTACTCCGACTCCCACACATATTGCTTATATTTAAGTGAAAAATTTATTGTAGGACAATGTGAACATCAGACATTTAATCATTTTTATGATACAATAATCCAGATATTTAGATATATATTATGTTCTATTTATTGGAACACAACTTTAGACCACAAAAAACTGTAATATATTGTAAATATGTAATACACTATGTAATATCGATAACATTATATATATATATATATATATACACAGTCATGGCCAAAAGTTTTGAGAATGACACAAATACTATATTTTCACATGATCTGCTGGCCTCTGGTTTTTATATGTGTTTGTCAGATGTTTTTATCACATACAGAAATATAATTGCAATCATATTATGAGTAGCAAAAGGTTATATTGACAGTTAGAATGAGTTAATGCAGCAAGTCAATATTTGCAGTGACGACCCTTCTTCTTCAGGACCTCAGCAATTCTCCCTGGCATGCTCTCAATCAACTTCTGGATCAATTCCTGACTGATAGCAGTCCATTCTTGCAAAATCAATGCTTTTATTTTGTCTGAATTTGAAGGTTTTTGTTTGTCCACCCGTCTCTTGATGATTGACCACAAGTTCTCAATGGAATTAAGATCTGGGGAGTTTCCAGGCCATGGTCCCAAAATCTCTATGTTTTGTTCCCTGAGCCATTTAGTTATCACCTTTGCTTTATGGCAAGGTGCTCCATCATGTTGAAAAAGGCATTGTTGATCGCTAAACTGCTCTTGGACGGTTGGGAGAAGTTGCTCTTGGATGACATTCTGGTACCATTCTTTATTCATGGCTGTGTTTTTAGGCAAGACTGAGAGAGAGCCCATTCCCTTGGCTGAGAAGCAACCCCACACATGAATGGTTTCAGGATGCTTGACAGTTGGCATGAGCAGGGCTGTGGAGTCGGAGTCGTGGAGTCGGTGCTCATTTTGGTGGAGTCGGAGTCGGTATAAAATGGACCGACTCCGACTCCTAAAATATATAATAAATTGGGTACAGTAATTCAATGCAGGATGTGCTGAATATTTTTTCATAGGAGTTTGGGAAAGTTATGAAATGTCCTATAAATGGCTGTTCTATTCCTGATCTAAGGCTACATTCACACACAGCGTTTTTCCTGTGTTTTTTGAGGATACGTTTTTCAGCTGCAAAAGCTGATCATCTTTTTAAAAAACTGCATCACCTGAAAGGTTTTTGAGCTCATAGATAATGTTTTCAATAGCAAAAGCAGATTAGAAATCTGCTCTATCTATCCATTTATCCATATCTGTCTATCCATATCATATCTGTACCAAAAAGAATGAAAACCGGGTAGTACACCAATATATATTCTGTTCTATCTAAATATCTTGATTATTGGATCATAAAAATGATTAAATGTCTGAGGTTCACATTGTACTACAATACATTTTTCACTTAAATATAAGCAATATGTGTGGAAGTCGGAGTCGGTGTAAGGGAAATTGAGGAGTCGGAGTCGGAGTTGGAGTCGCAGGTTTGGCTTACCGACTCCACAGCCCTGGGCATGAGACAAGACTGGTGGTAGCGCTCACCTGGTCTTCTCCGAATAAGCCGTTTTCCAGATGTCCCAAACAATCGAAAAGGGGATTCATCAGAGAAAATGACTTTACCCCAGTCCTCAGCAGTCCACTCCCTGTACCTCTTGCAGAATATCAGTCTGTCCATGATGTTTTTCCTGGAGAGAAGTGGCTTCTTTGCTGCCCTCCTTGAGACCAGGCCTTGCTCCAAGAGTCTCCGCCTCACAGTGCGTGCAGATGCACTCACACCTGCCTGCTGCCATTCCTGAGCAAGCTCTGCACTGCTGGTAGCCCGATCCCACAGCTGAAACACTTTTAAAAGACGGTCCTGGCGCTTGCTGGTCTTTCTTGGGCGCCCTGGAGCCTTTTTGGCAACAAGGGAACCTCTCTCCTTGAAGTTCTTAATGATGCGATAGATTGTTGACTGAGGTGCAATCTTTCTAGCTGCGATACTCTTCCCTGTTAGGCCATTTTTGTACAGTGCAATGATGACTGCACGTGTTTCTTTAGAGATAACCATGGTTAACAGAAGAGAAACAATGATGCCAAGCACCAGCCTCCTTTTAAAGTGTCCAGTGATGTCATTCTTACTTAATCATGACAGATTGATCTCCAGCCCTGTCCTCATCAACACCCACACCTGTGTTAATGGAGCAATCACTGAAACGATGTTAGCTGGTCCTTTTAAGGCAGGGCTGCAATGATGTTGAAATGTGTTTTGGGGGATAAAGTTCATTTTCTAGGCAAATATTTACTTTGCAAGTAATTGCTGTTAAGCTGATCACTCTTTATAACATTCTGGAGTATATGCAAATTGCCATTAGAAAAAATGAAGCAGTAGACTTTGTAAAAATTAATATTTGTGTCATTCTCAAAACTTTTGGCCATGACTGTATATGAGTGTGTATATATCACTGTGTAATAAACTATGCAAGTGGCAAAAAACAGTTTTCAACAAAAACATACTAAATAACATTTGAGCAGTCTCTGAATTTGTTCTAAGAAATAGAAATGCCTCCATCAGATCCTCCTTCATAGATGACCTCAAATCTGACCTACTAACAACCTCTCTACACTAGCTTGGGTTGGAGGCAAAGCCGTAACCACATGGGCAACATCTCTAACAATTTCCGGGTATAAAGGAATTGCCTCATGCACAGTCGGTTTTGATGAACGGTTGAATTTTTCTATTTCTTTGAGAGCAAGTGAAACATTTTGCCGAAATATGGTCAATCTACTTGCTATAGGAGACTGAGTGAAATCTTTTTCCTTCCAGCAACGCTTTACCTGCTCCATGTCATCCAAATACTTGTCACAATCAAACTCCTCATCTGATGAGGATGAAGATATGGCAGCAGTAGCACTGTCAGGACCCAAGTCCTCTTGCGCCTGGCAGACCTCCTGTAGGCCACTCATCCTAACTGCTACCTCAGTCAGAGCTTCTTTTCCTTTAGTAAGCTGTTGATCATCCAGCAATATACGATGAATCGGGTCCACATAAACAGCTGCCAGAAAATTTTTATTTTCCAATAGCTGTGTCTCTCTCCGTTTCATTGAAGCAGAAATGCCATCTGCGATTAAACCTCCTCTTTGGGACAGGCAAAATAGCAAGTTCTTCCACTCCCTTATGAAAATGCCAGGAGTTAAATCCTCAGCTTGTAAATTTTTTAGTCACAGTAAATGGATGATTAAGCAATTCCTTCAATTCAGCCACCTGTGTCCATTGACCTTCATTTAGGGTTACCTGATGGTTCGCCATATCTATAAGAACCGGTTTTAGTTCAAGCAATCGCTCAATCATTAAATAAGTGCTGCCCCACCGAGTGGCTTGATCGACAATTGCCCCTTTCCCAGCACGTCTCTTCAAGATGGAATCAATTTTAGGGGTTCTGACGGCAATATCCAATTTCCTCACTTTTCCAATCAGATTTCCAGCATGTCCCTCTTGCAGACTCTCGCTTACTGCCAGCTGCAGCGTGTGCACAACTTTCTCACTTTCTCCAGCTCGGGGACCAGGATCCGGATCCTGTGCAGGGCAGTCACCCCTCCCCCTCCTCTCTCTGGTGAAGATGGCAGAAGACAGGACATAGGAGGGGAGATTGCCCCCTGCAGTCTGGAGCCGATGCAGGACGGGAGCACTGCAGCATATACAATTGAGTTTTGATAGGTGCGTGTCCCTGCTTCTAGGGGGGGGCAACTGCCCCCCCTGCCCCTCGCTGGCTACGGCCATGATTCACACAGCGTTTTTGCGGCTCCGATTTTTCCAGTAAAATGCAGTAACTCTGGGCATCCCAGCAAAGTCAACGGGTTTCAAAATATGACATTCAGACACATTGTTTTGTGAGGATCCGTTTTTGGGCTGAATGAGCATGCGGTATTTTTAAAAAGCTGATCTGCTTTTGCAGCTGAAAAACATATCCTCAAAAAACGCAGCGAAAACGCTGTGTGTGAATATAGCCTTAGGTCAGGAATAGAACAGCCATTTATAGGACATTTCATAACTTTCCCAAATTCCTATGAAAAAATATTCAGCACATTCTGCATTGAACTACTGTACCCAATTTATTATATATTTTAGGAGTCGGTCCATTTTATACTGACTCCACCAAAATGAGCACCGACTCCACAGCCCTGGTGAAGACTTCCAGGTCATAGACGGCAGGGAAAAATACCCGCGCATAGTTGGGCAAAGCATACTGCGCAAGCGTGAGCGGCCTTATCAATGCGCAGGCGAGAAAACACAACGGCATCTGTGATATTCACAGATGAAATTACGTCCAGCAAGCCAAGGTGTGGGGGGAGGGGGAGGAGAATAAGGCACGCCCATCGGACGAGTGATTAAAAAGGTATTTATGCATCAAAGGTGTGGGGTCAGGGGCGATCAAAAGTACTAATATAATCCTTTTGTGACACAGAATTGAATGATATCTTTATATGATATCACTAAAAATGGGTGACAGATTCCCTTTAAAAACTATTTTACAGATCTGTTGTTGTCATAAAAATAAGAGAAAGACAACCATTTCCTCTTTTTTCCCCTGCTGATATCCTCCCCACCCAAAAAAAAAATAAATAAAAGAACAATAATTAGGTCCCATGTGTAACAAAAAGATATAAAAAAAAATTGACTAGCTGAATGAGAAGAAAACTGTACAGCTCTTATACTGCATGTACGAAGAAAGAACAAAATGTGTCAGGTCAGGAACAGGGCTAAATGGCCCAAACTGGTCTGGAGGGGCTGACAGGGTCAAATAAAACTTTGCCCAGGTGACTGGATATGTAAAAAGAATAGCCTCAGCCAGTCTCGCCTACTGGACCCCACCCGAGTGTGGCGGAGGCTGCTCTGAGCAGACATAGAACTTGGCAGTCGCCGGAAAACTGCGGCTTGTGATCGGCTGCAGGGATCTGGTGGCACAGAGATGTGCGACACCTTAAGGCTGTGTGCACACGATACAGATTTGCAGCGGATTTTACCGTGCAGAAACGTTGCATATCCGCATTGTGATGTACAGTAGCCTTAAAATCAATGAAAAAAAAAACCGCTGTGCAGACGCTGCGGATTTTTCCACGCGGTTTTCCTGCGGTACAAAATCCGCAGCATGTCACTTCTTTTGTGCGGTTTTCCATCTCCCCTGTCACCAAATCCGCAGGGGGAAAACCGCAGTGGAAAACCGCACAAAAACCGCAAGAGAACCGCATAAAAAATGGAAGAAATCCGCAGGAAAAATGCAGGTCATTTGACCTGCGGATTTCTTCCATTCTGCGCGGAAAAATCCGCAGGGCCAAAAAGTACGTCTGCACTCATCCTAAAACATCCCATGCTGCAGCTAATCACAGGCGGCAACCATCCGGCAGCTGATGGAGCAGTGACATCACCACTTTGTGACCGGCCTCGGTTGGCTCCAGGTAGACGAGTACGGCTGAGGTTACTAGGTTTCCTATATGGTCACAGACGGTGCCACTGCGTTCTACAATGCCACTCTCGCATCAGCTATTGACGCGGTTGCCCCTCTCGTTCATGGCAGAATGCGACATATCAACAGACAACCCTGGCACAATAACACCACTAAAAAGCTCCGGCAAGTGTCCAGGATTGTAGAGTGGCGCTGGAAGAAAACAAATTTGCAAGATGACTTCACCACATTCAAATAGGCAACACACTATTTCAAATCTGCCCTCACCTCTGCTAAACAGGCCTACTTTACAACCCTCATATCTTCCCTATCTTACAACCCCAAACAGTTGTTCAAAACTTTTAAATCCCTCCTCCACTCACCACTGCCCCCTCCAACCTCCCTCATCTCTGCCGAGGACTTTGCCACACACTTCAAAAACAAGATTGACCAAATAAGGCAACCACCACAACCCCTTTGTATACCAGACCAATGCCCAAACCCCATAACCTCACTCTCCAACATCACTGAAGGGGAGCTTGATCATCTCTTCTCCAAATCGCACCTCATCCCATCCCACCTCCCCTCCAACCTCATCACCACACTTATCCCATCCCTAACCCACTTCTTCAACCTATCACTAACGTCCGGTACCTTCCCTTCTGCTTTCAAACATGCCACAATCACGCCTATCCTTAAAAAGCCAACCCTCGACCCAACCGCTATGTCCAGCTATCGCCCAATATCGTTGCTCCCATTCGCTTCCAAACTCCTGGAACAGCACATTCACGCTGAATTTTCCTCCCACCTCTCATCTAACTTGTTGTTTGACAATCTACAATATGGTTTCCGCCCCCATCACTCCACTGAGACAGCTCTGACCAAAATTACTAACGACCTACTTACAGCCAAATCAAATGGACAATACTCTACTCCTGTTTCTAGACCTGTCCTCTGCATTTGACACAGTTGACCACTGCCTCCTACTACAGATCCTCTCCTCCATCGGCATCAAAGGCCTTTCCCTATCCTGGATCTCCTCATACCTTTCCAACCGCACATTCAGCGTCTCCCACTCCCACACCACCTCCTCATCCCATCCTCTCTCTGTGGAGTCCCCCAAGGCTCTGTTTTAGGACCCCTACTCTTCTCAATCTATACACTTGGTCTGGGGCAACTCAAAGTCCCACGGATTCCAGTACCACCAGATCTACCTCTCTGGCCCAGATGTCACCTCTCTGCTGTCCAAAATCCCAGAATGTCTATCAGCCATATCCTCCTCCTTCTCCTCTCGCTTCCTCAAGCTCAATGTGGACAAATCTGAACTCATCATCTTTCCTCCATCTCATAGATCTTCCTTACCCGACCTAGCTATAACAATTAATGACATCACACTTTCCCCAGTACCGGAAGTCCGCTGCCTCGGAGTAACCCTTGACTCTGCCTGTCCTTCAAACCGCTCATCCAAGCTCTTTCTACCTCCTGTCGCCTCCAGCGCAAAAATATTTCCAGAATCCGTCCATTCCTTAACCCTCAATCTACTAAAATGCTTGTGCATGCCCTCATCATCTCCCGCCTCGACTACTGCAACATCCTTTTCTGTGGTCTCCCTGCTAACACCCTCGCACCTCTCCAGTCCATCCTTAACTCTGCCGCCCGACTAATTCATCTCTCCTCGCTACTCCTCCGCTTTTCCCCTCTGCAAATCTCTTCACTGGCTCCCACTCCCTCAGCGTATCCAGTTCAAATTACTAATACTGACCTACAAGGCCATCTATAACCTGTTTCCTCCATATATCTCTGAACTAATCTCCCGATACCTTCCCTCGCGTAATCTCCGGTCCTCTCAAGATCTCCTTCTCTCCTCCACACTTATTCGCTCCTCACCCAACCGCCCCCATCTTCTGATATTCTTTGCCCCAACACGTCCGACTATCAACCACAATTGGATCCTTCAGACGGAACCTGAAAACCCATCTCTTCAAGAAAGCTTACAGCCTGCAATGACCCCGCTCACCTCAACCAACTCCGGAACTGCTGCAGCCCACCAACCTACTGTCTCCTTCCCCACCATCCTGCAGCATGTAAGCCTGAAAGGGCAGGGTCCTCTCCCATTTGTATCAGTCTGTCATTGTTAGTTTACTGTAAGTGATAGCTGTAATTTGTATGTAACCCCTTCTCATATACAGCACCATGGAATCAATGGTACTATATAAAAAATAATAATATCGTCCATCTCTTGGGTAAAGTGTTGTTTTGCCCAGACGACCCCTTTCCTGCTTCATGCATCAGATGCTCCGTCCTCCCATAGGGGTATACCCAAGCCGTGGGAACAGTTCTTACCAGCCTTTACACTGCAGGAAGCAGACTACAGACCGCCATTGGCAGCACACCTGAGCAGGCCGCCGACTGTCTACACACTACTGACCTGTCACCTGGAAACGGCCAACGTGCAGCACGTGTCTGCGGAGACTACAATAACGGAAGCGGGCGACACCAGCGAGCACCAGTCCCTTCACCACACGTGCAGCGCTGCCTGCTCACCCGCCGCCGCCACCTAACCTCCAGTCCTCCCAGCCACAAACAAGCTCAGAGCGAGGCAAGAGCGCCCCCTGCGGCGCAGTCGTACACCGGAGGCAGCGGTTGCCTAGGAGAGGAGTCAGAGGAGGGAGCGGGTGACGCAGTGTGTAGAGAGCAGCGCGTTGTACGGCGCGATCATACACGGCCCATGGAAGCTGAGGGTTGCGCCTGCGTGTACAGAGCCCCGGCCGGCACCGGCAGCGGCGCGCTGAGCAGGGAGGACATGAGCTCGGGGAAGGGTAAGACGCTGCGCACACTTACTGCCCTACTGCCCGGCGCCATTGTCTGCGCGCCCGGCTCCGTCCTATTAACGTGTCTTCCCTGTTTCTTCCCAGTGCTGGCCATGCAGGCCCGGAAGAGGAGGCCGAAGGGAAAGAAGGAGAAGGCTCGGAAAAAGTGAGTAGCTGTCAGCAGAGGCTGGTGCTGAGGGAAGGGCTGTGCCACTGACTGGGAGCATCGCCACAAGGCACCAGTGCAGACTGGTCACCCAGTGCCCGGCTCTTCCTGCTGTGTGGGATGGAGGAGCCCTGTAGGCTCATTGTTTATTGCTGACATGTAGTGTAGTGCTGCTGCTGTGTCTCTACAGGCGGGGGGTGCAGTGTGTGTGTATATATATATATATGTATGTGTTACTGCGCCTTCTGTACAGGCGGTGGGTATGGGCATTGTATGTGTTACTGCGCCTTCTGTACAGGCGGTGGGTATGGGCATTGTATGTGTTACTGCGCCTTCTGTACAGGCGGTGGATATGGGCATTGTATGTGTTACTGCGCCTTCTGTACAGGCGGTGGATATGGGCATTGTATGTGTTACTGCGCCTTCTGTACAGGAGGTGGGTATGGGCATTGTATGTGTTACTGCGCCTTCTGTACAGGCGGTGGGTATGGGCATTGTATGTGTTACTGCGCCTTCTGTACAGGCGGTGGATATGGGCATTGTATGTGTTTCTGTACAGGCGGTGGGTATGGGTATTGTATGTGTTACTGCGCCTTCTGTACAGGCGGTGGATATGGGCATTGTATGTGTTACTGCGCCTTCTGTACAGGAGGTGGGTATGGGCATTGTATGTGTTACTGCGCCTTCTGTACAGGCGGTGGGTATGGGCATTGTATGTGTTACTGCGCCTTCTGTACAGGCGGTGGATATGGGCATTGTATGTGTTTCTGTACAGGCGGTGGGTATGGGTATTGTATGTGTTACTGCGCCTTCTGTACAGGCGGTGGATATGGGCATTGTATGTGTTTCTGTACAGGCGGTGGGTATGGGTATTGTATGTGTTACTGCGCCTTCTGTACAGGCGGTGGATATGGGCATTGTATGTGTTTCTGTACAGGCGGTGGGTATGGGCATTGTATGTGTTACTGCTCCTTCTGTACAGGCGGTGGATATGAGCATTGTATGTGTTACTGCGCCTTCTGTACAGACGGTGGATATGGACATTGTATGTGTTACTGCTCCTTCTGTACAGACGGTGGATATGGACATTGTATGTGTTACTGCTCCTTCTGTACAGGCGGTGGGTATGGGTATTGTATGTGTTACTGCTCCTTCTGTACAGGCGGTGGGTATGGGTATTGTATGTGTTACTGCTCCTTCTGTACAGTCGGTGGGTATGGGTATTGTATGTGTTACTGCTCCTTCTGTACAGTCGGTGGGTATGGGTATTGTATGTGTTACTGCTCCTTCTGTACAGGCGGTGGATATGGGCATTGTGTGTGTTACTGCTCATTCTGTACGGGTGGTGGGTATGGGCATTGTGTGTGTTACTGCTCATTCTGTATGGGCGGTGGGTATGGGCATTGTATGTGTTACTGCTCCTTCTGTACGGGCGGTGGGTATGGGTATTGTATGTGTTACTGCTCCTTCTGTACGGGCGGTGGGTATGGGTATTGTATGTGTTACTGCGCCTTCTGTACGGGCGGTGGATATGGACATTGTATGTGTTACTGCGCCTTCTGTACAGACGGTGGATATGGACATTGTATGTGTTACTGCTCCTTCTGTACGGGCGGTGGGTATGGGTATTGTATGTGTTACTGCTCCTTCTGTACGGGAGGTGGGTATGGGTATTGTATGTGTTACAGCGCCTTCTGTACAGGCGGTGGATATGGGCATTGTATGTGTTACTGCGCCTTCTGTACAGGAGGTGGGTATGGGCATTGTATGTGTTACTGCTCTTTCTGTACAGGTGGTGGATATGGGCATTGTATGTGTTTCTGCGCATTCTGTACAGACGGTGGATATGGGCATTGTATGTGTTACTGCTTCTGTAAGGGCGGTGGGTATGGGCATTGTATGTGTTACTGCTCCTTCTGTACGGGCGGTGGATATGGGCATTGTATGTGTTACTGCTTCTGTACAGGAGGTGGGTATGGGCATTGTATGTGTTACTGCTCCTACTGTACATGCGGTGGGTATGGGCATTGTATGTGTTACTGCGCTTTCTGTACAGGCGGTGGATATGGACATTGTATGTGTTACTGCTCCTTCTGTACAGGCGGTGGGTATGGGCATTGTATGTGTTACTGCTTCTGTACGGGCGGTGGGTATGGGCATTGTATGTGTTACTGCTCCTTCTGTACAGGCGGTGGATATGTGCATTGTATGTGTTACTGCTTCTGTACGGGCGGTGGGTATGGGCATTGTATGTGTTACTGCTCCTTCTGTACGGGCGGTGGATATGGGCATTGTATGTGTTACTGCTCCTTCTGTACAGGCGGTGGATATGGGCATTGTATGTGTTACTGCTCCTTCTGTACAGGCGGTGGATATGGGCATTGTATGTGTTACTGCTTCTGTACAGGAGGTGGGTATGGGCATTGTATGTGTTACTGCTCCTTCTGTACAGGCGGTGGATATGGGCATTGTATGTGTTACTGCTCCTTCTGTACAGGCGGTGGATATGGGCATTGTATGTGTTACTGCTTCTGTACAGGAGGTGGGTATGGGCATTGTATGTGTTACTGCTCCTTCTGTACAGGCGGTGGATATGGGCATTGTATGTGTTACTGCTCCTTCTGTACAGGCGGTGGATATGGGCATTGTATGTGTTACTGCTTCTGTACAGGAGGTGGGTATGGGCATTGTATGTGTTACTGCTCCTTCTGTACAGGCGGTGGATATGGGCATTGTATGTGTTACTGCTTCTGTACAGGAGGTGGGTATGGGCATTGTATGTGTTACTGCTCCTTCTGTACAGGCGGTGGATATGGGCATTGTATGTGTTACTGCTCCTTCTGTACAGGCGGTGGATATGGGCATTGTATGTGTTACTGCTCCTTCTGTACAGGCGGTGGATATGGGTATTGTATGTGTTACTGCTCCTTCTGTACAGGCGGTGGATATGGGCATTGTGTGTGTTACTGCTCATTCTGTACGGGTGGTGGGTATGGGCATTGTATGTGTTACTGCTCATTCTGTATGGGCGGTGGGTATGGGCATTGTATGTGTTACTGCTCCTTCTGTACGGGCGGTGGGTATGGGTATTGTATGTGTTACTGCTCCTTCTGTACAGGCGGTGGGTATGGGTATTGTATGTGTTACTGCTCCTTCTGTACAGGCGGTGGATATGGGCATTGTATGTGTTACTGCTCATTCTGTACGGGCGGTGGGTATGGGCATTGTATGTGTTACTGCTCATTCTGTACGGGCGGTGGGTATGGGCATTGTATGTGTTACTGCTCATTCTGTACGGGCGGTGGGTATGGGCATTGTATGTGTTACTGCGCCTTCTGTACAGGCGGTGGGTATGGGCATTGTATGTGTTACTACGCCTTCTGTACAGGCGGTGGATATGGGCATTGTATGTGTTACTGCTCCTTCTGTACAGGCGGTGGGTATGGGCATTTTATGTGTTACTGCTCCTTCTGTACAGGCGATGGGTATGGATATTATATGTGTTACCCACCGTCTGTATAGAGCAATAAAACATACAGTGTACATACCCACCACCTCTTGAGGAGCAGTAACACGTACAATGCACATACCCATGGTCTGTCATGGTCTGTATAGAAGGAGCAGTAACACATATTTACAGCCTATATATGAGCAGGAACACATACATTGCACATACCCACTGCCAGGAGAGAAGGAGCATTATGTGCAATGTATGTGTTACTGCTTCTGTATAGACGGTATGTGCATTATATGCGTTGCTGCTCCTCTACAGGTAGTGGGTAATACTTATTTTCCACCATAATTTGCAAAATAAGTCTTGCCAAATCAGACAAGATGATTTTCTGGATTTGTTTTCTCATTTTGACTCTCATGGCTGTGGTCTACCTATGATGTCAATTACAGGCCTCTCTCATCTTTTTAAGTGGGAGAACTTGCACAATTGTTGGCTGCCTACATACTTTTTTCCCCCACTGTATGTTTTATTGCTCCTTCTATGCAGAGAGTTGGTAACACACACAGCGCACATACCCACCGCCTGTATAGAAGGAGCAGTATGTGCATTGTGTGTGTTACTCCTCCTTGGCTAATGAGTCACAGTTTTCTTTACATTAAGTGTTTAGGTGTCTGTGTGACACTTACCTGGGAAAGAGATGTGCTATGAGAAGAAGCCAAGCCAGCATGCGCAGTGAATTTCCCTGGGCAATTTTGTGCTGGTAATCCTTGGTCTTAGTTTTCAAATTAACGTATAATGCATAAATACAATCTCCTAGTTTCTCAAGTTCTTAAAGGGAATCTGTCGCCACATTTGACATATGTAAACTATTAATATGGTCATACAGGTTATAGATTGCTGAAGAAAGTGATGCCGGTGTGTCTCATATCAGATGCCTTGTTACTGAAAAATCATCATTTATCACTTTATATAAATGACCTCTTCCAAACTCTGGGGAGGACACTGCCTGGAAATTAACTCTGCCTCCAAAGCTTATTTTACACTAAGGGGACGTTACCAGGGTAATGTATAATGGCTCCTCTGCTCTCCTGATCTCATCATAGAGCCTGCTGTGATTATACCGGACACATCTGCAGGGTCCTTTCAGCTTCCAGCTCACAGGCAGACAGGGCTGCAATATTGTTACAATACAGCAGAACTCAGAGAGCTGCAAAATAAGTGTTTGCAAGAAGGCACATTTCATTTCTCCTGTTTTGTTGTTGTTACGTGTCTCACACAGGGAATGCCTCCTTCATGTAAAATAAGCTCTGGAGGCAGAGTTATACAGGTGCTTCTCACTAAATTAGAATATCATCAAAAAGTTAACTTTTTCAGTTCTTCAATACAAAAAGTGAAACTTATAAATAGTCATTACAATGTAGGGCGGCACGTTGGCTCAGTGGTTAGCACTGCAGCACTGGGGTCCTGGGTTCAAATTACACCAAGTTGTCCCTGTGCTTGCGTGGGTTTCCTCCCACATTCCAAAGACATACTGATAGGGATTCTAGATTGTGAGCCCCATCGGGGACAGCGCCAATAATGTGTGTAAAGCGCTGTGGAATTAATGGTGCTATATAAATGAGTAAAATAAATAAATTACAAACCGAGTACTCTATTTCAAGTGTTTATTTCTGTTAATGTTGATGATTAGAAGGGTTGATCGAATAGTTTCGGATAACTCCTTATCCAAATAGCTATACCGCTTACCGACTAGCTGCATCGAGAACCCAGATACCTGGTGAGCTCCCAATAATCAGCTGTTCGACGCCGCAGCTGCATGTGTAGTGGCTGTGTGACTGTCATAACACACAGGCTCTCTATGCATGTGTTGTGACTCTCACACAAGCATAAAGGAGCACCTATGCAAAGTTTAAAAAGTCCCATACTGACCATATGCCATTGTGTAATGAACCACACTTCCCAGTACCTCCGAGCCTGGAAGAGGTCATTTATATACAGCGATAAAAGATGATTTCTTAGGGCCCCGTCACACATAGCGACTCGCCAGCGACAACGATATTAACTTGTCAGGATCGCTGGTGTGTCGCTACATGATCGCTGGTGAGCTGCCAAATAGGCAGCTTCACCAGCGATCAGGACAGCGACACGCGGATAACAAGCGACGCACGTCGCTTAGTTACCCGCAGTGTACGTTAACATACCAGCACGCTGGTGCAGGGAGCTGGTAACCAAGGTATACATCGGGTTTCTAAGCGCGGCGCGGTGCTTAGAAACCCGATGTTTACCTTGGTTACCAGCTCACTGCACCAACGAACTGGTATCTAACGTACACATCGGGTTTCTAAGCGCTGCGCTTTGAAACCCGATGTTTACCTTGGTTACCAGCATCCAGCTCGCTGATCGCTGGTCTCCCGCCTGCCACAAGCAGCGATGTGTGCTGGCCAGCGGGAGACCAACGATCAATAAAATGTCCTGGCCATTACAGCACGATCAGCGATACCCGGCAGGGGAGCTGGTCGCTGATAAGTGTCACACACAGCGATCTCCCTGATGAGATCACTGTTGCGTCACAAAACTTGTGACTCAGCAGCGATCTCGCTAGCGAGATCGCTGTTTGTGACGGGGGCTTTAGCAACAAGGCATCTGATATGAGACACATAGGCATCACTTTCCTCAGCAATCTATGACATGTAAGGCTGGTTTCACATTAGCGCTTTTGTGCGCAGCGCATCGTGCGCACCCGTGCGCATGCGCACTGCGCACCTATACTTAACATGACGTGCGCATGGTCTTGCGCATACTTGCGTTTTCGTGCGCATGCGTTTTTTTGTCTTTTGCGCCAGGCGCGCCAGACGCAACATGTTGCATTTTTGGTTCCGCCCTGTCTCGTCAAAAAAACGCTTGCGCACGGAATGCGCAAAAACACCACATTGGAGCCTATGGGAACGCATGCGTGCGCATGGTCTTGCGCACGCTTGCGTTTTTTTGCGCATGCGTTTTTGAGTTAAACAAGTCTAGACTGTTCTCTAGACAATGGAAAAAACGTCACACTTAAAAACGCATGCGCATAAAAAACGCCAACGCATGCAAAAAACGCATGTAAAACGCAAACAACGCTGCGTTTTTTTTACACATCAGCGTGCGCATGACGTTAAAAAAACGCGCGTTTGTTTTGCGTTTTTCTTTGCGTTTTTTATGCGCCCGATGCGCTGCGCAAAAAAACGCTAATGTGAAACTAGCCTAAGACCATGTTAGTAGTTTAGATAGGTAAAATGTGGTGACAGATTCCCTTTAAATGGGTAAAATTGTAAAGTGCTTGTAAAACTACTCTTGTAAAACTACTTTACAGGTTAGAGCTTATTGAAGGAACTCTCCCATCAAAGCATTTATCCTCTTAATATATTGCAGTCATCACATTATATAGCACTGTGTACTTAAAATTCCTCATTTTGCCTTCCTACAAAGCTTATTCTTCTATTTTCTCTTCTCTGTGTAGAAACAGGAAGTCTCTTGTCCCTTCATTTATCAGTTCCCTCTTCAATTCCTGACCCAACAGCTCTGTTCCTTTCCCTCTGTCAGGACATTTTTCATTGACTTACTCATGAGTCATGCAGGGAAAATTGACCTGTTTCTACATAGAGCTTAGAAGGATTCAGCTAGTCAGTTTTTAATCCTGTGATGTCTTAGGCATAATGGAAAACAGAAGAATTAGCTGGGTAGAAAGGCAAAATGAGCAATTGTAAGTACAAAGTGCTCTATAATATGATGGTTGAAATGATTGATATTCCTTTCCCCGGTCATGTCTTCTCAGTATGGGCTGAGGACAAGATGTGAGCCTTGCAGAAAGTGTCAATGAAGCCAAGAGGAGTGACTGCAGTTACTGAGGTCAGACTAGTCTCAGTGAGTTAATACCTCACCAGACTAGTCTTGGGTAATTTGCACACAGCGGGCAGCTCTAACTAACTTACGGTAATTTTGCACATATACATCCATTGGTATAAAACTAGCTGAAGAGCCCAGCATTGCCTGGGCATAGTAACCAACTGTGGTTAGTTATAACAAATTATAATGATTATATTGCACATAAAAACATGTCACATCATATTTTCAACTTTACAGATTTGCAACACAAATTAGCTAAACGATTACCCAAGTATTGATAGTATTTTATTTTCAACTCATTCAAGATTTTTGGTTTTTCCTTTCGGTGCAAAGATGAACAGATTTTTGGTAGTTCCAACTCTTGAACAGACCACGTAAAGTTGACCATGAGAAAAGCATGGAGAGAGCAAATCGATCCCTGCTACTTTCAAGGACTGTCCCTGAGCATTGTTAATGGACATTGCAAATAGCAGTTGAACTGGAAACTGGAGGCGTTTAAAATCAAAAAACAAATCAGATGGAATGAGTGGAATTCTTGGAATGAAAATATCCTCTCCTTTGGCACATCCTGTTTCTGAGCCGTGTATCTAACCCTATCCTGTGTGATGATGTCTGCTGAGCTGTGTATCTAATCCTATCGTGTGTTACTGACTGCTCAGCCGTGTATCTAATCCTCTCCTGTGTGATACTGACTGCTGAGCCATGTGTCTAATCCTCTCCTGTGTGATACTGACTGCTGAGCTGTGTATCTAATCCTATTCTGTGTGATACTGACTGCTGAGCCGTGTATCTAATCCTATTCTGTGTGATACTGTCTTCTGAGCCGTGTATCTAATACTATTCTGTGTGATACTGTGTGCTCAGCTGTGTATCTAATCCTATCCTGTGGGATACTGTCTGCTGTGCTGTGTATCTAATCCTCTCCTGTGTGATACTGACTGCTGAGCCGTGTATCTAATCCTATCCTGTGTGATACTGGGCTCCCCCTGCAGTCTGTGTCAGAGGGTGGTCTGTGTTGGCACGGTAATAAATTGTGTTATTTCCAACTTTACAGAAGGACGATAACACCATAGAAATGATAAGAATAATAGGCCAAATTGTTTGGTGAATTAGAACGCGCGGGTTTAAAACTTCGCCTCACCACATAGCCTATAACGCTCTCGGGGTCCAGACGTGTGACTGTGCAAAATTTTGTGGCTGTAGCTGCGACGGTGCAGATGCCAATCCCAGACATACACACACACACACTCATTCAGCTTTATATATTAGATAAGGCCACGTTTCCACGATCAAGAAGTAGCAGCGCTTTGGACGCAGTGTTTTTTCGCTGCGTCAAAAACGCTGCTTTTTAATCACGCAGGTAAATTCGCAGTGTTCCCTGAACCATGCGGATTTACCGCATCCAAATACAGTACTTTCTGTGGTTGAAATTTCTGTTGCAGAGACTAACGTCTCCACAAAAGAAATTGACATGTAATTGTCCGCGGGTGAGCCGCAGGCGTCTGTGCACGCATAGTGGATATATGATCTCTAGAAATCCCATCCACTATGCTGTAACATCTGGCCGTTGCGTTTGTGACGCTGCATAAACACACAGCTTCAAAACCGCAGCAATTTCTGATCATGGGCACACACCCTCAAGACAAGATTTCAATGGCAGAATAAGGGTGTAGTAATGGGGATGTTTAAATGCATTGGAGGAGCAGACTTGTTCCCTTTTCTGGTAATGGTATTTCCTGATGGCAGTAACCTGGTTCAGTTGAACAGTGTCCACAGTGCCAAAAAAAAAAAAATTGTAATGGCTTGGTGGACACGATAGAGTTCAAGGTGTTGTCCTGCCCCCTAGATTCCCTGGGTGCTATCTAATCCAGCAATTTTGGGATGTGCTGGTAATGGCCCCAACTGGCAGGTCACACGATGGACAGAATCTATTGCTATGCTTTTCATGTAAGATGCCACAGGCCTTGTGGAGTCCATGGCTCCATGAATCAGAGCTGCTTAGGCGGCACGAGAATATTACATGGTGTTCGGCAGATTTCTTAAGGCAGAACAGTGTATATTTAAATTGATGTAATTTTCATTATCAAGAAATTTATTCATATTTTTTTTTTTCTGTTTAAACAGTCCTTTTAAGTTTTTCTTGAAAAGGATGTGCAGGTGTATATGGTCATGATATTTTATAGTATTCTCTTAGGGCCTCATTCAGACATTCGTCACTTACCTGGTTTTATCCGATAAGAATATGAGCTCTTTTTATTCTATGGCGCTGTTCACATGTCCATATTTTTTGCTGACCAAATGTTTGCAGAAAAAAGTGAAGATGTTTCAAAGTTTGATCTTAATCACAGATCAAGCTTGCACATTTAAAGCTGGAGTCACACATAGTGACTTACCAGCGATCCCGACAACGATATCAAGGTGTCAGGATCGCTGGTAAGTCGCTATGTGATCGCTGGTGAGCTGTCAAACAGACAGCTTCACCAGCGATCAGTACAGCGATGCCGAGCGCCAGGCATCGCTGTGTTCGTTAGCGCTGATGCCATATCCCTGTAAAAAAATAGAATTAAAATAAAAAATATTGTTATTCTCACCTTCCGACGTCCCGCGCAGCCATCCTGCCTCTCTCCACGCTCCGGTCCCAGTGATCCTTTGCGAGAATGACCGCGAGAATGTCACGGTCTCGCGGCAGCGCGACGTCTCGCGGTCATTCGTGCAAAGGATCACTGGGACCGGGAGCGTGGAGAGAGGCAGTAAGGCTGCGCGGGACGTCGTAAGATGAGAATAACTATATTTTTTATTTTTACAGCTGATCGCTGGTCTCACGCCTGTCACACGCAGCGATGCGTGCTGGCCAGCGGGAGACAAGCGATGAAAAATATGTCCAGAGGTTTCTTGCAGCGATCAGCGCTACCGGCAGGGGGGCCGCTCGCTGATCGCTGTCACACACAGCGATCTCGCTGGTGAGATCGCTGTTGTGTCACAAAAGCTGTGACTCCGCAGCGATCTCGCTAGCGAGATTGCTATGTGTGACTCCCGCTTAAGAGTACGGGTCCATAAAAAACG
Source organism: Dendrobates tinctorius (assembly GCF_039654945.1). Lineage (NCBI taxonomy): Eukaryota > Metazoa > Chordata > Amphibia > Anura > Dendrobatidae > Dendrobates > Dendrobates tinctorius. Next base: position 68,380,942 of record NW_027361703.1, read on the forward strand.
CACGGTGCATGGATGCCATCCTAGTCACATCTTTATTCTGTGTCTTTGGGTCAGAAAAGCTTAGAATTTATTTTTTCACATGAGAAAACTAATTTATGGTAAAAAATGAATGAAAACTGGATCCAGCACTTGAAACGGTCTGTTCGTCTGAATGAGTCTTTACAATGCTACTTGTTTGATTTCCAACGTATTCATTTCACATTATATCCTTTTCCTGCTCAACTACTTTTGATTCTACCTTGTTGGGCGAAGATAGTATTGGCCTTTGTTCACTTTTCCTTTATTTCTGGACTAAGAGCAGGATTCAGAAAAACACTATCTGAGCCAGACGCCTTTGACAAGAAGGTAGTTGTCAGTGTCTGCCTTCCAGCTTGCCATGCAATTTTCTCTAATTAACCGTATCTGCGCCGAATCCAATGGTGGTGGGAGGCAAATCACTAAAATGTGCTGTTATATGCATTTATAATAATTATCATTATCTGTGTCTGAAGGAAAGTTCACTGTAACACACCCTCTGCTGTAAATGCTGCAGTCAGACCATAACGTAGTGCAAACACTGAGATCGGACTGTGTACCGCAGCCTTTGCAGCAAAGGGTTTGTTCTCTTAGAATTGACTTTACGTCTGAACAGTCACTATTGAATGAGTTGAAGTGCTAGTAGACCAGCATGGATGGAGTTGGGGTGTTTTTCCCTTCCCTTTTCCCCCTACTCATGGACTCTTGGTAGCGCACAGAATTCTGCAACTGTAATGGAACAACTCGTCATATCGGTTGTCTCTATTTGTATAACCTTTTTTTCCTTTACCATCAATTTTTAACTCATGGATGTCACAAAAAAGCTGAATATTATGTAGCAAAATAAAGTACAGCATTACTATATACTGTATACTCACCATTATGTTCCTGGTTTGTTTGTTTTTTTGTTATGTTTCATGCATCTATAAAAGACAAATTACAAAAAACTGACTGGCACATCCAGACTAGTGTGAATAGGAGCATATCAGGAGGAGCTACCTCCATATGCAATATGCAAAAATAGGTTGCACTCTATCATGCTAAAGCATGTCAATGTGAAATATATGCAATATGAATAGCAATACGGCTTTTGAATATTAGGAAAAAAAAATTTGAGAAGCTTAGCATAAAATTTGGCCAAATTATACCTGCCCATCAACCATCGTCAAGGTGGCCTCAAAAACTGATGGGTCCCTCCATGTGTGAATACCTATCCTAGGCTGATGTCTGAATTCCTGGGTGAATGTGGACTCCTCTCTCAAAACTTTTTTCCTAATGTTCAAAAGCCGTATTGCTATTCATATTTCAGATTGACATGCTTTAGCGTGATAGAGTGTAACTTTTTTTGTATATTGTATATGGAGGTAGCTCCTCCTGGTATGCACCTATTCACGCTAGAAAACCAACATGAGGACACAGAGTGCAAACAGGTCTCATAAAACATCACATTTTATTTCAATATTCTTAAAAAAATGAAATATATATAATCAGACATAAGTAAGATATAAACAGAGTATTCCTGAAAAGGTTTGATGCCAGTACATACGTACAAAAAAAAAAAATGTAAAGGCTGAAATAAATATATATATATATATATATATATATATATATATATATATATATATATATATATATATACACACAATGAATAGCTGGGCCTAAAAACAATAGCCCCTAAAAATATACCCCTAGTCGAAGACAATTGCTGTGTCTATTGCTAAATCCATTTTAGCCAAGAAAAAAGATCAAGTAAAGTACTTACATCAAGCTGGTATGTAGATATGTAGGGGTAAAGTACATATGTGCTGCACGTTTCACCCAAACCTTCGTCAGGGGTGACAAAGCCTTGGATGAGATGTGGATAATATTGTAACAAATGTCATCCACATGCTGCAATATTTTTTTTTGCACAGAAACTGACCCACACCAGAGAGCATGTCAGTTTCTTTTGTGGATTTTCACTATGGATTTCAGTCCTTTCGTTATTGTAGGGGTATCCAAGAAGTATCGTGTCTCCTTGCAGAGAATGACGTGCTAAGCATGCCGAGATGAGGAGACTTAAAGCCGCAATTTTCCTCTGGGAAATATGCAAATTGTCTCTTCAGAGAGGAAGAGGACTAGAACTCTAGTGCCACCTATTGAAAGTATTGTTGACCCTTTAACGAGCCTTGTCACATGACTTAAGGCAGTACCCCATGTGACAAGGCTCGTTAAAGGGTCGAAATTGACTTTTAGGATTGCTACTTCCAATAGGTGGCACTAGAGTTCTAGTCCTCTTCCTCTCTGAAGAGACAGTTTGCAATATTGTAGGGGGTAATTCTACTTTGAATCCATGAGACGTGCGATGGAAAATTTGTCGCTTGTGCACCCAATTGATGAGGCCTGTAACCACAGCCATATTTTATTACTGCAGCTGGTATTAAGATTCTCGATGGAAAGCATTGCGAATACAGTTTATTGCTATATACAACTTTTAGAACTCATCGGGTAGACCAGCGTCTAAAAGACGTCATGTGCTTGTACCCTTAGGAGCCCATTCATTATTGCTTTTGTGCCTTTTTTTTTCTATTTTTCATTTGGGCCATATTCATCTTTTCATTTGCTCCTTTTTTGTGTTCCTGCGTTCTTTTCTTAAGTTCACCACTGGCAGAGGGTTTAGGTTTTCCAGATTTTATTGCCGGATTCATTAATTCTGACTTATTGAAAAAAAAATTTGTACAAAGTAATTTTGTGCACATCAGATTTTTTGCGCAGTTTTTGTTATTTTGAGAAATGCACTAAAAGGTTGCAAAGAATAAAGTTAAAAATATAGATAATTTTTTACTTTTTAAAAAATTTGATTAACCACATGCCCATTTTGAAGAATGAAGTGAATGATAAATTGGGGCTTTTAGAGCTCCGCTGATTTTTGTCATCCTGCTTTAAATGACAAAACACGTGTAAAAACTTATATAATATCACTTAAAGGGAATCTGTTAGCAGGTTTTTGCTACCTCATCTGAGAGCAGCATGATGCCGGCAAAAAGACCCTGAATCCAACGATGTGTCACTTGATTTACTGGATGCAGCAGTTCTGACCCCGTCAGTTTTTAGATTTAGCAATGCAGCAGAGATGAGAAAGCTAACCCCGCCCACACCACAGCTAACCCCACCCACACCAGATGATTAAAGCTTCAGTCTAAGTAAACACACAAGGCCAGACATGTGATACATAGTTGGGTTTAGTGTTTTAACCCCTACCTCATGCTCTCCTCAGATTACATAGCAAAAACTTACTGATAAATTCTCCTTACGATCCCAAAGGAGTCTCCACGTTTAATGCTGGTCATTAGTGGTCTGCGGCTTTTCTCTGATGAGTATTACTGAAGCGAGAGTGATTTCAGCTTCTGTTTAATCCAGATGGGATGGAGTCAGGATTCTTTGAGCTTGTAGTCTGGTTGGTACAGGAGATTTCTTGATTTTATGTGATGTGATCTGTATATAGGCAGGATGAGCCTTTTGAGCTGTGTTTTTTTTTTTTTTTTGTGTTAAGAACAGAAATAAGGAAGTCGCTTGATTTAATCATTGAGTTAATCACTTGAATGAAGAATTTTAGATGGCGCGAGTCCTTCTAGGTAAAGCAAACCCTTTTGCGTGTGTGAAGTTTGTGGCACAAAAGACCGTTGGTGCTTAACAAAGAGGAGCGTTGGGGTAAACAGATCAGTGGGCAGGATTATATGCCACTTATTACACAAGGTTTTCCTCCTTGCTCTGGTCTTATTGGAGTCTTACCGCATGTTCTGGCTAGTTGATTCTGCCACATTGTAGATTACAAAAATCTAGCAACCATGGTTTTGGCTGCCACGTAGAGTAATGTAAACAGGTATATAGAAGACCTGCCATATGTTTTATGTGACAGGACATATGTTTCAGTTTCTTATGACCAATTCATAGGCTGTGCTCCACCTGCCATTTACCTTGATGACGGGAAGTCTTTGTGCAGTACAATTTCACTTATTTTCTAGACCATCCTGTTTTATTTAATGGGCAAGTATATAAACTTGTTTTATTTAAGATGCTGATCCTTTAATTATGAGTAGAATGATCAAGGTGTGACTAAGTTGTTACCCTCCACCAATAAAGGTTATATTTTATACTCTAGCCTACATAATTGTTTCCTAGGTTAATATCAGGCAAGAATATGTTTGTAGCCTCACTTTTAGGCTATGTTCACATGTTGCGTGTTTGTTGCATTTTCATTTCTGTAGGCAAAACCTGCTCTTTTGGCGATAAAGAAGCAACGTAAAAAAGACAGGTTTTGCTGAGTGTTTACTGCATTTTTTGCTAATTTTTTTACTGTGTTTTTGTCAAGATACATTTTGTTCTCGTTTTCATAAAAAAGTAATCTGAATCAAGGTTTTGGCACAAAAAACGCAGTAAATTTGATACCTGTATATGTATAAAATAAACTAGCACCCTTTATTGACTTTCATGAGGCACTAAATGGTGTTTAGCCTTTTTAAACCTATTAACCCCTTCACACCCGAGCCTGTTTTTGCCTTCGTGACCGGGCCAATTTTTTCAATTCTGACCAGTGTCACTTTATGAGGTCATAACTCTAGAACGCTTCAACGGATCCTACTGATTCTGACATTGTTTTCTCATGACATATTGTACTTCATGATGGTGGTAAAAATTTTTAGATATGAGCTGCGCTTATTTGTTAAAAAAATAAAAATTTGGCAAAAATTTAGAAAATTTTGCAATTTTCAAACTTTTAATTTTTATGCCCTTAAATCAGAGAGTGATATCGCACAAAATAGTTAATAAATAACATTTCCCACATGTCTACTTTACATCTGCACAATTTTGGAAACAATTTTTTTTTTTTACGAAGTTATAAGGGTTAAAAGTTGACCAGCGATTTCTCATTTTTACAACAAAATTTGCAACACCATTTTTTTTAGGGACCACCTCACATTTGAAGTGAGTTTGGGGGGTCAATATGACAGAAAATACCCAAAAGTGACACCATTCTAAAAACTACACCTCTCAATGTACTCAAAACCACATTCAAGAAGTTTATTAACCCTTCAGGTGCTTCACATGAATGAATGGAATATGGAAGGAAAAAATAAACATTTAACTTTTTTTCACAAACATTTTACTTCAAAACCATTTTTTTTTATTTTCACAAGTGTAAAAAGAGAAAATGAACCACAAAATGTTTTGTGCAATTTCTCCCGAATGCGCAGATACCCCGTATGTGGGGCTAAACCACTGTTTGAGCACACGGCAGAGCTCAGAACGGAAGGAGCGCCGTTTGACTTTTTCAACGCAGAATTGGCAGGAATTGAAATCGGATGCCATGTCGCATTTGGAGAGCCCCTGATGTACCTAAACAGTGGAAACCCCCCACAAGTGACCCCATTTTGGAAACTAAACCCCTTAAAGAACTTATCTAGATGTGTTGTGAACACTTTGAACCCCCAAGTGCTTCACAGAAGTTTATAACGTAGAGCCATGAAAATAAAAAATCATTTTTTTTTCCACAAAATGACCTTTTAGCCCCCAATTTTTATTTTCACAAGGGTAACAGGAGAAATTGGACCCCAAAAGTTGTTGTCCAATTTGTCCTGAGTACGCTGATACCCCATATGTGGAAGAAAACTACTGTTTGGGCACACGGTGGGGCTCGGAAGGGAAGTAGTGACGTTCTGGAATGCAGACTTTGATGGAATGGTCTGCGGGTGTCATGTGCGTTTGCAGAGCCCCTGATGTACCTAAACAGTGGAAACCCCCCACAAGTGACCCCATTTTGGAAACTAGACCCCCCAAGGAACTTATATAGATGTGTGGTGAGCACTTTGAACCCCCAAGTGTTTCAGTAAAGTTTATAATGTAGAGGCGTGAAAATAAAAAAATCATTTTTTTTCCACAAAAATGATCTTTTAGCCCCCAATTTTTATTTTCACAAGGGTAACAGGAGAAATTGGACCCTAAGAGTTGTTGTCCAATTTGTCCTGAGTACGCTGGTACCCCATATGTGGAGGAAAACTACTGTTTGGGCTCACGGTGGGGCTCGGAAGGGAAGTAGTGACGTTCTGAAATGCAGACTTTGATGGAATGGTCTGCGGGCGTCATATTGCATTTACAGAGCCCCTGATGTACCTAAACAGTGGAAACCCCCAATTCTAATTCCAACCCTAACCCCAACACACCCCTAACCATAATCTCAGCCCTAAGCATAACCCTAACCACAAACCTAACACCAACACACCCATAACCTTAACCCTAACCCTAGCCCTTGCCCTAGCCCTAACCTGTGTACCTGCTTTTTTCTTTTTTTTTTTCTTTACTTTTTTTTATTTTTGTGACAAGATCGCTGCGCTGCGATCTGACTCATAGTAACGCCACTTCTCCTCTGATCTCATACTGACAGATGATCAGAGGAGAAGCAGCGTTACTATGTGACTAGATCGCTGCCTGGCACACAGTAGCGTGACTTCTCCTCTGATCTCACAATGACAGATGATCAGAGGTGAAGCAGCGTTACTGTGTGACAAGATCGCTGCCTGCCACAGCTGTGCCAGGCAGCGATCAGCTGTGCCAGGCAGCGATCTAGTCACACAGTAACGCTGCTTCACCTCTGATCATCTGTCAGTGTTAGATCAGAGGAGAAGCCGCGTTACAATGAGGGAGATCGCCGGGAAACAAGCAGCTTTCCCAGCGATCGCTCCCATTGGCTGCTGTGACGCTGACGTCATCAGGACCTGAACTAATCAGGTCTCTATGACGTCGGGGGTCCCAGCATGCATTGTGCACCGGGATCCCCGCGTTGTAAGGTATGTGGGGGTCCCGGGGGGCACAAAACCGCCGACAGTAGATAAACGTCGGCGCTGCACAAAGCCCAGCAAGCGCCAACGTTTATCTACTGTGGGCGGTCGTGAAGAGGTTAAATAATTTTATAACAAAAATTGATGTGGGGTCCCCATTATTTTTACTAACGAGCTGAGGGAATGAAGACAGCTAGGGGGAGGACCAAAAAAAAAAGATTGAGTTCTTCCTCTATTTCCAAGAACTAACAAAGGCTAAACTGACAGATGCCCGCTGATATTACAAAGCTGGGAAGGGGCCATGGATATTGGGCCCCCTCCCAGACTAAAAGCATCAGTTCTCAGCCGCCCCAGATTTGTCTAATTCTGACGCTGCTCTTCCCATTTGCCCTGGTGCATTGGCAAGTGGAGTATTGATGTTGGCTGTTTAAAGTCCACTGGTATCAAGCCTTGGGGTTACTATCAGACACCCCCATTACTAACCCCATAGTCAAAATGAATAAAGTAACAAACATAGAAAAGTCCTTTAAGTGAAAAAAAAAAACTACCTGACTTTTACCCATGTATTAACATAAAAATCAAACCTCAAAGTAATCCTCACCTGTCGGTCTTTAATCCATAATGATGGAGTCCACAGCTTTCCCCAACTCTGCTATAGCCGGATAGTGTGCTCAGCAGAGACATAAGAAATGTGACCTCTCGCCACACCAGCTGGAACACAGTGAGATTCCCGTGAGAACCCAGCTACAGTGACGAACGGTGACTTAACGTAATTAAAGTTATCGCCAATCACGGACAGCGATTCTCACGTTAACATCTGTGTGAGCCAACCAGCACTTAAAGGGAATCTGTCACCCTATTTTTCGCCTACCAGCTGCCGGCACTGACATCAGGGGCTTAACTACAGAATTCTGTAATGCTGTAGATTAGTCCCCCGATGTAACCTGAAAGAGTAGAAAAACAGGTTAGATTATACTCACCGTGGGTGGGGGGCGATCCGGTCTTGGTCCGATGGGTGTCGCGGTCCGGCGCCTCCCATCTTCTAACGGTGACGTCTTCTTTGCTGTCTGTCGTGGCTCTTGTGCAGGTGCACTGCTCTGCCCTGTTGAGGGCAGAGCAGAGTCCTGCAGTGCGCAAGCGCCGGACCTCTCCCGGCGCCTGCGCACTGCAGTATTCTGCTCTGCCCTCAACAGAGCAGTGCGCCTGCGCAGGAGCCTCGAAAGGCAGCAAAGAAGAAGACGTCACCGTTAGAAGATGGGAGGCACCGGACCGCGACACCCATCGGACCAAAACCGAACCCGGACCGCCCACGAGTGAGTATAATATAACTCATTTTTCTTATCTTTCAGGTTATGTCGGGGACTTATCTACAGCATTACAGAATGCTGTAGATAAGCCCCTGATGTCGGTGCCGGTAGCTGATAGGCGAAAAATAGGGTGACAGATTCCCTTTAACTTTGTCAACCTTACTGGCATCAGTACTCGCAGCAGTGTGAGAAATTTCTCACACTGCGAGCGGTGATGTCAGTAAGGTTAAAGCAGTTCACAAACCGGCTCACACAGAGCTTACTGTGAGAACTGCTGGCTGTGACCTTAGTTAAGTCACCGTTCGTCACTGCAGCCGCATTCTCACGCTAAGCTCAGTGTGTACCTGCTGGTGTGGTGAGCAGTCATATGATGTCACTGCTCACCAAACCATCCTGATGTTGCTGAGTTGGGAATTGATGTGGGACATCATCTTTATGAATTAATGGCAGACAGGTGAGGATTACTTTGATTTTTTTGTTTAGGCTAATAAATGGGTAAAAGAGGGTCGGGGAGTGGCTTTTTTCAATTTAAAGACAACACACATTGATAAGTCTTTTTTCATTGTGATTACGGGGTTAGTATTGGGGTATCTTTATAAATGCCTTTCCATTACTAACCCCTGGGCTTGATGTCAGCTGCATTACAAATCTGACATCAACCCCAAAATCCATTACCCCGCTTGCCAAAGCACCAGAGCAAGCGGGAAGAGCTGAAGCTAAGCGCCAGAAGTGGTGATTCGAATGGATGTGCAATTTCTGGGGTGACTGAGGATTTGTGTTATTAGTCTGGGAGGGGTCCAAAATCCATGGCCCCTTCCCAACCTATTAAACAGACAGCTGCAGGATGATATTAACTTTTTGTGGTTATTAAAAATAGGGGGGACCCCCACGTCATTTATTTGGGAGGGTCCCCCATTTTTAATAACCAGTAAAGGCTACGCAGACCTCTCTAAGCTGTTATTAATAAGCTGTGAAGATACATGAATAGGGGCCCCTTGCCAGAATAATACCAGCCCCCAAACCGTTTTAAATGTTCCCTTTATTTTTTAAAGCAGTGTATATAGGATATGATGTGCACTGACTGTCAGCAGCCACTAAACAATGCATGGATCTGTGGTGTTCAGCTCTATTTACATTCAGTCTTTCAGTGCAGTGCTGCAAACAACTAATCAGTGAGGATAACTGGTGTTGGACACCCACTGATCTTGAGCCTATTAAATAAATTGAAACCCCCTTTAAAAATGCCTTATTTTGTGGAGGCATTAAAAGGTTGCATATTCATTTTTGTTTTCTACAGAAAACTTAACATTTCCTCATACAAGGCATTTTTTGTTTGTGCTGTATTTATCAGTGTGCAGCATGCTTTAAAGGGAATTTGTCACCAGGTTTTTGCCACCTAATTTGAATACCGCATAAGGTAGAGGCAGAGATCCTAATTCCAGCTTTGTTTGACCTACTGGGTCATTTGCTCTAGTTTTGATAAAATCTTTGTTTCATCAGCAGGAGATCATCACTAGAGGGCTAGTAAACCTGCTGCCATCCAGTTTTCGATATACACTATATAATACTGCCCCCACCACTGATTTGGAAGCTTTCTGGCTATGCACAGTGTACACAGATATTTACCAATCCGTGTTGTGGGCGGGATTATGCAGAGCTCAGCATTCAGAAAACTGCTAGATCTGCAGCAGATAAAACACTGATTTTATCAAATCTGCAGCAAGCAGCTCAGTAAGTGATGCAAAATTGCAGACAGATTTCCTTGAAGGCATTAGTAAAAGAATGGCATTTAAAGGGAACCTGTCACCAGGTTTAGCCGCTATAAGATGCGACCACTGCCTTTCTGTGCTCATCTACAGCATTCTATAATGCTGTAGATAAGCCCCAGATCCAACCTGCAAGATAAGAAAAAAATATACTCACCCAGAAGCTCAATTTTTTTTTTTTTTTTTTCAGAAAAAAAATTGAGTCTTTTAACTATTTTTGTCTGCTTTCTCCAATTTGTCGAGTAACAAAAGTCGCAGTTTTCCATGTGCTTTTGCGTAAACAGTTTTGTAATTGTACATCAGTGGCTTCAATATAAGGACAGCGACTTTCTTCCGAGTATTTTCTTTTTTTTTTTTTTTGCTTTTATGGCTAATGTAAGAGATCTATACAAGAACTGGAAGTTAGAGCATTGCTAATAGGCTGTGATCATGTAGCTTTCTCTGGCACAGTAGCCTGTCGGAGATGGAACAGGGTACACTGCTGTAATTTTCTGCCGGTGGAGGTGAAACACAATGGAGGAAAGAACAAAGGGGATATCCAGCAGAAGAAAAATAATGTTCCATTGTGTTTAAAAGGTCATATAAAAGCACTTTTATCTTTCTTAAATGTTCTTCGATGTCCTGGTTTCAGGGCCACTCTTGCCTTCATGGCAGCTTCACTTCTGCATTGGGCCCAATACATGAGAGCTTCTTGCGTTGGCACGATATCAGAACTATATATGAAGGGACAATGTTGACTTCAACAGCTAAGCCAACATCCTCCACTGTCTCAGAATAATCTAGAATGGTGAAGGAAGCTGGCTTAGGCCTCTTTCACACATCAGGTTTTCGCCGTCAGGCGCGATCCGGCGCTTTTGACAGAAACCGGATCCGGCGAAATGCAATGCCGGATCCGGTTTCCCCCCCATTGACTTGCATTTGCGCCGGATCGCGCCGGATGGCCATGCGTTTCATCCGGTTTTCGCCGGATCCGGCAATGTGTCGCGATCCGGCGTCTGGAAAAAACGGCTACTGTAACGTTTTTTGTCTCCGGCGGAAAAGCCGGACACACCGGATCCGGCGCGTCCGGCTTTTTCACACAATGAAAGCCTATGAGCGCCGCAATGCGCCGGATCCGGTTTTTTGGTCTGAGCATGCTCAGTAGCTCTGCCCACAGGAGATATATAAAAGCAAGACAATGGGACCCTCAGCCACACCCAACATGCCACCCAAGCCAAGAACCAGGAGCAGGAGAAGGCAGCAGACATCTGCAGCAGCAGCACCATCAGCACCACCCCAAATGGAGCAGCAAATGGAACATGCTGAGGAGGGGAGTCCAGCAGCAGATGAGAGACGGTAATTATCAAATCCCCCATTCCTCCAAACTAGGGCCATGGAATATCAAGATATTCATTGGCCCTTTGTTTCTCTTTATTCAACAGCCGCCAAAGAGATGCAGCAGCAGAAATGGCATCACTGGCAGCAGCAACAGCAGCAGCAATACCCACAGCCATGGAGTCTGGCCATCAACAGGACAGCACATCTTCTGGGAGCCCTCCCTCGCATCGTCAGCGTTTGACGGTAAGTTTTTATTTCCAAAATCCATCATCTCTGTAATATATGTCTATTCATTGACTTTTATTTCAAAACAGGAATCACAAGATGAAGAGGAGCTCCCAGAAGAAGAAGGAAGGGGTGGACAGACACCTGGAGTGGGCTCACAATTGGTAAGTTTTTTGCATCAAACGCAGAAACACAACATCACACTACACACAACACATAGAAAACAATGTTCTGCAGACCACACACAGCAAACAAATGCCTACATCCAAAGACATAACATTTTTTGTTTTCTTCTCTAGTCTTCCCAATCTGGTGCTCGGCCAAGAGGTCCTCGCAGTGCCTCCCAGGGTCGTCGGCGTCAGCAACGCGGCGGTCACCAGCGTGTAAGTATAAATATTTTTGCTTTGTTTTTTTGCACTTTTTATTTCATTTCTTTTGTGGAGGCTAATTATGTTATTTTTGTCTTTTTCTTTAACAGCCTTCACAGCGTGCTCCCGACTCTGACGGTGAGGATGGAGGGATTGATGTGGACCGCCTCATCGATCTCGTTAGAGAAAGGGAGCCACTCTGGAATATGGCTGACCGCCGCCACGCTGACCTGATCGTTACCCGACAACTCTGGGAGGAAATCTGTTCGCTCCTTGTGGGCCGCTGGGAGGACCTTGATGTTCGGGCCCAGATTAAAGAGCGTAAGTATATACAGTACCGGTTGCTTGATGTAAACCAGTGTTTCCCGAACTCCAGTCCTCGTGGTCCCCACGGATCATGTGTTCAGGATTTCTATTTACTATGGAAATCCTGAAAACATGACCCCTGGGGACCATGAGGACTGGAGTTTGTGAAACACTGATGTTGTATACTAACCACTCCTTTCTCGTTTCAGGGAACAGAATTGTGAATCGGTGGCGGTCTGTGAGGGATCGTTTCAAGAAGGAGTTCAATAAAGAGATGCGGGCCCCGAGTGGATCTGGAGGACGCAGGAGCAAGTACAAGTACGCACAAGCCCTGTCGTTCCTCCGGGAAACAATGCTCACCAGAAGGTAAATATTACACACCACATGTGAAAAAAATGTTAGATGTAACTTTTTTTTTTCAGCCAGGGCCATACCATGTCAGTATTTTAATTGTTTTTTTTTCTCTTTATTCCACAGCACGGTGAGCAGCACTCGGGAGCCTGCACGATTGGACCCTTCTGAGGCGATCCCTGAGGAGACCGGCACCGAGGGACACTTCGACCGCCCCGGTACATCTGCACCTTCCCAGCCTTCCCACACATTCGACCCATCTGTCCCATCCACCAGCACAGGAGCATCGTGGCCGCCTACATTACATGAAGCTGCTGGTGAGGAGATCGCTTTCCCTTTACCCCACCCTTCTGCCCCTGCCACCTCTAGTACACCTGCGGGTACTGGGCGGCAGCGGCAGAGGGGTCAGGAAAAGAGTTATGCGCAAGAGTTCTTGCATCTGAATGCATCTTTCCAGAACTGTCTAAAAGTCTTGTCAGAGCAAATCTCCGCAGGCTTTCAGCAGATCAACTCCAGCATTCTGGAGGTGAAGACACTTCTGCAAACCATGCATTCAGAAGCAAGATCTTCGCCAAACCACACCTTTTTCAGGTCTGTTGTGGAGCGCATGGCAACACTATCTCCTACCCAGCAGATGCATGTAATGCATTCGTGCCACGGTGCTCTACAGCAGGTTACCTCCCAACCTCCACCTCCCACCACTGTAGTTCCTCCACCTGCACCCCTCCAGCCACTTTCCATCCTCCCCCTCCTATTACATCTGCACCCCCTCCAGCCACTTTCCATCCTCCCCCTCCTATTACATACCAGCAACCTCCCCAGTACCAGACATCTCCCCACTTCCAGCAACCTTCCCCGTACCAAACTCCTTCCCCGTACCAAACTCCTTCCCCGTACCAAACTCCTTCCCCGTACCAAACTCCTTCCCCGTACCAAACTCCTTCCCCGTACAACTTTCCATCAACATCATCTGCTCCTACAGTCCCTGCCCAACCCTCCACTCCACCGCCCACCACCTCTTCTGCCTCCCACATGTCCACCCATTCTGTAGCTTTTTCCACACCTTCACCTCTAACTGTTCCTTCCCCACCACGATCCCAGTCCTCTCTCCACACACCCAGTGTCGAAGTGTCCCGCAGCCCCTCCAGCAGTATTTCCACCCCACAGTACACAGATTTGTAATGTGTGTTTTTTGTAATAAAAATGCCCATTGGGTTTAAAACCTTTATTAAAAAAGTTTTTTGCACTTTAAAAACATTTTACAAAAAAAAAAAAAAATGTAAATAAAAGTTAAATTATCGTTTCACAATGGTTGTCTGTCATTTCTTTCTGCGGCGAACTATGTTTAAAAAAAAGGTTAAATACAGGGTATTTCAAAGGTAAAAAGGTATTCAAAACCAGGTATATAACTGTGGGTAAATTTTAGCTTTTTGCCACAGTTGTGTTCCTGGTTGTGTTTGAAGCAAAGTATTTCACCTAAAAAGTTGTGTTTATTGTTGGTGATTTCCTACCAATGTACACAACTTTTGTTAAAAGGTGAAATACTTTGCATAAAACACAACCAGGTACACACCTGTGGCCTAAAGGTAAAAATAGTAAGACCATGACAAGATAACCAACTTTGGTTGGCAAAGGTATATACTGTTGGTCCAGAAGGTACACAAGTTTGGTTAGGGCACAAATCTTTCACACTCTGTCATCCCAGTGTACTCTGCCTTGAGGTGACATAAAGTATAGTGGAAAATTGTCCCTGAAACCGTCACAGAACTTCTAGTGGTAATATTTCCAATGACAACATCCATCTTCGCCAGTAACTTGCTCTTCTCTCCAACCTGCACTTTCTTCTCTACAACCTGTCAAAGAAGGGCTGTAGGAACATGCTATATATAGTTTTCCAGTAGCCAATCCCGTTCGGAAGGCCACAAGGGTCAATTTTAAAAACCGGATCCGGCGTAATCCGTCGAAAAACGGATGAACCGGATGAGACGGATCCGGTTTTGTCTGTCAAGAACAAGACGGATCCGGCAGAAAACCGGATCCGGCACATCAGGTTTTACAAAATATTTGCCGGATCCGGCATTCCGGCACGACGCCGGATCGCGCCTGACGCCGAAAACCTGATGTGTGAAAGTAGCCTTAGCTTTCGAAATGAGCCAGTCAGCTAACCCCCCTTTTATACTTACTGGTGGCCATGTGCACAGAGTTCAACTACTTTGTCGAGCCCAATGTGGGATCAGAGCTGACATAGAAGTCTAGTGGTATATTTACAATAGGGGTTATTAAGAAGTCTTTAAAAACACTAGATTAGAACACAATGAAACATAATTTTGTTTTCTGGACAACTCATCTGCAGCACTACATTTTTCTTAGATAAGGTGATGAAATTTTTGAAAATGTACTATATAGGTACATTCACATGCATGCATTTCCCTTTTTACTTTGGCTTTTGCCATGGGTCTGTGTAGATTTTTTCACAACACTTGGGTGAGGTTTGCTAAATTCTCATGTACCCTGCTTCTACTGCAAATGCAGATTGGAAATCCCTTGTGCATGTAACGCATGTGAACATACTCACTATTCACATTATAGTTTATGCTTTGTCTGTTCATAATTGCCATTGAGTTATAGGTAGTTTTAAAGGGAGAAGTCGGGAAGGTTTTCTTATAGGGTATCGGTCTGCTGTTTTTTGCTTTGTAATCTGAGAGCAGTATAATATAGAGCTAGAGAGCCTGATGCCAGGGATGTACAACCCCTGGCAAAAATTATGGAATCTCCGGCCTTGGAGGATGTTCATTCAGTTGTTTAATTTTGTAGAAAAAAAGCAGATCACAGACATGGCACAAAACTAAAGTCAATTCAAATGTCAACTTTCTGGCTTTAAGAAACACGAAAAGAAATCAAGAACAAAAAATGTGGTAGTCGGTAATGGTTACTTTTTTTAAAACAAGCATAGGGGAAAAATTATGGAATCACTCAAATCTGAGGAACAAATAGAGGGTTTTTCAGCCTGTGTTTGCAAATGAAATGCCACAAAATTACCCAGAATCTCTTTATTTATGCAGTGAGAAACTAAATTTGCGTTTTTTGCGCGGTTTTGATGCGTTTTTGATGCGTTTTTTCCGCAGCGGTTTCAAAACGCATGGAAGAAGCCAAAACCGCGAAAAAATCCGCAAAATTAATTAGCATGCTGCGTTTTTTTACCGCGATGCGTTTTTTTCGCGGTAAAAACGCATCAATGTGCACAAAATGCATAGAAATGACTGGGAAGCTTATTTATAGCAGTTTTATAGTGAAAACCACGGTAAAAGCCGCTAAAAAACGCTGTGTGTGAACACAGCTTTATAGTAAAATACGTCAGAGACCTGTAAATTTTGTGACCTGCTGGGTGAGTTCTCTTGGAGTCATTTTCATTGTCAGGCCGATTCCTGGACAGTATAATTATTTTGTAGTTGGGTATCATCCCTGGTTTAAAACTCTTTTCTGACTCGTATAGTTTAACGTAATGACACGATAAACACATGATGACAGCTCTGTGTGCTTTTTATCTGCTATTTGAGATCAATGCATATACCCAACATGAGAACCATTTCCCATAATCATGGGACAAGCCATAAATGTATGATAGATGTGGGTCTCATTTTTTGGATCTGCACCTGTGCAGATTACAGAAGCCCCTTGATCTACTCGGTGATACTGCAGTTGATTGCTACAAAATGGGATAGTTAATATATCTAGAAAAAGTCTAGAATCTGTCAGTAGGATCAACCATCCTAAGCCATTTATGTGTGTATGTAAGTCATAGAAAGTTGAATAAAATTTATGCTTTGATATCTTCAATCCAAAGTTTTGTTTAAGAAAAATCCACATTTTCCAGGATGTCCACCTGACAGCACCATGGAGGACGTCCTCCTCCTCTTTACAGAGACAAAAAAAGCTCACCTTTAAAAGGTCCCGTCCCACCCCCTTTCCCTCAGTGTCTTTCCTGTCCCTGCATGGAGGGACACGCGAGAGGATCGCTGCAGAGCTTACCGGAGGGCCCAGGGGGATTGGGCGGCCAGTCCAAACCTTCCCCCTGTCAAGACGCCCAGGGCCGAAACATCTGGGGGGGTCCCTCTGCCCCAAAGGCCAGAAGCAGAACGACTCTCCTCTCGGCTCCAGACAGCGGCCGCCGTGTCAGGCGGAGCCCGGTCCCCCGCAGGCAGCTGGCCTGGCAGGCGCCGGCGTCAGGAGCATAGCACCGTCAGGGGCGCAGGCGGGGCTAGCGTCCAGGCAGAAAGCGGAAGCGGCCGGAGCGATTACCGGCCTATCGTGAGAGGACGCGCGTCACTTACGGTGATGTCACGCGCCGGGTTTGAATCACAGCGCGCGCTCCAGGGCTCAGCGTCTCTCTGGAATTGCAGATCGCGGCAGTGATGGACGCACAGGCTCCGGCGAATGGAGGGGTAAGTGCGTCTAGCGCAGACCACCCTCCCCACAGCCATCCCCGCAGCCCAGGACGACTGACCTGACTTACCCTTATCTTACATCAATAGGATAAGGGAACCCCAGCAGCCCCCCCGACAGTGACTAAAGATCCCGCCAAGGCCGCATCCAAATCAGTGAGATGCCCTGTATGCAGGGTAAAGCTACCAGACACCCATGTCAAAACACTCTGTGGACCCTGTACATCAAGGGTCATAAGAGACGAGCAGCCATCCCTCCTCTCTGAGATGAGATCCCTGATACGGGAGGAAGTCCAAGCCTCCAGGCCCAGCCTCTCACGGCAGCAGTCCCCCAGTCCAGGGCCGAGCCGCAAGCATCCGAGGTGGGAGGCAGAGCCAGTTTCCGAACCAAGCTCTATCGAAGGTTCAGACTTCCGGGACTCGGATCCAGAGGAGGAAGGAGAGATCCTGGCGGACAGACAGGATCGAGGCAGGAAATACCTGTTCAGGCTAGAGGACACTGACGAGTTGGTCCAGGCGATGAGGAACACTATGCAGATCGAGGAAGTTCCTAAGCCGCAATCTAGCGAGGACCTGATGTTCGGAGGACTTGTGGCTCGGTGGCAGACAGTGTTCCCCGTAAGCGAACACCTCAAAGCGATGGTCCTAGAAGAGTGGAAGGATGCGGAACATCGACTTGTACTATCCCGGGATTTTAAAAGTCGACTACCTTTTGATCCTGAGGAAACAAGATCGTGAGAGGAAGCTCCTAAAATCAATGTTCCCGTAGCCAAGGTCACCAAGAAGACCGCCATCGTTCGAGGACTCAAGTCTCCGGGATCCGATGGACAGGAAGGCGGACGTTCTATTAAAAAGAACATGGGAGACTTCGGCAGCCCTCATAAGGGCTAACATAGCAGCCACCTCGGTGGCTAGGTCTATGTTCCTGTGGATGGGTCAGTTGGAAGAGCACCTAACCAACAAGACCCCTAGATCCGAGATCCTAGCATCCCTTCCTCTCATGAAATCGGCCACGGCGTTCCTGTCGGATACGTCAGCCGAATCAGTAAGGTTTGCAGCCAGGAACAGCTCCCTATCTAATGCAGCTCGGAGAGCGGTCTGGCTTAAATCCTGGTAGGGGGATAGCGCTTCTAAGGCGAAGCTCTGCGCCATCCCCTTTTCGGGCCTAAGGGTGTTCGGACCAGCCCTAGATAACATTTTAGAGCTAGTGTCTAACAAAAATAAAGGTTTCCCAGAAGAAAAACCTAAGTGGCCCCATAGTAAGATGCCAAACAGGCAGATCTCGTCAGCGACGCAGCAACGATTCAGCGATCAAACACAGCGATGCGCGCTGGCCAGTGGGACGCCGACGACGAAAAAATGGACCAGGACATTCGAGCACGATCAGCGATATCCAGCAGGGGGGCCGGTCGCTGCTGCATGTCACATCTAGCGAGATCGGTGACGCATTAGCGATCTCGCTAGCGATATCGCTATGTGAGACTGGGCCTTAAAATTCAATCCAAAAGTGAAGTTTGTCAGCACGGCTCATGCACCCACTTAAAGGGAATCTGTCAGTAGGTTTTTGTAATTTATTAATAATAATAATAATAATAATTAATAATAATCTTTACATAGCACCAACAGCGCTTTACAGTTTCAAACACAGCAGTCCTAAGTAACAATGTTAACAATACAATAATTAAGCAAAATAAGATGACCCTGCTCGTGAGAGCTTACAATAATTAGAGATGTATCACTTATTAGGCTGTGTGCTGTTGTTTACTTACAATTAAGGTTTTATCTCTAGGACATTATCATTGCCCTGACCACAGTGCACAGGAGCACTGGTCTGACAATGCCCCCTCTGGTAAGCCATTCACGGTCAACAGACAATGTACATAGAGAGTCGGGTTTGGGCAGGGTTTGCTTTCTCAGCTCTGCATCATGCTGCATCTAAGTATTCTGATTGTGTCACAACTGCTGCACTCAGTAAACTAAGTGATACATTGATGGAATCTGGGTCTCTTTTCCTACATTAGGCTCCTCTCGCGTGAGGTGGCTAAAGCCTGGTGACAGATTCCCTTTAACCTTGCGACGAGAGGTTAAAGAAAAAAAAATCAAGTAATTATCTTTGATGGTGTTCAACAATAATAGATCAGTCTTAAAGATAACTTTTATAAAAAGAAATTCAGTTACATCACTCTCCTCATTTCAATAAGTAAGCTTTACTCTCCCCTTTTCTATTTCACAGCCGATGCATAAACCGAGAAGGGAACTGGCACTTTTGGAAATCTACATATATAATCACCAGTTGGCTGCTGTCACCGAATCCCATAAGGCACGCAGCAGTCCCACTTGCGCAGGCGCAGTTCGTGAACAGCCTTGCGACCACGAACTGCGCCTGCGCAAGTGACATACACATCACCGCTATTCTCGCGCACACGTAGTAGCGACACGGCTGTTACTGCGCCTGCGCGGGATTAGCGGTGACATGTATGTCACTTGCAGTTCGTGGCCGCAAGGAACAGCCACTGCCCCTGTGTGGAGATTACCTCAGGCAGCAGTAAATTCTGGCAGCCTCACACATACACACCAGTTTTATAAAAATAGCCACTGCGCCTGCGTAGAGATTACCTCAGGCAGAAGTCAATTTCACCAGCCCCACATACACTCCGTTTTTTTAAAAATCTACATAACTACCGCATGTCCAACTAGCATTCATTGATGAAGGAATCTAACAGCAGTGCCACTTACTGAAGTGCAGGTTTTTCTCTTCCTTTCTGTTTTTTTCGTCCACTTTGGGAACAGACAATCACACACACATACAAACTGCATAAAACAATGTACCACCTCCAATTATAGTCATAACAGCTTACAAGAGACAACATAGGGTAAATAGACACACGGCACACAAGGGAGACACCACATAACGAACACCGCTCAAGAAACACTACTTCAGTTACCAAAATACAGCACACAAGGAAGAAACAGTGCACAAGGGGTAAAAGACGTCAAATGACCCAACGCATACAATCCAAAAATACAGATGGATGATATAGAACAGATATGTTGGAAAGCGCAAACGCTGCTCCTGTCAGCACCACTAAGCATATACAAATGTTAATTTCACCGCACTCCCGATGCGATAGCATCAGGCCTTTTTCTATTTGAAGTATATTAGCAAGTTTAATATAGTTATATTACAAATGCGTAAAGATAATGTTTTGGCAGTGATATGTGTTTTATATATACCACCACTGGGTTCATGTGAAAGAGCTGACATTTCCAGAAGAATCGGCAAGTCCTTTGGTGCTTGAATTTTCTCCTAATTCTATTTATTGTGTCTTGGGTTACCTGGACAGGTAGCATGGTCTGGTTGTAAGGGTGAGTTTCCACGGTCCGGAATATATCCGGAATAGCTGCGGATTGGACGCTGCGTACAGCCGCAGCGTCCAGATGTTACAGCATAGTGGAGGGGATTTTATGAAATCCCATCTCCACTATGCGTCGTAATACGCGGGTGACACACCCGCAAAACCGGTCATGTGGTGCGTCTTTTTAGACCGCAGCATGTCTGTTTACCTTGCGGAGACGCTCAATCTACGCAAGGTAAATGGCCTACTCTATGTATACGCTGCGCCGATCCCGGATGTGTTCAATGAGCACATCCGGAATCACTGCACGTACAGAACGGGGCGGGGCTTTGGGCGGAGTGGGGTTTCCGCTCCGTCCAAAGCGCACCCATTGCGGTACCTGGAAACGTACCCATAATCCTTTGTTTTTATTGTAGCTGTTATGATTTCTGTCATTTAGGCCTCATTCAGACCTTCAGTTTACAGTGTGCTGAACCAGATTTTCATCAGTGTTTGTTGAATGTATCAGTTTTTACCCACAGTAATCAAACAGGTTTTTTGAAACAAAAACAGCTAGTGTTAGTTTCCCAATCTTTTCCTAGCAAACAAAATGAAAAATCGGCAGTAGGATGCCAGCAGTGTGCTGTTCATTTTTTCACAAACCCATGGACTTGATTGTGCAATTTTGAACCAATACTCAGAGATCAAAATTGGATATGCCTTTGTTTTTTGGGTTAAATTTTTATTTTTTTTTGCGGATGTTATGTCTCCAAAAAAAAACACACATTTTAGAATGACCCAGTAAGCTATAATTGGTACGTGGTCAGTCCATGAAAAACAGAGAATACAAACAAGAAAAATGAAATACAGATTAATCAATATTATTATTGGCTCTGTAAAATAGCCTTTATATGTAGTGTACTTACCAGCAGGCAGTTCAGCCACAAGGTTCTTCTCTTTAGGCTCCATCTTGATTCTCATCCTGAATTTTAATCCTCTATGCTCAGGTATAAATCCCATGATTCCTCAGCAAAGCATCACATGAGCAGCTAGAATCTTTACCTTCCCTACCTGCTGTGATGACATGACTGTCCTTCACCCTATATTCTCCTATAGAAATATATAGTCAGAAGGCTGAACTATAACTTCCTTCATTATAGTTGTGACAGGCACTGTCTAGTCATCATCAGTAACTGTCCTTGTGAAGAACTTCAGTGGTACAGTCCATGCAGTTTTATCATATACAGTGCCTACAAGTAGTATTCAACCCCCTGCAGATTTAGCAGGTTTACACATTCGGAATTAACTTGGCATTGTGACATTTGGACTGTAGATCAGCCTGGAAGTGTGAAATGCACTGCAGCAAAAAATAATGTTATTTCTTTGTTTAATTTTTTTTTAAATTGTGAAAAGTTTATTCAGAGGGTCATTTATTATTCAACCCCTCAAACCACCAGAATTCTGTTTGGTTCCCCTAAAGTATTAAGAAGTATTTCAGGCACAAAGAACAATGAGCTTCACATGTTTGGATTATCTCTTTTTCCAGCCTTTTCTGACTATTTAAGACCCTCCCCAAACTTGTGAACAGCACTCATACATGGTCAACATGGGAAAGACAAAGGAACATTCCAAGGCCATCAGAGACAAGATCGTGGAGGGTCACAAGGCTGGCAAGGGGTACAAAACCCCTTTCCAAGGAGTTGGGCCTACCTTTCTCCACTGTTGGGAGCATCATCCGGAAGTGGAAGGCTTATGGAACTACTGTTAGCCTTCCACGGCCTGGACAGCCTTTGAAAGTTTCCTCCCGTGCCGAGGCCAGGCTTGTCCGAAGAGTCAAGGCTAACCCAAGGACAACAAGGAAGGAGCTCCGGGAAGATCTCATGGCAGTGGGGACATTGGTTTCAGTCAATACCATAAGTAACGTACTCCACCGCAATGGTTTCCGTTCCAGACGAGCCCGTAAGGTACCTTTACTTTCAAAGCGTCATGTCAAGGCTCGTCTACAGTTTGCTCATGATCACTTGGAGGACTCTGAGACAGACTGGTTCAAGGTTCTCTGGTCTGATGAGACCAAGATCGAGATCTTTGGTGCCAACCACACACGTGACGTTTGGAGACTGGATGGCACTGCATACGACCCCAATAATACCATCCCTACAGTCAAGCATGGTGGTGGCAGCATCATGCTGTGGGGCTGTTTCTCAGCCAAGGGGCCTGGCCATCTGGTCCGCATCCATGGGAAGATGGATAGCACGGCCTACCTGGAGATTTTGGCCAAGAACCTCCGCTCCTCCATCAAGGATCTTAAGATGGGTCGTCATTTCATCTTCCAACAAGACAACGACCCAAAGCACACAGCCAAGAAAACCAAGGCCTGGTTCAAGAGGCAAAAAATCAAGGTGTTGGAGTGGCCTAGTCAGTCTCCTGACCTTAACCCAATTGAAAACTTGTGGAAGGAGCTCAAGATTAAAGTTCACATGAGACACCCAAAGAACCTAGATAACTTGGAGAAGATCTGCATGGAGGAGTGGGCCAAGATAACTCCAGAGACCTGTGCCGGCCTGATCAGG
Organism: Dendrobates tinctorius; assembly: GCF_039654945.1. Classification (NCBI taxonomy): domain Eukaryota; kingdom Metazoa; phylum Chordata; class Amphibia; order Anura; family Dendrobatidae; genus Dendrobates; species Dendrobates tinctorius. The sequence continues at coordinate 68,403,759 of NW_027361703.1, forward strand.
TCTTATAAAAGACGATTATTAGCTGTAATTGCAAACAAGGGTTATTCCACAAAATATTAAACCTAGGGGTTGAATAATAATTAACCCACACTTGTATGTTTAAAATTTAACTGAGCAACATAACTTTTTGGTTTGTAAGATTTATGCATCTGTTAATAAATCCTGCTCTTGTGTGAAGTTTGAAGGCTCTAACTTATTTGCATCTTATCAAACCTGCTAAATCTGCAGGGGGTTGAATACTACTTGTAGGCCCTGTATGCAGTACTTCAGCGAACATCACGCATGATGAATCACAACCTGGTTACACAATTGTATCCATCTCTGTAAAATTCCAAGGTTTCAGAGAATTTGTAGTTTGAAGATCTGAGCAGGGACCATTGCCAGAGATGAGACTAGTCCGGAAGAGGACGAGACCTGCTAAAATCCGGCTGGGGTGGCTACGGAATAGTATAATCTTCGGCTATGGTGCTGAGAGTGTTTCAAAGAAAACATACCTGGCTTCAGTTGTGCAACCAGGCTCTGATCCATGCTCCATGTGGTTGGAACCCTTATGCTAATAGCATGTCAGTGCTGACAAAGGGGCTGCCCTGCCCGTGTTAGTTGTTTTTTTTTTTTTTTTTTTTTTTTATGGCTACCATTGTTTTAAAATAAGCCAGTCTAGTTGTTTTCTCATTCAGTTTTCCAGCGCTGAACCTCTTGGGAAAAATGACGAAGGCATGTGACTATTGCTTCCAATTACTGGCAGTAGCAATCACATGGCATACTACTGGTGTAACTGCACAGCGATGGGAGTGGTGATGCCAGTAGTACGGCATCAGAGGACATTGGTATCACTCATCTGCCATTGGCATGCAAAGAAAGACTGGGAGCACTGCAGGAAGACTCAACACTAGATCAATGGGTAAAGAATAGGCAAGTACAATGTCTTTTATTATTTTAGAACAATGACAGCTATTTTTAAAAAGCCTGATAAGCTGGATAACTCCATTACATTTCTAAAACAATATTTTAGATTTAAAATGGTAAAGGAGGAAGTTTGATCTTAATATAAAAAAGCACCTTCAGTCATACAGTATAAAATTGATGGGCTGCTGGTGACTTACCCTACTGATATGACTAACTTTCTCCCCCTGAATCTTCCACTTACTATTTTGATCATCTGTAATAATTGTTTTCTCTGTTTTAGAGGAGGCATACTTAATTTCCCCGGTAGGTGGCAGCATCACTTTTCTACAAATGTGTAGAAGCACAGTAGAGCCCTGGAGGGGGCATGCGACTGACGCACCATACATTAGAAGGCCTATGTGGAGCATGGGACATATAGCTGCACTCTATATAAAGGGGCCGGCAGCTGTGCTATGTATGAGAGATAAGTGACTGCCAGTAATATTTATATACCAACTTACAATATTTATATGCCAACTTACTCTGCTACACTTAACTTATAGAATTAGACTTTACATGCAGAGTGGTAAAATAATCACTGAAATGGTGGATAACTACAGTTATCGGTGAACTGGGAATTGGTGCTATTCTCCATGAAAAATCTCTACATGTGGCTTTTTTGTGTGTGTATGTGTATATAGAATATATTCGATACACTGCCGATTTTTCAAGTCTTCACACCTACAAGGAATGGAGAGGTCTGTAATTTTTATCATAGGTACACTTCAACTGTGAGAGACAGAATCTAAAAATAAAAACCACAAAATCTCATTGTCTGAATTTTACATAATTAATTTGCATTTTGTTGCATGAAATAAGTACTTGATACAATAGAAAAACAGAACTTTAATATTTGGTACAGAAATCATTGTTTGCAATTACAATGTGGCTGTTAATGTGTTAATAGCCGCAGGTGGATCATGATTCCACCTGCGGCAGTTAGGGGCACATGTCAGCTGATGAAATCAGAAATGGCTATCTCTGATGCCCCATAATAAGGATACCATTGAAGAGAAATAGCGCAATAGTGCATTATCCAGTGTAAGTATATCAATTTAAAAATAATACACTCACCAGATGGAGCTTGTAATAAGCATGGAGGAGTCGCTGCTGCAGAAACCACAGATCCACGAGGGACGAAGATGCAGGATAGGAAAAAATGTGGTCAGACAATCCGCGCTGCGAATCACTATGAACAATTATTGTTACAGTGGTCTTTATTCGACGCGTTTCGAAGTATCACAGAACTCCTTCCTCAGGAGTTTTTTCCTGAGGAAGGAGTTCTGTGATACTTCGAAACTCGTCGAATAAAGACCACTGTAATAATAATTGTTCATAGTGACTCGCAGCGCGGATTGTCTGACCACTTTTTTCCTATCCTGCATCTGATGCCCCATAATGTGATGGGTTGTTTTGAATTGACCGCTACTACCCTATAGTAAATCAGTGACAATATAGCTAGAAATTGTCATAACAGAAATGTGGAAATCTCATACTTTATTTTTTTACATCATAGTGCTTCATTTCCAGGTGACATATTCTCTAATCCTTGACGGTATTGATGCCTTATGACTACAAACTTGGGAGTGAAAACCTCAAAAAGAGGAGAAAATCCTCCAAAACATTCAGATACAAACCAGACAGGCCTAAATGCATCTGCACTAATACAGGGTGCAGCGGACCCAAGTAAAATGGCAGCTGCACAGGTGCATAAATACCAAATAGTGTATGGGGCTGGTCAAATGTCTGTGCTTTTTTGCGGACCGTGCGTTTCTGCAGAAAGTACAGATATGTCTGATTTTTGCTGGCATTATGGATGAAAAGTACCAATACAAATCTATGGGTCCATGAAAATCACATGATGGCATCGGTGTATGGTCTGTGTGCTGTCCGTGATTAACCTTTTGTAATTTATTTATCCACTAGCTGAAGAGCCCGGCGTTGCCTGGGCATAATAACCAACTGTGGTTAGTTATAACAAATTATAATGATTATATTGCACATAAAAACATATCACATCATATATTCAACACTACAGATTTGCACAGCGTCGGACTGGCCCACCGGAGAACCGGAGGATTCTCCGGTGGGCCCTGGCACCTGCTGGCATACAGGGCCAGCAGTTGCCTAGGGCCCCCGCTGCTCCAGGGGCCCCCAGCCAGTGGTGTGTCGCACACCATGCAGCTGCTATGGGGGCCCCTGCCAGCGGAGCAGCAGCGGGTGTCAGGAGGCAGGAGCCCCTGTCCCCGCTGCTAAAGAGAAATGAATATTCACTGCGAAGCAGTGAATATCATTTCAGGTCTCCACACCCCCAGAGGCCCCGCCCCCAGCCCAGTAAGCCGCTCTGCATCTGTAAGGGCCGGTGCCGCCCTCAGTCCTCTCTGCTCCTGGCTCACAGCCAGTGCGCGATGACGTCACTACATCGCGCACCCGCTGTGTGTCTGGCAGAGGGGGCAGCTCCTGACACTGAAGCCGGGATCAGCGTGGGAGCGAGGAGGAGAGGTGAGTATTGTGTTTTGTTTTGTTTTTTTTATATCTCTCTTGCTCTCTCTATCTATCTATCTCTCTTATATCTATCTCTATCTATTATCTATATCTATCTATCTCTATATCTATCTCTATCTATTATCTCTATCTATATTTATATCTATCTTTCTATCTCTACATCTATCTATCTCTATATCTATCTATCTTACTCTATCTATCTCTATATCTATTATCTCTATATTTATTATCTATCTAGCTACCATCTATATCTATCTATCTATCTTTATCTATATATCTATCTAATATCTATCTATCTCTATACCTATCTATTTATCTATCCGTTATCTATATCTCTCGCTATCTATTGCTCTATCTCTATATCTATCTCTATATCTATCTTTATATCTATATATCTATCTCTATCTATATCTATTTCTCTCTATATCTATCTCTATATCTCTCTCTATAGCTATCTATCTATATATCTCTATATCTATCTCTCTGTATATCTATCGCTCTCTCGATATCTATCTTTCTATCTCTATATCTATATATCTATCTATCTTTCTATATATTATCTCTATATCTATCTATATATTATCTCTATATCTATCTATCTCTATATCTATCAATCTTTCTCTATATCTATCTGTTATCTCTATATCCATATCTATCTATCTATCTATCTATCTATCTCTATATCTATCTTTCTATCTAACACTATATCTCTATATCTATCTCTATATCTCATTATCTATCTATCTCTATCTCTCTTTATCTATCTATTGATCTATCCATCTATCTCTATATCTATCTATTATATCTATCTATTATCTCTATTATCTATATCTATCCATCTATCTAGCTATCTCTATATCTCTCCCTAGATCTATCTATCTTTCTAACTCTATATCTATCTATCTCTATAAATATCTCTATATCTAGCTATTATCTCTATATCTATCTCTATATCTATCTTTCTATATCTATCTGTCTCTATATCTCTATATCTATTATCTCTATATCTATCTCTATATATATCTCTATATCTATTTTTATTTATAGCCATCTATCTATATATATTTATCTCTATATCTATCTATGTCTATATTATTATTATTATTATTATTATTATTATTATATCTGTATCTCTATCTATTATCTATCTCTATCTATATATCTATCTATCTCTATATCTTTCTATCTATAGCTATCTATCTCTATATCTATCTATCCATTATCTATTTTCTATCTATCTCTATATCTATCTATCTCTATATCTATCTATCTACCTATCTATCTTTCTTTCTATATCTATCTCTATGAATCTTTCTATCTATATCTATCCATTATCTACTTTCTATCCATTATCTACTATCTATCTCTATATCTATCTATTTCTACATCTATCTTTCTATCTATATCTATCTAACTCTATATCTATATATCTATATAGCATTATACCCTATGAGGGGGTGCATTATTCCCTATGAGGGGGGCAGTATTATACCCTATGAGGGGGCAGCATTATACCCTATGAGGAGGCAGCATTATACCCTATGAGGGGGCAGCATTATACCCTATGAGGAGGCAGCATTATACCCTATGAGGAGGCAGCATTATACCCTATGAGGAGGCAGCATTATACCCTATGAGGAGGCAGCATTATACCCTATGAGGAGGCAGCATTATACCCTATGAGGAGGCAGCATTATACCCTATGAGGGGGGCAGTATTATACCCTATGAGGGGGGCAGTATTACACCCTATGAGGAGGCAGCATTATACCCTATGAGGAGGGCAGCATTATACCCTATGAGGAGGGCAGCATTATTCCCTATGAGCGGGTGCATTATTCCCTATGAGGGGGTGCATTATTCCCTATGAGGGGGTGCATTATACCCTATGAGGGGGTGCATTATACCCTATGAGGGGGTGCATTATACCCTATGAGGGGGGCAGCATTATACCCTATGAGGGGGTGCAGTATTATACCCTATGAGGGGGTGCAGTATTATACCCTATGAGGGGGTGCAGTATTATACCCTATGAGGGGGGCAGTATTATACCCTATGAGGGGGCAGCATTATACCCTATGAGGGGGTGCATTATTCCCTATGAGGGGGGCAGTATTATACCCTATGAGGGGGGCAGTATTATACCCTATGAGGGGGTGCATTATACCCTATGAGGGGGTGCATTATTCCCTATGAGGGGGGCAGTATTATACCCTATGAGGGGGGCAGTATTATATTCTATGAGATGGCTGCATTATATTCTATGAGATGGCTGCATTATACTATGTGAGGGGGCTGCTTTATATTCTATGAGGGGGCTACCCCAACTCCTGCTGCATAATTAAGACATGTACAACCTTATATTATACCCGGATATTAGCGTGTTTTACCGCATAATTGGTGGTCTGGTATTTAACTCTATGCAGCTACATAGTGGGCCCCAAGAATGATTTTCTCTTGTGGGCCCAAGGTGCTCCAGTCCGACGCTGGATTTGCACACAAATTAACTAAATGATTACTCAAGTATTGATAGTATTTTATTTTCAACTCATTCAACAGCCTTTTGATAAACATGTGTATCTAACCCTATCCTGAGTGATAATGTCTGCTGAGCTGTGTACATAATCCTATCCTGTGTGATACTTTCTGCTGAGCCGTGTAACTAATCCTATCCTGTGTTATACTGACTGCAGAGCTATTTACCTAATCCTATTCTGTGTGATACTGACTGCTGAGCTGTGTATCTAATCCTTTCCTGTGTGATACTGACTGCTGAGCCATGTGTCTATTCCTATCCTGTGTGATACTGACTGCTGAGCCGTGTATCTAATCCTGTTCTGTGTGATACTGTCTGCTGAGCCGTGTATCTAATCCTATTCTGTGCGATACTGTGTGCTGAGCTGTGTATCTAATCCTATCCTGTGTGATACTGTCTGCTGAGCCGTGTATCTATTCCTATCGTGTGTGATACTGACTGCTGAGCTGTGTATCTAATCCTATCCTGTGTGATACTGGGCTCCCCCTGCAGTCTGTGTCAGAGGGTGGTCTTCGTTTGCATGGTAATGAATTGTGTTATTTCCAGCTTTACAGAAGGACGATAACACCATAGAAATGTTAAGAATAATAGGCCAAATTCTTTGGTGAATTGGAACGCGCGGGGTTAAAATTTCGCCTCAAAACATAGCCTATGACGCTCTCGGGGTCCAGACGTGTGACTGTGCAAAATTTTGTGGCTGTAGCTGCGATGGTGCAGATGCCAATCCCGGACACACACACACACACACACACACACACACACACACACACACACACACACACACACACACACACACACACACACACACACACACACACACACATTCAGCTTTATATATTAGATATGCGAATATCACTGATGGTAAACATTGACACTGATCGAAAACACTGGTGACACTCGTACCATTTTTTTGCGCACAGGAACAAAGGTTAGATGTCTGAATGAAACCTAATGTACACTAACATGTAGAGAATATATATGAACACTGTAAGGCGATTTCTATTTACTGACTGTAGTGTTGCTTTAATACTTTAAGTGTTCCTCGTAACAAAATATAGTACTTGTTACAATTGCCATCTGCTCAAATTATGGTCTAGAATAAATGGGTTGAATTTTTCATGTGATCCCATTATCTGCACAGAAGAGCGGTTTCCAGGCTAAATAGAACAAAAAAAAGTTTTATATGTAATCTCCAGCATTTGTTTTCTTTGCCCGTCACATACGCATTTTGCTGACGAGGAAGAATCCAGTCGGGTGATAATGCTCTATTCAGGACATGTATGTGATGAGCATTTTGATATTCTCTTGGTGGCATTGCTGTATGCAGCTGCTGGTGGACTATAATGCCCGTCTTCCTGCAAAGTCCTGTCAGCATTTCTGTCTAGACACTTCATCATGGTCGAGTAACTACAGAAGTACATCCTTCTCTCTGGACATATCCAGGCCTGTAGAGGTTCCAGGTTGCCAATGTGCCCGCAAATTACTGTATATACTTGTGTATAAGCCGAGTTTTTCAGCACTTTTTTTGCTGAAAATGACCCCCCCTCGTCGGCTTATACACGAGTCCCACGTGTTCTCCGCTGCAGTGCAGGTGTTCTTCGATCTCTCCTGCTTATCTGCGCACGCCTGACTGCAGCCTCTGCGAGTGTGCCGGTGACTGCTGATAGGGCCGACTGTCAGCATTAGCACCTGGGCAAATGATGGGGACACCGGTGCGCTATGGGAGTCAGGTGCCTGTGCCTCCACTTGCTTAGGCCCCCAGTACTTGCGATATTCACCTCTCCCCGTTCCACCGCTGCGGTGTGTTTTCCGCATCCTCTGACTGTGACGTTCAGGTCAGAGGGCTCGATGACGTGATTAGTGTGCGCCCTCTACCAGAACAGTCACAGTGCAGAGAGACGGCGACGCTGAGGAGCAGCGGTCAGCGACGAGAGGCGAGTATTTCATTTTTTTTTTTTTTTTTTGCATCAGCAGCAATAATACGGTATGGGGATCAGCATAAACTGCATTGAGCATTATATGGGCATCTTATGGGGCCCATCATGAACTTTATGGAGCATTGTATGGGGTGTATTTTGTATAGAGCATCTTATGCGTCCCATCTTGAACTTTATGGAGCATTATATGGATGCATTTTCCACCCTAGGCTTATACTCGTCAATAACTTTTCCCAGTTTTTTGTGGTAAAATTAGGTGCCTCGGCTTATACTCGGGCCAGCTTATACTTGAGTATATACGGTAGATTTTATTTAATTGATATTTGAAAGGGATATGTACTAATAAAAAATATAATCCGACTTGTTCTTTTATATGGTCTAAATGACTTCTAATGTCAAGTTTAGTAACTGTGGCTTATGGAAGAATGGAATTGAAGAGAATACTGTAGTGGATCATTTCTGAGAATTGGAGCAGGTTGCACTTGGGGTGTTGCTTTCGGATCACTGCTTTCATCTTGCTATAGCAATGACAGCTGGAATCTGATAACACTTTTTAAAGGGGTTGTCCAGGACTAGCAGATTAATCACCCATCAAAATCCGGTCTATAGGGGTCAAATATCAGACATCCCATCCAATCAGCTTTTACTTACACTGGTGATGCGCAGATGTAAACCATATAAGGAGCCGGAACATTGAAGCTGTATTTCTGGGGGCTACACATTATTCCTATTTATAGGGGATGGTCCAAAGGCAAATTTATTCTATTAACGCCCTATCTTTAGCAAAATAATCTAAGCTGTTTTCTAATGTACTTGCTTTAAAAATTCTTCTCCATTCCCTATCTACGCTGTCTAACAGCTATTACATTTTTTTTCTGTTTCCAATATGATGACGATTCGTTTGAGTATCACCCGTGCATGGTTTGGTTTTTTTGCGTCTATATAGTACAGAATAAGAAGTACATTTTTGAGGTTTTTGAGTGTGCCTTGTGTGTATCTGTAGTTGATGTGCCCTGTTTGATTTGTCTTGCCATATTGATTTATTTTTCTCTGATATGGTTTCCTTAATGACAGACATTACCCATGATGCCCCTGGCCTTGTCAATCGGTGAAGTCTCATCACATTGTTCTTGCCTGATGGCAGCATTGTAATAGACCAAATATCTAGAACTGCGGAGTCTGTATATCCTATGTAATTTGGCATCATCGTGTCTGTACTGCCTCCTGTAAGGATTTTAGCCTCTCTTACATGTGAGGTAGCGCTGTCATCTAAGTAGGGGATCACTCGCTTGCAGCCACAAAACCAGATCCGGCACGGATTTTCCATCAAATCAATACAGTCCTTGTGGTTTATTCACCATCATAAACCATCACAGCAACAGACAGTTCACTTAACAGCATAATCAGCATAGCGTCCATTACAGAGTTTCCCTCTGTTAGCAATGTCCTATAGTCATATAGGCTATGCAGTATTTAATGTGCAGGCTTCCTAGCCCCAAGTTATCTCACCCACGTCCGGGTAACCTCACGGTTCCTTTATCATGCAGCTGACATTCATTCCCTCCAGGGAACTAACAGGTGCTGGCAGCCATTACACACAGCCACTCCACACGTGCTGTCAGGCAGGAAGCTCCATCGCAGCGGGACCTTCCACACTGGACCAACCTGGTCCCAGCATTCACCACATGTGACCTACCCTGGCCACATTATATGGTCTCTAGCCACGCCCACCGGGTCACATGACTATGACCTCATCACAGGTCCTTCAGGCTTTTTCACACTCTTTCCAACCACCCCCTGGGTGGGTTTGTAGGTAACCAGGCCCCCCCAACTCTCTAGTTACCTGGAGACTTCTCCCTCATATATTAACGCAGCACCTCAGCAATGTCCTTGCTGATCACACCTACATAAGTCTCCATCTCAAAGCCACCCACTTTGAGATACATAACGGCCACTCAGCACTCTGCCATTCATCCCTTCTCCTGGGACCTCCACACAGCGCACCCTAGCGGACACAGTGGTTATTACACAGAATTAATGGGGTAGAGTTTTATAAGTCTATATATGGTTGCCCATGCCAGCCAGTCACATCACCGGACTGGTTGTTAGACTGGAGATCACATGACCTAGGATGATACAAATTGCACAACCAAAATATTGCTGATGAGTTACCTTTCTATGAGAAGGAGAATGCTGGAAGAGCTTTGTCAGCTGGCAGTTGCTCTCAATGTTTTTTCATGTGGACTGATCAGGCACAGAGGTACAGATAAGGGTAAATATGGATATTTGTCATCTGATGTTAGATTTTAGTACTCTGGGAATTAAGGATATAAAAGGCTGGAGATGGACAAAAATCAAGGTTTTGTCTTCAATGAGAGGACCACTTCTATTATAAAATTCCTGTGGCGAGATCAATGATGTCTAAATTTCCGAATTACTGGAAGGCTAAGTGCAGACGTACTTTTTTGCCCTGGGACTTTTCCGTGCAGAATTGAAGAAATCCGCATTTTTCCTGCGGATTTCTTCCTTTTTTTCTTGCGGTTTTCCCCCTACGGATTTGGAGAATGGAGCAGGTGGAAAACCGCACAAAAGAAGTGACATGTTGCTTATTTTGAACCACAAGAAAACCGCACGGAAAAATCCACAGCGTCTGCACAGCAGTTTTGTTTTTTTTCTATTGACTTACATGCTACTGTACATCACAATGCGGATATGCAGTGTTTCTGCGCGGTAAAATCCGCTGTGGATCCGCTGGAAATCTGCATCGTGTGCACATGGCCGAAGGATTCTAGGTCATATTGACTCTGTAAACACATTTGGTGGATGTTTGATGATACACATGGAAATATTCCAACATACACGCTAAACATGCCCATCCAGGTTGTAATAGACCCGACTTAAAGGGAATCTGTCAGCAGGTTTTAGCTACTTCATCTGAGAACAGCATGATATAGGAAAAGAGACCCTGAATCCAGTGATGTACCACTTAAGTTACTGAGTTCAGCCGTTCTGACACAGAGTTTTTTAGATTTAGCAGTGCAGCAGAGCTCTGCATGTACCTTGCCCACAGCAGGCTCTATATGTACTGTACATAGCTATAGACCTTGAGCTGCTTATCACAGAAGGGGTGGAATTGGACTGGGAAACACATGCCTGCTAGTCACAGCAATGTTAATCACCAGGTGATTAAATCTTCAGTCTAAGTAAACAACACCAGGCAGCCTGAGGTGTGATTCATGGTTGAGTTCAGTGTTTTATCCCAGACCTCATGTTGTCCTCAGATTACACAGCAAAAACCTGCTGTCCGATTCCCTTTAAAGATTCAGGCTGAGTGCAGACGGAGTTTTGAGCCCTGCGGATTTTTCCGTGCAGAATGGAAGAAAACCGCAGGTCAAATGACCTGCATTTTTCCTGCGGATTTCTTCCATTTTTCACGCGGTTTTCATGCGGTTTTTGTGCGGTTTTCCATTGCGGTCTTCCCCCTGCGGATTTGGTAACAGGGGAGATAGAAAACCGCACAAAAGAAGCAACATGCTGCGGATTTTGTACCGCAGGAAAACCGCGCGGAAAAATCCGCAGCGTCTGCACAGCGGTTTTTTTTTTTTCATTCATTTTAAAGGTACTGTACATCACAATGCGGATATGCAACGTTTCTGCGCGGTAAAATCCGCTGCGGAAACGCTGCAAATCTGCATCGTGTGCACATGGCCTAACTGTTCTTATCACCTAAATCTGCTTCTTTCTCCACCAGGACTGATTGATCATTTTAAAAATTCTCAGGTAAAATTTGTATTCACTGAAGACAGATTTATACTTTACTGAGATTGAAGATGGCAGTCGGTGCTGATAAAATTTCTTTGAAGAGGCAGAGCCCCTCGCCCTCCTCCATTTACTTAGAATGTCATCATTAGCGACTGTCCTCTCCGATCTTAGATTTTTATGACTATCTTCACTAAATATGGGTACTCGTTAAAGGAAATCTGTCATCCCTAAAACTGAAATAAAACCATGCATACACTCATATAGGGGACTTAAGGGCATGTCACACTAAGGCTACTTTCACACATCAGTTTTTTGCCGTCAGGCAGGATCCGGCTTTTTTTTAGAAAAAACGGATCCGGCATAAATTTTGGAGAACTGTAGAAACGGATCCGTTTTTTTGCTGGATCCGTCTCTGTTCCTGGCGGCTGGCCAATTGGATCTGAGCATGCGCAGACTTAAAAAAACCGGATCCGGTTGCTGGATCCATCTTTTTCTGGATCCGACGCATTCCGGCGCCCATAGACTTTCATTGTAGCAAAAAGCTGGAAGCGCCGGATCCGGCGCTTCCGGCTTTTTCGCCGGAGACAAAAAACGTTACAGTAGACGTTTTTTCAAGACGCCGGAATGAGACAAGTTGCCGGATCCGGCAAAAAACGGATGAAACGCAATGCCATCCGGCGCGATCCGGCGCTAATGCAAGTCAATGGGGAAAAAACGGATCCGGCATTGCATTTTGCCGGATCCGTTTTTTCCAAAAAAAGCCGGATCGCGCCTGAAGGCAAAAAACTGATGTGTGAAAGAGGCCTAAGGCCTCTTTCACACTTCAGTTTTTTACAATCAGTCACAATCCGCCAGGTTTTGAAAAAAACGGATCCTCAATTTTCTTTTGAGGATCCGTTTTTTTTCCCCATTGACTTGCATTAATGGCGGATTGTGACGGATTGCTGTCCGTTGCATCCGTTTTTTTGAGGATCCGCCAAAAGTTGCTGTCCGTCACCATCCTCAAAGATTTGAAAACGGAGCTTGCAACGTTTTTTTCTCTGGCGGATCCTCCAGACACTCATTTAACCCGAAATTCTTTCTGGGTGCCGGACAAAACAAGAAAAAATTCTCCCTCTCTCCTTCTCTCCCTCTCTCCCTCTCTCTTCCTTCCCGGCCAGAAGTTCCTTTATTTCCTCATTTTCAGGATCCGTCTGAAAACGGATCCTATGCCATCCGTTCACATCAGTTGACAACGGATCCGCTTCTCTAACTTTTTGGCGGATTTGAACTGATGCAAAAAACTGAAGTGTGAAAGAGGCCTAAGAGATATCGCTAGCAATATCGCTATAACTAGTGACGTTATAGCGATATCTCTGTGTCTGATACCTACGACCGCTGGTTATCGCTGATCGCGCGAGACCGTTCAGGACTGTTTCTCGTCGTCAGCTTCCTGCGGCGCTTCCTGCTGTGACGATGAGCGACGCGTGGAGCCGGGCGGGAGGACGCAGGATCGCCTGGTGTGACAGGTAAGTAGCGACCCCCGTCCCCAGCGATGTCGCTGGTGAGATCTGCCTGTGTAGCAGCTCACTAGCGACCACTTAGCGATGTACCAGCGATCCTGACCGCGTCATATCGCTGGTCGGGATCGCTGGTACATCGCTAAGTGTGACAGTACCTTAAGTCTCTATAAAAATACATATTTTACTTCTTTTTTTTATAAGCAAAAACAGTTTTGTTATATAAGTAAATTTGAGGACTTTGGTTTAACCCATAGCATGGTCAGCTGCTTGGTGCACCATTAATATCCCACAATTACCTTCCTCTGCCCCTTCCCTTATGATAATTGACAGCGCTCCAAGGAGCAACTGTCTGTATTGAATTCTCAGCCCTGCACACACTGACATGCAGGAGTTGAGCGCGCACAGTGTCAGAACGCGCTGATTTACATCTTTAATTTTAAAGCATTTATTTGCAGAAAACATGTGCCCCAACTATGATTTTTATAGGAGCTTGGCCCCCTATATGTGTGTATAGATCGTTTATTTCAGTTTTAGGGTGACTTTGAGCAATTAGATTGTCCTTTTAGCATATATCCAGGTGGCATACGTAAGCGTGTGTCATGTTGTAGCAAAATATAGATAGGATTCCAAAAGCAGTCTAGGCAACAGCAAAGTGCATATAACTGAAGATTTTCCCACAATCTACAAACTTAGTTTTTACACAGCATGATAGCCATTTACCTGGTCCGATCAGTGAACCATTGTAAATAAGAAAGCATGTTCCTCATCATGAACTCATGTAAACCTAAAATCAGTTGAAGAATGAGTAAAATTGTCATCCACTAGCAGATTGGAAAAGTTATCCCGCCATGAAAATCACTGTTGGCAGCACATCATTCTGTGTATACGTGGAAGGCGATGCTGAAAAGTTTACCCCCATATATAAAATATTGATGGCCAAACCTTAGTAATCATTTACATGTAAAAAAAAAAAAGTTACCATTAAAATCCAGAAAGTATAAAGAGAATAGTGACCATGAGGTTTGAGTAACATTTATTACAAATATATGTGTATATTATATAGAACATACAATAAGAAAATTTAACAGTAATATTCAGAAATCTAATAAAAAGCAGCAATATTTGACCAAAATAAAAATGGCAATGCTCTTCATCATAGCAAATTATGCAGGCCCCGTGCCTCAGTGTTTGAGGAAAATGAGGGAAAATGGCAAAGGTGGAACCCTTTAAAAGTAATGAAAAAAATTGCATATTTCACTATTTATCTGCCGTAGCCTTTATTTTTTTTTTCCCTGCATCAATGTTCCTAATAAAATGTTCTTCTGTACCACTGACTGCAGTAGAATATACTGTATGTACAGAGAAGGTTCTTTAGTCTTGTTAACACACATTAATGACAGCCATTTTTGAACAACGCTTTCTGCTTCTGTTTTTGACTGACATTATATACAACGGCATCAATTCCGCATTTTATTATTTCAGCGCTGGAGTGGTGCTATTAATCTTAGTTCCTTGTCCCCCTAGTATTATACTTGCCAGTCGCCTTCATCTTCTGGTCTCACGCCGCTATCTTGTGACTGCAACTTGTGACTGATCGGAGGTCAAAAGGTAACACGGTCACAAGCTCTCAATGCACGTTTATGAGGGGTGCTCGTTCTTGCTCTCATAGACTTGCATTGAGTTGTGATTTCCGGATTGCACCAGCAAACACTGGAGCGATCCGGCAGGTCACAAACATCTGGAGTGGCGCTGATGAAAGATGAAGATGAGTGCTGGTAAGTATGAGACTAGGTGTGCGGAACTTAGATTAGTAGCACCACTCCTGCTCTGCAATAAAGAAAAAAACTGCTGTCGTGGTGCTTAGTCAGATTGATGAGTAGTTGAAATCTTTTTCAAGCTTTTCCACCAGAGGGAGTTTACACCATAAATGTTTTCATTCATATTGCTGTGAAGTTTTCTGTATGAGCTGCATTGTTAGTTCATTATGTATGACCATATTACTTTTTCTTTTTACCTTTTTATGATATACTATTAAATCCTGGCACATTATTGGAAGTACAGAAAGAGCAGCATACTTTCTGGTGCCTTTTCCAGCTTTTTCAGTAAACATTTCTATATAATAATAATAATAATAATCTTTATTTTTATATAGCGCTAACATATTCCGCAGCGCTTTACAGTTTGCACACATTTTCATCACTGTCCCCGATGGGGCTCACATTCTAAATTCCCTATCAGTATGTCTTTGGAGTGTGGGAGGAAACCGGAGTGCCCGGAGGAAACCCACGCAAACACGGGGAGAACATACAAACTCCTTGCAGATGTTGTCCTTGGTGGGATTCGAACCCAGGACCCCAGCGCTGCAAGGCTGCAGCGCTAACCACTGAGCCACCGTGCTATATATCTCCACTTAATAGTACGCAAGGTGAACGTGTACCTTCCTGCCTATTACACAGTAAAAATCTCCTTTTAGCAAAAACATTGCGCAATGAATAGGCGTGATCTCTGAGACCAGAATGTTTCCACATAGTAAAGGCCCTGTCACACTAAGCGAGATCGCTAGCGAGATCGCTGCTGAGTGACTAGAACTGTGACGTTATAGCGATCTTACCAGCGAGATCGCTGTGTTTGACAGTGACCAGTGACCAGCCCCCCTGCTGGGTATCGCTGATCGTGCCCAAAATGTCTGGACATATTTTTGGTCGCTCATGTCCCGCTGAGTCGCTTGTATCGTCACGTTTGACACCTAGCCTAACGACCTCATTAGCGACTCAGAAGCAAGCCAAGGCGTGAATTAGCGGTCCCAACGACCACCGACATCGTTACAAAGGTCGCTATGACACGCTAGGTCGTTGCTCCGTCGTTGGGTAGATTGGACTGTCTGACATCTCAATAGCGATCACATAGTGATGCGGCAACGATCCCTGTCGTGTTGTATCGATGTCGGGATCGTTATAGCGTCGCTAGGTGTGACTTATGTGCACACGTTTCGGAATTGCTGCGGAAATTTCCGTGGGAATTCCGGAATTCCATTCTGCGGGAAATAGGCGGGAATTTAAAATGCGGTTTTCTCACATATTTCCCGCAGAAAAACTAGCGATTTGCAAGCGTAATTAGCTTGCAGAATGCTAGCGTTTTCCAAGCGATCTGTAGCATTGCTTGGAAAAGTGATTGACAGGTTGGTCACACTCGTCAAACATAGTGTTTGACGAGTGTGACCAACTTTTTACTATTGAGGCTGCCTATGCGGCATCAGTAGTAAAATGATCTAATGTTAAAAATAATGAAAACAAATTAAAAATGGTGTTTTTCTCACCTTCCGACGTCCCGCGCAGCGTCCCCGATCAACACGCAAGACCGCTACAGTGTCGCGAGACCGCGACGTCATCAAAGGTCATTGATACAATGCATCACTGGGATCGAGACCTGCCGGGAGCATCGCTGAGGCCTGGGGACGCTGCGAGGGACATCGTAAGGTGAGAATATGACGATTTTTTATTTTAATTCTTTTTTTTTTTACCGGTATATGGTACCCAGAGCCTGGAAGAGATTCTCCTCTCCCCCAGACCGTGGGTACCATCCGCAAATGTTCTGCTTACTTTTTCGCATGGTGGGCACAGCCACATGCTGAAAGTAAGCAGAACAATGCATTCCTGTGTGTGCGGATTTTCCCGCGATTCCGCACAAAGAATGAGCATGCTGCGTATTTTTCCGCGATGCTATTCTGCCGCGGGAAAATCCGCAGCATTAGCACAGCATGTGCGGAATGCCATAGGATTGCATGGGGTGCTGTTTTTTTTGTGGCAAAATCCCGCGTTTAAAATCGCCGCGGAAACGCAAAAAAAACGCTACGTGTGAACTCAGCCTTATTATTCCGACTCTTCTCAATTAAAAACCATTCCCACCTTCCTATACATATTTCTGGTTGGAAGTGAAAAAAATTGGATATTGAAATAAATTTGTATTGGCAAGCCCTTATTCAAGACCATTTAAAAGGGAGTTGTCAAACTTGGCAAGATCGACCAATCTTTCCTTACTTATGTAGAGGGAGAGACTTGTCAATCAAGCGATGTTGAGCAGGTAGAGGCGGTCAGTGAGCTATCCATATTACCCTTTCCCTGCCTTGACAGGTTCATCTTGGGCAGCATGAATCGGCACATTTTTTTTCTTAATCTGAGTATATTTATATGTGAAGAGTTTGCTGTTTAAGAGGAAATATAATTTGGAGATCCGGCCAGGGCCATAGGAATAGACTAGCCTAGTTGAATGACACCCTGGGTTTACTTTCCCAATGCCGCTCCAGGTGATTGTCAGGTTTGTCATTATATTTTCTTTGACGCATCGGAGCATTCCGCGAAAAATGTACCTGGCAGCAATTGTGCAGCCAGGCTGTGATTGACGCTGCCCTTGGTAAGAAGTCACCAATTCAAAAAATGCTAAATTATCCACTCTGTACAACTGCTACTACCTTATGTGTTCAAGAAAATCGGTCAGCAGGATTTATACCCCAAGACCACCAACAGCGTGCTATGGAGGACAGTGAGAGGTTCACAGTAATGTTTTGGCAGATTCTGAACAAGGGATATAAATTACTTTATTTGAGATCACTGTATTGAAACAGTCAGGATTACCAGGCCCTATCCTAGCTTGATTTGTGGTTAGTGTAGAGAATGGCAGGCATTTCTAATGGACCATAGTGCTTACCTTTAGGCCGTGTTCACATATCTGTGAAACGCCTACTGTGCTCTGATTGGAATAACCAACCTGACCTCTGGATCTCTTGATCTGCGTTACCTGCCTCATAGATCAGGACACCTGACAGTCAGGTATGCTGATGTGATCACAGTCTGTATTTTATGGATTTGTGGAAAGGACATTCTATGACTAATGAATACACAATATTCCTTATTGATAATTATAAAATGTGTTCAGGTACATTGTTTTTTATTGGCACCATGGACAGTGTGCTCCAGCCCACTCTCTGAGAGGCATGTTTTTATGCAAGTCCTTGAGGTAGAGAGGTGCACTGTTTAATATAGTCCACATTGCATAACCCTATTAAATGTGATGTCCAGGGCTGTTATACCAAAATCTAATCGATGAGGGTGCAACACCCTGCAACTAGTGGTCGCTGCTGGGTACTGACCGTTCACCCCCTTTTCAAAACAGTAGGAGTTGGATGTGCTATACCCAGCTCTAGTCACTATGCTGATGAGCTGTTCCCAATGCCGGATATCCTGAGTTGTGAATCTGCAAACCACAGCTCCGTCAATCCAATAGTGGGCCCTGCCGGCTACTGAAGTTACACCCCATATTCGAAACAATAAGGGGCACCTGTGCTGTACCCGGCCACGGACACTATGCAGCTGACAGAACTGTGCAACTTTGCAACTCGACATTTCTGGCAGTTAGTCAGTGACTCTGCTGGGTGTCACACCCACACCCATCATACACTGATGACCTAACTTAAGGATAGTCCATTAATATAAAAGTCCCGTACAAACCCTTTTTGTACAAAAGTTTTTCTCAAGCAAATAGTTAAAAGGATAGTATACTCTCCTACCTCACAATCCGAATCCCAGGGAGGGTTCCATAAAAGACCCAAGGGAGACAGAAGTGTCCTCTGAAGACGAGATGTCGGATGAATCTGACCAGTAGGAAGGGGAAGTGTTTACTGACCCACCAGAGGGAGGGAAGAGGTACCTCTTTTCCTCCGAGGACGCGGATGAACTCCTCCTCCGTGCGGTACGAAATACCATGCAGGTGGAGGAAACCCCAAAACTCCTCTCTGTACAGGACGTGATATTTGGGGGTTATGATCCCAGAGAAATGGAGTATTCCCGTTCATGCATAAAAAAGACTGGTTCTTCTGAGAGACTTTAAGATTCGCCTAATCTTTGAGCCAGAGGACGTCAAAGCCTGGGAAGACATCCCCAAGATAGACGTTCCGGTAGCCAAAGTGGTGAAGAGAACTATGATCCCATTCGAAGATTCCTCCAGCTGGAATGAACCCATGGACCGGAAGGCGGACGGTCTAATAAAGAACTTGGGAAACCTCAGCAGCCATAATCCAAGGTAACATCGCGGCAACTTCGGTGGCTCAATCCATGTACTTATGGGTCTACAACTTGGAGGAACATTTGAGATCTAAGACTTCCAGGCACCTTCCTAAAATTCCTTCCCCTCCTGAAACTGGTGACCGGTTTCATGGCTGACACGTCAGCAGAATCTGTATGTTTCGCAGCCAGTAATGGAACTTTGTCCAATACTGCCCGAAAGGCTATCTAGTTAAAGACTTGGTCCGGGGACTCTGTCCAAGAATAAGCTCTGTTCCATTTCCTTCTCATGCAATAAAGTGTTTGGGCCTGTTCTGGACAATGTTTTAGAAAAGGCATCAGACAAAAATAAGTGGTTCCCTGAGGAGAAACAAAAGAAATACCAGCCCTTTCGTAGGTTCCAACCTATACAGAAGTCAGGCTATAAGGGCTAGGAAAAATGGGCTGATGGAGTTATCCCAAGGGAGATCTAGTTATGAGCGAATATACTTGTTGCTTGGGTTTTCCCGAGCATGCTCGAGTGTCCTTCGAGTATTTTGGCGTGCTTAGAGATTTAGTTTGTGTTCAAGCAGCTGCATGATTTGTGGCTACTAGACAGCCTGAATACATTTGGGGATTCCATAACAAACAGGCATTCCTCAGATGTATTCAGCCTGTCCAGCAGCAACAAATCATGCAGCTGCGTCAACACAAACTAAATCTCCGAGCATGCCAAAATACTCGGAGGACACCTGAGCTTGCTTGGAAAAACCCGAGCAATGAGTATACTCGCTCATCGCTAGTAAGAACTCTATTTTTGGCTCAGGTAGAAAGCGACGCCATGAGGGTAGGGGGGCGGTTAGGGTGGTTCCTGGGTGGCTGGCAGGAGAGCTCAGAAAATCTATGGATTTTTGAGAGAGTCTCCCCAGCTACAAAATAGAGTTCACCCATCTACCCCCAGAAAGGTTCATAATAATAAACCCCCGCCTTCAGTCAGCCGCTTCCCCCATGTGGACAGATGTCCAGAACTTACTAAAAATTGGAGCTGTAATCCCGGTCTCCGAGAAGGAAAAGTGCATGGGCCATTACTCCAGCCTCTTCTCAGTAAAGAAACCCTCAGGAGAGAGCAGTACAATTATAAATCTGAAGCCCTTAAACCAATGGATAAGATACAAGAAGTTCAAGATGGAATCCTTCAGATCTACAATTCCTCTTATAGACAAGAATGCAGTGATGTGTACTCTATATTTATGTGGAAGGGAGATATTTCCAAGTAGAATAGAGTCCAGAGATGAACTCCATTCCTTGAATTTCAGGGAACTGTATGTAATATGGAAGGTATTACTTCAGGTCCAGTTGATGGTCTGGGGCAGACATATAAAGATCCTGTTCAACAATATGATGGTGGTGGCATTCCTACATCATCAAGGGGGGGCAAAAACATCCTGCATTGCAGCACCTGGCTAAGAAGATCTTCAGATGGGCATAAGCAACGGTTCAATCCGTTCGCAGCCAGAGAGAATGCGAAGGTCAGAAGATTTTTGTCCCTAAACCCCATAGACAGTTCAGCAGTAGTCCGATGCACTGTCCCAGCCATGAGGAGAGGGGCTGTTCTATGCATTTCCCCCCTCTTCCTCTGGTTCCGAGGGTGCTCAGGAAAGTGTAGGAGGAAAGGGCGAAGATTGACTTAGTGGTGCCCTTCTGGCCAAAAAGGAGTTGGTTCCCTCTGCTGAGGAAAATGACAGAAGAAGACCCCATCCTCATTCCAAGAAGAAAAGACCTCTACCGCCAGGACCCAGTTCTCCACCACCACCCAGAGTCTTCAACTCTCAGCATGGATCCTGAGAGGCAGGTCCCCAAGATGCTTGATTTTCTGCAGACAGTTTTCAAGAAGGGCCTTAGACCAAGTACTCTAAGGGTACAGATCTCGGCCCTTAGCGTATTTTTTTGACTCTCCCCTATCCACCAACTCCTGAATAGCTAGGTTCTCTAGAGCTATACAGAGGCTGAAGCCTTCTCTAAGGAACTCTGTCCCTCCTTGGGACCTTACAAAGTTTGTTTAGTACTAGGTTAAACACCCATATGAACCAGCAGATGAAATGGGTATTAGTAGGCTCTCATTTAAAATTGCTTTCCTGGTAGCAATCACATCGGCCAAAAGAATAGGGGAATTACAAGCCCTATCTATTCAGGACACATATTTACATGTGTTTGAGGATTAACTGGTCTTGAGACTCAACCCAGCATTCTTCTCCAAAATAGTATCAACTCCGAACATGATTCAGGAACTTGTTTTCCCCTCCTTCTGCCAGCACTCTAGAAACCTGAAGGAACAGTCCTTTCATTGCCTAGATGTTGGAGAGACAGTTCTTCAATACCTAGAGGCAACTAGGGATTGGAGACAGGACAGAAACTTGATTGTTCAATATGGGGGTTCAAATAGGGGTAAAAGAGCGGCCAAATCCACAATAATGGATCAGATTATTATTATTTTATTATTACTATTTTATTAAGCGCCATTGGTTCCATGGTGCTGTACATGTGAAGGGGTTGCATACAAATTACAGATATCACTTACAGTAAACAAACTAATAATCACAGACTGATATAGAGGAGAGAGGACCCTGCCCTTTCAGGCTTAAATTCTACAGGATGGTGGGGAAGGAGACAGTACGTTGGGGGATTGCAGCAGCTCCAGTGATGGTGAGGCGGTAGCTCCAGTAGTGGTGAGGAGGCTGCGAGGATAATTGCAGGCTGTAAGCTTTCCTGAAGAGATGGGTTTTCAGGTTTCGTCTTAAGGATCCGAGTGTGGTTGATAGTTGGACGTGTTGGGGCAAAGAATTCCAGAGGATGGGGACTATTCGGGAGAAGTCTTTGAGGTGGTTGGGTGAGGAGCGAATAAGTGTGTAGGAGAGAAGGAGGTCTTAGGAGTACCGGAGATTACGTGAGGGAAGGTATCGGGAGATTAGTTCAGAGATAAATGGAGGAGACAGGTTATAGATGGCTTTGTAAGTCAGTATTAGTAATTTGAATTGGATTCGCTAAGGGAATGGGAGCCAGTGAAGAGATTTGCAGAAGGGAGAAGCGGAGGAGTAGCGAGGAGAGAGATGAATTAGTCGGGCAGCAGAGTTAAGGATGGACTGGAGAGATGCAAGGGTGTTAGCAGGGAGGCCACAGAAAAGGATATTGCAGTAGTCGAGGCGGGAGATGAGGGCAGATCCACTATTGGTCTAGCCTATGAGGCTCAGGGAAGATCTCTGCCGGATACTCTTAGGACCCATTCAACTAGGGCCATAGCTACTTCATGGGCTGAGAATGGGGGGGGGGCTTTGGTGGATCAGATTTGTAAAGCTGCAACTTGGTCTAGTCTAAATACCTTCTCGAAACATTACAAACTAGACGTAGTCTAATGGCAACTGGCCTTTGGTAGGAAGGTTCTTCATGCAGTGGTCCCTCCCTAGATCATCATACTTTCGTATTCTCCATGGTGCTGTCAGGATTGGTAAACTGGAAAGCAGTAATTAGACCTACAGGTAATTGTATTTCCAGGAACTCATCCTGACAGCACTACTAGTTTTCTCCAATGAGGATAAGAAGGATGTCGTCTATGGTGTTGTCAGGATGGGTTCCTGGAAATACAATTTACCCTTACGTCTAAATACTGTTTTTTTTTGTTTTGTTTTGTTTTTTTTTTTTGTTTGTTTTTTTTTAGGGCGGGTGGGAGGATTCAAAGGGCAAAGGAGGGATGAAGGCGGGGGGAGTAACCGGGAAAAGGGGTATGGAAAAAGGGAGGGAAAGATGAGGGAAATGAGGTGACAATCTTGATGTAAACACACAGTGGCTGTTTTATTTGCAGAAAATTGGAGCTTGCAGTCGTGCCACAGCAAGTTGCACAAATGGTCACTTGTCAGAGTATAGTTGTCATGCTACACATGTCGCCATTTAGCCTTAAATTCAGTATCCCAGTGCTGCAAGCCAATAGCGTAACCACTGAGACACTGTGAGTTAAAATGATATGAATGGTTGTGTCTTAAGCATTTGTGGTTTATTGAAAAAAGATGTGCTAAAATTCTCACCCTTAGGTTATATGTGGTTTTTATTACCCCACCCTTCAAAGAATGCAGGATTAATCGTGTAGCAGCATTTACTTGGGTGAGGCAGGAAGACTTGCAAATATGTTAATATTGCCTATATTTTGTTATCCCTTTGTATACTTTAGAAGATGTAAATTTTAAAGTGTTGGTGAATCTGATGCCCTTGAAATTATTTTGTGATTGAACATCTTTTCAAACTTCACAGATAAGAAAACAATGTGGGTCTCATACAGAGTTAGACAAAACAAAGATGCTTTTTTTTTGCTTCTTTAAGGCCTTCTTCAGACGTCCGTGCAAATCTGTACGAGCATGGACCACAATGTACAGACAGAGCGAAGGTGTCCCATTCCGATCATGACTGCTTCATATATGTATAAAAGCCTGAGTCGCTGGGGTCGGGAGAGGCACGGTCAGTCTGTGCATTGTAGTCCGTGTTAAGACCAATTTGCATGGACGTCTGAAGCAACCATTTGTACAATGTAACCATGTTTTCAGTTTTTGTGTAAAGCTGAATTCGGCATTCATGTGATATATGTTCACATCATGGAGACTGTAACTTAAAGAGGTTGTCCACTACTTTTTACATTGTTTGCATATCCTTAGAATAAGCCATCAATGTCTGATTGGCTGTGATCCGACATCCAACACCCCTGCCAATAAATTGTTATCTGTGGCGGCGGCCACCAGCCAGAATTATTCATTTGCCGAGCTGCTCGGTCTACTTGTCATTCTATGTGTAAGTGTGCATGTTTCGTGAATGGGCTATCTCCATCCATCCCTCACTCCCTCAAGATGGCTGGACCATCATTGTATATACACCATTGTAAATACACACCTGTACTTTGTATCTCCCCCCACCTCATTGTAGATTGTAAGCTCTCACGAGCAGGGTCGTCTTATTTTGCTTTAATTATTGTATTGTTAACGTTGTTACTTATCACTTGTGTTTTGAAACTGGTAAACTGTAAAGCGCTGCGGAATATGTTGGCGCTATATAAATAAAGATTATTATTATTACTTGTAGTGGCTGTATGGTACTGCACATCCTCCTCCTATTTATTTGAATAGGAGGCGGATGTGCAGCACCAATCCCCGGCCACTATCAGAAGGCAGAGGAGCTCTGCAAGTGAGTACTTCAAACCCTGGCTGATCAGACATTGATGGCCTATCCAAAGGATAGGCAATTATTGTAAAAGTAGTGGACAACCTCTTTAAATCAGTAAGTCTGTGACGTAAAAAGTTCCTTAGACTATAATGTATCTGTGTTCTATCTGTTAAAAAACAGCTTTTTGCTCCTATTATGCCATATTTGTTCTATCACAGCCCCCTGATCCAGCATGTAGGCTTGATCATAAACTGATTAAATAGTATCTACACTATATTGGGTATTTAATCAGGCAACATTTAATGGGCACACATGAAGAGAACAGAGAGCTATACCATCATTGTGACTGCGGCCCTTCTTTCAGCTAAGGATTCGATGACAGACTTCCAGTCTTCTAATCGGTTGATAAGGTAACATCTTCTTGGCAACCATTGTGTAAAACATTACTCAGGTCTTCAGCTCAGCGCGTTACTGCCACTGAACTGGGAGACATGAAATGCATCATATTAATAAAAAGAAATCTGTGAGGGCAGAGACATTCCACCATCAGATCTTATTGTATCATTTGTTTTTGGGTTTTTTTATTTCCAGCTTGAGGGAAGAGCTATTTATTGGTTTATACTGATTGTTTTATCCTATTATATGATATTAAGGTTTCTAAAACTGATGGTGTGTCCCAGGAATGACCAATAGTATTAGATCTGAGAGTCTGACTCTCAAAACCCCCACTGATTAGCTGTTTGAAGTGGCCACAATGTTTCACTTTATTTTTTCATTTTTTGCATTACTTCTATGCTGCACAATGCTTCATTTTTCAAGTGCTGCAACCCTTGCCTTTTTATATTATTTTTACAAAGAAGCATAGATCATATTTGTATTGCAATAGTTGCAAATTTTTTTTTTCTTCCAAGTGTTTTTGAACAAAGCCATTGGACAGTTTGACCATACATCCATTTTGGCTCCAACCACATTAGTTCTATATCATTTTGCTTAGCTAAAGTCAGTGGCAGACAGAATGGCCATTAGGTGGAAGTAATTATTATAGCTGAGAAGTGTTTATTATGGTGAATTATAAAGACACAAGTACTGGCAGTCATACGTAGCCAGTTTCCTTTTTTCCCTTCTTCAGGTTTAAGATGTTTTACATGGGTCAATAATCGCCTGAACCATGATTCACTATTATGTCCAGGGATCAAATGCCAAATGATAATTTGCCCCTTTATCTTTGATCGCATCTTTTATGATTGCATAAAAGCCATCACTGGTCATAAAGGCATCTTCATTTCACTTGTGATCAAAACTATATGAGGGGTGGGGGACAAAATTATCACAGAAACCCTACGTGCGCTGATTGATTTGGTGATGGTCATTATGGGCGATTTATCTGGACCCATAAGCCCCCTACACACCTTAGATGGCTGTCGGACAAGCGATGGTTTGGCTGATTATTTGACAGACTGCTATCTTGGCCATCTCTCATACACGGGACCTTGCTCGGCCGAGCACACCTATATTCTCCATGAGATGGCCACTGCCAGGCATGTCTCATGGCAGCTCATCTGTGAGAGAACGGTTTTGCAGTCCGAAATCAGACATGCCAGATCCTTAAAACTCTCCTGACAATCATCTGTCTTGGTAATCCAATCACATTAGATTGTTGGCCAAACTTGTCAATATTGGCGGGTTTCGTTTCGTCTGTTGTGTATATGGGGTCTTTAGTCACATTAAAATGTATACTTGGTCCACTGTATATAAGGCTATGTCTAACATACATTTAACATCATAGTCTTACAATACATGCAAGGTTGATTGTGTATTGGTGCAGAAATTAAATGGAAGGGGAAACTTGTAACATGACAACAATCATTGCAGTAACATCTCTGCCAACTGGTTTAACCCCTTTAAGGACTAGGGATATTTCCGTTTTTGCGTTTCCATTTTTTGCTCCCCTTCTTCCCAGAGCCATAATTTTTGTTATTTTTTTTCGTCAATATGGCCGTGTGAGGGCTTTTTTTTTTTTTTTTTTTTAGTGGAACAAGTTGTACTTTTGAACGACGCCATTGCTTTTACCATATCATGTATTGGAAAAAGAGAAAATAAATTGCGGTGTAATTAGCAAAAAGTGCAATTCCACAAATTTTTTTCATTTCCATGTTCTTGAGCTAAAACTGACCTGTCATTATGATTCACCAGGTCTATATGGGTTTGTATAGGTTCTTTTTTTTTTTTATTTAAGTAGTAACAAAAAAGACAAAGTTTGTGATTAAAAAAAAAAAGGCGCCATTTTCTGAGACCTGTAGCATCTCTATTTTTTGGGATCTGAGTCTAGGTAAGGGCTTATTTTTTGTGCGCCAAGCTGTCGTTTTTATTGACACCATTTTGGGATGGAAACAATGTTTTGATCGCCTGTTATTGCATTTTATTGCAATGTTGTAGCGACCAAAAGAACGTAAATCTGGCATTTTGATTTATTTTTTTTTCTTGTTACGCCGTTTACCAATCAGATTAATTCTTTTTGTATCTTGATAGATCGGGAAAAGGAGGGTGATTTGAACTTCTAGATTTTTTATTTTTTTTTTTTTAATTTTTAAAAAAAAAAAAAGGTTTTTTTTTTGTTTTTTTGCATCAATAGAGACCAGAACAGTGATGGCAAACCTTTTAGCGACAGATTGCCCAGACTACAATCTAAAACCCACATATTTTCAAAAAGTGCCCTTAATACTCAGGTTTTAGATTAGAATGACAACTCATACATTGGTGCACTATAGAGTGAATATCAAAGAGCTTGTAAGCACTGCAGTCAAGCTTAAGATACTAGCCACCCATTGTAGAAAATGTCTGTTCTTGAGAATGGAGAGAATTTTTAATCAAAAGTAAAATTGCAAAGTTGTTGTTTTTATACAAAATCTTTGCAATTGTAACCCTTTATCGTGAGAACAAACCCTTTAAGGTAGGAATATCAAACTCAAATACACAGAGGGCCGAAGGTAAATGCTTGCAGAAAGTTGCAGACCAACCTTGATATTTGTTAAAAAAAAAAAAAAAAAAAAAGGTCTACAATTGAGAAAGTTTTTCCTTATCAAATAAAACTATTAACTTTTGGAATTATAGTGGAATAATATGTTATGTAACAGCAGAAAAAAGCATATAGCCCAATGGCCTAATTTACATATGTAATAACAAAGGATAAAAAAACCTTGAATAAAACAAATAATAAAGTATGATGCAAACATGAGTGCTCCCAAACACAGTATGATACCCCCACAGTGAACTTCTTCACACGCACTGTATGATGACCCTACTGTACCCCCTCCATCAGTTCCAAGAAAGAATGGTGACCCCATCACAGTAGGATTCTCCAGCTGTAATCCCCACACCGCCCTCAGTACAGTATAATGGGTGCATAAAGTCCTGCATATAGTACAATGGCTCCACATAGATCTCCATAAAGTATAATGGCTCCACATAGTCCTTCATACAGTGTAATGGGCCCTACATAGTGCTCCATGCAGTATAGTGGCCCTACACGATGCTCCATGCAATAAAATGGCCCCACACAGTGCTCCATACTGTTTAATGGCCCCACACGATGCTCCACACTGTACCATGGCCCCACATAGCGTTTCATAATGTATAATGTGCCCACATAGTGCTCCATACAGTATAATAGCCTCACATTAAAAAAACAAAATACTGTATGTACTAGTGTATAAGCCGACCCGGATATAACCAAAGGCAGCTAATTTTGACACAAAAAAATGGGGAAACTTATTGACTCAAGTATAAGCCGGGTATGCATTATCCGCTAATCCTTATACTGGTATGCATGGCTCCTTAAGCCCTATCATTGTATGCATGGCTCCTCATCCCCATCCTTGAGTGCATGGCTCCTCATCCCTATCCTTGTGTGCATGGCTCCTCATCCCTATCCTTGGGTGCATGGCTCCTCATCCCTATCCTTGTGTGCATGGCTCCTTATCCCCATTTTTGTATGAATGGCACCTTATCCCCTTCCTTGTATGCATGGTTTCTCAACCCTATCCTTGCATGCATGATTCCTTATCACTATCCTTGTATGTATGGCCCCCATGAGAAAAGCATTAAAAAAATAAACATCCTACTTACCTTCCCTGCACACCCTTGCAGCATCTTGTTCCTGTGCCAGCAGCCTCTGCGGCTGACCGATCACGTGTCCCCCCACTCATTAAGGGAAAGAATATTCACCTCTCTCCATGCCTATGTGAGTGGAGAGAGGTGAATATTCATTGCCTTAATGAGCGGGCACCTGTGATCGCCCAGCAGATGCAGGAGCCAGCTGCTGAGGCTGAAACTGTGCGCGCTATAAGAGAAATGAATATTCATTGCTAGTACAGTGAATATTCATTTCTCTTTAGCAGCGAGCAAAGGAGTTAGCCACAGCCACCGACTCCTGCCTCCTGTGACCCGCCGCTCTGCCGCTCCCCCTCTCCTGCCGTCTTCTAGTCTTGAGGAGATGGCGTGCGTGCCCATCGGGAGAGCACCGTGTGCCCCCTCTGGCACACGTTCTATAGGTTCGCCGCCACCGGACTAGAAGCTTGGATCATCTGACCACTTGTGTTACACATAATAGGGCTGCAGCCCTGCTAGGTGTAATAAAAATGCTCATATGCTATGAGCGCTGACCACTGGGTGGTGCTCATATAAGTTCGTCGATGACAACCACAGTGGTCTAATGCAGACTCCCGGTTGTCATGTGACACGGGCGCTGATGGACAGAGCTAAGATGCACATACGGTTTGCACAAGTTAAATCCAGCTGTCAGAGATTGACAGCTGCATTTCACAAGCTAACAGCCCCGGGTTCCAAACGCGGCTGTTAGGGGCAAATGACAGCTGGTCAGATCGGGTCAGATGTTTCCTGTAGTTCTCGACCAAGTTTGCACACACTGCAGCAGGGATTTTGGCACACTCCTCCATACAGATCTTCTCAAGATCTTTCAGGTTCGGAGTTTCAGCTCCCAAAGATTTTCTATTGGGTTCAGTTCTGGAGACTGGCTAGGCCACTCCCAGGACGTTGAAATGCTTCTTGTGGAGCCACTCTTTAATTACTCCGGCTTTGTGTTTCGGGTCATTATCATTCTGGATGACCCAGCCAAGACCCATCTTCAATACTCTTTCTAAGGGAAGGAGGTTGTTGACCAAAATCTCGCAATACATGACCCCATCTATCCTCCATTCAACACTGTGCAGTCGTCCTGTCCTCTTTGCAGAAAAGCACCTCCAACGTATGATGTTTCCCCCACCATGCTTCATAGTTGTGACAGTTTTCTTGGGATTGTAATGAAAACACATGAAGAGAAAAAAATATATGCACACAAATAGGGATCACCACAAAAATAAGATAATCAAAAAATATCAATTTTATTTATGGACACAACAAACAAACACTTTGTTTAAAAACAATTAAAAAGTCTGAACAAACATACGCTGATAACAAAACAAAGACAATGGGTCATATTGATAAATAGTTATATACTATGGGTCCCAAGACCAACCATTCAGTGTAGTGCCAGTTATCATAGCCTAGGGTCTATCAAACCAATTGTAATGGCAATCATGACCTTGAATCAAAGTGTTAACATACCATATTGTCAATAACTGCTATGGTTACATAGAGATTCTACATATGCCATAAATAGAAAACTGAATACTCATCATGTTGCCAACACAAAGCCCCTTTCCCTAGCATGATATCACCTGGTTTCTGAGGATAAACAAGCCACCGGGTAGGTTACATGGGACCCCCAAACCCACGCGTATCGACACAATAATGTGTCTTTCTCAAGGTCAGTGTAATGTTCTGTTGAAATCCTTCATATATACCTATCCAATTAGTAATCACTCTTACCAGCTGAGTTTTATGTGGGGAGATGATGAATCAGTTCTGGGTCTAATGAGGCAGCGTCCTGCTCCAGTCAATGCGCAGGCGCCTGTATTAACCAGCGGAATTACCATAGAGTTGCCCTTACTAAGCATCTATTTCCACTGCGCACGCGCCCGAATGTTTTGCCAGGAGTTCAGTACTTCCTCCACTACTCGGCACTGAGTCAGTGAAGGTGCGCAGGCGCAATGATCTCCAATACACAGGCGCCTGCAATGGCTGCAAATATCCTCAAGCATTGAATTACAGCGCGCGAGCGCCCAGGTACTCCCACAAAGGATCCACCCCCTCAAGGAGACCTCAGGCCGATGTAAATGCACTTATACCAATAGGTCCCCGACCATTTAGAAACCACGGTCTCACACCACGCAACTACCTTAACCTAGCCGCATTGTTACCTACAGTTTCACAATGAGGACTGCACACTCGATCAGTAGTGCATATAGAGAAGATCATATATCGCATCAGTTCATTCGAGCGCAGGCACCAGAACTTGATGTGCTGAAAGCGCTACAATAATAAAATAACGCATAGTGTGAGTGCAGTCACAATTTAATGTGTCAAAAAGTGGTCTAGGTACTGGCACAACATGATAGTAATAATAGACTTTATCAGTTCACTCAATATAACGGCGCCCAGATTTAATAGCACAATCGTCCTTGCTGGAAGCACATTAATGATGAAATGGCATATAGACATTCTCAAGGTCACAGTGCAGCAAATCATTGATAGTTTAAATACTAGCAAATAATAAAAAAAATGTTTTCCATCAGCTTGCTCAGTACGCAGACATCCTTACTCAATGACACAATTGTCCCTACTGCAGGCACCTCAATAATAGAGTGGTACATATGAGTGCTTAGTGCAAATACAATCGCAATGTAGCATTTCCAGAATAGTATAAATATCAACAAGCATAATGGTAAGGAACTTCACTCAGTACACGGGTACCCGGACTCAGTGACATGATTGTCCCCATCGAACGCACCACAATAGTACAGTGGTATCTTGATACAGATGCAATGATAATAAAGTATATCGAAAGTGATCTACCTACTAGCAAAGTATTGCAGTACGGAACTTCATCAAAACGCAAGCGCTTAAGTATAATAGCACAATTTTCCTACTCAGGGTGCCACAATAAACATGGCGCATAAAGATTCTACATCCAGAATACAAACTAACAGGGGTACCCCCATATATTTCAGTCGCAATTAATGTTCGCTGTACCCATAAAGACCTCATTTGAGTAATCACCATGTTATTCAAATCAAATATAATTGTGAAGTCTATGTATTTATGTGTTCATAATTTATCTTGATAGAGTCAAGCACACACATATAATTTAAATCACTCAGAAACCAGGCTTTGATATCACCCCATATAGATATAAAATAATTTCTCAGAAATATACTAACAGGGCTACTTAACTTATCTTAAAAAAAACTATCCATCTACTGGAAATTCTCCTGTAGATGTTGATGACCAACATATTAAGACACAGAGCATGTGAGTCAAACATAAACATGCGTTATTTTAGTATCAAAGGCCCATCTACATGAAGTCCCGATGTAATATAGGGACTAGACTACAGCTTGTGTGCCATCAATAAAAAACATGTACATCACACAAAACATGTGCATCACAAAATAATTAATCTTAAATGTCCAAATATTATCCAAGATGTGACGAGTTGGTAGTTGTCCTGTCCAAATCTGTTTTCTTGGGATTGTACTCATTCTTCTGCTTCCTCCAAACACAGCGAGTGGAGTTGATACCAAAAAGTTCTATTTTGGTCGCAACTGACCACATGATCTTCTCCCATGCCTCTTCTGGATCATCCAGATGGTCATTGGCAAACTTCAAACGGCCTGGACATGTGCTGGCGTGATCAAGGGGACCTGCCATGCCCTGCAGGATTTTAATCGGATTTTAATCCATGACCGCGTAGTGTATTACTAATGGTAAGGTTTGAAACTGTGGTCCCATCTTTTTTTTCCGGTCTTTGACCAGATCCTCCCATGTAATTCTCGGCTGATTCCTGACCTTTCTCAGAATCATCCTTACCCCACGAGGCAAGATCTTGTTGGAGCCCCAGATCAAGGAAGATTGACAGTCATCTTGTGTTTCTTCCATTTTCTAATAATTATGCCAAAAGTTGTTGCCTTCTCACCTGCTGCTTGCCTATTGTTCTGTAGCCCATCCCAGCCTTATGCTGGTCTACAATTTTGTCCCTGGTGTCCTTAGACAGCTCTGTGATCTTGGCCATGGTGGAGAGATTGGAGTGTCATTGAGTGTGTGAACAGGTGTCTTTTATACAGGTAACAAGTTCAAACAGGTGCAATTAATTCAGGTAATGAGTGCAGAGTAGGAGGGTTTCTTATAGAAAACTAACAGGTCTGTGAGAGCCAGAATTCTTGCTTGCTGTCAGGTGATCGAATTCTTATTTCATGCAATAAAACTCAATTTAATTATTTAAAAATCAAACAATGTGATTTTCTGTTTTTATATTTAGATTCTGTCACTCACAGTTGAAATGTACCTACGATAAAAATGACCGACCTTTTAGGGACTCGGCATATTTACTGTATAGTTTTACTAGATAAAACTAATTCTTGTGTTTCAGGCAGATGGTTCACTTGCTGCAGGTGTGATTTTACCCTGGGGGACTATGGCCACACCCTATACTGTTAGGCTACATTTATGTGATTGGCTGCTTAGACTGCCTGTAGGATACTTCACCTGTTCAGATGCAGATAACACAAATATATGATTAGATTAGCTTATCTTCATATGGGAACATTCTCATGGAAGATACAATGTATCAGGTGCAACCATGCGAACACCTGGCCTAAATTCATTTTGCTACAAATTGCACTTTATAAAATCCATTGTAAAGCTTCCTGTGTTTTTCAAAATGTGCTCTTATAGGGATTGTTCACTTTATCTTTTCACAAATATATGGTGCTCAGAGTTTTGTAGCATTTGCTAATGTGGATATATAAGTATTAGGCTGTGTGCACACGATGCAGATATGCAGCGTTTCCGCAGCGGATTTTACCGCGCAGAAACGTTGCATATCCGCATTGTGATGTACAGTACCTTTAAAATGAATGGAAAAAAAAAAACGCTGTGCAGACGCTGCGGATTTTTCCGCGCGGTTTTCCTGCGGTACAAAATCCGCAGCATGTTACTTCTTTTGTGCGGTTTTCTATCTCCCCTGTCTCCAAATCCGCAGGGGGAAAACCGCAATGGAAAACCGCACAAAAACCGCATGAAAACCGCGTGAAAAATGGAAGAAATCCGCAGGAAAAATGCAGGTCATTTGACCTGCGGTTTTCTTCCATTCTGCACGGAAAAATCCGCAGGGCTCAAAACTCCTTCTGTACTCAGCCTTACCGGTTCTTCACCTACTCTTGTTAGTGAGTGCTCCTCCAACTGAAAAATTCTGCACTTGGAAATGCAGTTTTTCTGTTGGAGGAGGCTTATGGATAGGTTTGGTCACGTCTTGAGAACAGGAAAACTCTAGTATCTATCAGAAAGTCTGAACTAACATGGAGCACCTGTAATAATAACCTGTTAAAACAGTATGTTTACAGAATCATGTACCCTACACATTTGTTAAAATAAAGAACGTGGACAGTCACTTTAACGCTACTGATACCAAAATTGCAGTGTCTCATTGTGCCATCACGTTATTTATTATTCTAGCTTAATTTATTCCATGGCGCTTTACATGTGAAAAGGGGTGTGCATAATAAAGTACAATAATCTTGAACATAACAAGTCACCGACTTGTACAGGAGGAGAGAGGACCCTGCCCATGAGGGCTCACAGTCCACAAGGGATGGGTTATGAATAGCAATACTGCTTCTGGATAATTGGAAAAACTTGGCTCATACCGTAATTTGGCCAATTCATGCATGCCCAGCAGTCAACGACGAGGCACTTTCAGAATTGCTAGGCACATGCGTGTCTAGTGTGAATCCCTCTTTAAGGGAATCTGTCACCCCATTTTTGGCCGTTAAGATGCGGTCACAGCCATCAGGGGCTTATCTACAGCATTCTGTAATGCTGTAGATAAGCCCCCGATGTAACCTGAAAGATAAGAAAAACCCGTCTAAAACAGCAGTCTGCAGTTGCCCAGAAAAAGACGCGTCTTTTTTTAACTGTTTGTCCGGACCCAAATATCCAGGGGTCTCTCCATCTCTATAGATGATGGGAATAAATGTCAGTGCGATATAATTAGTGCAGTGCATGTGTAGCTTGCTGTACATGTATTTAGCTAATAAAGAAATTGAAAAAAAAAATGGTGTGGGGTCCCCCATATTTTTAATTTCCAGCTGAGGGAAAGCAGACAGCTGGGGGCTGGTGTTATTATTCTGGGAGGAGGCCAATATCCATGAAGCTTCCCAGGCTATTAATATCAGCTCACAGCTGTCTGCGTAGCCTTTATCGGTTATTAAAACGGTGGTAAAGGCATAGCCGAGAGCTGCAGGCTGATATTAAGCTGGGAAAGGGCCATGGATATTGACCCACTTTCAGACTAATAACACCAGCCCTCAGCAGATGTTGCAGAAACTGACATTAACCCTTGCTGGCCTGAAAGGAAAGAAAGCTACATTAAAATCATAGTGGAACCAGAGCTGCCACGCATCCAAAAATGGATTGTGACACTCTGCCACTGAGAGATCCTCGACCATGGCATCAGGGTTGGCCCCCAGGCACGTAGCTTCCACCGATTACTTGCTTCTCCAAGGTTTGAGCATGTTAACATGGTACACCTGGTATGGCATTCTTTTCACTGGTTGGTGGACCTTGTAGTTGACGTCACTCAACTTTTCGACCACCTCATATGGCCCTTGCCACTTGGCCAGGAACTTATTTCCACCTTGGGGATCAACATCAGTGCCCGGTCTCCATGGCTAAACGGTCTTAGTCTCGCTGCCCTGTTGTAGACCCTTTCCTGGGTCTCTTGTTCTTGAAGGAGGCTCTCCTTCACAGTCATCATCTCCCTTGCGATCTGGTCCTGCATCTGGGACACGTGCTCGATGATGCTCCGTTGAGTTGTAACTTCTATTATTCCCCGAAGGTACCGTCCATATAGCAGTTCAAATGGTGAAAATCCTGTACAGGACTATGGGACTTCCCTGATGGAGATCAACAGGGATGGCAATAGGCGATCCTAGTTTCAGCAATCCTTCTCCACGACCTTGGACTTCAAGGTCTTATTGAACCTCCACTAGGCTGGCCATCTGTAGATGGTATACCAACATCCACAGTTAGGTAATCTGGAGGGTCTTGCACAACTCCCTCATTTTTTTTTGGACGTGAACGGAGTTCATTGGTCCGTCATGATCTCCTTTGGCAAGCCCTTCCAAAAGAAAATATGGACTAACTCTCGGGCTATGCTCCTGGCGGAGGAGTTTCTCAGGGGTACTGCTTCTGGGTACCTTGTTGCATAGTTGATCACTACTATGTATTGGTGCCCTCTGGTGGACTTAACTAGAGGCCCTACAAGGTCCATATCGCAATCCGATTAAATGGGAACTCTATAATGGGCAGAAGCACTAGGGGACTTTGGAAGTGCGATACAAGAGCTGTTAGCTGACAAGTCGGGCTGGACTGACAGTAGTTAACAATTTTCTGTGACACCCAGGCCAGTAGAACCTCATTAGGACCCATTCTTGAGTGTTGTCTACTCCCAGATGCCTACCCAAGGCATAAGAATGGGCTAGGTCTAGTAACCTACTTCTACAGGGACCCGGTACTAACAAATGCTCTACCACTTTGTCTCTCAGCTTAGTGATCAAAATATAGCAGCTCCCCATTTATGTTCAATCTATTTTATTAAACATTTTGCAAACAAAGACTGTTACATGAAAACTGATAATATATAGAATCATAGAAAATAACTAGTATTCAAAAATGAGAATACAACCTTTCAACAGTAAGTCAAACACACCATGGTAGACAATAACCGCAACAATATGGCGAACGCCAACAAGGTATTCAAGAGAGGAAGTATCCTCTACATTAAACAGAGGAAAGACCTAGGATAAAAAAGGGAAAGAAAGACCAGGCAATGAGGGGGGGGGATGGATAAAGAGGTCTTTAATATATATATATATAAATAAAATTTGTGGCCAAAAGTATTGACACTCCTGCAATTCTGTCAGATAATACTCAGTTTCTCCCTGAAGATGGTTGCAAACACAAATTCTTTGGTATTATTATCTTCATTTAATTTGTCTTAAATGAAAAAACACAAAAAGAATTGTCCTAAAGCCAAATTGGATATAATTCCACACCAAGCATAAAAAAGAGGGTGGACAAAATATTGGCACTGTTCGAAAAATCATGTGATGCTTCTCAAATTTGTGTAATTTAACAGCACCTGTAACTTACCTGTGGCACCTAACAGGTGTTGGCAATAACTAAATCACACTTGCAGCCAGTTGACATGGATTAAAGTTGACTCAACCTGTGTCCTTGTGTGTACCACATTGAGCATGGAGAAAAGAAAGAAGACCAAAGAACTGTCTGAGGACTTGAGAAACCAAATTGTGAGGAAGCATGAGCGATCTCAAGGCTACAAGTCCATCTCCAAAGACCTGAATGTTCCTGTGTCTACCATGCGCAGTGTCATCAAGAAGTTTAAAGCCCATGGCACTGTGACTAACCTCCCTAGATGTGGACGGAAAAGAAATTGACAAGAGATTTCAACGCAAGATTGTGCGGATGTTGGATAAAGAACCTCGACTAACATCCAAACAAGATCAAGCTGCCCTGCAGTCCGAGGGTACAACAGTGTCAACCCGTACTATCCGTCGGCATCTGAATGAAAAGGGACTGTATGGTAGGAGACCCAGGAAGACCCCACTTCTTACCCTGAGACATAAAAAAGCCAGGCTGGAGTTTGCCAAAACTTACCTGAAAAAGCCTAAAACGTTTTGGAAGAATGTTCTCTGGTCAGATGAGATAAAATTAGAGCTTTTTGGGCAAAGGCATCAACATAGAGTTTACAGGAGAAAAAATGAGGCATTCAAAGAAAATAACACGGTCCCTACAGTCAAACATGGCGGAGGTTCCCTGATGTTTTGGGGTTGCTTTGCTTCCTCTGGCACTGGACTGCTTGACCGTGTGCATGGCATTATGAAGTCTGAAGACTACCAACAAATTTTGCAGCATAATGTAGGGCCCAGTGTGAGAAAGCTGGGTCTCCCTCAGAGGTCATGGGTCTTCCAGCAGGACAATGACCCAAAACACACTTCAAAAAGCACTAGAAAATGGTTTGAGAGAAAGCACTGGAGACTTCTAAGGTGGACAGCAATGAGTCCAGACCTGAATCCCATAGAACACCTGTGGAGAGATCTAAAAATGGCAGTTTGGAGAAGGCACCCTTCAAATATCAGGGACCTGGAGCAGTTTGCCAAAGAAGAATGGTCTAAAATTCCAGCAGAGCATTGTCAGAAACTCATTGATGGTTACCGGAAGCGGTTGGTCGCAGTTATTTTGGCTAAAGGTTGTGCAACCAAGTATTAGGTTGAGGGTGCCAATACTTTTGTCTGGACCATTTTTGGAGTTTTGTGTGAAATGATCAGTTTTGCTTTTTGCTTCATTCTCTTTTGTGTTTTTTCATTTGAGACAAATTAAATGAAGATAATATTACCAAAGAATTTGTGTTTATAATCATTTTCAGGAAGAAACTGAGTATTATCTGACAGAATTGCAGGGGTGTCAATACTTTTGGCCATAACTGTGTGTGTGTATATATGTGTATGTGTGTGTGTGTGTGTGTGTGTGTGTGTATATATATATATATATATATATATATATATATATATATATATATATATATATATATATAATTTATTTTTTTTTTTATTTTTTTTATTTAATGTGCAAATTCCTATGTAACTGGAAATGTCAGCAGAACAAATTATGGAAATTAGGTGAGTCCTGAAACAAAATCCATCCACTCCAAATCTGCAGCTCCCCATTTATAGCAAAATGTGCAAACCTGGCGTCAGCCCCATGCTCTCGCTCTACCCCATTCATCACAGTCACATTGTCAAATGCCCCTTTTAAAGTAAGACACCGTATTTGAACAGTCCCAAAATTTCCCCCAGTTCAGGAATCTCGGCCTCGCTGGTCACCGTTTCATCCTAGTCACCAGCCAGGACACACAAAGGGAACTCGATACCAAAAAACAAAAAGTTAAACCGCACCCTATAAGCGTCAAAGTCTTAAAGACAGATTTGTAAAGGTGCACGTCAAAGCCAGGGAGTCCATCCTGGAACAAATTCCATAGCAAAGGATTAAAAAAGATAGCGCCTTAGACAGTGGTGAAAAAAAAAGCCTACCTAACATTTTATTCTGCCTCCTGTGGCGACGTTTCGGTCCAAAGACCTTTTTTAAGCACAGCACAGTACAGAGTGCTCTAACCCACATTATATAGGACAAGTACCACCCACCAATTAACAAAGCACCGATAGAATACAGACACAATAGTAAATACAATCCCATCAAAATCAAAAGCGAAACATATAATAAAAAACAATCCCACTGAGCATCTATCACTTTATTGGCTAATCTAACATCAAATCGCTAGCTCTGATCGGTATTATACCTGTAACGTAGAGCAGGGGAACTCGTCCACCTCTGACTGTGATGGGATGTCATCATGGTTGAACTGGCTCCTGTCTTTAGTCACTTGGTATCACCGTCTTCCGCCATAAGTCCCAGAACAGGCTAAAGTCCCGCCCTATTATCACCGGGTGTAGCAGGTTTTTCACCACCTTATTCTCATGCGACTCAGCTCCTCAGTTTTTATAGTCACTGTGGCAACTGGGTAGTCCTTGGCATCCCCTGAATACAACAAATGCCCAGTTTTTCCAGAGATCAGCTGTTGAAGGAGTGTGGCCCTTATCAGGGTCACCAAACCCGACACCTGTACCCATTTATTGTTACGAGACATGCCTGCAGCCCCTTACCAGGCTGATAGTCCACACTGCAGGCGAGATAGGCATAGTATGAACAGCGCCTTCCTAGGCTGCAGTCATCTGTTCAGCCGACATAGGACAACGGGTGGCTATGTGTTCAGGACCATGACATCTCCAGCATAGCAAGATTTTACCAGCAGCTTTTGGCAAACCCTCACGGACCCCCTTGGGACCTCAGACTTCTATCCCAGTGGTGGCTCTACTACCCCTCTTTTGGGAATCGGGCTCCATCTAGCTACCACAGTATGGGGATGCAACACCACCTGGCATCCTTAGGGACCTCTCAATCATCTGGTACCTTTCTACTAGGCCAACCAGGTCATCCACATTTCGGAGATCCCCCTGGGCAACCCAGGTCTGCAGCGGCCTTGGAAGGGAGTGGATAAATCTGTCCATTACAACCCGCTGTACCATCTGGGCTTGGGCTGGGGTGGAGGACTCCGGCTGCAACTACTTCAGTACTAGATGAAAACCTCAAAAAGAGGACAAAATACTCCAAAAAATTCAGATACAAACCAGACAGGCCTAAATGCATCTGCACTAATACAGGGTGCAGCAGACCCAAGTAAAATGGCAGCTGCACAGGTGCATAAATACCAAATAAAACAGCCAGCCTACAATCAGGGATTGGCCGTGTGGTACACCAGTGCAGAAGAAATAATCCGCATGTGGCAGTGTTCACACAGGGAATGCAGGGCTTCTGGTTCACCTCCTCTTAGTAACACCATATAGGGGGGCTGCCCAGTGCCAACTAGAATTCATCCCGTGTGAACAGAGGCCACAAGTTTGCAGAACCATTTGGGCCCAACTGCACCCTGAAAGAAATATAAAAAGTGCACAAAAAACATATCAATATATGTAAGGTATTGGTTGATATTAATTTGGGAGCAAGGGGTTTTATCACCGCAATGCGCCCAATGGCGGACCTTTTTGCGCTCTGCCAGAAATGGTCACCCCAGAGCGTGCCAGTGTCTCAGTTTTTAGTTTGGCATATTCCTGAACATCTTTGTAAGGCCAGGTCATACTAAGCCTTATGGGGCTCGCCAGTTAGATAGGGGGTCAGCACCTCTTCCCACTAGTCTGGTAGTATTTTCTCCTGCTCTGCTGCCCACTCAAAAACAGTTAAAAATGCTTCCACATCGTCCCCCGGGGTCATCTTTTGCATTGCTCCTCTTGCCGCCTTTCGGACGTACGTGTCCTCACCTTGACTTGTGGAAGGGGTGGTTTCTTTGCTGTGGGCATTCCCTACCAGATGTTACGTCTGACATTGCTGCTGTTACATCTGCTGCATCGGGAGACTGTCTCCTGCTGTGTGTACTGCTGCTCCCGCTCTGTGCACTGCTCCTCGTGCTGCTGTTGTTGGCTTAAGATCAGGTGCTTGATCAGCTCCTCCATCACGTCTCCACAGTCTCTTTCTCCCAGGACATGCGGTTTGTCCACAACCATCACACTTCCTTCCTGGCGATCTTGCCCGTACTTCTAGGACCAACTGTGGTAGATCGGCTCACTCGGCTGCTCCCAGAGGTAGACGCAGGTAAACTGTCTCTTTAAATATTGTGTTGGTTTATTATACAGGTGGCATATACCAACATGAAGTGAAAATGATCACAGCTCTTTGGGCAAAACAAACTGATATGCAGTCTGTGTCTACCAGGATCTGCCCGCTCAGGATAACAACCACACACTGGTTCAGTTTTTTCCTTCAAAGGATACTCCCCACTTTAACCCCTTTCTGACATCGGGCGTACATTTACGCTGATGTCGAACTTCCTCAGATGTTGGCTCTGGCAGTGAGCCCAAATCTTTCCCTGCACATGTCAACTGTTTTGAACAGCTGAGAATGTCCCGGAACAGCCGCTGGTGGAATTGCAATCCACCCACGGCTATTAAACCGTTAAATACCGCTGTCAAATGCTGACAGCTGAATTTAACATGCGCTTTCGGCATTCGAGCCAGAAATCCCCCCACCGGTGACCTCCGTCACATGATCGCGGGTCATCGGTAGGTTGGCATGACAACCGGAGGTCTCCTGGAGACCTCTATAGTTGTCACTACCGGCTTTCTGTGAGCTCTGCCCAGTGGTCAGCACTCATAGCAAGGGAGTACGGTAATTCTACTACAACAGGCGAACTTATCATCGCCTGTATGTAGCAGAGGCGATCGGATTGTGGCTGCTTCCAGTCTCCCATGGAGGCTATTGAAGCATGCCAAAAGTAAAGAAAATGTTTTTAAAAATATATATAAAAAAAAATAAAGATATAAAAGTTCAAATCACCCCCTTTTTCGCCCCATTCAAAATAAAACAATAAAAAAGCCTAACATACACGTATTTGGTATCGCCGCATTCAGAATCGCCCGATTTATCAATAAAAAATAAGGATTAACCTGATTGCTAAATGGCGTAGCGAGAAAAAAAGTATAAACGCCAGAATTAAATTTTTTTGGTCACCGCGACATTGCATTAAAATGCAATAAAGGGTGATCAAAAGAGCGTATCTGCACCAAAATGGTATTATTAAAAAAGTCAGGTAGGTGCGCAAAAAATAAGCCCTCACCCAACCCGACTGACATCACGAAAAATGGAGACGCAATTCATACATTTTTTTTAACGAAGTTTGGAATTTTTTTTTTCACCACTTGGATAAAAAAAAAAAGAACCTAGGCTTGTTTGGTGTCTATGAACTCATAATGACATGGAGAATCATAATGGTAGGTAAGTTTTAGCATTTTGTGAACCTAGTAAGAAAAGCTAAACAAAAACAAGTGTGGGATTGCACTTTTATTGCAATTTCACCGCACTTGGAATTTTTTTCCCATTTTGTAAGTCCACGACATGGCAAAACCAATGTTGTTCTTCAAAAATGCAACTTGTCCCGCAAAAAACAAGCCCTCACCTGGCCATATTGATGGAAAATTAAAAAAGTTATGGCTCTGGGAAGAAGCGGAGTGAAAAAAGGAAAATGCAAAAATTGAAATACATCCGGGGTTAATATTAAGCATGGACTGCACACTGATACCATCCGTGTGCTGTGGTGATTTTCACAGACCCACAGACTTGGATGGGTAATTTTGATCTGTGACTCGGATCAAAAACTGACTTTTGATTAATTAAAACACGCACGTGAGGACAACCCAATAAACAAGTATAGGTATGTGTTTTATGCAGGAAAATAAACACCAAACATGTATGTTGCTCACAGACGTCTAAATCAGGTCTAAGTTGTGGTTTTTTGTTTTTTTTTTGTTTTGTTTTTTTTTTACAACAAATAGTGAAAATAAAATTTCATCTTGTGTGCAGGTCTGGGCAGTCAGTAAGCTAAACCTCGGACGACTCAATTTCCCTCACTCCGACCCCACAGCACTGGTCACTACTGAGCATGTACATAAAGTGCATCACAGATTCACCCCCACTGCTGAGCATGTACATAAAGTGCAGCACAGATTCACCCTCCCACTGAGCATGTACATAAATTGCAGCACAGATTCACCCCCACTACTGAGCATGTACATAAAGTGCAGCACAGATTCACCTCCTCTACTGAGCATGTACATAAAGTGCAGCAGATTCACCCCCCTACTGAGCATGTACATAAAGTGCAGCACAGATTCACCTCCCTCTACTGAGCATTTACATAAAGTGCAGCACAGATTCACCTCCTCTACTGAGCAGGTACATAAAGTGCAGCACAGATTCACCTCCTCTACTGAGCATGTACATAAAGTGCAGCACAGATTCACCTCCTCTACTGAGCATGTACATAAAGTGCAGCACAGATTCACCTCCTCTACTGAGCATGTACATAAAGTGCAGCACAGATTCACCCCCACTACTGAGCATGTACATAAAGTGCAGCACAGATTCACCCCCACTACTGAGCATGTACATAAAGTGCAGCACAGATTCACCTCTTCTACTGAGCATGTACATAAAGTGCAGCACAGATTCACCCCCACTACTGAGCATGTACATAAAGTGCAGCACAGATTCACCTCCTCTACTGAGCATGTACATAAAGTGCAGCACAGATTCACCTCCTCTACTGAGCATGTACATAAAGTGCAGCACAGATTCATCTCCTCTACTGAGCATGTACATAAAGTGCAGCACAGATTCACCACCACTACTGAGCATGTACATAAAGTGCAGCACAGATTCACCCCCACTACTGAGCATGTACATAAAGTGCAGCACAGATTCACCTCCTCTACTGAGCATGTACATAAAGTGCAGCACAGATTCACCCCCACTACTGAGCATGTACATAAAGTGCAGCACAGATTCACCTCCTCTACTGAGCATGTACATAAAGTGCAGCACAGATTCACCTCCCCCTACTGAGCATGTACATAAAGTGCAGCAGATTCACCCCCCTACTGAGCATGTACATAAAGTGCAGCACAGATTCACCCCCCACTGGGCATGTACATAAAGTGCAGCACAGATTCACCTCCCTCTACTGAGCATGTACATAAAGTGCAGCAGATTCACCCCCCTACTGAGCATGTACATAAAGTGCAGCACAGATTCACCCCCACTACTGAGCATGTACATAAAGTGCAGCACAGATTCACCTCCTCTACTGAGCATGTACATAAAGTGCAGCACAGACTCTTCAACTAAAAGCTGAGATCCTTAGATCAGGAACAGAACAGACATTTATAGGACACTTCATAATTTTCCCAAATTCTTATGAAAACATTTACAGCACATCCTGCATTGTACTACTGCACCCAATGTATTATATATTTTAGGAGTCGTAGCCTGTCCATTTTATACTTACTCCACCAAAATGGACAAACTCCACAACTCCGACTCCACAGCCCTGCTTGTGTGACTTGTACAAGTTTTTACAGTATGTA
Source organism: Dendrobates tinctorius (assembly GCF_039654945.1). Taxonomy (NCBI): domain Eukaryota; kingdom Metazoa; phylum Chordata; class Amphibia; order Anura; family Dendrobatidae; genus Dendrobates; species Dendrobates tinctorius. The sequence continues at coordinate 68,447,963 of NW_027361703.1, forward strand.
GCCCAACGCTGTGTTTCCTGAGCCTACGTGCGTCCAGGCTGGACTGGATTTTCAGTATTGTCTCAAACTATGAAATGGACAACTAATTCACTGCGTCTGGACTTGGCCTCAAGGATAGTTACACACAATTCCTTCAATTTCATTATTACATCTTTTCAATTTCATATTCATATTTTACCTTGGAATCATGTTACTTTTCTTTTTTCCGTTTCATATTATCACCCTTTCATCATTCGTGTTTGTGCTTGTCTTGCTTGTATTCTCGTTCACCAGTGACTCACTGAAATGACTGCTTACGTCATGTGCCCACGGATGTTTCTTTCAAACGAGGTATTTTATTCTATTGCTTAGGAGATGGATGATCTCTTACTATATTCTTTGTTGTTTTAAAGTGTCATCTGGTTGCACTTACAATGATAGAAATATTCAGTTTGATCAGGACTTTGTTCTTTAGTTAAGGTGCATTTACATTGCATGATTATGGGGAATGAGCGTTCCTAGAAACACTCACTTTCGAATATTGAGCAGTTTGAACAGGCTGCCGATCACCCGACAAATTGGCTATATGATCTTTTGGGTTTTCTTAAAAAAGCACTTCCATTTTTATATTTTTTTAATTTAGTGTGTGTGTAATGTAGTGTGAGTGTATTAATATGCTCACCTACTGCTCCTCTGTCCGGGATCCAGTACCGTTCTTCTCTTCTCAGTGATGTCACTGCAATTCCAACTTCTCCATATGTGAACCTGAAGGCTCTTTTATAATGAAGGCCTATTGAGCCTCCTTCTGAAGCTCCACAGATTAAGGTTGTAAAAGTCCCCTGCCTGTCACGCAGAGCGTAGTGTGACCTGTAGAGTCTCTGCAAAGCGATGACGCCACGGAGAAGCGGAGCAGAACAGCGCTGTACACACCGAAGATTGCAGCAGTAGGTGAGTATATTAATACACTCGCTCTACATTGCATGACGATAAACACAAATTAAATAAAAAAAATACACTGGTCAAAAAAAAATAACGGGAACACTTAAACAGAATATAACTCCAAGTAAATCAAACTTCTGTGAAATCAAACTGTCCACTTAGGAAGCAACACTGATTGACAATCAATTTGACATGCTGTTGTGCAAATGGAATAGATAACAGATGGAAATTATTGGCAATTATCAAGACACCCTTAATAAAGGAGTGGTTCTGCAAGTGGGGACAACAGACCACATCTCAGTACCAATGCTTTATGGCTGATGTTTTGGTCACTTTTGAATCTTAGTTGTGCTTTCACACTTGTGGTAGCATGAGACGGACTCTACAACCCACACAAGTGGCTCAGGTAGTGCAGCTCATCCAGGATACCACATCAAGGCGAGCTGTGGCAAGAAGGTTTGCTGTGTCTGTTAGTGTAGTGTGCAGAGGCTGGAGGCGCTACCAGGAGACGGGCCAGTACACCAGGAGACGTGGAGGCGGGCCGTAGGAGGGCAACAACCCAGCAGCAGGACCGCTACCGCCGCCTTTGTTCAAGGAGGAATAAGAGGAGCACTGCCAGAGCCCTGCAAAATGACTTCCAGCAGGCCACAAATGTGCATGTGTCTGCACAGACGGTTAGAAACCGACTCCATGAGAATGGTCTGAGTGCCCGACATCCACAGATGGGGGTTGTGCTCACAGCCCAACTCCGTGCAGGACGCTTTGCATTTGCCACAGAACACCAGGATTGGCAAATTCGCCACTGGCACCCTGTGCTCTTCACCTATGAAAGAAGGTTCACACGGAGCACGTGTGACAGACGTGACAGAGTCTGAAGATGCTGTGGAGAGTGACCTGCTGCCTGCAACATCCTTCAGCATGACTGATTTGGCAGTGGGTCAGTAATGGTGTGGGGTGGCATTTCTTTGGAGGGCTGCACGGTGTTGGGCTGTGAGCACAACCCCCATCTGTGGACGTCGGGCACTCAGACCACACTCACGGAGTCGGTTTTGCCATTGTTTTTATGGTTTTGTTTTGTGGTAAAAATTGGAAGAATGATTGTCCAAGTTGGTGTGTTTATGGAGATGCCAAACTTGCATCATTTTTTTCATATTTAAAGGGAGTTTATTTAATCATTGGATATTGGAATAATAATTTCCATAATTGGATGTGATTAATAAAATGTTCCTGTGCTGAGATCTTGTAAATGTGCCCCTGCTGTTTACTGTGTAATGGCTGTCTGACCGTACAGGGACATGGTCTGATCATAACACAGCTCCTGGGCAGGGGGGAGAAAAATGCACAGACATTACAGCAGGGGATCACAGCTGATTACCATATTTTACGGATTTAAGACGCATCGGACCACAAGACGCACCCTAAATTTTGGGGAGCAAAATGGGAGTTTTTTTTAAATAAAATGGTGGTTCTATAGTGCGCTTTTACAGTAGCTTACCTGGCGGGATTGAGCGGGGTCCTAGGAGTCAGGGTCTCTGCTGCAGGAAGCTGGTGGAGGCAGGAGTGGGGTGATGCTGTGGGCCCCGGGCTGGGACGGGGGTGTGTTCGGTGTTGCGAGGCTACAGCAGACTCTGGGCTTTTACAAATTGTCGGCGGAGTACCCACACTTCCCATCATTTTCACTGCAGTGGACTTCGAGAAAATGGCCGCCAGAGGCAGAGCATGCTCAGATTGAGAAAAAAGTGCATTTTGTAAAAGCCTGGGGCACATCACAGCTGTGCACCACTAAACACCCCCTCCGCCCAGCCCAGGGCACACAGCATTGCACCAGCTTTCTGCAGCAGCGACCCTGCCTCCTGGGACCCCTCTCCACTGCAGCCTCCCTCCCCAACGGTAAACTACGTTCGGATTATTTATTCCTCCAAATTTGGAAGAAAAAGTGTGACTTATAATCTTAAAAATACGGTATTTCTTAGTTTCAATACATTTTTATTTAGAAACTTATTAAACCAAGTCCAAGTTATGAACTCCCATGCAAGGGAGAGTAAACTAACAATTTAACATACATTCAATAAACTTCAAATAATATAAGGGAAGACCGGACATAGACAGGGGTAGTGAAAGGCACAAAGGATTTAATTATACGATATCCAATAATCTATAATGGTATCATTAATAACCAATCCAGGGTGTTTAAAACAGTTATGCAACCCACTATTGTAGGATCATATACGAATCCTGTCCCAGGCCCGTGACCAGTTCTCAATTGGCTATGGGAGAACCTCCGTGCCTGATCCAGTCAAGTATCTGAGTGAAGCTCCATCCTGGGATGCCAAATTCTGAAGAAAGAATCCCACGTGTCAGTTCTAGTTGCTTCTATTCTTTCATCTATATATATAAAACTGAATGTGTGTGTGTATCACCAACCAATCACGAAGCATCTTTCATTTCACCAGAGCTGTTTAAAAGAAGCTGAGCTGTGATTGGTTGCTATGAGCAACAGTTTTCTCACTTCACGACAACACCTCAGCAGACACTGATGGGTGGGAGAAATCTAGCATCCCTTGAAACATAAGTTCCAAGCCATTGTCTGCCCCCCCCCCCCCAGAAAGCAGCAGTGAGTACATGACAGAAATGAATTCCACCCCCCACCCCGCGTGCCCATATCCACATCACACATCCTCCATCCCATAGACACATCTTCCCTCTTAAAGGGATCGTTGGTATGGAAGTCAGTGCAAATCCATCCAGCGCTTTTGGTTTTGACCTCAGGCCTCTCTTAAAGGGATCCTCGGTATGGAAGTTAGGAGCGTTCCACTCAGCTCTGTTGTTCTGACCCTAGGGTCTCTTAAAGGGATCATTGGTAGGGAAGTTAGGGCAATTCCACTAAGCACTCTGGTTCTGACCCCAGGCCTCTCTTAAAGGGATCCCCGGTATGGAATTGAGGGCAAATCCACTCTGCGCTTTGGTACTGACCCCAGGCCTCTCTTAAAGGGATTTCCGGTATGGAAGTTAGGGCTAATCCCTCAGTTCTCTGATTCTGACCCCAGGTCTCTCTTAAAGGGATCATTGGTATGGAAGTCAGGGCAAATCCATCTAGCACTTTGGTTCTGACACCAGGCCTCTCTTCAAGGGATCCCCGGTATGGAAGTTAGGGCAATTCCACTCAGCGCTCTGGTTCTGACTCCAGGCCTCTCTTCAAGGGATCCCCGATAAGAAAGTGAGGGCAAATCCACTCTGCGCTTTGGTACTGACCCCAGGCCTCTCTTAAAGGGATCTCCGGTATGGAAGTTAGGGCAAATCCCTCAGCGCTCTGATTCTCACTCCAGGCTTCTATTAAAAGGGATCATTGGTATGGAAGTCAGGGCAAATCCACTCAGCGCTCTGGTTCTGACGCCGGGCCCTCTTAAAGGGATCCCTGGTATGGAAGTTAGGGCCATTTCACTCAGCGCTCTGGTTCTGACCCCAGGCTGACGGGATGATGTGGGATATTGGGATAGTAGTCCGGTGGCTCTGGCTGACGGGATATGGGATATCAGGGGATGTAGTCCGGTGGCTCTGGTTGACTTCATGATGTGGGATATTAGGGGTAGTAGTCCGGCGGCTGTGACGAGATGATGTGGAATATTAGGGGTAGTAGTCTGGTGGCTCTGGCTGACGGGATGATGTGGGATATTAGGGGTAGTAGTCCGGTGGCTCTGGCTGATGGGACGATGTGGGATATTAGGGGTTAGTAGTCCAGTGGCTCTGGCTGACGGGATTGTGTGGCATATTATAGTGAATGTGGCTATGCGGAGGGGGCGGGGCTATATATATATATATATATATATATATATATATATATATATATATATATATATATACATACATACATACAGTGGGGAAAAAAAGTATTTAGTCAGTCAGCAATAGTGCAAGTTCCACCACTTAAAAAGATGAGAGGCGTCTGTAATTTACATCATAGGTAGACCTCAACTATGGGAGACAAACTGAGAAAAAAAAATCCAGAAAATCACATTGTCTGTTTTTTTTTCATTTTATTTGCATATTATGGTGGAAAATAAGTATTTGGTCAGAAACAAGCAATCAAGATTTCTGGCTCTCACAGACCTGTAACTTCTTCTTTAAGAGTCTCCTCTTTCCTCCACTCATTACCTGTAGTAATGGCACCTGTTTAAACTTGTTATCAGTATAAAAAGACACCTGTGCACACCCTCAAACAGTCTGACTCCAAACTCCACTATGGTGAAGACCAAAGAGCTGTCAAAGGACACCAGAAACAAAATTGTAGCCCTGCACCAGGCTGGGAAGACTGAATCTGCTATAGCCAACCAGCTTGGAGTGAAGAAATCAACTGTGGGAGCAATAATTAGAAAATGGAAGACATACAAGACCACTGATAATCTCCCTCGATCTGGTGCTCCACGCAAAATCCCACCCCGTGGGGTCAGAATGATCACAAGAACGGTGAGCAAAAATCCCAGAACCACGCGGGGGACCTAGTGAATGAACTGCAGAGAGCTGGGACCAATGTAACAAGGCCTACCATAAGTAACACACTACACCACCATGGACTCAGATCCTGCAGTGCCAGACGTGTCCCACTGCTTAAGCCTGTACATGTCCGGGCCCGTCTGAAGTTTGCTAGAGAGCATTTGGATGATCCAGAGGAGTTTTGGGAGAATGTCCTATGGTCTGATGAAACCAAACTGGAACTGTTTGGTAGAAACACAACTTGTCGTGTTTGGAGGAAAAAGAATACTGAGTTGCATCCATCAAACACCATACCTACTGTAAAGCATGGTGGTGGAAACATCATGCTTTGGGGCTGTTTCTCTGCAAAGGGGCCAGGACGACTGATCCGGGTACATGAAAGAATGAATGGGGCCATGTATCGTGAGATTTTGAGTGCAAACCTCCTTCCATCAGCAAGGGCATTGAAGATGAAACGTGGCTGGGTCTTTCAACATGACAATGATCCAAAGCACACCGCCAGGGCAACGAAGGAGTGGCTTCGTAAGAAGCATTTCAAGGTCCTGGAGTGGCCTAGCCAGTCTCCAGATCTCAACCCTATAGAAAACCTTTGGAGGGAGTTGAAAGTCCGTGTTGCCAAGCGAAAAGCCAAAAACATCACTGCTCTAGAGGAGATCTGCATGGAGGAATGGGCCAACATACCAACAAAAGTGTGTGGCAACCTTGTGAAGACTTACAGAAAACGTTTGACCTCTGTCATTGCCAACAAAGGATATATCACAAAGTATTGAGATGAAATTTTGTTTCTGACCAAATACTTATTTTCCACCATAATATGCAAATAAAATGAAAAAAAAAACAGACAATGTGATTTTCTGGATTTTTTTTTTCTCAGTTTGTCTCCCATAGTTGAGGTCTACCTATGATGTAAATTACAGACGCCTCTCATCTTTTTAAGTGGTGGAACTTGCGCTATTGCTGACTGACTAAATACTTTTTTTCCCCACTGTGTGTATATATATATATATATATATATATATATATATATATATATATATATATATATATATATATATATATATATATATATATATATAATATTATATTCATTATAATTTGTTATAACTAACCGTAGTTAGTTGCTATGCCCGGGCACCGCCGGACTCTTCAGCTAGTAGAACATATTGTCTTTCATCTTCTCTTTCACCATAGATATTGACAGTTAGGGCAACTTCCACTTTGCCGCAATGTGGATTTTAGTGGCCATACATAATTAGTTTACTAGCTTCTGAAAGCGTTTTGGAAGCCGGTAAGGCCTGGTTCCCAGTAAAAGGGTAGAAGGTTCCAGAGCAACCGGTCCACCATACGTATACCTGTGCTATCAGACGCTTCACCTTCTCCCAAAGCCCAGAAACCACCGTACAAGACCACCAAATATGTTTTGTGTCACCAGATATTCCACAGCCCCTAAAACAGTCTCCCGAGACATTAGGAAAAATGCCATGAATTTTTTCCGGTACGTAATAGACTCTGTGCAATAGTTTTAAGGAGGTCTCCACAGGGGAAGTCTGTTGACTACCTTTAGATAGTGTGTCACAGCTACGATACCATTCATCAGTTGACTGTTCAAAACCCCAGATCCTTCTCCCATTGTAACATATACTTCAATTTTTTTTATCATATCTTGTGGATAATTTAAAGCATAGTAGATCAATGAGATCGTTCCCCTGCCCAAAGGGTCATTTAGACATTTATTTTCAAAACTCATTGCCCTGAGAGTAATACGGCTCGGGAGAATCTGCTCTGCAAAGTGGAAGATCTGGTTCAATCACATTACCTCCCTAACTGGAGGTTCAAATTTTTGAACAAATTCCTGTCTGTCAAGTAAGATATTAAATGGGGAACACAAATGTTTAAGTATATGAATACCTGTCAGCTTCCACCAAGAAAAAATTTGTGACTCAAGGCCTGGCGGGAACATGGGGTTTTGTAATATAGCTGTCGGGGGAGAAGGGCTTGACTGTAAGTTATATTTAAACTGGACTATCCTCCAAAGAAGCAACGAGTGGACAGTAAAAGGAGTCACATTCATTAACCCCCGTGGAAGTCGGTCTGTGGTCCACATTAGGCCTGATAAAGAGAATGGTTTAGAGAAATGATTCCAGAATAACCCATCTCGGACTGTTGGGATATGAACACATACTTATTAATTGAGCAATTTGTGCCGACTTGTAATAAAGTGTATAATTGGGGAGGGATTAATCCCCCCTTCTTTTCTGTGACGAAACATAAGTTTTTCCGCAATTCTGGGTTGTTTTCCTAGCCAAAGAAACTTTAAAAATACGGTATTTCTTTGGGGTAATATATTTAAAAACAGGGTAGGCAGTGAAATGTTTTTCCGCACAGAAAGCAGCTGCGATCTTAGGCTGCGTGCACACGCTGCGGATTCACCTGCGGATTTTTCTGCGCAGATTTGCAGGTAAAGTGACCTGCGGATTTGCCAGCGGTTTTCCGCAGCAGTTTGACACCTGTTCCATTGTCCAGGTGTCAATCCGCAGAAAGAATTGACATGCTGTGAATTTAAAACCGCAGCAAATCCACGTGGAAAAATCTGCAGCATGTGCACTGCGGATTTGAAATCCCATTGGCTAACATTGTACTCTATAATGTCTTTGGAACTGCTGCGGATCCGCAGGGCCAAATCCGCTGAGGATCCGCAGCAGAATCCGCAGTGTGTGCTCATACCCTTATGCTGTAATGTATGTATACTCTTTTGCTTCCTCCCCTGCCCAGGAGCTGTGCCCTTATTCCGGCACAGCCATTACACAGAGGCACATTTATACAATTATCCCAGCACAGGAACACTTTTTTTTTTTAAACACATCCAATTGTGGAAGTTATTTTTATTCCAAGATCTATTTATTAAAATCAACCTTGTTCATGGGACAACCCCTTTCAGGGTATGAAAAAAATTCTGAATTTTGTAAAAGAAGAAATAAATAACTCTAAATATAATTCTTGTGTTTCAATATTTTTTCTCTTCATGGTATTTATCATAGGGCTAATTTTTACATTTTGATCAGACTTTATAAACTAATGCGGCAATCACAAATATGCTTTTCATTTATTTAGTTTTGAAATAATGGAAGTCACAGGACTGATGGATGGGTTAATGATATATAAATTATGAAAAATGTTCAAAACATCTCAATTTATTCAGTTTTGAGTATCAGTGCCATGCTCATAAATACAGGCACTTACACACATTAGCATGCTATCAATGAGGTTATTAATGGTTGTCTGAGGAATCTCCTGCCATGCTGAATGCACGCGGGCACGCAAATCATAAAGATCTGCTGCTGGCATCTCCTTTTGCAATTGCCAATTAGTAGTGTTACAGATGTTCTCGAGGGGAGACTAGTCTGACAGCTTACATTCGCACTAGCAACATGCTTTCTGGCATTGTGTTGAAAAATGGCTCCTGGAACACTTAAATGGCCGTACCATTGGTTTGATGACCAAATCAGTGTAAAGGTTTTAACGGACTAGTACTCGTACCCATTTTATGCTATGGGGCTGTGCACATGTCCATCTTTTATCGCAAGACGTAGTGACTCAAGGAAAAAAAAATCAAAGCATGCATGATTTGCATCCAAGAATCGGATGGCAGTAGCCTATTAATGACTTTCACAAACTGACATAATGGAGATGGTGGAGAAACTTTTTTTTCTCCACCTTTGAAAAAATCTGATCAAACTCTGATCAGAGTCTGATTAGCATAATTGAGTTGTTTTTCTCAGATGGAAAGAAAACAGTCATATGTTCACTAAGGGTACTGTCACATTTAGCGATGCACCAGCGATCCCGACAACGATACGACCCGGTCAGGATCGCTGGTGCATCGCTAAATGGTCGCTAGTGAGCTGCCAAACAGGCAGATCTCACCAGCTATGCAGCGTCGGTCGTTACTTACCTGTCAGACGCGGCGATGAAGACGCCCGCGTCCACGCGTCGCTCGTCGGCGCCAGCAGGAAGTCCAGCAGGAAGCGGCCGACGAGAGACGGCCGAGGACGTTCTCGCGCGATCAGCGATAGCCAGCGGGGGAGGCGGTCGGAGGTGAGTATCACACATAGCGATATCGCTAGCAGTATTGCTGCTGCGTCACAAAATCGGTGACGCTTCAGTGATATCGCTAGCGATCTCGCTTAGTGTGACGGGGCCTTAAGGGAGGAATCATACAGATGTAAAACTCTGATGAAGATCGTAGCACAGTGCTCAGAGTGGCCATCCGCTCTCCCGACCCAAGTGTGACAACATGTATTTCTATGATGCCGTCACACTCGGGTCGGAAGAGCCGATGGCCAGTCCGAGCATTGTGTTGTGATCCTCGTCTGAGTTATACAGCTATCTGGCGTTTCCCAAACACTGAGCTGTTAGCCCTGCAGCGTCTCCATTCTCCCATTGAGCACATCTGGGACAACATTGATCGGCAATTGGAAACGTAGCTGCCAGCAATGGATCTTGATGATGATTTGTGTGCCCAAGTGTATTTATCATGGTAGAATTGTCCTCAGACAACCATGAATGTCCTCCATTGATGGCATGCTAAGCAGGGCTGTGGAGTCGGAGTCAGTGCTCATTTTGGTGGAGTCGGTATAAAATGGACCGACTCCAATTCCTAAAATATTTAATAAATTGGGTACAGTAGTTCAATGCAGAATGTGCAGAATATCTTTTCATAGGAATTTGGGAAAGTTATGAAATGTCCTATAAATGGCTGTTCTATTCCTGGTCTAAGGCTACATTCACACAAGAACAGTTTCTTGCTATTGTAACGGACAATCCTTCTAACATGATAAGTACAATTAAATTGATGAATGAGAGTAATGAACAACATCTAGAAGAAAATTTAGGATTCAGTATGTTTGAGATGGAAGGCCACAGTGTTGTTCATGTAACTGAGGAACAAACAGATATTACAATAGAGGAACAGCAAAATTATACTTTAGAAATAGATGATCTTGTTGAAGGTGCTTCAAAACACTTTCATAATCATCACATGTTGCAGCTGGCAATAAGAGATAAGGCCCTGTTACACGTATTAATGTTCCAGCGATCCCACCAACGATCCGACGTGGATGGGATTGCTGGGACATCATTAGCTGATCGCTGGTGAGCTGTCACATACACAGCCCCTCCAGCGATCAGGACCAGCGAGCAAGCTGGTTTCCAATGTAAACAGCGGGTATCTAAGAGCCGCGCAGCTCTTAGTTACCCGCTGTTTAACTTGGAAACCAGCGTCGCTGATCGCTGGTCTCTCGCTGCCACATGCAGCGATGCGCGCTGGCCAGCGGGAGACCAACGATCAAAAAACGGCCCAGGACGTTAGAGCGCAATCAGAGATACCCGGCAGGGGGACCAGTCGCTGATCCATGTCACACACAGCGATGTTGCTGGCGAGATCGCTGTGGCGTCACAAAATCAGCGATCTCGCTGGCGAGATCGCTGTGTGAGACGGGGCCTATAGTCTGCAAGAGGGACATGCTGGAAATCTGATTGGAAAAGTGAGGAAATTGGTTAGTGCCGTCAGGACCCCTAAAATTGATTCCGTCTTGAAGAGACGTGCTGGGAATGGGGCAATTGTCGATCAAGCCACTCGGTGGGGCAGCACTTATTTAATGATTGAGCGATTGCTTGAACTAAAACCGTTTCTTATAGATATGACGAACTCTCAGGTAAAGGTACTGTCACACTTAGCGATGTACCAGCGATCCCGACCAGCGACATGACGCGGTCAGGATCGCTGGTACATCGCTAAGTGGTCGCTAGTGAGCTGCCACACAGGCAGATCTCACCAGTGACATCACAGGGGTCGCTACTTACCTGTCAGACGAGGCGATCCTGACGTCCTCCCGCCCGCATCCACGTGTCGCTCATCGTCACAGCAGGAAGCTGACGACGAAAAATGGCACATGACGTTCTCGCGCGATCAGCGATAACCAGCGGGGGAGCGGTCAGAGGTAACTATCAGACATAACGATATCGCTAGCAATATCGCTATAACGAAAACCAGTGACGTTATAGCGATATTGGTAGCGATATCGCGTAGTGTGACAGGCGCTTTACCCTAAATGAAGGTCCATGGACACAGGTGGCTGAATTGAAGGAACTTCTTGATCACCCATTTACAGTGACTAAAAAATTACAAGCTGAGGATTTAACTCCTGGCATTTTCATAAGGGAGTGGAAGAACTTGCTATTTTGCCTTTCCCAAAGAGGAGGTTTAATCGCAAATGGCATTTCTGCTTCAATAAAACGGAGAGAGACACAGCTATTGGAAAATAACATTTTTCTGGCAGCTCTTTATGTGGACCCAAGTCATCGTATCCTGCTTGATGATCAACAGCTTACTAAAGGAAAACAAGCTCTGACTGAGGTAGCAGTTAGGATGAGTGGCCTACAGGAGCACTGCCAGGCGCAAGAGGACTTGGGTCCTGACAGTGCCACTGCTGCCATATCTTCATCCTCATCAGAGGAGGCGTTTGACTTTGGCAAGTATTTGGATGACATGGAGCAGGTAAAGCGTTGCCGCAAGGAAAAAGATTTCACTCCGTCTCCTATAGCAAGCAGATTGACCATATTTCAGCAAAATGTTTCACTTGGTCTCAAAGAAATAGAAAAATTCAACCGTTCATCAAAACTGACTGTGCATGAGGAAATTCCTTTATACCCGGAAATTGTTAGGGTACGTGCACACGCTGCGGATTCCGCTGCGTTTCCGCAGCGGTTTTGGCCGCTGCGGACCCGCAGCAGCTTTAGCTGCGGTGTACAGTACCATTCAAATGAATGGGAAAAAAAAAACGCTGTGCCGACGCTGCGGAAAAATCCACGCGGATTTGCTGTGGTTTTGAATCCGCAGAAAGAATTGCATGTCAATTCTTTCTGCGGAAACCGCTGCGGGTTCCTATCTCCACCATTGTGGAGATAGTGAATCCGCAGGACCAAACCGCAGGCAAAACCGCAGATAATCTAATTATCTGCGGTTTTTGCAAAATCCGTGCGGATTCCGCAGCGTGTGCACACACCCTTAGAGATGTTGCCCATGTGGTTACAGCTTTGCCTCCAACCCAAGTTACTGTAGCGAGGTTGTTCTCTGGCATTAAAATTATTAGGTCAGATTTGAGGTCATCTATGGAGGATCTGATGGAGGCAATTCTATTTCTTAGAACAAATTCATAGACTTCACAAATGTTATTTAGTATGTTTTTGTTGAAAACTGTTTTTTGCCACTTACATAGTTTATTACATAGTGTTATATACAGTACATACAATATATATATGTAATCAATATTACATAGTGTATTACATATTTACAATTTATTACAGTTTTTTGTGTTCTAAAGTTGTATTCCAATAAATATATATATTATTTGCTATCTAAGTATCTTGATTATTGTATCATAAAAATGCTTAAATGTCTGATGTTCACATTGTACTATAATAAATTTTTCACTTAAATATAAGCAATATATGTTGGAGTCGGAGTCCTGGAGTTGGAGTCGGTGTAAGGGAAATTGAGGAGTCGGAGTCGCAGGTTTAGCTTACCGACTCCACAGCCCTGATGCTAAGACCAGGGTCTTACGAGTTATTCTCAGTTTTCATTTGTGTGCTGTCCGCATGCAATTTGTTTCTTTACTCTGTATCTATTACTGTTTTACAGGACCATTTACAATTTCCCATCTTACAGAATTGCAATGTATCTGTAAAAATTAGTTGACTTACTGATTGTCTGTATGGCATCTATGTTTTTTTTTTTTTGTTTGTTTGTTTGTTTTTTCTCTTACCCATCCGATTTTGAAGTCAAATCTCAGTATACTGCGATTTTTATTTTTTTTACTCGCACTGAATACAACTGAGAAATACACAGATCTGTGCAATCCCTATTTTTTTTTTTTTTTGTTTTGTTTTGTTTTTCGGATTGCACGGGTCTGATTTATACATTTTTTTTTTTTTTTTTTTTTTTTTTTATATCATTTGCAAATTATAACCTGTCTATCGGTTCCGTAATTTCCATAATTTTGTGACTTTTCCTTCACAGTGTTGCAATTTCAGTTTGAGGCGTGTATAAAGAGGAAACCACATCAGTGATCTATGCCTAAACACATGGACGTGAAACGAGGGGAGTACATTACCTCTTGGGCTGGTTTTCATATTGCATTCGGGGGATGCGTTTAACACATCCGTTACATAGCGGCATTAACACTATGTAACGGATGCGTTAACGCACCCATAGACTGCTATAGACTAGCGCATCGCCAACGCATGTCCTAGTCGGCATACTTTAGCGATGTGCCGTCATTCTGTGACGGACCCTCAGATGCGGTCTGCAGCGTTCGAGGGTCCGTCGATCACCTTAGGGAGTAGCTTTAACGCAGACCGTCAACGCTATGCATTGAACGGACTGCATTAACGCTATGTGAACTTAGCCTTATGCTTATTCCTGCTTCAAAGCAGTTCTGCCCTTCTGAAAGCCATCTTTTTTTTTTTTCTGTGGGGTTTTTTTTTGTAATGTTGTATATAATCAGTATATTATGTGTCATGATATATTTACCTGTTGAAGAGGCAAAGCTTTTTTCTGTAAAAGTATTTTGTACCCTCCTTAAATGTTCCCTTTCATTCTTTAGAGCATTGTTCGGCATATAAACAAGATCTTTTTATAATTAGATATTTAATCTGTACTCTTTTAGCATGAGTGTTCTGTAGGTTGCCTTTCAAGAAGCTCAGGCATGTAGGTGTGTATGTAGGTAGCAGGTCTATGATTCACCACTAAGTCATCACAGCAGTGCGCTGTTCCTGCTTTCTTAACCAATACACGCAAGCTCCAGCAAATGTCTCTGATGTTGGCAGGTTTATGCTGTTTAAGAAAATGAGCAATGACTTGCTAAGACAAATATGGGATTTGTATGCTTAGAAAAATGATCTACTGCAGAGGTCGACAACCTTTTAGGGGTGTAATGAGATGGCACAGCTTAGGGGCCATTAAAACCGGATCAAGAATTGCATCCCAAAAATGCATGTGATACTGTTGCTATATATATTTTTTTACGTGATTGCAGTTTTCGTATCACATTTGTGTATACTGCAAGTGACATCTTATCAATAAAATATGCCATCACTTGCAGATTAATGTGGATCTAACAAGAAGGTTGGGCACAGTGGAGTAGTGCAAATACATTGCCTCGATGGCCATGCTGCGTGGTAAAAAACGGGCAGTAATAGGGCGCACCATGACTTCTTTATACCAGGGCTGTGGAGTTTGAGTCCATTGTGGTGGAGTCTGTATAAAATGGACAGACTCAGACTCCTAAAACATATAATAAATTGGGTACAGTAGTTCAATGCAGGATGTGCTGTAAATGGTTTCATAAGAATTTGGGAAAAGTATAAAATCTCCTATAAATGTCTGTTCTGTTCCTGATCTAAGGCTCTCAGCTTTTAGGTGAGATGAATCTGTGCTGCACTTTATGTACGTGCTCAGTAGGGGGCAGTGCTGTGGGGTCGGCGTCAGGGAAATCAAGGAGTCGGAGGTTTGGGCATACCGACTCCACAGCCCTGCTTTATACTAGCGATCGGAGGTGGTTTCTATGGTTGAATTCTCACCAATCATCTTGTATCAATATATCTAACATTTTCTATTAGGCCATATTATGTTTTTTTCTGATGAATCCCGTTCTTATTTTCATAAAGCCTTCACCACTGTTACGTCGCATTTGGGATGCATCGTTGGAATAAAAAAAAATTCTCCGACTGTAAATCCCACCTTAATTGCTGATTGTTAGCTCTTCATCCGTTATCGCAGGCACGGCATGGGCTTTGGATATCCTTTCAGCCTGTCTGCTGTGAATTAGTCTCTGTCATTGGCCTGAAGCTAATACATCTCACAATGTGAAGGCTGTGCTTTACTGCAGGCTGCCCAATAACATAAAATGGAAGTGTTGCTTTTTCTTTGTGGAAACCTTGAGCACTTTTGGGAAGATAATGAAAATGACAAACCGTTCCCATTGTTCCCCGCCCCCTGTGCCTGGTGTATTAGGAGCAGCAATCCTATGCCCCTGTGATTGGGCATTTTCTCTGTCCTCTGGTGTTGTATAGCATGTACACTGTGCTGATGATGGGTGTTGCTACTCCTTGGCTCTGTGCATTGTGTGCTTGCGGAGGGGTGGCCACCGGAAATCTAAGAAGCACCAAATGCACGATCGTGGTGACATCCTACATCTAAAGCTTCCTTAGATGAACCAGCCCATAGAGGAGTCAGCTTGGCTTCACCTCCATCAAGGATATTCTGTCTCTGCAATATATTTTCTCATCCGATTGGATTGATTCCTACATTTTCCGAAGAGCATTTTGTATGACAGTCGTGGGGGAAAAAGGAGCTGGCGAGGGAGAGATGACATCTCCCCTGCTCCCATCTCCAGCCATTCATTATCACAGAGCTGCTGCTGCTCATTGCAGCCCTTTCATTCTGCGCTTAGGAACACCCCTGTGCTTGAAAGGAATGGTTCTTCCTGCTTTCATAAACAGTCATGTGTATAGTTCAGCCAGGCCTGATGCCTCTGGAGCTTTCTTTTTCTGAAGAGCACCAGTGAATTTTGCTTTTTCGTGTTAAGGTTTTTTTTTTTTTTCCTTTTTTTTTCCTTTTTTTTTTTTTCCCTGGTGCTAGGGTGCCATCAGTTCAGTGGCCTCCTCCTTCCTCCAGACAGGATTACACTCCAGCTTCTCATTGCACGGATCCTTCTGCTTCCTTTGGCAAGTGAAGACACAGCAGACAGTCGTGGTGGGGGATTATTTTCTGATTTTTCCAGAAACCAAGGAGAAGATTGAGCTGCTGATGTCCGTTAACTCCGAGAAGTCGTCCTCTTCAGAAAGGTACATGTCCAGCCAGGGCCTGGTAAATTTCCGTTGTAGACTGGCACCTATTTGGCATTCAATGGATGAATTGGCATTGATTTTGTCTTGAGCTGACGGCTAGTGTCTGCCAGTGTCGAATTGGTATTGTACCCAAATAGATATTGAAGCTTGTGTGTGATGATTGGTATTCATTGTGTGATCGTCGTCTGTCTTGGCCACACATCGGTGTCTCCCACCCTCTGTCTCGATTGCTGAACTACCTGAAATGCAGGGAGTGCCCCTAACATTGCATTGAAATGCTGAGATGGGTAGGTTGCTCATATACATCAGCACGGATGCTGTTCGACAAGTCTGTGAGTATTAACCACATACAACGCAAACATTTTCTTACATACATGATAAATATTTCCCACTTGAGACATTCGTCAGGCTCATCCGATAAATTTCAAGCATATTTTACTTGCTAGATCATCTCAGTGCTTATACTCTTATATCATGGAAACTACTATATACTATATACATTCAAGACTAAGGATCTGACATCTTCCGCAAAACAGCAGGTGACTTGAATGATAAATGAGATAAAGGTACACTGATT
The DNA here is from genome assembly GCF_039654945.1 of Dendrobates tinctorius. Lineage (NCBI taxonomy): Eukaryota > Metazoa > Chordata > Amphibia > Anura > Dendrobatidae > Dendrobates > Dendrobates tinctorius. The sequence goes on from NW_027361703.1 coordinate 68,464,857, forward strand.
ATACAATGTAACATTTAATAATTCTATTTTCATTCAAAGTTGTCTAGTTCTAAAATATTACTTTGGAGCATAAATATTTATATGTTGGTTCCCCCCCCCTTTTTTTTTTTTTTTTAACTTCTGAACGCAACCGGTAATCTAACAATGGATGTTTTCGATTGTGGTCGCCATGGCTACGTTCAGATACGTGTACGTTTATTTTTCCTCTAGTCTATACCTAATTGATTATTTTTGCAGTTTAGAAAGCATTAATAATAATATTTATTCAGGTTTTATGTTTTAAAACTCTGAATATTTGGTTTCCAGTGTAGGTGGATGCATTGTTTACAGTGCTAGGTGCATTCATAGACCTGGAGGTGATGGAATGGACATCCGAAAAACAGAGTTACGGTTTTGGGGTTAATTTACATCTTGACATTAGCAACAAAGTAAAAGTGAATTTAGCAAAGGTCAACCACCTACTGTAGGCTAAAAAAATTAATCTGCATGGGAATTGACATGTTGTGGATTTTAAATCGACAGCATGTTAATTCATTTTGAGGTTTTTCACCACAAATTTCACCCGTTGTAAATGCATAAGGTGAAATCTGTTGCAAGTACGTAACTAAATCCATGTGTAAAATCGATTTTTAGCCGTGGACTCACAAAATCATGGCTTAAATATGTGTGAACAAACCCTTAATAATTAAAAGTACCCCTTTAAAGAGAAGTCTGTCAGGTGAATGAACCCCCTAATCCATCTACATTGGCATGAAAAGTCATAGAAAGTTAAATCATAATAATATTTTTTTTATTTCTGTAGCGCCAACATGTTCTTCAACGCTTTACATTTTAGAGGGGACTTGTACAGACAGTAAAGACATTACAGAATAGCACAACTCAACATATATACCAAAAGGAGCGAGGGCCCCGCTCACAAGCTTACAGTCTATGGAGGAAATATGGGGGACATGAAAGTGAAATGGTAAAAAGTGCTTGTATTGTACGGTCCAGCCATCAATATAATAAATGGTGTATTCACATAACGCTGCATGACATGCCACCAGCCAGTATTTGTACTAGTTCTGGTCTTCTGCCGGCTCTGTTCAATCTCCCACCTAAACAACTCACCGCTTCCACTCTCTGACCACAACATTCTCTCCTTCACGCTCACAAATCCTCGCCCACCCCAGCTCATTCCTACCTACCACACAGTCAGAAATCTACAAGCTATTAACCCTCAGACACTTTCAGATTCCCTACACTCATCTCTGTCCCCAATCTCCTCTCTTTCCTGTCCTAATCTGGCTGTTCATCACTACAATGACACTCTTAGAAGCACCCTTGACCAAGTAGCTCCCCTCACCCTCAACCTCCAAACACAGAGTAAAACAGCCCTGGCTCACATCGCAAACTCAACTTCTCCAGCGATGCTCCAGGAGTGCTGAACGCCTATGGAGAAAAACCCGCACACCAGAAGACTTCATACACTTCAAATTTATGTTAAGAACCTATAACGCTGCCCTTCACCTTGCCAAACAGACCTAATTCACCACCCTGATCTCCTCACTAGCCAACAACCCCAAGAAACTTTTTGACACTTTTCACTCCCTCCTCAGGCCAAAACCACAAGCCCCTATCACAGACATTTGTGCTGATGACCTGGCCTCCCACTTTACAGAAAAAATAGATAATATCCGTCAAGAAATCTGCTCCCAACCACCAAGTGCTGTGACTCCCATCCCTTCCTGCATCTCCCCTGGCTCACTCTCCACATTTGATCCCATCACAGAAGAAGTCTCCAGACTCCTCTCTTCTTCTCGTCCGACTACATGCACTACCGACCCCATTCCCTCACATCTCCTCCAGTCTCTCTCTCCAGTCGTCACAACCCACCTAACTACAATCTTTAATCTCTCCCTCTCCTCGGGCATTTTCCCATCCTCCTTCAAACACGCCATCGTTACTCCATTACTAAAGAAACCTGCTCTCGACCCATCCTGCACAAACAACTACAGACCAGTCTCCAATCTCCCTTTCATCTCTAAACTTTTGGAACGCCTAGTTTACTCCCGCCTTACCCGTTACCTCTCCATTCACTCCCTTCTAGACCCTTCACAGTCCGGCTTCCGCCCCCTACATTCGACTGAAACTGCACTCATCAAAGTGACCAATGACCTTCTGACAGCAAAATGTAACGGTGACCACTCTCTGCTCATTCTTCTTGACCTATCTGCAGCTTTCGATACTGTTGACCACCATCTCCTACTCTCTAGGCTCCAGTCACTAGGCATTAAGGACACTGCACTCTCCTGGTTCTCTTCCTATCTCTCTGACCGCTCCTTCAGTGTTTTGTTCTCTGGCTCCACGTCATCTCCTCTTCCTCTTGCTGTCGGGGTACCTCAGGGCTCAGTCCTTGGCCCCCTTCTTTTCTCTCTCTACACGGCCCCAATTGGACAGACCATCAGCAGATTTGGCTTTCAGTACCATCTTTATGCTGATGACACACAACTATACACGTCTTCCCCCGACCTTACCCCCGCTGTACTACAGAACGCCAGTGACTGTCTGTCCGCAGTCTCCAATATCATGTCCGCTCTCTATCTGAAACTCAACCTGTCCAAAACTGAACTTCTTCTGCTCACGCCGTCTACTAACCTCCCTAAATCTGACATTTCCCTCTCCGTGGGTGGTACCACAATAACACCCCGGCAGCAGGCGCGCTGTCTGGGTGTTATGTTTGACACCAATCTCTCCTTCACATCCCATATACAATCCCTTGCCCGCTCTTGCCGCTTACACCTAAAGAACATCTCTAGAATCAACCCTTTTCTCACTATGGAAACAACAAAAACCCTCACTGTTGCATTGATCCACTCTCGCCTGGATTACTGCAATGCTCTATTAATTGGCCTCCCCGTCACTCGACTATCCCCTCTCCAGTCCATACTTAATGCAGCGGCCAGGATCGTCCATCTGGGTAATCGGTACTCGGACACGTCCGCTCTTCGCCAGTCCTTACATTGGCTGCCCATTCATTATAGGATCCAATTCAAAGTACTTGTTCTCACCCACAAAGCTCTCCACAGTGCGGCACCCCCTTACATCTCTTCTCTCATTTCTGTCTATCGGCCTAGCCGATTGCTGCGCTCTGCAAACGACTTTCGACTAACCTCTGCACTAATCCGTACCTCCCACTCCCGACTCCAAGACTTCTCCCGTGCTGCTCCTATCCTCTGGAATGCTCTACCCCAAGAAATCAGGACTATCCACAATTTGCATAGTTTTAGGTGCTCCCTCAAAACACACCTGTTCAGAGCGGCCTATCACATTCACTAATCAAAGTCATTCTCTGTGTAAGTGTGCGTGTGTAGCCCATTCACTATCTCCATCCATCCTTCACTCCCGCAAGATGGCTGGACCTTCATTGTAAATACACCATTGTAAATACACACCTGTACTCTGTATCTCCCCCACCTCATTGTAGATTGTAAGCTCTCACAAGCAGGGTTGTCTTATTTCGTCTTATTTTGCTTTAATTATTGTATTGTTAGCGTTGTTACTTATGACTTGTGTTTTGAAACTGTTAAACTGTAAAGCGCTGCGGAATATGTTGGCGCTATATAAATAAAGATTATTATTATTATTAAGTACAGGGGTATTAAGTGTATGGACGGTGTATAAACAGATGCTGATTTTGAAGAAAATGTTGTATGGGCAAAATGGGATCGTTAGATAGATGAGGTGGAGTGATAGGCCAGTCTAAAGAAATGCGTCTTTAGGCCATGCTTAAAACAGTATTTATTAGGAATTAATCAAATTGTCCTGGGTAGTGCATTCCAGAGAATTGGCGCAGCATCAGATAAATCTTGGAGACAGGAGACGGAGGTTCAGATTATTGAGGATGTTAATCTTAGGTCATTAGCAAAGGTAGGGTGGTAGACTGAGATGAGGGAGGAGATGTAGGGTGAGGCTGAACCGTGGATCAGAGTGGTAAATTTATATTCGACCCTGTAGCGGATGGGCAACCAGTACAATGACTGGAACAGGGTAGAGCATTGGTTTAGCAGTTGGAAAGGAATATGATCCTGACTGCTGCATTCAGGACAGATTGGAGTGGTGAGAGTTTAGTCAGAGGGAGACCGATTTAGTAGACAGTTGCAGTAGTCCAGACGAGAATGAATAAGGGCCACAATAAGAACAATAAGAGTTTTTGCAGATTTAGAACAGGTAAGAAAAGGTCTAATTCTAGAGATGTTTTTTGTGATGTAGGTGACATGAGCGAGTGACCGGATGTAGGGGATGAATGAAAAATCCGATTGAAATATGACCACAAGACAGCAAGCATGTTGCTGCAGAGTAAGGAGAGGACAAGGAGCCATCAAACGATACAGTGAAGGAAAGGTCAGGGAGGTAGGAGGAAAGCCAAGAGAGAGCACTATCTTTGAAGACGGTATTGCAGAGCATAGTGAGGAGGAGCTGGCGATCCACCTTGTTGAATGCTGCAGGGAGTAGTGGCCATTAAATTTAGCTGTTAGTAGATCGTTAGAGACTTTAGTAAGGGCAGTTTCAGTAGAGGGTAAGGAGCAGAAACTAAATTGCAAATGATCAAGAGCATTATCTAAGATATAGCGGTTTAATAAAATGATACCTTGATATCTGTCATTACCTGTTTTATTACAGAGTTCTTCAATTTTCTTAATATGTGTATGAGCTGTTAAAGATTTTTATTCAGGACTATTTTTAAAAAAAATTTTTTTACTACAGGTCTGAGAAATAACAGGCAGATTGTTCCCGATGACGATCTCTGCCAGAACAGCGCAGTCACAGAATGCTCCCTGATGGCGATTCAGAAGCTTCTGCTGATTTCACCTCAACAAAGCAGTGGTTTCTCTTCCACTGTGCTCTGTTGATTGGACGTGACTGCCAGTGTCATGCTGATTGACAGCCAGCTCCCCACTGCCTAATTGCAGGAATCTGGCTGTCAATCAGCATGACGTCTACAGTAATGCTTCATTGACAGAGCAACCTGGGAGAAGAAGAGCTGCTCTGTTGATGTGAAGCATCTGAATCGCTGGCCGGAGCAGTCGGTAACCACTCGGAGTCGGTGTTGAGTAGAACAGGCATGTTGTTGCCTCTGTTAGCAACTACCTGCTGGTTAGTTTTAAGGCCCGTAGTAAAAAAAAAATTCAATAAAAGTCCCGAATAACCCCTTTAAGATCTCTGGGCGGTGCATGGATCTCCCTGAGGGGCCGACATATAGTGATTGACAGTCTACTTTCCTGACCTCACTGCAGAGCTGTGTGTAATTATAATAAACACCGTACAGCAGAGTTGAACTCTGTCTCAATACAAATTAATCTGCAACTGTAGCTCTTAGCACTGTGCTGTATGCTCTACTGTAGACTTGTGACTGATTACAGCTAAGGGCCCATCAGACATCAGTGATTTTTCTCATATGCAAAAATTGATCCACATTTAGTCACTGCTTTTAATATGAGTTTCACAGAGTATGATTAGAAAGTTACAGTAGTTTTTTCAGAGTTTGGTCAGAATTTCATCAGTTTTTCTCAAATGCATAAAACACATTTCTCAAGCTTCTCATAATAAAGACAAAGTCTATAGAAAGGACCGCACACGGATGGTATTCGACTGCTGTCCATTTCTTTTCTTTTTTTTTCCTCCACAATCCCATAGTCGTGCCTTGGTGAGTTTGACCCAAGACTGCGATCAAAATTTAATGTTCCAGTAATTTTATGCAGACCACTCTGCAAAAATACATGGACTTGTAAATAGCCCAAGGTACGACGAGTTCTATTCATGAAAAACATGGATATTGCTTGTCTGAGAAAAAGTTGACTTTCAAATGAGCCCTAACACTTCTTCAGCTTCCATCTCACAGTTGATCAGCGGAAAAAGAAGAGGGGTGTTTTGGGGAATACAGTTGAGAAGAGAGAGATGAGCTATAACTGCAAATGTGTTTGTAATGTTCAGCTCTGCTGTACTATGTTATTTACAACTCTGGAAAAAATTAAGAGTCCACCACATCAAAACCCTGTTATGGGCAGCCCATTCTCCATACCTTAACCCCGCTGAAAACCTCTGGAATTTAACCCCTTAATGACCATCAATACGGCTTTTAACTGACCTGAGATGTAAGAGAATAGCATCCCCAAACAGGTGACAATCCAGCAGCTGTCGGCTGTACACCATAGCTGACAACTTGCTGTATCACAAACGATCAGTGTTGGCACCGTCCATATCTGTTTAACCCCTTAGATTCTGATGTCAATAGTGACTATATCATATAAATGTTTCAAAGTGTGGTTTCTCCCTCATTATCCCCATCGGCACCCTGAGATCATGATTGCGTGGTCCTGATGTTTGCCATGGCAATTCATGAGCAAATAGCGTCCTTAGAGTCTGCCGGCTACACTGACCTGTTCAAAAGACAGCGACGTTTAGATGGTAAAAATCAACCTTTTTATTCCTATCATGCCACTTTGTCTTAATTCCTGAAAAGCACCTGAAGGGTTAATAAACTACCTGACAGCAGTTTTCAGTATGTCAGGGGGTGTGGTTTTTAAAATGGTATCACTTTTGGGGGTTTTACAATATATAGGACCCCTAAAGTCACTTCAAGCCTGGATAGGTGCCTAAAAATTTTTTGGATAATTTCTTTGAAAAAGTTAAAAAATTGCTGTTACATTTTTAAACCTCCTAAAATGCTAACAAAATAAAATAGCATTTTACAAATGGTGCTGATGTAAAGCAGACATGTGGGAAATTTTATTTATTAATGTTTTTCTATGGTATGACCATCTGGATTAAAGGGATAATCATTCAAAGTTTGTAAATTGCTATTTTTTTTACATTTTTGTCATATTTCTGATATTTTTTTATAAATAAACACAAAACATATCGACCTAAATTTACCATTATCATAAAGTATGTGTCACGAAAAAACAATCTCAAAATCACTGGAATTTGTTGAAGCGTTCCAGAGTTATCACATAAAGTGACACTGGTCAGATTTTTTAAATTTGGCTCCGTCACTAAGGGGTTAATCAAGATGATGGATAGTGACAAGCCATCAAACAATGAAGAACTGCTTACATTTTTGCACCACAAGCGGTATGAAAGACTTGGTGGCAAGCATGCCAAGACGCATGAAAGATGTTATTAAAAATTATGGTTATTCCACAAAATATTGATTTCTGAACTCTTCCTGAGTTAAAACATTAGTATTGTTGTTTCTAAAATGATTATGAACTTGTTTTCTTTGCATTATTTGAAGTCTGAAAGCTTTTATTTTTTTTTTTATTTTGACCGTTTTTCTTTATTAGAAAAAAAATACAAAATTTATCGCTTGGAAATTCTGATACATGTCAAATTTATAGACTAAAAGAACAATTTACATTTTACTCAAAATATACCTATAAAGAGAAAAATCTGAAACTGAACATTTGAAAGTGGTCTCTTTGTTTTTGCCAGAGCTGTATATTCCTACCCAGCTGCAAAGTAAGTTCCGGAGAGCAAATTGTCTCATTACATGTCTCACACTGGTAATGCCCCCTTACATTCTCCTGCACGACCGTGGATGTATAGATACGTCCAAGGTAGTCTCCCTGCATTTGATGCTGGCTCCGGCGCTAAGCCTGCATCTTCCCCGAAACTGATCTGATCAGCTGTGATGTGCCTCTAACAGCTGCGGGCGTACCCGCAATCCAGCCGCAGCTGTTAACAACATGTTAAATGCCGCTGTCATTATGTCATGAGATCTGGAAGCGCTCTTGTCACGTGATCACGGGGTGCCTGAAAATTGCAAGGTGGTGAAGGGGTTAAGATGAGCTCTGTAGTTAGATCCTCAGGTAGATTTTAGATAAGGGAGTCTGGCCCAATGATCAAAACGGCTCCTTTACATATAAGAAAAACTTGAGTTTCTCAGGAATAAGCTATCTGATTGTAAATATCAAGGTATCATTTTATACAACTTTCTATGACCTGCTTCACCATATAGATGGAGGAGGGTTGATCCTACGGACAGATTCCCTTATAAATAGATTTATTTTAAACTAGAAAATTAGACAAGTGGCCCTATGAAACCTGTTCAAAACGCAGTGCAGATTTTTTATTTAGTTTGTACTCTCTTGGTTTGAATAGTTTGCTTGAATATGTTACTTTTTTTTTTTTTTAATTTTTTTTAATGTAAGGAATTGTTGATACTTGTATCTGTTACCCTCTCTGAATATGTTATTAAGAAAACCCAGCTGCCATGGCAACAGAAAAATGTCTATGGCATCTTTTCATCTTCCCTGTAGGCATTCTGTAGCCATGGGTTACCCATTCTAATCAATTAATGGAACCAGTTGGTCACTGACAGCAACCCGCTCTGTCTTTCGCAGCAATAATGGTCACAGAACACTCCTTCCTGGCAAAGGGAGAACACAGCATCGGTCAAAATATTCCTTGCCCCATATATAGCAGAAAGCTACAGGTAAACGCTTCCTGGGCCACGTTCACACTATCAGTATTTTACATCGGTATTTGTAAGAACAAAACCAGGAGTGACACAATCAGAGGAAAATTATAATAGAAGCACATCACCACTTCTGTATTTCTCATCCACTCCTGATTTTGGCTTACAAATACTGAACGTGTGTACGTGGCCTTACCTCTAGCTTCCGACCAACAGTGGGTGCAGAGTAGGAGTGTAATGGGGGTAAGAAACTAGAGTGGTTGGACCTACTGTGACAGCGCTGTTGGTGCACGTTAATAATGGTGGGTCACTGTAACTACTATAAGACTGCCTTACAATCTCCACGGTTGAATTGGGAGGTGCAGATTAACCTTTAGTTTCACTATTACTGTTGTGGGGCTACTTTAGTCATCAGATACTCCTGTTGCCGTACTATGAGGCCACTGTAAATGCTGTCCGTTTACTACAGTGTCGTCACTATACACTTGACATATATGAGATATACGCCATATATTTAAATTGCAAATCTTTGTGGGGAAAAAAAAGAAAAACCAGGACGTTTGTGTATGTGAGAATATATTCAGGTCCCAGCAGCCTACTCCTCGATCGCTTTCATTTTCCTACCAACCCATTACCACTAATGTGTCTTGCTAGAAGTACAAGCGAGCAAACAATTTTTCTGGCATTTTTGAAGAGTCCTAAAGTGATTTGTTATTATGTCATACATACATATTATAAATATAATCTAGATGTTCTCACCGCTGCAAAATTACTGGAAGCATTCTTACCATGTCAGTATGCCAAAGCATTCGGTCCTACATTGTGATCTGGATGTGACTCGACTCCATAATAAAATGGAATTTTAGAGCATGAGAAAATATTCCAAAAACTATTTGTAGGAGAATCCCTAAACGCCTTTTCAAACCATTTCTTATTTAAAACATGGAAGTTAAGGCATCCAACAGCTTTAAAAGATAAAAAAAAACAAACAAACAGCTAACCCTAATAAATGTGCTGCGTTGTGAAATGTCTTATTTACTTACAGGTCTTAGAGCACATTGCTTTCAAGTCATATTTTTAGCCTAAAAGTTAGAAAAATCTCCTGATGTATACTGTAAAGATATTAATAGAGCTCCATTCCCCTGACAGAGGCCATGCCCGTTTGGGTTACATGTTGACATACTGTTATTTTGATGTACAAGAAAGTGCAGCTTAAAGTTGGTGATAAAATGTTTTGCTTTCCAATAGCAACCAATGACCGTGAAACTTAAATTTTTATGAAAGTTTTTGCTTCAGGCAGTTTTATAAGCAATCAGTGTAGTATGTACAGAGCACAACCTTCCCAAGCGGCTTAACAACGCAGTATTAATGAGCAAACATACTCAGATAAGGTGTTATTCGAGCACGCGCGTGTGTCCACAACAGAGCTGCTTTGGTGTGCTCGAAAAATGTTCGAGTCCCTGCCGCTGCATGTCTCATGGCTGTTAGTCGCAACACATGCAGCTGGGGGACTCAAACATATTCTCTGAGCACGGAGAAGGCACTGGGTCAGCACACGTGCATGCTCGAATAACACCTTTTCAGAGCACGGTCGCTCATCACTAATAACCATCATTTCATTGTCTTTTTTATTTTATTTTTTTTATAAAGTTAAAGTAAAGATTTGAAACTTTGTAATATAGCGTACCTTATTAGAGAAAAATGCCTCATGCCCAACTTATCAGACAGCTCTGATTGTACTGCCGAAATATCTCTTCAGTAAATACAGATTGTCATCCCACTTAGGGATTTTATTACCTTTACTGCCTATAGAAGTCTATGGAGGTGAGAGCTATAGACAGAGGCAGCTAGCGAGACAGAGAACACTGCTTAAAGAGAAACAGTGAGCACGATTTTTTTGAAGTAAATCCATGGCTTTAATAGCGCTGTCATTCAGATTAAATTGATACCTGCAAACAAGAACAGCAAAGCTGATTTCTTCACCAGTCATCATTTGAAGTTTTCAGATAATTAGATTTCGGTGCTCTGGCCGGACTGTAAACTGGGTCGTTTCCTCCCTGCCTGATTCCCCAGCCCTCCACCAACCTCCGGTCTATGAATGATCTGGCTCTTATGAGCAGTGACCTGTCTTTCGCAGATGGAGGGGCTAGGGAATCGGGCAAGGATGAAATGACTTAGTGTACAGTCCGGCCCCTGTGCACCGGAATCTAATTAGCAGAAAGCTTCAAATGATGGTTAAAGAGGAACCACAAAGCAGATTTCTTCACCAGAGTATTACAGCACCGTTACAGCCATGTCATTACGTTACAAAATCATGCTGACCGGTTCGTTTTAGAAGTAAGGAGTAGTGAGAAATCATGTTGTTTCTCATGTACGCACATGACAATGTATGTTGAAAATGAAGCAATTGGGCAGAACTATATAGCTGCACTCTGGTCCAGTGGTGTGGAGTGGACTCAGGATCTGATCCTGCTCCCCATATGGTAGATGCTGCAGTCAGTCTTTGAGAGTGGCATTTAACTGAAGTGGTCACAGGTGCACGCATTGGCTGTCAATGGCCCCCGTGTGACGTAATACGATGGCTTACCATGTCAGCTCTGAGCTTGCTGAAGGCTTTCTTTCCTACCATCTTGGTACTCCTGTAAAGCCCAGTGAAATGGTAGGCTTCATAGGAGACACTGACTTACACTACATTCTACAATACTGTTTTGTTGCAGTATATAGAACAAATGATGAAAAGATCATAGTTTATGTTCCCTGCCGAGTCTAGAAATGAAAGCATAAAAAATACAATTTAAAAAAATAAATAACTTTTTAATAGTGGAAAAAAAATGTAGAAAACACAAATTCAAATCGCCCCCCTTTTTCTCTGTTAGAAATTAAGAAATAAAAAAATAAACATATCGGTATTGCGGCATATGTAAAAGTCTAGTTTATCACCGTAAACGCTGTTACGGGAGAAAAATATATAATCCCCTTAAAATATAAACAAAATGTGCTTAAAGGGAATCTGTCACCTACTTTTTGTCATATAAGATGCGGCCACCGCCATCAGGGGCTTATCTACAGCATTCTGTAAAGCTGTAGATAAGCCCCCGATGTAGCCTGAAAGATAAGAAAAACGAGTTAGATTATACTCACCCAGGGGCGGTCCCGTTTCCGATGGGTGTCGCGGTCCAGTCCGGCACCTCCCATCTTCTAGCGGTGACGTCCTCTTTGCTTCCCATCGCGGCTCTGGCGCAGGCGTACTGCTCTGCCCTGTTGAGGGCAAAGCAGAGTACTGCAGTGCGCAGGCGTGGGACCTCTCTGACCTTTCCCGGCGCCTGCGCACTGCAGTACTCTGGTCTGCCCTCAACAGGGTATAGCAGTACGCCGGAGCCACTACGGGAATCAAAGAATAGGACATCACCGCTAGAAGATGGGAGGCATCGGAACGCGACACCCAACGAACCTGGACCGCCCCTGGGTGAGTATAATCTAACTCGTTTTTCTTATCTTTCAGGTTTCATCGAGGGCTTATGTTACGTGTTGCAGAACCACTCAGCACCCAGAATATGTTGTGCAGTTATATGTATGTATAATAGGTTCTATGTGAGATGCATGTCCCTAATGCATCAGCCCACAGGCTGCGCCCCTGGGCAGAGGGGACACGATATTCTCCTTTTGTCCGCCCCCCCCCCACCTTTGTAATTCCCACAGTAAACAGCCAGCCAGCCAGCGTCATTCATTCAGACTCCAGCCAACGAAGAGCGGACCTCCGAAAACATGGGGTGGTACTGAAAGAGGTACCCCAGCTGGGGTAGACCCCGTTACACTGGTGGCAGACAGCGGGATTTGATACCCCTTCTACAGGAGGAAAGGAATGAATGGAAAATAACTACCAGAAGTTAAAGAGGACTACATTAAAAGATCTGGTGGAAGCCCGAGGGTTGATCGCCAGCAACAAAACAAAAGCGGTTTTGATAGCAGCCATCATGGAACATGACAGTGCAGCGCCCCCCAATGTGAATGTGGAGGAGACCGAATTCCAGAGGGAGGTAAAGAACAGACTGGCGTTCTATGGCCTAAACTCTGCAGTAGAGATCATACGAGAGGTGATGACTGATGTGCGTACTGATCTGAAGGAAAAGCTGGCCGAGCAGACCAGGATAGAGCTAGCCAAGATGGAGATGGCAGAGCGGACCAAAGTGGAGCTGGCCAAGATGGAGATGGGAGAGAGGAGAGTCAGCGAGCAGGGGGAGCTCTGGCTTTCGACCAGGTACCTTCAACAATAAGCCACAAAAAAATCCAGTATAATGTCTTCCAACAGTTGGGGGAGGCAGAGGAAGACATTGATGGCTTTCTGCAGGACTTTGAGCGGCAGTGTGCCCTTCATCAAGTGAAGCCGGAGGAACGGGTTCAGATTCTGGCCAGCAAGCTGACAGGCCGGGCAGCGGACGCCTATCGCACGGTACCTGATGAGGACTGTATGGACTATGAGCGGATCAAAGAAGTGATCTTCGCCCGGTATGCGCTGACACCAGAGGCCTACCGCCAAAAGTTCCGCGGACTTATAAAACGCGTAACCGATACCCACGCTGAATGGGCCTGTAAATTACGGCGGTCACTGCTACAGTGGGTACAAGGGAGCCAAGCAACCACTAAGGAGGACGTCCTCCAGCTCTTCCTGTTAGAACGATTCTTTAATGGACTAAACCCCGAGACACAGGAATGGCTTCGGGACAGGCGGCCAATGACTCTTGAGGAAGCCGCTCGTCTGGCCGATGAACATCATGATGCCGGGAGGCCGCAGTTGTCCAGATCAAAGGTGGTCACTAGGGGCCCCAAACCACTGAAGATTGTAGGGGGACCAGCTAGAGACCCGGCCTACCACAGTCCCCCCTGGGGCGCAATGCCACACCTGTCGTCAGCTGGGCCACCTGCAAAGACAATGCCCCGACCGGACTCGGCATACCCAGTGGCCAAAGGCGGGAACAGCTACCTTCAGCCGGGCTGCTGTACACTGCTACCAAGGTGAAGCTGACCCGGCATTGGGGGCTACGATTAACCAAGGGGTGGAAGAGATGGAGGAAGTGCTGCATGAAGTAGACCCCGTGCAGGCATCCCGGGCAGCTAGTCGGCAACAGCATCGACAGGTCGTGCGGGCTAATGGGAAACGTATGCAGGGACTAAGAGATTCCGGGGCAACTTTGACCCTTGTGAAGCCTCATCTCGTCCGGGACCAAGACAAGATGGACCGGACAGTGGCAGTCCGTGTAGCAGGGGGAGCTATACATCGACTTCCCACTGCCAAGATTCACCTGAACTGGGGAGTCGGGGATGGCCTTGTTGAGGTCGGCTTGATGGAGGATTTGCCTGCAGACGTCTTGCTGGGAAATGACTTGGGGCCCATGTCTGCATTCTCGGTGGCCCCTCTGGGTGAGACCTATCCTGTGACCACCCGGAGACAAGCTTCGAGCTGCGGAGGCGGAATCACACTCAGAGGAGGCCCAGGTAAGACATCCCAGCCCTGCACGTATTCCCATAGCCAGACACATTTCTTGGGCCACCCCAGATGAATTTAAGAGGGAGTTACTTGAGGATCCTTCATTAGAGGGATATCGTGGGAAGGCACAGGAGGGGAGAGGAGTACTGGAAGGGGAACAGTTTGTATGGAAGCAGGGACTCCTCTACCGGATCACAGAGCAGAGCAGCACCACACAGGGACGAGCCCCACTATAAAACAGCTGGTAGTTCCCAAGTAGTATAGGCAGGAGTTACTGCGAATCTCTCATGATATACCCTTGGCCGGGCACTTCGGCTTCAGTCGCACCAGGCATCGTCTGACACAAAACTTCTTTTGGCCGGGGGTAACCTATGATGTTCCTCAGTACTGCCAGACCTGTGACAGTTGTCAGCGCATTGGCAAGAGGGGGGATCGATGCAAGGCCAAATTACGCCCCCTCCACATTGTGGAGGAACCATTTAGCCGAGTAGCGGTCGATCTGATAGGGCCGTTAGCCAAACCCAGTCCGTCCGGGAAAAAGTATATATTGACAGTGGTAGATTATGCCACACGGTATCCAGAGGCGGTTGCGTTACCTAACATTCTGGCAGAGACGGTGGCGGCAGCCCTGCTCCAGGTTTTCTCACGGGTTGGATTTTCCCCGGGAGATTATCTCGCACCAGAGAAGCTGTGCGGCGTAAAGTCCATTAGAAGCGCCCCGTACCACCCGCAAACCAATGGGTTGTGTGAACGCTTTAACGGGACATTAAAACAGCTCATTGGGACTTTTACCAGGACCTACAGGGACTGGGAGAAATTCTTGCCACACCTCCTGTTTGCCTATCGGGAGGTGCCCCAAGAATCCACGGGGTTCTCCCCGTTCGAGCTAGTATACGGGAGACGGGTAAGGGGACTCCTAGACTTAGTGCTGGAACACTGGGAAGGGGAGGGCCTCATAGAAGGAGTACCTATTGTACCCTATGTGCTGGAATTCCGGGACCGCCTAAAGGAGCTGACCCAGGTTGTACGTGAGAACCTGCAGGCGACACAGCGGCGCCAGCGCGAATGGTATGATCGGAGGGCCAGAGAGCGCATTTTGGAAATAGGACACAAGGTCCTGGTATTAGAGCCCACTAAGCAGAATAAATTTCAAGCTGCATGGCAGGGGCCCTACCAGGTAGTGGGGAAAATAGCCGACACAACCTATAATGTCGCCGATTGTGACGACCCCAGGGTTATCCGCATGTTCCACGTGAATATGCTGAAGCCCTACCGGGAGCGCCCTGAAGAGGTAGTGGCCATCTGTGCACCTGAAGCAGAGGATTTAGCCGGACTTCCCTTGCCGGATGTCTTAGGGGAAAGGACTCTGTCTAAAACATGGAACCAGGTACACTTGGGTGAAGACCTAGGCCCCCGGGAGAGACAGCAGGCGGAGGCGTTGTTGAGGCTGCGACAGAGGATGTTTTCAGAGAGACCGGGGTACACTCGCCTGGCACAACACAAGGTTGAGACCCAGGATCAGACCCCCCTGCGACAAAACCCCTTCCGCGTCCCTGAGTCTGTACGAGAGGGGATGCGACAAGAGATACAAGAGATGTTGCGTTTAGGGGTCATTGAAGAGTCAGTCCCTGAGCATCCCCCGTAGTGTTAGTGCCCCAGAAGGATGGGACTATACGGTTTTGTGTAGACTATCGTAAGCTCAATGAGAAAACAGTGACGGATGCATACCCCATGCCGTGTGTGGATGAGTTGTTAGACCGGCTGGCGGGGGCAAAGTATTTGACCACCATCGATCTATGCAAAGGCTACTGGCAGATTCCCCTTAGTCCTGACGCTATTCCCAAGTCGGCATTTGTCACCCCGTTCAGCTTATTCCAGTTTCGAGTTATGCCATTTGGGATGAAGAATGCCCTGGCGACCTTCCAAAGGCTGGCTGACCGGCTTCTGGATGGTCTCCAGGACTATGCTTGTGCCTACCTGGACGACATCGCCATCTACAGTGCGACATGGGAAGAGCATCTAAATCACCTAGAGACAGTATTGGACAGGATCCACCAGGCCGGAATCACCCTGAACCCAAACAAGTGTCACGTGGGCAAAGCAGAGGTTCAGTATTTAGGGCATTGGGTGGGAAGTGGGAAACAGCGACCAGAACCAGCCAAGATTGAGGCCATAGCCAAATGGCCCATCCCACGCACTAAAACCCAGGTCATGGCGTTTCTAGGGACAGCGGGTTATTGCAGGAAATTCGTTCCCAATTACAGCAGCGTAGCCAAGCCCCTCACTAATTTGACCCATAAGAACCAACCCCACCAGGTAACCTGGACCTCAGAGTGTGAGGAAGCCTTCCGCCAACTAAAGGACGCCCTCACCAATACCCCTGTATTGGCCGCACCCGATCCAACTAAACGTTTCCTTGTTCACACCGACGCTTCTATGTTTGGATTGGGGGTATTACTAAGCCAAGTCGGGCCGGATGGCCAAGAACACCCGGTAGCTTACCTGAGTCGGAAACTACTGCCCCGTGAAGTAAGCTATGCGGCCATCGAGAAGGAGTGCCTGGCGCTCAAGAAGTTGCAACCATATTTGTTTGATCGACAGTTTTCCCTCCCAACGGACCATAATCCTCTAGTCTGGCTTAATCGGGTCTCCGGAGACGCCAGATTGCTGCGGTGGAGTTTAGCCCTACAACCTCTGGAGTTCACCATCCACCACAGACCCGGCAAACAAAATGGTAACTCCAATGGACTAAGTCGACAAACGGAACTTGTACCAACCCCATAAACTTCGGTCATCCCCAAACCGATCCGTTGAGGATCAGACTGTGTATGCCGATCGCGTCGCTGAAAAGGGGAGCCGTGTTGCAGAACCACTCAGCACCCAGAATATGTTGTGCAGTTATATGTATGTATAATAGGTTCTATGTGAGATGCATGTCCCTAATGCATCAGCCCACAGGCTGCGCCCCTGGGCAGAGGGGACACGATATTCTCCTTTTGTCCGCCCCCCCCCCCCACCTTTGTAATTCCCACAGTAAACATCGGTAGGCTCAGGCCACCTGCGTCTTTTGTAATGCATGTCTGGCCTGCCGCTTTTCTATTGGCCTGCCCTCTGTATCTGTGTGATATATTCTGTGTCCTGTGAGTAAAGTGTTGTCAGACTGGAAATACGTGGAGAAGCAGTGATCTTTTATATGCGCCCATGTAACCAAGGAATTCCAGCCAGCGTCATTCATTCAGACTCCAGCCAACGAAGAGCGGACCTCCGAAAACACGGGGTGGTACTGAGAGGTACCCCAGCTTGGGTAGACCCCGTTACAGCTTATCTACAGCATTACAGAATGCTGTAGATAAGCCCCTGATGGCGGTGGCTGCATGTTTTATGCCAAAAAATAGGTGACAGATTCCCTTTAACACCGTACAATACCCCAAATTGTTTTCTTGATACCAATCAGCCTTGCTACCAAACAAGTTGTAATTTAGCTTCCTCAAAAAAAAAAGTTAAACGTTTTGGAAAATGGTGCCAGTCCAAATTATTGAAATTTCCCCCCATAAGTAGTTTGTTTTTTTTTTTGTTTTTTTTTAAATTTGCAGTACTCAAAAAATGCATATCTGGTATTGAAGTAATCCTACTGACCTGGGGAATCATACTGCCTGACCTAATCATGTTTACCAGACAACAAATTCTTTCCAAAGTGTTTTATTCCAGTAGGCATAAACATTTTGATGAATCCTTTAATCTTTTGAATTTGGTCAAAATCTCAACTTGCATGCAATTCCTAAATATCCAAGTTCATTTATCAACATTATTAATGGACATTACGAATTAATATCTTCATGAGAGGAAGGCCTGTCAAATGACAAAATTGGTAGCATGCTGCGATTCCTTTGTCCTAACTAAACACTGATTCTGAGAGATCTTCTCGTTTGTGCTCTTCAGCTTTTCAGATTGATTTCTTCAATGAAAATTGTACTTCATATACACTGCTCAAAAAATGTCGTTTTGTTGTCAATGCATTATGCAGTCAATAACCAATTGATGGCCAAATTCCAAATTACCCTAACAATCAAATAATTTTTTTTATATTAAAGGCAGATCAATTTGAGTAAATTTGAGCACAACAATTCCTAATGTCAATCAGTGCTTTATATGGCCCCAACATGCACTCCTAGGCAACAACGCATGGACATGCTCCTGATAGAACCGCAGATGGTCTTCAGGGGGCTCTCCTCCCAGACCTGGATCAGTGAGCTTATTAATAGTCTTTGGTGCTATTTGGTGATGCACCGATACATAATGTCCCAAATGTTCTCGAATGGATTCAGGCCTGGTGTACATGAGGCCCAGTCAATGGCATTATTGCTTTTGTCCTACCGCACAAAGCAAGTGTCTGACAATGGCTCTGAGGCTTTCATTCTGGTACCTAACAGCAGTCAGGATTACATTGACTACCACATGGAGGTTTGTGTAAATCTCCAAGTACCAAACATCTCCAGACCATTACTGACCTTTCAATAAACCTGTCATATCGGGTAATGTTGAAGACTGCATCATTTGTGCCATTCTGTATCCAGACTTTTCACATCTGTCACGTGCTCAGTGTGGACTTGCTCTCATCTGTGAAGAAAGTAGATAATTAGGCCAGAAATATGCACACAAGTAGCTCATCAGAGGTCATTTTGTGGGACTCTGTCTGTGCTCCTTCCGTTCTTCCTTGCACATAGCAGTAGATACCAGACCTGCTGTGGGGTTGACTCCCCCCCCCCCCCCCCCCCTTCTACAGTGCTGTCTGGCTTTCTTTGTGTAACTGTCCTGTTATCTGCTTTATTCTCTTGAGGCAGAGCTGAGAGACACCACAGACCATCTAGCTATGGCATGAATGGAAGTGCCATCCTGGAGGAGGTGGACTACCTGTGTAACTTGAGTGGATTGCAAGTACCGTACTTCCTCATACTACCTGTAGTGACAAGAATAGGAGGGATAAGTAGAGTACCTTTCAGTGGTCACCATCTGCAAAACCATTCCTTTTTTATAGATTGTCTTGCTTCTGCCTCGCCTGTACACCTGTAGTCACTTTCGTTTGCACCAGAGCAGGTGAGCATTAATAACAATAGCTTATGCTTTCTAAATGTACAGTTCAGTATCCCTGAAGTTTAAGGGTTCTTCTTGGCAGTGCGGCCTAAACGCCATTCACTGCCTTGGCCAATTGCTGCCTGATTTTTATTTTGCAATCTTGCTGCCATTGGACTGATACGGGTGGGTGAAGTTTCAACTGCTCTTCCACCTTGTCTGACCGTAGACTTATTGACTTAGGTTTATACTCTGATGCTTATGTCCCCTTAATTCTTTTGAGTAGTGTATTTAGCATGTTTACCCCTTATTTGAAGGCTTTGTCCTGTATATAAAAAATGGCAAGAGCTGGATAAGAAAAAGGTACCAATCATCAACTGCTTAATGCCCCGTTACGTCAAAGTCAATGCTTTGGTGTCCCCTGCCAGTCTGTGTTTACTTACCTGCAGCCATGCTGTGCAGTTCATGTGTATGGCCTCCCGAGCCAGTCACTGGCCTCATCAGTGATGCTTTGCTGAAGTACAGGTGGGTCACCTTGCTGATTTACATGTCCTCATCACTTTAGAGAAGTAGACCACAGGAGATCTTGTACTGGATCAGAGGGGATTGAACAAGTTAGTACTGTATGTTGTGGGTTTTTTTTCCTTCATTTTGTGTATCTACAGATGTAACACTTTTTTCTGCATTTATTCCTAATTATTTAAAATTCCAGAAACTACTTTGACCCCTCCCTAATGCAAAATGAGGGTATGAGATGTAGTTCCTGGATTTCCATGTGTACTGTATTGTGATCACAGGACAGCCGGCGACCTGCTGCAATCAGAATAACTCCAATCATGGCTGATTCCAATCGCTGCATCTAAAGACTCATTTACACATGTGGTCAAAATTGTTGGTACCCCTCGTTTAAAGACAGAAAAACCCACAATGGTGACAGAAATAACTTGAATCTGACAAAAGTAATAATAAATCAAAAAACTATGAAAATGTACAAATGAAAGTCAGACATTGCTTTTCAACCATGCTTTCACAGAATTAAAAAAAAAATAAAAATAAAATAAAACTCATGAAATAGGCCTGGACAGAAATGGTACCCTTAGCTTAATATTTTGTTGCACAACCTTTTGAGGCAATCGCTGCACTCAAACGATTCCTGTAACTGTCAATGAGACTTCTGCACCTCTCGACAGTTAGTTATTTTGGTTGTCTCCTGTTTGAACGTTGCCTTTTCCAGATGGCATGTTTCACCTCTTTCAAAAGATGCTCAATAGGATTTAGGTCAGGGCTCATAGAAGGTCACTTCAAAATAGTCCAATGTTTTCCTCTTAGCCATTCTTGTGTGTTTTTAGCTGTGTGTTTTGGGTCATTATCCTGTTGCAAGACCCATGACCTGCAACTGAAACCCAGCTTTCTGACACTGGGCAGAACATTTCTCTCTAGAATCCCTTGATATTCTTGAGATTTCATTGTACCCTGCGCAGATTCTAGACACTGTGTGCAGATGCAGCAAAGCAGCCCCAGAACATAACAGAGCCTCCTCCATGTTTCACAGTAGGGACAGTGTTCTTTTGTTGATATTTTTCATTTTTCCATCTGTGAACATATAACTGATGTGCTTGCCAAAAGTTCCATTTCTGTCTCGGCTATCCATAGCACATTCTCCCAGAAGCTTTGTGGCTTGTCGACATGTAGTTTGTCAAATTCCAGTCTGGCTTTTTTATGATTTTTTTTTTTCAACAATGGTGTCCTCCCTTGGTCGTCTCCCATGAAGTCCACTTTGGCTCATACAACGACGGATGGGGATGGTGCGATCTGACACTGATGTTCCTTGAGCTTGAAGTTCACCTTTAAACTGTTTCGAAGTTTTTCTGGGCTCTTTTGTTACTATTCGTATTATCCGTCTTTGATTTATCATCAATTTTCCTCCTGCGGCCACATCCAGGGAGGTTGGCTGTCCCATGGAGCTTAAATTTCTGAATAATTTGTGCAACTGTAGCTAAAGGAACATCAAGCTGCTTGGAGATGGTCTTATAACTTTTATCTTTAACATGTTTGTCTATAATGTAGATGTCTGTGAATTTTGGTCGGAGGTCTTACCACATTGCAAAATCTGGCCGCAGGTCTTCCGACCCGAGCTTGACCGTTTTAGATGTTTATATGAGGCCGTCAAGCTCTGGTTGGGATTGCATTAGTAGTCTATGCTTGGACTGAGTAGCATGGACATTTGAGCCCTAAGGCTACATTCCCACGTTGAATTTTTGGTTAGTCTTTTTATGCTTAATGTGTTAACAAAAAAATGTTTTATAAAAAAAAAAACTATTTTACTTAGTAGGTGCAGAAGTGCAGAAAATCTGCAACATCAAAAACATTGTGGGATTTTATCCTTGGGGTATGTGCATGCATTCAGGAATTGGCAGCGCATACAGTACATGTCCGCTGCGTCCAAAGCGCTGCTGGCTATTGAATGCAGGTGAATCCGTATGTGTTCCATGAACCGTGCAGATTCACCATTATCCAATACATGGTATGGGTGAGATTTATCTTGTGGAGACTAGCGTCTCCGCAGGATAAATAGACATGCTGCAGTCTGGAAAGATGCTTTGCTTGTCCGTGTCCTCAGGTGAGCCGCACGCATCTGTGGATGCATAGTGGACATGGAATTTCTTGAAATCCCATCCACTATGTTATAACATCTGGACGCTGCGGGTTGGATGCTGCACAAGTACGCTGCATAAGTACGCAGCGTCCAACCTGCAGCAATTACTGATCGTGTGCACATACCCTAAGGTGTTTGCGTGAGGTTCCCCCATCTTCACCACAAAACACAAATAGCAATGTTTTCGTTTTAAGCAAGCAAGGAGGCCTCATGAAGGTCTCATAGTCTGATCTTTTTGTACACATTATCCTAACTGGACATGACTGAGCTTAAGGGCTTTTAAAGAGGAGCACACTATATGTGCTTGTGCTGTCCATGTGCTTCAGTGCAAATGGCTGATATTCTTCATGGAACAACGGTGCGCGTGGGTAAAAAAATCAGAATATGGACTATTCTGCTCTAATTTACGGACCATACTTGTGCATGTAAATTGCAATAAATCCTACAAAACCTTGACTGAGCAATATATACCAAAATAATTATATAAATTTATAGGAACTAAACAATACATATAACCAATAATGTGTCATTGATTACCCTGTGTGGTGGTGGTTTATCACCTTGTGATTAGCATTGCTGGACTACACTAGTCAAGCACCTCCCCCTGTGATAAGCAGCTCACTGTTAATACACTAGTCAAGCACCTCCCCCTGTGATAAGCAGCTCACTGTTAATAGATAACATAAAAACAGAACCTAGTGTGGGCGGGGTTAGCTTTCTC
This sequence comes from Dendrobates tinctorius, assembly GCF_039654945.1. Lineage (NCBI taxonomy): Eukaryota > Metazoa > Chordata > Amphibia > Anura > Dendrobatidae > Dendrobates > Dendrobates tinctorius. The sequence continues at coordinate 68,487,247 of NW_027361703.1, forward strand.
AGCTCTGCTGCATTCTACATCTAAAAGCTCTGATTTGTTTTAGAACTGCTGCAAGCAGTAAACTAAGTGATAAATCGTTGGATTCAGCTTCTCTTTACCTAGATCATGCTGCTCTCATATGAAGTAGCAAAAATCTGCTGACAGATTCTGTTTAATCAGCTGCTTGCTGTAGTTTTTATATAATTATTAGCAGGAAATTATCACTAGAGGGATAGCAAACCTGCTGCTATGCAGTCCTCCATATTCATGAGCACTTTATAAACACATGCACAATGTACATATAAAGCTGCCAATCAGTGGTGTGAGCGGGGTTATACAAAGCTCCGCATTCAGGGGACTGCTAGATCTGAGGCAAATAAAACACTGATTTTATCAAAATTTCAGCAAGCAGCTCAGTCAGTGATACATCACTGGAATCAGGGTTTGTGCCCTTAAATCACGCTACTGTCAGACATAGAAGCAAAAACTTGGTTAATGCTCAAAGAGCCCTGGTCATCAAGTGGCTAATGCTTTGTGGGCTCAGGAGGGATTTTATACTTATGCAATAAAGCTAATTTTTTCTCACTATTAAATTATTGTTGTTGTGCTATAAGCTCTAGGTTGCAAAAACAGGAAACCAAAGGAGTGGTTTAAAGGATGCTGTGGTGCACCGTTGTACAAAAGATCTGTGTTTGTCACACTACTTAAAGGGAACCTATCTTCAGCTTTGACAACCACTATAGGTAGATGCCTATATATAGGAGCCTGAGAGAGATTTTAGGACGTTTCCTTATTTAGCAACAGGAATAATGAATACATTTTAGAATAACCTTTTTTATCAGTTCCCGCACAACGTGCACTACTCTCCAATACCTGTTGGGTGTTTCTTCAACAGGCAGGTATCCTATGATCTCAGGGCAACCCCTCACCTAGGATTAATAAAAGTTTTTGAAGCCTTCTGTCAGGGCTGTGGAGTCGAAGTCGTGGAGTCGGAGTTAGTTTTGGTTGGAGTCGGAGTCGGTAGAAATGTTCCGACTCCAGCTTTAAAAAAAATGTATTAATATTTCATAATTGAACTTTCATATGAATTTTATAAATGCTACTCAAATATATATGTTCTATCAAACTATGAACAACAGTGATAAGCAGTTCTGCTGGAGATAGAGACATTTCTTACTTCTTGTGTGTCACTGTTCTCCACTGCCCTTATCTAATCTTATACTTGGTTAACCTCATGCTGCCCCAACCCCCCTACTTACAATGTATGAAACTGAAAGTGAAAATGTGTTGCAAATTCTTAGTAGTAAAGCTCCTCCTCTAGACTAGATCATACTAGGTGTGCGTCTTCCAAGCATCTCACAGCTGCCTGCTACTCAGAAGAGGAAGACTGTAAGAAGTATTATCCTTTCAACAAACTTTGCATCAGTTAACTGTGAGTACATGAGGAATAATAACAGTATTACTGACCACTATATCAGTTGTACGACCTGGCAATAATTTTGTACAATTGTTTTTAGGAAAAACAATTGTCATTTGGATTGTGAATGCAGAATTAAAAACCTGAGAATGTCAAAGAAGCATCACATTAAATCAGCTGTATTTGAACATTTCACCATCACTCAAGATAGAAAACATTATGTCTGTCAGTGTATGACAAATGATCCAGACGAAAACAAATGCTGTGAAGCCAAGATGAGTGCATATTCAGGCAAAGATAAAAATGCTCCTACCAGAGCTTCTAATCTAAAGAGACATTTTCAGCGCTTTCATCCAGAAGTACTGAAAGCAGTGGATGAGAAAGACTGCATCCAAACCAATGAACCAGTGCCCAGCTCTTCCAGCCAAACAAAGGAGCAGAGAACTTTGCAGCCATCAGTTGCAAGATATTTTGTCAGTGACAAAGTTACTGTGACAATGACAGTAGATACATCTAAAAAAAAGATCATAGAGCTTGTTGTAAAGGATAGTGTGCCTATTTCATTATTTTCATGACCAGCTTTTATGTGTCTGAATGGGGAAATGGCCCGCAAGCTTGGTGTTTCTCTGGAGAGAGAGAGTATTAGAAAATTATTAATCGAAGAAGCTTTTAAACAAAAGGAAGAACTTAAAAAAAACTCTCAAGGGACGCTTTCTGTTTCTTAAAATGGATGCCTGCACACGTCACAGAGTGAACTATTTTGCCATCAATGTCCGATTTGTTTGTGACAAAAATGAAATAGTTACCAAGACATTGGCAGTAAAAGACACCAAAGCTCATCACACCAGTGAGTTTCTCCAGGTCTTTGTGGAAAAGGTTCTGCAAGACTATGAACTTAAAAAAGAGCAAGTTCTTTCTGTCGTAACTGACAATGCTTCAAATATGATAAGTACTATTAAGCTAATGAATGAGAGTAATGATGGTGACCAGCAGCTAGAAGAACATTCTGGGTCCACAGACACAGAAATGTTTGAAATAGAGGAACACAGTATTGTAACTGAGGAGCAAACTGAAGTTGCTTCAGATGAACAGCAACATGATAGTTTAGATGATCTTGTTGAAACTGTGTCAATATGTTCTTTCATTCATCACATGCGCTGTGTTGTGCATACGCTACAGTTGGCTATAAGAGACAGTCTGCAAGAAGGACATGCTGCTGCACTGATTGGCAAGGTGAGAAAATTGGCTACTGTTGCCAGAACCCCTAAAGTTGACTCAATTTTGAAGAGACGTGCTGGAAAAGGGGCAATTATTGATCAAGCCACACGATGGGGCAGTACTTACTTAATGATTCAGCGCTTGGTTGAACTGAAAACCTTTCTTGTAGACATGGCTAACCCTCAACTGACACTAAATGAAAGTCAGTGGAATCAGGTGACTGAGCTGGAAAAATTGCTAGAGCACCCATTTACAGTGACTAAAAAATTACAAGCAGAGGACTTAACTCCAGGTATTTTCTTAAAGGAGTGGTAGAACCTGATGTTTCGCCTGTCCCAAAGAGGAGGGTTAATTGCAAGTGGCATTGCTATATCAATGAAATGGAGAGAGGAGCTACTATTACAAAATAACATTCTTTTGGCAGCTGTTTATGTAGACCCAATGCATCGGATTCTTCTAGATGATCAACAGCTAAATAAAGGAAAAGAAGCTCTGTTTGAAATAGCAGTAAGGATGAAAGGGTTGCAGAACAGTCAGGAGGAACAAGAAGAATTTGGTCGTCCTGCCACATCTTCACCCTCCTCATCAACTGATGAAGAATTTAATTTCGAAAAATATTTGGATCACAAGGACCGTGCAAAGCGTTCCCGCATAGAAGAAGAGTCATCCCCATCAAGGAACACAGCCAGTACATTTCAGCAGAATTTTTCATGTGCACTAAAAGAAATTGAGAAATTTGACCGTTCATCAAAAATAACAGTGCAACAAGCGATTCCTCTGTATCCTGACATTGTCAGAGATGTTGCCCGAGTGGTTACTGCTTTGCCACCAACACAAGTTAGTGTAGAGAGGTTGTTCTCTGCTCTCAAAATAATTAGATCAGATTTGAGGGCATCCATGAAGGAGGATCTGAGAGAGGCAATACTTTTTCTGAGGACAAATTTATAGATTTCTTCTTATTAACTGCATAAAGGTGTTTATTGCATATTTACTTACAGTTTAGAAAAGTTTATAAAAGTTATTTGCTATATTCTAATTGTATTCTAATAAATGTAGTTTTTGCTCTAAGTGGTCTGATTACTTATATGATGGTGAGAAACTGAATAAGCACGATGTTTAATATTTTACAACAGTAAATTTGTTGTTATCAATTGGCCATTTATGAAGGAGCCAGAGTCGGAGCCTGATAAAATCCAGGAGTCGGAGTCGCAACTGGGGCTTACCGACTCCACAGCCCTGCCTTCTGTGTCATTCACCGGTCCCGGCAAAGCCTAGACTTCTGGTATGATGACATTACGGTTACTTGTGAGGCCACTAATTTGCGTCCAGGGTCAGCTGGCAGGTAGTTGGGACCTAATTTGACATTTTTTGAATAACTCTTTATTACCTATGCATGGTATATTGACTAACATACTGTTTGCTGGGCGTCCAACCTCTGGGACCTCTAGTGATCCTGAGATCGAGGTTTTGGAACCGCAGAATACCGCTGCAGGCTTGTCTTGAATGATGCAGAAGTCTGAGTGCCCAGTCTCTGCTCCACTCATTGTCTGTCCAACTGCTGGAAATGGCAAAGTACAGTGCTCAGCTTTCTCCACCAGTCCCATAGACAATTAATGGAGCAGAGGTTGAGCCTGCACATGAAAAAAAAATACATCGATTAGTCATATGGTTCAGATCAGTGCTTGCCAGCCTGCCACATTTGGGGGACGTCCACTGTGGACCTCAAGAATACTAGATGTCCGTACATGTTAAATGGCCATATTTGCAGTATGTGTGCCCCATGGTTTTTCATGCCTGTTTTTCTATAAGGTTTTTGCCAAAATATAGAGTGAGAAAACATATTACAAATATAGTCACGTAAGCAAGCCTTTTCTTGTAAATTTTAGCCCTGGCAGAATATGTACACAGCCAGCTACATTTCCTTCATTACCGTGCCAGTTGGTGACCTCATAATCGTGAGAGCTAAAATGCTTTACCCTGCACCACTCGGTCCACGTCCAGCTTTGCTATTGTGCGCTCCTAAGCTCCCACGTCCTGTACCGGAGGCCCCCACTGCTCACCAGTTCTGGTGTGTGAGAAGGAGAACATTAGTCGTCTGATAGCATCAGCATTGTTCTCTCTGTATATATACAGGAGCACCCTGCCAGATCATTATCCAGAGAAAATCCTGTGTTCTGCTACTCTGCTGGGCTGCGGACCATGCAATCCCGGGCCACATGTCCTGCTAGGCCACTATTTCTGGTAAAGAGATCATTCTAGACCTCAAACTTCTGGCATTTATTTATAGGCACTTTCATGCTGATTAACTCCTTGCCTTGAGTCCTCATCAAAGTTAAGTGACTGGCGTAGGAATGAGCAGTGATGAAGAAGTTGCGGAGGCAGGTCAATGAAACGAGAGTGACCTGTCTGTTATACACAGGAGGGAGGAAAGGAAGGAGCGCTGCAAATGCAGTTTCCCATCCTTAAAGGGGATGTCCACTACTAGGACAACCCCTTCTTGATCTATATGTTTAGCCCTGATAAAATAATAAAACCTATACTCCCCTCCCATGCCGGAGCTGTTCCCCCAGTATCCGTACTCGCAGTCCCAGGGCTCTTGTGTGGTTCTTATGAAATGTGAGCCCGGCGCCCAATCAGCACTGACGTCGCTTTCCCCGCATTCATACAAATTGAATGTGAAGAGTAGGTCCGGGCTGCAGATGATCTAACTTCCTTTTCATGTTCATTTGTTTTACAAAGGCGGCGACAGTGATTCCAGCGCTGATTGGGTGCCAGGCTTGCGTGTCATAAGAACCCCTTTGAGTACTGCCTGAATTTCTCATAAACTATTAAACGTATTTCTATAATCAAGATATGTAACTAATCAGCGTGAAAGCGCATGTACTTATAGGTGCTTCTCACAAAATTAGTATATCATCAAAAAGGTAGTTTATTTCAGTTCTTCAATACATAAAGTGAAACTCCTATATTAGTCATTACAAGCAGACTCATCTATTTCAATTGTTTTTCTATTAATGTTGATGATTATGGCTTACAGCCAGTGAAACCCCAAAAGTCATCATCTCAGTAAATGAGAATAATTAACAAAATCTGCAAAGGCTTCCTAAGCATTTAAAAAGGTCCCTAGGTGTTGGTCCTCATCCCTATCCAGGTATGCACGGCCCCCTCTTTCCCATTCTGGTTTGCACAGCCTCCTTATCCCCATCCTGGTTTGCACAGCCTCCTTATCCCAATCCTGCTATGCACTGCCCCCTCATCCCCATCCTGGTATGTGTGGCTGCCTCATCCCTAGCCTGGTAGGCTTTTCCCCCTCATCCCCAGTCTGGTAAGCATGGCCCCCTCATCCCTATCCTGATAGGTGTGGTCCCCCTTATCCCTGTCCTGGTATGCATGGCCCCCATCAGAAAACAATTTAAAAAAAAAACAACTTAAACCATTATACTTACCTTCCCCATCACTCCCTCGCAGTGTCTTGTTCCGATGTTAGCAGCTGATTTATGCTTGTAAGCAGCGCATGGCAGGGACTTCATGCGCTGCTTACAAGCTGAGGACAGCTGCCAGAATACTCACTGCTCTCCACGCCAAGCCTATGTGCGTGGAGAGCAGTGAATATTCATTGCTCTTTAATAGTGAGCACAGTGTTAGCCGCAGCCGCCGGCTTCCTTCAGCTGCCTGGTATTCACGCATTTTATATTTTTTGTGTTTTGGCGCTTTTGCACAATAAAAAAAAAAAACTTTATAGAAAAAATAATTGTTTTTGCATCACTTTATTCTGAGAGCTATAAATTTTTTATTTTTGCGTTGATGGCACTGTGAGGCGGATTGTTCTTTGCTGGACAAGATGAGGTTTGCAGCTATACCATTTTTATTTACATTCGACTGATCACGTTTTATTGCACTTATAGTTCAGCGGTATTCTGAAAAAGCATATGTTTTTTTTGCCACTTTTTTTTTCTTTTAGTTTTCACTGAAGGGGTTAACTAGTGGGAGAGTTTAGCAGGTCAGGTCATTCAAGGGTGATGAGACCAAATATACTTTTATTTGTGTTTTTACATAACTATGAATTTATTGGATTCATATTTTTTACTTTTTTTGTTTATTTTGTGATTTATTAATTTTTTAAATTTTACAATTGTTTTAAAACTTTTTTTTTCAACTTTTTTACCTTGTACCAGTATGGGACATAACTTTCCCTGCCCCGATTGCTGATCTAATACTTTGCAATGATTTTGCTTGCATAGCAGGGCATTAGATCAGTGCATCGCAGAAAGGGAGGAGACATGTTAGCGCCTTCTCTGAGCAGGAACTTACAGGCCTCTGTATATGGGTGACCCCATGATCATCTTTTAGCCCTGGGGTCACCATGCAGACCATCCATTGCAGTCGCGTTGTGCCGATCGGAGCAGAGTGTACTTTCCCTCCCTCTGCTATGCTAATAGATGTCGCAGTCACTATCAACCGCACCAATCGTGAGCGTCGTCCCAGGGTATCAGCTCTCGTATAGCGCTGACACCCGCCGGTGCTCGGAGAAAGACCGCGCGATCATCACACTATACATTTATACTATACATTTGCTGAACACATCTCCCGCAGTAGTGTACATTTATGGCAGATGTTGTGAAGGGTTTAAAGAATAACTGTCGTTTTCATTTTAATTTAATAAATCAATAATAAAAGCAACTTTTATATATATTTTATCAGAGAAATCTGTTTCTTACTCCGCCAGGACTGATCATTCTCAGAATTCTCAATTCTTGGGTGAAATCTGTGTTCCGTGAAGACAGTCTTTCCCATTACTGAGAGGGCAGATGACAGTTGCTATTGGTAAGATACTGAAAGGAGAGGAGGAGGAGAAGGAAGGAGGAGCTCTGCCTCTAGCTCCTCCCTCTCCTCTACATAGATTCTCTACAGAGATTTTTAGCTAGCACTTCAGCATGCCAAATCTTAACTTTTGTGTAATACTGTATATATGCTGTTAGAATTCGACTATGCTTGTCGGGTCGAGCAGTTGACCACAACTATTCGATTTGCATACTTGCAATAACGTGCAGACTAGCCTTTCATGCACTAAACTCAATAGAACATTGAGAGAGATGGACCAGAAGCTAGGCCTGACGTGACCGCATGTATGCAAATGTTGTATTAGCGGATGAGAAGGTAAGGCGACTGTGAGTGCAAGTATGCAAATCCTCTATTGAGAGAAGCGGATGGGAAGCAAGTTGGCATGTAAATGCAAGTATGCAAATCACATACTTGTGGTTACTTAACAACAGCTCAACCCGGCAAGCAGAGCCAGATCCATGTATGTTACATCGTAAGACTGCCGATTTACTCTTATCTTGGAAAATTGTTCAGATTATGCTAATCACACTCTGATCAGAGGGTGATCACATTGTGATCTGATTTTCTCCGATATGTAAAAGATGGGGGGGCTGAAAAATGTGTCCATTCTGTCAGTTGGATACAAATCGTATATACTGAAAATTTATATATTTATTTTATACTGTGACAGACGTGCACATCCCTATAGAATAACTTTGGTCCAAGTACAATACAATGTTTTATCGTATCACACGTGGACAGAAATTTTTTTCGACTGCACTAACCCTTTGCATGTGGCAAATTGCAGTGCTTTCCAAAAATTAGAATGTAATGTTGAGGGAAAGTTGATGTCTATTAGTGGTTGGTTTTCATCGCACCACATGTGGGAATATACAGTTGTATTCACAAGTTTACAACCCAAAACATACAAATGACCCTGATCAAAAGTTCACACACCCCATTTCTTAATACCGTGTATTGCCCCCTCTAGCATCAATGACAGCTTGAAGTCTTTTGTGGTAGTTGTGGATGAGGTTCTTTTTTTTTCTGAAATGGTAAAGCTGCCTGCCCTTCTTGGCAAAAAAAACTCCAGTTCCTGTAAATTCCTGGGCTGTCTAGCATGAACTGCACGCTTGAGATCTCCCCAGAGTGGCTCAATGATATTGAGGTCAGGAGACTGAAATGGCCATTCCAGTACCTTCACTTTGTTCTGCTGTAGCCAATGATAGGTCGACTTGGCCTTGTGTTCTAAATCGTTGTCATGTTGGAACGTCCCAGTACATCCCAATGACTGGCATTATCAATTCCTTAGATTTCATTTTGTATCCCTTTCCCGTTTTATACAGTTCAGCTATCTTTTCCCATAGATCCATTGACAATTATTTTGCTTTCCCCATGACTCACAATCCAGAAGCGTCAGTTTCTGGATGAAAGATGCAAGAGTCTGGATCCCAGAAAGCAGGGCTGTGGAGTCGGTAAGCCAAACCTGCGACTCCGACTCCGACTCCTCAATTTCCCTTACACCGACTCCAACTCCGACTCCACGACTCCGACTCCGACTCCCACACATATTGCTTATATTTAAGTGAAAAATTTATTGTAGTACAATGTGAACCTCAGACATTTAATCATTTTTATGATCCAATAATCAAGATATTTATATAGAACAGAATATATATTGGTGTACTACCCGGTTTTCATTCTTTTTGGTACAGATACGATATGGATAGACAGATATGGATAAATGGATAGATAGAGCAGATTTCTAATCTGCTTTTGCTATTGAAAACATTATCTATGAGCTCAAAAGCCTTTCAGGTGATGCAGTTTTTTAAAAAGATGATCAGCTTTTGCAGCTGAAAAACGCATCCTCAAAAAACACAGGAAAAACGCTGTGTGTGAATGTAGCCTTAGATCAGGAATATAACAGCCATTTATAGGACATTTCATAACTTTCCCAAACTCCTATGAAAAAATATTCAGCACATCCTGCATTGAATTACTGTACCCAATTTATTATATATTTTAGGAGTCGGAGTCGGTCCATTTTATACCGACTCCAACTCCGACTCCACCAAAATGAGCACCGACTCCACGACTCCGACTCCACAGCCCTGCCAGAAAGTCACTTGGCTTTTATGCACACACTGATTACAAGCAAACAGGTTACAGGTGAGGATGTTACCTTTAGTAGCCATTCAAACCCATATGTGTCAACTTCTGTGCATGTTATCAGGCCACTAGAATATGTGAACTTTTGATCAGGGTCATTTGGATGTTTTGGGTTGTCCTTATGATTTAATAAGAGAAAACACAGTAGTTTGACAATAAATGGATTCACCCAACCTCTAACCATGAGTGGAGAAAAAGTTTTGGTGTTTTCATATTCTCTGAAGAAAGGCCAAGGGTATGTAAAATTTTGAACACCACTGTAGTTGAGTTACACTGCTGCTCACCATTATTGGCACCTCTTATTTTTTCATAGACTGTACAATATCTTCAGAAATAAATGGAAGTGTACCAAAGTTATATCCTCAGGATTTTTTAATTAGTGATCCAAAGTAATACAACAATAAAACATTGTTTTTCAACTTGTTGCAATTTAAAGGAAGAAACAGAATAAGCAGCATATGCAGCAATAAAGGCACCCCTAATTAATACTTGGTTGCAGACCTTTTGGCATTGATGACAGCCTCCAAACTTTTTTTCTTGTAACCAGAGCTGTGGAGTCGGTAAGCCAAACCTGCGACACCGACTCCAACTCCGACTCCACGACTCCGACTCCCACATATATTGCTTATATTTAAGTGAAAAATTTATTGTAGTACAATGTGAACATCAGACATTTAATCATTTCTATGATCCAATAATCAAGATATTTAGATAGATATTATGTTCTATTTATTGGAATACAACTTTAGAACACAAAAAACTGATAAATTGTAAATATGTAATACACTGTATAATATCGATTACATACATACGGTACAGACCAAAGTTTGGACACACCTCATTCAAAGAGTTTTCTTTATTTTCATGACTATGAAAATTGTAGATTCACTCTGAAGGCATCAAAACAATGAATTAACACATGTGGAATTATATAATTAACAAAAAAGTGTGAAACAACTGAAAATATGTCTTATATTCTAGGTTCTTCAAAGTAGCCACCTTTTGCTTTGATTACTGCTTTGCACACTCTTGGCATTCTCTTGATGAGCTTCAAGAGGTAGTCACTTGAAATGGTCTTCCAACAGTCTTGAAGGAGTTCCCAGAGATGCTTAGCACTTGTTGGCCCTTTTGCCTTCACTCTGCGGTCCTGCTCACCCCAAACCATCTCGATTGGGTTTAGGTCTAGTGTCTGTGGAGGCCAGGTCATCTGGCGTAGCACCCCATCACTCTCCTTCTTGGTCAGAAAGCCCTTACACAGCCTGGAGGTGTATTTGAGGTCATTGTCCTGTTGAAAAATAAATGATGGTCCAACTAAACACAAACCGGATGGAATAGCATGACGCTGCAAGATGCTGTGGTAGCCATGCTCGCTCAGTATGCCTTCAATTTCGAATAAATTCCCAACAGTGTCACCAGCAAAGCACCCCCACACCATCACACCTCCTCCTCCATGCTTCACGGTGGGAAGCAGGCATGTAAAGTCCATCCGTTCACCTTTTCTGCGTCGCACAAAGACATGGTGGTTGGAGCCAAAGATCTCAAATTTGGACTCATCAGACCAAAGCACAGATTTCCACTGGTCTAATGTCCATTCCTTGTGTTCTTTAGCCCAAACAAGTCACTTCTGCTTGTTGCCTGTTCTTAGCAGTGGTTTCCTAGCAGCTATTTTACCATGAAGGCCTTCTGCACAAAGTCCCCTCTTAACAGTTGTTGTAGAGATGAGTCTGCTGCTAGAACTCTGTGTGGCATTGACCTGGTCGCTAATCTGAGCTGCTGTTAACCTGCGATTTCTGAGGCTGGTGACTCGGATGAACTTATCCTCCGCAGCAGAGGTGACTCTTGGTCTTCCTTCCTGGGGCGGTCCTCATGTGAGCCAGTTTCTTTGTAGCACTTGATGTTTTTTGCCACTGCACTTGGGGACACTTTCAATGTTTTCCCAATTTTTCGGACTGACTGACCTTCATTTCTTAAAGTAATGATGGCCACTCGTTTTTCTTTACTCAGCTGCTTTTTTCTTGCCATAATACAAATTCTAACAGTCTCTTCAGTAGGACTATCACCTGTGTATCCACCAGACTTCTGCACAACACAACTGATGGTCCCAACCTCATTTATAAGGCAAGAAATCCCACTTATTAAACCTGACAGGGCACACCTGTGAAGTGAAAACCATTTCCGGTGACTACCTCTTGAAGCTCATCAAGAGAATGCCAAGAGTGTGCAAAGCAGAAATCAAAGCAAAAGGTGGCTACTTTGAAGAACCTAAAATATAAGACATACAGTATTTTCAGTTGTTTCACACTTTTTTGTTAATTATATAATTCCACATGTGTTAATACATAGTTTTGATGCCTTCAGAGTGAATCTACAATTTTCATAGACATGAAAATAAAGAAAACGCTTTGATTGAGAAGGTGTGTCCAAACTCTTGGTCTGTACTGTATATATTTGTGTGTGTGTATATATATATATATATATATATATACACACACACACACACACACACACACACTATGTCTTCTCGCCTAAGATAAAGCCTAGATCCTCAGGCTACATTCACACTATGGGCGTAGCCAGGATGAAAATTGGGGGGGGGGGGGGGGGGGGCAGAGCCTCATACTGTTCTGCAGAATTCCATACTGCACACCTCAGCTGCTGCAGAACCTCATACTGCACACCCCTACACTTGAAAATAAAGCCTGCACCTCAAGAAGATGTGGTGGTGAATGCAGTCTATTTATTCCAACTATCAATTGATGTTGATGTGTTAATGAAGACAAGCAATGCCTGTCCTAGGCGTCCTTTTGGGCAGCTATGAGGTGTACCTGACTGGTGCTAAAAAAAAAAAAAAAAAAAAGGAGTGTTAGTCTGTGTGCTATCCGGCTTTCGTTCTTTTTGGTACAGATACGATATGGATAGACAGATATGGATAAATGGATAGATAGAGCAGATATCTAATCTGCTTTTGCTATTGAAAACATTATCTATGAGCTCAAGAACCTTTCAGGTGATGCGGTTTTTTAAACAGCTGATCAGCTTTTGCAACTAAAAAACATATACTCAAAAAACGCAGGAAAAACGCTGTGTGTGAATGTAGCCTTAGATCAGGAATAGAACAGTCATTTATAAGACATTTCATAACTTTCCCAAATTCCTATGAAAAAATATTCAGCACATTCTGCATTGAACTACTGTTCCCAATTTATTATATATTTTAGGAGTCGGTCCATTTTATACCGACTCCACCAAAATGAGCACCGACTCCGACGCCACGACTCCAACTCCACAGCCCTGCTTGTAACCATCTGTAAGCTTCTTGCACTTCTCAGCTGGTATTTTCTCCCACTCTTCCTTTGCAGTTTGTTTAAGCTCTAGACTTTTTCCAGGGTTTTTTTTCACAGTGGCAGATTTCTGCTCACCCCAAAGATTTTCAATGGAATTGAGGTCAGGACTCTTTAATGGCTATTTTAAAACAGTCCATTTTTTTCTTTTTCAACCATTCCTGTGTACTTTATGATGTGTGCTTTGGGTCATTGTCTTGCTGGAGGACCTATAATCTTCGACTCAAAGTTTTCTTACACTGGGTAGGACATTTTGCTCTAAAATCTCTTGATAATTCTCTGATTTCATGATTCCTGTGATACAGTCAAAGGCCTCCAGCACCAGACGCAGCAAGCAACACCACAGCATTATGGATCCTCCACCATGCTTAACTGTTGATTAAGGTGTTTTCTTCCTTATAAGCTTCATTGTGCCATCTGTAAACAAACTGTTGCTTTGCATTGCCAAAAAGATCTATTTTTGTTTCATCTGTCCACAGAACATTTTCCCAGAAGGATTGTGGTTTTTCAGGGTACTCTTTGGCACAGATCAGTCATTCCTTTTCATGTATTTTTTTCAGCAATGTTTTTTTTTTTTTCCTTGGCCTTCGCCAATAAACCTGTTTGATTTAGTGTGCGGCGTATAGTTCTTGTTGAAACAATGATCCCAGACTGTTCCAGGTTGGACTTCAGGTCTTTGGATGTGTTTTTCCTTCGAAGACCTCTTGTCAATTTTTATTTTTACTGCAACGTTCTAGGAGGTTCTTGATGTTCCATGCTTGGCAGACTTAACATATCATTGCGCGCTGTTGAAACTGGGACACTAAAGTCTTTGGAGATGGCCTTATACCCTTTGGAAGGCTTCTGTTTGCTAATAATAGCACTTCTAATGTGCACATACAACTCCTTTGACTTCACCATTGTGACAAAAGAACAGGGCCTACCATGTGGCTTTTTAAAGCACTGAAGTCATCATTCATTGGCTAATTCATGTCACATGGTCACAAACAATTAATCACAGGTGATTGTCATTTGTGATTTACCACAGGGAGTCAAAATGTGATTGCAAACAAATGTAATGTATAGGGTGCCAATACCAATGTCACAGCAAGTTCTAGGTTTTTCTATTTTCCCTTCCCATCGTTTTTTGTTTTAAATTATTGTTTATCATTTGCTCTTTTATATTTAACACAAAGTGCTCTATACAAAGAAACTGTTTTATTTGATTCATTTTCTTTTCAGAAGATATTCTACATTATGTACTTAAACTTCATGGGTGCCAATAGGACTGTACATATTTTGTTATATTTTTTCTATTCTATTTATTTTTTAGGGACCGACTGCACGATATGGCCAGTAATCGCCAGACCAACTAACCTGTACTAATCAGTCAGTGTACCTAGGCTGCCATAGATCTCAGCAGTGCAAACCTTGTTTACACAGGATGATCTTGATCTTTCCAACAGATACACTGCCAACTGTTTATACTGAAAGATAATCGTGATTATCTTGCAGTTATAATGCAGCTTTAGTTTTTAAATATTATATCTTCGGTTAACCTGTTTAATCTATTGCGGAAAGGACTTGACATCCATTTGACATATCAAAACCTACAGGTAGGTCACAGGTTGCGTTAGGATCCTTTCTCCTTCTGGCTTGGGTCATACATGTAGTTTAAATAGACTTTATTATGTTTATTAGTTGGAAAACAAATACAAATTAAATAAAGCTAATTATATATATCCTGCTCATAACTGAAAAATCATCGACTAGTGCCAGATTCTAGGTCCTTGCTTACAATGCACATTTTTTGCCTTTGATTGCCATAGTACATGCTCTGAAGAATGTCAGCAGTGCAAGTATTGTGACTGTTAAGACATGTCTGTATGTGTAGAACCTCTCCAATGAGACGTGAGCGTTGTGATCACAGCGGCTTCCGGATGAGCTGCCTAATATGGTTTGTTACATCCTGCTTCTCATTGCCCATAGGGACAGCTGACGCACTGAGCTTCCAGAGCAGTCCTTGTGATTTCCTAGTCCTTCTTAGATGTGTACAAACATCATATAACCTTAGTCATTACTGCTCCCGATGAAGACTCGTACTATCGGGAGCTTTCATTCATTTTGAAACGTCTGCGTCTGTTCATAATCATGTAGGTGTCATATTGATGGCAAGTCTGCACTGTATTCTTGTCTACAGCTATATGATAGTCTATCATTTGTATTACAGTGCTTTTATCTTTAGAAATCCGGTCATTGCTCATTATACTGATGTTATCTTTTTAAAGAATTATGGATAATATAAGCGCCTCTTTTCTGTGCGAGATGCCCTGCAGACTGATCACCCTAAAATCCTTTTCCACTTATTTATTTGTACTAGTTCAGGTCCTATTCTTTTTCAGCCAGAGGATTCAAGCTGTGACATATACTTGATCTGTGTGATTGGCTCAGCCTGTTGTCATAGCTACTAAAGTGTGGCTGTCATTGACGCTTCATGTGTTCACTTCATCCTTACATGCTCTGCCTGATTTATTTGGAAGGTTTCATTGGTATGGGTACACAGTTGCATTATGTAATTTTTCTAGGTCTTTTACAGTATACATTAAGTTATTACTTGCGACTGTCACATTGAGAATACACTTTCAGATCTTTCTTGTTCAGAATTTCGCCCTTGTACAGTCCTTTCATAATATATATTTGAAGGTTATTGTTCAGTTGAGCAGCTCACCAATCTGCAGTCTCATTACTACCTAGTTTTTGCTCAGGGCGGGCACTTCTCTTTGAGAGACAGTCCTTTGGAGTATAATGAACACGGACCAAACTGGAAAGGATGAAAAGCACAAAATACGGTCTTATCTGGGTTATAATTGTTCAGAGAACATGTTCAGTGTTGCTCACCTGGTTTGGTTGTGTTCACACAACCACTGATAGATTTTAAGTTTGCTGCAGACTCACAGGGAGCTTCTGAAGATAAAAACTGGAAACATAAGGGTTAATCAGTGCTGCCGTTGAAGAAGAATGAAGAGATGTAGAATCCAATTGTAAGCAGTTTATTCGTCAACGCGTTTCAAAGCTTCACAACTTCTTCATCAGGACAAGCCATGATATACCTGATGCAGTTGTAAAACTTTGAAACCATTGACGAATAATACAGCTTGCATTTAGATTCTACAGCTCTTCATTGTTCGTCAACGGATGCGCAGATTAAGCCATTTGTTTCCAGTCCTGGTGAATAGCACAGCTGTAGCGTTAGCAAAACTATAAAGCTCAGCATAAGTTCTGCTGTAACACACTCAGCTATCTGTGGTTTGCTCTGAGTCTACACTGATATCACTGTATTTGCGTCTAGAAAGCTCAGTGCCTTTGAACAAGCACACCGCTCCGGACAGTGTGAGCCATGATGTTGGGTGCCATGGATTGTAATTCTATGGAGTTGATGAGAGTAGCTTGGTCAGAAGCTGAGAGGATGAAGAGCACCTACCTTCTATGTAGGAAACAGTAGTGGCAGGTATGTTAGTGGCAGGTATGTTAGAAGTTAACTCCTCTCCTGGAGTATAACTACTGTGCACTCCAGGGTCTGAGCAGACAAGCTCCATGGAAACCAACTCTACACTATGTAAGATAAAAGCTCTCATTGCAGAATTACAAATAGAATAAGTCAGTCAGTTGCAAATTTGCGTATTTTCATGCAAACTAAAGAAAGTTAATAACGTTAGTATACCCCTTTAAAAGTAATGTATCACTAGGTATTGATGCATATTCTTTTTTAATAGTTTATATTCAGATCCTAGACCTTTTTTTTTTCATTCTTGCTCATTAACTTTTATGTAAGACAGTGTTCTATGTATGATCTTTTGATCTGTACAGAGACTGTTGTGCATGAAGGGAAACGAGATGAGCTGTGTCCATCACCTAATGGTTTAATGTGGTTTTATATGTGTACTAGCTGAAGAGCCCGGCGCTGCCCGGGCAGAGTAACTAACTACGGTTAATTATAACAAATTATAAAGATTATATAATCTCTGAGTGTATAGCCCAGCACACTCCGCATAGACAGATTCACTATTCCACAGCATCCCATCAGCCTGGGGTCAGAACCAGAGCGCTGAGTGGAACGGTCCTAACTTCCATACCGGGGGTCCCTTTAAGAGAGGCCTGGGGTCAGAACCAAAGTACTGGATGGATTTGCCCTGACTTCCATACCAATGATCCCTTTATTATAAGCCTGGGGTTAGAATCAGAGAGCAGAGTGGATTTGCCCTATCTTCCATACCAGAGATCCCTTTAAGAGAGGCCTGGGGTCAAAACCAGAGCGCTTAGTGGAATTGCCCTAGCTTCCGTACCGGGGATCCATTCAAGAGGGGCCTGGGGTCAGAACCAAAGCGCTGGATGGATTTGCCCTGACTTCCATACCGGAGATCCCTTTTAAGAGGGAAGATGTGCCTATGGGGATGGAGGATGTGTGCTGGGTATATGGGCACGGGAGGGGGTGATTCATTTGTCATGTGCTCTCTGCTCCTCTCTGGGAGCTTATGTTCCTGGGGATGCTAGATTTCTCCCACCATGTCAGTGTCTGCTGAGGCGTTGTGGAGTGGGAAAACTGTTGCTCATAGCAACCAATCACAGCTCAGCCTCTTTTAATCTGGTCTGGTGAAATGAAAGATGCTTCGTGATTGGTTGGTGATACACACACGCATACATTCAGTTATATATGTTGGTGTCCGTTTTCAATAGTAAACTCATTTTGTCACAGACAGATTTGCAGTGAAAAGTATCTGTGCAGAACAGGTAGTGTAGTAATAGGCTAGCATTTATTTGCCAAATTTTCTAGCAATACTCTATAATGACATGGTGCTGCAATTGTAGTGTAAATGATAAGCAGGATAATTTAAATGATAAATATACAAAATTATATAGTATTATGTGCTGCTCCTGATTCACATGACAAATCCAGCATGGGCTTTTTAGAAGCTCTGTGGCAGAAATCCAAAACTGAAACATGTCCAGCTTATCTGTGCATGGATTAACCCCAGTGTAATTCAATGAGCTAATTCACAGTGGTTCATCATGAAATCCATGGCAATACTATACATGCTCTGGATTTTAAAATCCACTTTGTGTTTATTACTTTGCATGCATATTTCCTTGAGAATGTGAATAGACAGGGGTGGGCTATTAATTTTCCCAAGGGGCCACATGAGAGATTGTGACTGCTGTGGAGCACCGAACCAATATGCTGAAATTAACTTTGCTCAAGAAAGCACACAGCCATTTTTTTATACCGATTCCTGTAAATATAACCGCTGTTATGTTCGGTTCGTTAGGATTACAGGGTCACCAAATATGTCCATGTTATTTGCTGATTAGTGATGCTTAGTATTAACAAAAAAAAATATTAAAAATTACTTTTTTTTATTATCAAGTGTTTTTATTTATTTTTTTTTTTTAAATATTTTATAGGATGAAAAGATTTCTTAGTGTGTGTGTGTCCATGATCAGGATTTGCTGCAGTTCTGACGCTGTGTATTTATGCAGCATCAAAAACTCAGCAGCCAGATGTTACTTCATTGTGGATGGGATTCATGTCCACTATGCGTGTATGTGCAACCATGGGTTTACGGGCCGAGCATGTCAATTTTTCTGTCCAGGACTCTACTTTCCGCAATAGTAATGTCAACAATAAGAATGTGTTTGGATGCGGCAAATCCGCATGGTTCAGTGAACACATGCAGATTTACCTGTGTGATTAGAATGCAGCGTTTTGGACACAGCGAATACACACTGCGTCCAAAGCGGTGCTAATTCCTGAACCTTGGAGCGTAACCTTATCCCCCCTCTATGATAAAGTATATCCATTGTACAAAGCAGTGTATTCCTTTGAGTATAATCTGCCTGTAGACGGCTCCTAGAATACAGATCATAATGACCTCGCTAGAGCCTGTGGCTCAGCAGCTTATGGCTGTGTGCACACGGTGCATTTTTGATGTGTTTTCTCAGCAGTTTTTCCGCATGTAAATGGGCCTAAAATGCTATGGAATCCTTATGAAAGCTAATTCAATGACAGTCTTGAAGTGTTTTGCACATGATCAGTAAATTTCGTTCGAGTATTTGCAGTGTGTTTTTTTTCTGCAGCATGTCAGTTCTTTGTGTGTTTCTCCAGCGTTTTTCACCCATTGACTTCAATCAAGTCTGTGAAACTCACAGCAAAAACACAGGTATAATAATGTTTGCAGATTTGCTGTGTTTTTGTTTGCATTTTCACGTACTTCCTCTTGTGTTTCCCATGCTGTCATCTGTGTGACAGCATGGGAAACAATGGCTTGGAGGTTCTTATCGGCAGTAACGCTACCACCAGTAAGACCGTCGGTCAGAGCGCTGCAAGGGCATGATGTCCGTGTGACCTGTAGCGGTGACCTGCGTTAAAACGCTTACCGCAGGTCATCAGACGTGGGCTGATGAGACTACTCCTTCCATTGGGCTACTTCTTCTGTCACTGATAACCGTGATATCAGGAACCGCTGATGGGAGACATAGTCTCATCAGCTGAAGTCTGTGCTCACAGTGGGAAGAGCAAGACTAAGCGCCAGATTTGGCACGTTATAGATGCACCTTTTCTGGGGCGGCTGAGAGCTGATGTTTTTAGTTTGGGAAGGGGCCAATATCCATGGCCCTTTCCTAGGCTATTAATATCAGCCCTCAACTGTCTGCCTAGCCTTTGCTGGTTAGGGGGGATACTGTCAATTTTTTTCTGGGCTCCCCCTGTAAATTAGCAAGTAAAGACTAATCAAACAGCTGTGAGCTGATATTAATAGCCTGGGACGTTCATGGCTATTGGCTTCTTACCAGAATATTAACATGAGCCGTGGCTTTCCCTCTGCTAGTTAGGAAAATTACGTGGGAGCTCACGCTTTTTTTTTTTTTTCTTCTTTTTTTTCTTCAGAATTATCAGTTGCTGTTTGATTACAGCCTATGTAGGTTCATTCTGTTGCTGCTCCTACATAGGCTGGTGACAATGTGTATGTGTGTTTGTGTGAGTTTACTATCGGCTTAGTAATGAGGGTGTCTGGCTAACGCCTCTTCATTACTAAACCTAGGGCTTGGTGTCGATGACTGCTGCTGAAATCAAGCTGTAATCCCATTACCCTGATCCCCGTGCATGAGAATGAAAAACGTGATGTTGAACCAAGAAATTACATCACAAAACTTTTTTTTTAAAAAGCCTTCATTGCTGTACAAAAACGCATACAAAATCGCACCAAAAACATGCGTTTTTCCTGTCAAGAGATGCAGAAAGAGAAAAAAACAGCCAACTCACGTGCAGCGGCATGTGGCATGCAGAAGTATGGAACCCATGTAGTAACACGTGCAGCAATCAGAAGAAAAAAAAATAGTTCCAGCTTATTTAAAAAGTCCAAATTTTATTTATAAAAAAATTAAAAATAAATGTTGGCAGATAATAATTTCTCAAAGCGGGCATTTGAGTGTTTGAAACGCGTAGCCACACATGATGTGTGCATTATTATCTGCCATCATTTATTTTTAATTTTTGATAAAATTTGAACTTTTTAAAGAAGCTGGAACATTTTTTTTTCTTCTTAGGCTAGTTTAACACTAGCGTTTTTTAGCGCTGCGCTTCGTGCGCAACAGAAACGCATTCAAAAAACGCATCATGCGTTTTGCATGAGTTTGCGTTTTTTTTAGGCGCATGCATTTTAACCAGGTCCAAGCCATGTTAACTCTTAAAACGCATGCGATTTTAAACTCAGGTGTGCGTATCTCCATGCGCACACCTGCGTTCCCATAGACTGTAATGTGATTTTTTTTTTTTGCGCTTTCCGTGCGCATGCGTTTTTTGACACATGTCGGACTGACAAAAAATGCAACAGGTTGCGTCCGGCGCCCCTAGGCGCACATTATAAAAAACGCATGCGCACGAAAAAGCATACGAACGCGTGCATGCGCTAGACCATGCACCCCCATGTTAAAGATAGGGGCGCAGGACGCATGCGCATGGATGCGCACAAAGCGCAGCGCTAAAAAACGCTAGTGTGAAACCAGCCTAAGAGATGCAGAAACCTTGCAGAAATTTCTGCAAGCAAATACTCAACGTGCGCACATAGCCTAAAGCACCTTTCTATAATGTTAAGACCTAGGGGACTCACAAAAAAATGTTTGTAATTGCTTATTATTTTTAATACTTTCATAGGAACAAAGAAAATATTTTTCTTCACCTCAGTGTACAGGCACCATAAAAACACATTGTTATATACACAATGTATTTCTATGGATACGTATACTTTGCTTCTGAGTTCATTGCCTGCAATATTGAGGTCAAGATAACCAAATTCTCCTACGGATAACCAAATTCTCCTATCTCTACCATTGGGAGACCAGATAACAGGAGGAAGAGGAAGTGAACATATAATTTAATTTATGCACTCAGTAGAGGGAAGTAGCCCTGCCCCCCGAAGAGGAGGAGCTACGGGAGCGATGAAAACGTCGGAGAGGTGAGTATGGAAGCCGGGAGAACAGCTGAGACGTGACTGGACTGAGCCCTCAAATCAGAACAGTCCTGCCGAATCTGGGGCAGTTGGAAGCTATGCTTAAACCCTTGCTGACCCTAGACGTATCCATAAGTCCTGGTTGGGAAGGACTTCCCGACCTTGGACATATGGATACATCATGGCACACGATCACCACCGAGTGTTCAGCCAGTGAATATGACAGCTGCAATCCGGCTCTCACTTGCAGGAGCGGTGCCCGCATGGCTCCCGGAGGTTTAACTACATAAATGCTGCAATTTATATTATAAGTCCTGTAAAGGCTGATGTAAAAAAGTTATAAAAAATTTAAAAAATGTTTTCAAAAATAATTAGAAAATTATATTTTTTTTTTGTACCCATAAATTAGTAAATTTGTATTTTATGTAAAAAAAATAAAAAGTACACACATTTTTGGTATCGCAAGTCTCTTTGGATAAGTCTCTATGAGCAATCCACATCTTGCCATTGTGATTTTTGCCCATTCCTCAAGGATAAACTGCTCCGTCTTTTTAAAGTTGGATGGTTTCCTCTGGTGAACAGCAATCTTCAAGTCTGACCACAGATTCTTAATTGGTTTTAGGTCTGCGCTTTGACTAGGGCACTCCAAAACATTTACACCTTTCCACTTAAACCACTCAAGTGTTGCTTTAGCAGTTTTCTTTGGGTCATAATCTTGTTGGAAGGTGAACCTCTTGCTCAGTATCATATCACTGACAGACTGAAAAAGGTTTTGTGTAAGAATATTTCTGTATTGTGCACATCCATTCTCCCCTCAACTCGGACTATTTTCCCTGTCCCTTCTGGCAAAAAACATCCCCATAACACGATGCTGCCACCACGATGTTACACTGTGGAGATGGTGTGCTTGTGGTGATGAGCTGTGTTGGTTTGAGCCAACGCATATCTTTGACCTTTGTCACTAAAAATACAAGTTTGGTCTCATAAGATCACAGCATCTTCATCCATACAGTAGGTGGAGTGTCCCACATGTCTTTTGGCAAACTCAAAACAAGCCTTACAATTTTTGTTGGTAAGTAAAGACTTTATTCTGCCCACTCTTCCACAAAGACCACCTTTGTGGAGTGTATGACTTGTGGTTGTATAAACAGATACTTCAGTCTCTGCTTGGGAACTCTGCAGCTCCTTCATTGTTACCTTTGGTCTCTGCTTCCTTGGGCTGAGAATTTTGGTAGGCTGCCCTCTCTTGGCAGGATTGTTGTGGTATCATGTTCTTTCCATTTGATAATAGATTTGATGGTGTTCCGAAGGATCATCAGAGATGGAGATATTTTTTTTTTTTTATCGCTGAACCCTGACTTGTGCTTCTCAACAACTTCGTCCCGACTTGGAGATCTCCTTGGTCTTCATGGTGTTTTTTGGTTAGTGGTGCCTCTTGTTTAATGGTGTTGCAGCCTCTGTGGCCCTTCAGAAAAGGTGTGAATATACTGACAGACCATAAGACACTGAGGCTATGTGCACACGCTGCGGTTTTTGCTGCGGATCTGCTGCGGTTTTGGCCGCTGCGGATCTGCAGCAGTTCTGCGGACAGTGTACAGTAGCATGTAAGTATGTGATTTACTTTCTGCTGTGCACATGCTGCGGATTTTCAAGTGCGGAAAAGCTGTGGTTTTGAATCCGCAGAAAGAACTGACATGTCAATTTATTCTGCGGATTCCGCTGCGGTTTGCCACCTATTTCATTGTCCAGGTGTCAAACCGCAGGTCATTTTACCTGCGGATCCGCAGATACAAATCCGCGGGTGAATCCGCAGCGTGTGCACATAGCCTTAGATTTCACACTGGTTGACTTTCTTTCACCAATCATGTGTCTTATGAAGGTAATTGCTTGCACCAGAAACTTTTAGAGGTTTCATCACAAAAGGGGTGAATACATTTGCACATGCCACTTTTTAGTTATTTGATCCCATACATTTAATTTATGGCTATATTTTTCTCACTTTCCCAATTTAGACTATTTAGTGCTGTTGCAGCACACAAATCGTATTAGAAAATAGTTTAAACACAGGCTATGTTACGGACTGGATGATGTCAGTGTGTGCATGGGCAAGCCCCCTCGGCAACGGAATTCGCAACTCCGGATGTAAATCCAGATTCTCCTGAATCTTTATTTTATGGGGAATATATAAACTAAAACACTCAAAATCTCTTTATAACTGAAAAACGCTTGGCAATTTAATCCGCTCATATCGATGTTATTTCTTATAATTACATGGTTTATGGATTCTTGATGTTGTGTACAGTATAGTCTTTGTATTTGGAGAATCTTTGTATTCCAGATTTCATTGTCAGCCAACATCAGATTCTATTTTTGTCGCCTAACTTCAGGTACAATAAAATCCGATAAATCTGCATGACTGTCCTGCACAGGCCATAAAATATTTAACCATGCAGTTGAATTTTTCCGTCCTTTCCTTTATTTTTAGCTACGGACCCTGTTAACATGTAACAGTAAATCATGGAAATGATGTAGCTTCTAAATTTACCTTTTCCTTTCTTGCATAACAGATCAATACTTCATAATCTGCTAACCATCATCTAAAATGGCTCTATAGGATCTATGTTATTTCTTTGCAGAATAATTAGAGTAAACTCTGCAATGTGTTAGTTCTATAAACTCGAGCGGATACACATGACTGTGAGGATTACACATGTGCTTTTTCATTCACATATACCAAATCATATTGTTAGAACGCCATGATGGCTTACCATCTGACCTACATAAAAGCAGACCTCACGCTTCAAACTCTATAGGATGAGTAACCCTTTCACGGTTGGGCTACATTTACACGTTCAGTATTTTGCTTCAAATAAATAAGTATATTATACCAGATTCATATGCTCTGAACCCAAAAAAATGTAAGCGATGCAAATTTTTTCTGCCTGTTCATTGTTGTTGCACATTCGCTCCATTCTATAATAAAGGAATCTGTGTGCACAGTAAATTTCTGCCGTGGGTTTGCCTAAGGCAAATTTGACCCATGTGCACCCATGGAAGTGTGCCTTCATGGCCAAGCATCTTATCATATTCAAAGTAATTGCATAAAATGGCAAATTTTAGGAGGATGGTTTATAATCATTTTCTGGTACTTTTAATGGGACTTTCGGCAATTTATACAAATCTTTGGTAAATGCACACAGTTTGCAATTGGCAGCCACCGTTCCCCACCTAAGTATTTCTTCCTAATCGTGTACCACCAAAAACTTATTTTGGTTGTTGTCGTCATAAAGTATTATCCTTTTTGCTTGCCCAAGCAATCCCGGGGGGCGTTGTGTGTGGGGGGTATTTCCGCATTGCCTGTTACTAGCGTCATTATTGCTTTTGCAGCACCTTTGGGAACCCCGATTTCTTCTAAGAACTAC
The DNA here is from genome assembly GCF_039654945.1 of Dendrobates tinctorius. Classification (NCBI taxonomy): domain Eukaryota; kingdom Metazoa; phylum Chordata; class Amphibia; order Anura; family Dendrobatidae; genus Dendrobates; species Dendrobates tinctorius. The sequence goes on from NW_027361703.1 coordinate 68,512,097, forward strand.
GTGTGTGTTATGTACGTACATACATACATGTACATTAATATGCTCGTTGCAGGTTTTGTTGCTGCAGGAAAGGAATGGTGTTGCTATAACAACAGCCATGGAAGAAGAGATATTAGAAGCAATCGGCCTTGTCTCAGCCTGAAAAAGCTGATAATATAAAGCCATATATTGCCCTAAGATTCTTTTAAAATGTGTAAATAAAAAAAAATTATTTTTAAGTACCGTATTTAGACATTAAAATCCTATTCGCAAATAGAAATGTACATACGGTAAATGCCAAATAGATTTACTGGTAGAGTACCTTGTGCCCAGTGGTTTTACTCACTTCAGTCCATAGCCAGCCTGTAGCTGTAAGGGCAGGAATCTAGCCTTGGGAAAGCTCCAAGCACCCAACTAATGCAAGAAGATTGTCCTATTGACATGCAGGACCAGCTTATCTACAATATAGGTTTCTGATATTTTTTATAATAAGAATTAATGGACTTTGTGTACAGTGATGAAGGCCACAGCCGCCTGTCGGGAATAATCCTTCTATCTACTACTGGGTGAAGAACAATACGAGATGTGAGCTCTTTCCTCCCTGCTTCTTTACCCTCTGCCTTCAGGACCTAAACAGATTTGCCCATATCTGTGCAGGTCTTGCACATCTCTGCACACATTTGTGCCTTTAGAGGATTATGTACAGTTCTGTGACGAGTGCTGCCGCCTGCCGTCCTGTTAACACGGCTGTATAACACAGCAGCAAATCTAATTTACAGCAAATCGTTGTCCTATTCCGTCGACCGGTTTATCCTGAAGAGTGGTTACAGGACAAGTAGCCTGCTATGTGGGCGAACATTTGGGGACATGGTCACAGGGGGTGAAAATGACGCTTAGGACCAGGATCCTAAAGACTGGCATTTTGTATTGTAGTCTTGATGAAGAGTCCTCTTGATGAAATTGGCTCGTCTTTCAGCTGCTGCATACCACAGATTGGAGTATATTTCTGCTGTAATGTACAACACTTTTGTGGTCCAGGATAGGTGTTAAAAAACTAACAGTGGCTCATGTTTTTGTGCAAGTCTTAGTTTTGTCTAAATGCTTAATGCGGTAATTCTTGTGACAACTGTTTGCTGAATCAGGGCCTTAGTTCTTTTTGGGGGGTCGGGGGGGTGAATCAAGGTTATTACTCATAACTTCAAAAATTTTTTTCCTCTTTGTAAAAACCTGAGCCCCATTACTGTATGTATGCAGTGCATGTAAGTGGCAAAATGCTACATGTAGAACAGTAATGAGAACAATTGGATCGTTGGTGTGTGAGACAGACGTGTAAATTCTAGCACAAGAACGAGTTCAGGAACTCTTTGAAGAAAGCCAACAGTTTCTTTAACTGTGATAACATACTATTTCAGGCTTTAATAAATGTAACTATTAGTATAGCTGCTTCATGTTAGTTCTGTTTTACTAGTATATGGGTAACTTTACGTTGTGGTAGTTTGATTAGGAAAGCATCATTAAAAGAAAAACTCTCTACTTGTTCTTTTAGGCCGGAGGCTCAACAGAAAGTTCCATCCACTCCTCCACCTCCCCCACCACCTCCTCCACTACCTGAGCCGGCACCACCTGAGCCAGAGGAAGAGATTTTGGGCTCCGATGATGAAGAACAAGAAGACCCTTCTGATTACTGTAAAGGTGAGAGCTCTACAAGTTAGGCCATAGACATCTGTTTCACATACGAGTTTTTCACAGAATGTGTGCGCATTGTAGTCAGATTGACTGTTCACTTGTCCATGTATTTTGTGAACCGTGTGTCTGCAAAAAAATAATGGAGTCTTGTCCGTTTCTGTTGGCACAAAAAACTTGAAAGCCTTCAGATTCTATCGTAGTTGCATTCTAGTACTGTTTGCTTTTCTTGTTTTGATAGGAGAAGCTTTAGAAACCATCATTTTTTCTTGCATATGAGATAATCTGATGAAACGCGGAGAGTAAAAACAGGTACTCTGATCAAACTTTGAGGATATGTGTTTAACCCCTTCACCACCTTTGACGTACCTGTATGTCAAAAGTAATGTCCCTTCCTTTAATGTGGGCTCATTCGCCGAGCCTGCGTCTTTCCCTTAACATGATGGCTGACATAATCAGCCGTCAAGTGCCTCTAACAGCCTCTGGTGGATCAGTGCTCTGCCCATGGCTGTTAACCAGTTAAAGGGAATCTGTCGGGTGATTTTTGTGTCATATCCTGATATAGGACTTCGGCAGCCCTTTCAGGATATATAACTTTTGTTTCTCTATGTTGCCCCATTGTGTTGCTATAAGACCTGGACAAATTTATTGTCTTGCGTCTGCAAGCCAAACATATGTAAGTTGCAAATGAATATTGACCCATTCACCGTCCCATAATCCTGCCCACCCCTCTACACTGGCGTCGGCGATTCTGTCAGACTGCGGTATGGCCGAGAATCGATCACATCGCAATCTTCGTACTGACGATCACCTCTGCTGAGCTGAGTGACTGCTGCATAGAAATACATTCTGTCACACTCAGGGCAGGAGAGCAGACACCAGTCCGAGGATTGGGATGCTATCCTCGAGTTTGGATTCATAGAATCATAGAATGGTAGAGTTGGAAGGGACCTCCTGGGCCATCTGGTCCAACCCCCTGCTCAAAGCAGGATTCGCTAATCATCAGTCAGAGTGCTGAGTTACTATCAGTGATGCCGGCCGGGAAGGATGAGCTGAAATATGGGCGGGGGAAGGGGTGAATATTTATTTTGCCTTTACGTGCACATCGGTACACTATGTGGTAAAATGAACGATGTCAATCAAAAGTACAAATAGTCCCGCGAACAACAAGCCCTTATATGGCTACATGACCAAGAATATAAAAAAAATATTGCTCTTGGAAGAAGGGGAGGAAATAACGGAACAAGAACAAAACAGAAAATCGTCGGGTAGTGAAGGTGTTAATACACGGAACATCGATCAGGTATTTCATGTATGAGAAAAGAAATGGATTCAATGAGACCTTTCACCATCTATTAGGTATTTGGCAAATGAAGACCAATTAAGTAGCATTGAGAGGAAAAAGTTGTTGAATCTCCTCATCTTAGTGTTAGTTCTGACATTACCGGAACAAAAAAAAAATGCTATAATTATATGTCAGGCTAAATTAGTAATGGAAGTGTTATGCTGATAACATTACTGAATCAGGGAACTCCATTTAAGTAGGGTTTAGTACGATGTGTTACTGATCCCTCTGTGCGACTAGGAAATGCAGTCAGCCTGTCCACACATGATGGTCAGCGACCGCCCATCTGCAAACAGGTAGCTGATCATTTACTTTAGGTATATTGGGCACAGTAGACTGTGAGCTGTACTTTACGGGATTTAGTTGGAGATTTGCACTTCAATCCTGAAATATTCCTGACCGTGTGAACCGTCAATGCTTTTTGTCCTAATTATATTTTTTTGTAGAAGACCCTTGGTTAATTGGAGAATCCCAAATTAACATCCAGAGGGTTGATTCAAGATGGCAACCCTTCTTATTTGGGCTAGAGTTACACTTTATCCCTTTTATCATTATTTGGACAAAACAGACTTCATCAGTGGATGCATACTTAAATTGACAACATGTAGTATTATAGATTTGTGATATCACCAGAGTTAGTTGTGATGAGAGTTTTTCTTGCTGCTTTGGTTTCATGTTAACACATTGATGTATACGCTTCACTATTTATTTGCCAGTGGCTACATGTCTGCAAGGTTTATCGACTGGATACGCCATTCCAAGAGCTTGTAGTCAAGCAATTTTCTAAACGTTCCTCACTTATATAGCACCATTAATTTCCACTGCGCTTTACAAACACCATTATCGCTATCCCCTTTGGGGCTAACTATCTAAATTTCTGATCTGTATTTTTTGGGGGGGAGAATGGAAGGATACTAGATCACCCAGTGGAAATCAACACAACACAAGAAGAAACTCCTTGCAGATGTTGTTCTTGGTGTGGTTTGATCTCTCGGCACCAAATTATTGGTGCATCAGCTGGTGCTTGGGATTTGTTCACCCCAGCAATAGATGAACAAGATTAAATAATTGAATTCTGCAGAACTTGATGGGAATGATTAATCCTAGGAGAAAGTATTCATATCACTGTTAGGGCGCATACACACCTCCTTGTTTTACATTCCATGTAACAGACTGCTTGGCCATCAAACGCGCGTCTCCTGACCCAAACTAACAGCCTTCTAGGCATATATGAGGCTGTTAGTTTTAGCCCTGGAGACTTGTGGTTACTTTTGGCATTGCGGTCTGTACACTTAGGGGGTGACGTGTACGTCATCAGCTGTCCAGTGCAGTTACATAAGGCTTCATACAGATGTCTGTTTTCCTCACATACGAGAAAAACAGTTTTATTATATTGATCATGGTTTGATCAGAATGTGGTCCAAGTGAGATCAGTTTTTCTCGTACATGGAGAATAAAAAAAAAGTTCATCCATCTTCTCCTTTCTGACAGTCTGTCCAATATTTTTATTTTTCTATGACCTATAGAATTGCATTGCTAATTTTCATCCAACCCTCTGATCAAAATCAAACATGCCTACACTGTTTTCTGTGGTCCACAAAAAATTACAGACATATGAATGGCCCCATAGACTTTCACAGGTACGAGTGGTGTCCGTGAAAACCCCGGATAGCGCTCATAAGCAAAAAATGGATGTCTGAGTGCGCCCTAAGGTTCTTATTAGTTTACTAGATGGTGGACCAATTCTAACTCTTCGGGTATTCTAGAATATGTATGCAGTTTATTTTTTAAGATTAAATAAAAATGCAATAATGCACCCCCCAATCCTGATATGTATGGTTCTCTCACCCCCAATCCTGATATGTATGGTTCTCTCACCCCCAATCCTGATATGTATGCTACCCCTCAACCCCCTATCTTGGTATGCATGGTCCCCTGACCCCCCAATTCTGGAATGCATGGTCCTCTCACCCCCAATCCTGGTATGCATGGTCCTCTCGCCTCTCTTTCCTGGTATGCATGGTCCTCTTACTCCCCTTTTGGGGTATGCATGGTCCCCTCACCCCCCAATCCTGGAATGCATGGTCCTCTCACCCCCCAATCCTGGTATGCATGATCCTCTCACCCCTCTATCCTGGTATGCATGGTCCTCTTACCCCCTTTTTGGGGTATGCATGGTCCCCTCACCCCCCAATCCTGGTATGCATGGTCCCCTCACCCCCCAATCCTGGTATGCATGGTCCCCTCACCCCCCTTTCCGTGTAGCCGCGACCAATCAGCGTTGCGGCCCTGTAGCCGCGACCAATCACTGCCGCGGCCCTCTAGCAATAAAAAAAAAAGTTATTCTCACCTTCCGACGGCCTCCTGTCTTCTTTCCACGCGCCCGGCCTCGCGTTCCCAGTAATGCTTTGCGGCTTAGACCGCTGATGACGTCGGTCTTCTTTCTCGCTCTCGCGAGAGTGACGTCGGCCTTCTTTCTCGCTCTCACGAGAGTGACGTCATCAGCGGTATAAGCCGCAAAGCATATTACTGGGAACGCAAGGCCGGGCGCGTGGAAAGAAGACAGGAGGCCGTCGGAAGGTGAGAATAACCTTTTTTTTTCTTTTTTTTATTTTAATTCTCTTTTTTTTACAGATTAAGGCCTGCGCCTGATTGAGCGCTGCGCCCGACTGCGCCAGCAGGCGCAGCTTACCGTTACAAACAGCTGCGCCTGACGCTGATTGGTTGCGGCCTGGCAGTTTTGGTTACAGACAGACATAAGGCGTGTGTATATGTGTGTGTATATATAGCCCTGGTTTTATTCTGCGTGGCACCCTAGGTATATTGATCATCTTTTTGAAATTACCTTAGTGAAAAGGAACATAGCAGTCTGCTGGCCTAACTAAAATGAATGTGATTTATAATAGACATGCTAAATCGGGTACTTTTTTTTTGCCTATTGTGAATGTAAGCAGTGAGATAGAACAATATCACAGCAGGTAGTAAGAGATACCAGCATGCACAGAGAATTAACGTGCAATGTTTCATTGTAGACATTGTGTAAGGTCTTGTCTTTTTGTGTCTTAATAATAATGTATTTATACATTCAGAATTATTTTCTTTTTTGTGCTACTCAATGGGGTTTAAATTTTAAGGTCTTCACAGTAAATCCACTGAATCTATAGCATCACTGAACGCTGGAAACAGCTATTGCCCATCAAAATCTGATTCTACACTTCCCAGTGTAAATGGGTCAAGCTTTCCATTAAAGTTTGAGTAGTCGTCAATGATACTATTCATTCCTTCCTTGTTAGTGTTTTTGCAGCTAAATATTCGCTGTAAATATTGCTTAACATTTTGGGGAAGTTTTTTTTTAATAGATTTCTATTTTTAGAAGAATTAATTAGTGTTATTGAGGTGGTACACATTGATGATTTTTTTTTATATATAATGTTTTCAATATAATTACTTAAAAGAAGTAAAAACAATCGACTGTGGTGATCAGGTTTCTTTGTTTTCTGAGAAAGTGTCATGGGTTACTGGAAGGGAATACAGCGTTTTCTCTGTCTTGCCTTCCATCTGTATTGTATTGTACCTGTCAGTGTTATGTGACTAATTCGTAACTTTAGAAGCTGAACTGAAACTATTGCAACATCATTGTATTAATGAGAACACATTACCTATTTCCTTTTTAAATGGGTTAATTCACAAACAAAGTACATTTTAATTAACAGATCTTTGAATAATAAAAGTCCTACAATTGGTTATGTTAAAAGATATATTTCTGTACTGCGATAATCTTATAAATGTGACTCTGCTATGTACTGTATAATGGCTGTGTGAAACTATGCAGAGCTGCTCCAGTTCATGGTCAGGAGTGAAGCATAAGTTACTTTTTATAAGGGTTGGCTCACATCTGTGTATCTAAAAATGCTCAGTGTCAGCCAGAGAAGTAGGCTAGTGTCATATACAGTGGGTACAGAAAGTATTCAGACCCCTTTAAATCTTTCACTCTTTGTTTCATTGCAGCCATTTGATAAATTCAAAAAAAGTTCATTTTTTTTCTCATTAATGTACACTCTGCACCCCATCTTCACTGGAAAAAGCAGAAATGTAGAAATTTTTGCAAATTTATTAAAAAAGAAAAACTGAAATATCACATGGTCATAAGTATTCAGACCCTTTGCTCAGTATTGAGTAGAAGCACCCTTTTGAGCTAGTACAGCCAAGCAACCAGTTTTTCACACCTGGATTTGGGGATCCTATGCCATTCTTCCTTGCAGATCCTCTCCAGTTCCGTCAGGTTGGATGATGAACGTTGGTAGACAGACATTTTCAGGTCTTCAGAGATGCTCAATTTGGTTTAGGTCAGGGCTCTGGCTGGGCCAGTCAAGAATGGTCACAGTTGTTCTGAAGCCACTCCTTTGTTATTTTTGCTGTGTGCTTAAGGTCATTGTCTTGTTGCAAAGCCACAAAAGAAGACTAAAGCCTCCAAAAATTTAAATTACACAGCAGTCTTCTTTTGTGGCTTTGCTATTAGTTTAGTGTAGGGACTTGCATGTGTGGGGATCCTTGACGTGGATTGCGAGCTTGCTTTTTATTTGGCCAAAATATCAACCAATACCTCACTATTTTAGTGTATTTTGTGCACTGTATTTTTTGGGGTGCAGCCAAGCCCAAATCCGTCTGGTCTTGTATGAGGGGTGTTCACACTGGGATACATTGAGGGTGTGCTGGCCAGCCCGCCTAATCGAATAGTAGGGGCGTGACTAATAGGCTGTGAACCAGGCATTGTGCAGTAACCTTATGTGAACAGCGCCCTATGCGGGCCTTCATTGTGCAAATGTGTACTGAGCAGTCGCTCCCTCCAGGAATGGGTAGGTGGAGAGTGGCTGTTAATTTAGTATTTTGCACCTGTGTTGCTAACATCTTGCTATATGGGCTGACTGCACCCTGCAGTGCATTTGTTCTAAGATCTGGGCAGGTAAGCTGTGCTGCCTTTTTTTCTGCTGTGTAATTTAAATCATTGTCTTGTTGGAAGGTGAATCTTTGGCCAAGTCTGAGGTCCAGAACACTCTGGAAGAGGTTTTCATCCAGGATATCTCTGTACTTGGCCGCATTCATGTTTCCTTCAATAGCAACCAGTCGTCCTGTCCCTGTAGCTGAAAAACACCCCCATGTTTCACTGTTGGGATTGTATTGGGCAGGTGATGTGCAGTGCCTGGTTTTCTCCACACATACCACTTAGAATTATCACCAAAAAGTTCTGTCTTCGTCTCCATCAGACCAGAGAATCTTATTTCTCATAGTCTGGGAGCCCTTAATATGTTTTTTAGCAAACTCTATGCGGGCTTTCATATATCTTGCACTCAGGAGAGGCTTCCATCGGGCCACTCTGCCATAAAGACCCGACTGGTGGAGGGCTGCAGTGATAGTTGACTTTGTGGAACTTACTTCCATCTCCCTACTGCATCTGTGGAGCTCAGCCACAGTGATCTTGGGGTTCTTCTTTACCTCGCTCACCAAGGCTCTTCTCCCACGATTGCTCAGTGTGGCTGGACAGCTAGGTCTAGGAAGACTTCTGGTGGTCCCATATTTCTTCCATTTAAGGATTATGGAGGCCACTGTGCTCTTAGGAACCTTGAGTACTGCAGAAATTCTTTTGTAACCTTGGCCAGATGTGTGCCTTGGTGTCTCTGACCTCCTTGGCCAGTTCTTTTGACCTCATGATTCTCATTTGGTCTGACACGCGCTGTGAGATCTTTTATAGACAGGTGTGTGCTTTTCCAAATCAAGTCCTATCCGTTTAATTAAAGGGAACCTGTCAGCACTTTTGGCTGATATAAGATACGGCCAGTACCTTTCAGGGCTTATCTACAGCATTCTATAATCGCAAGAAGATGGGAGGCGCCGGATCTGCGACACCCATCGGACCGGACCGCCCCCCCCCCCCCCGAGTGAATATAATAAAACTTATTTTTCTTATCTTTCAGGTCGGATCGGGGTCTTATCTACAGTATTATAGAATGCTGTAGATAAGCCCTGAGAGGCACTGGCCGTATATTATATCGGCCAAAAGTGCTGACAGTTTCTCTTTAAACACAGCTGGACTCCAATGAAGGAGTAGAAACATCTCAAGGAGGATCACAAGGAAATGGACAGCATGTGACTTAAATATGAGTGTCTGTGCAAAGGGCACATGGCTGAATAGAAAAATGTGTTTTTTTTCCGGTGTGGAAAATGCTGCATCTGTGAGTGGGCATATCCCTGTTAGACCTTTTGTAGTGTTTCATTTGGCAAAACATTTTTTTTTTTGCCACAGATTTTTCAAACTGTAAGACATCTTGAGTAATCTACAAAAAGCTACCTATACTTACCTCATAAACTACATCGGGAAATCCACTTGAAAATTTAGGAGACTAGTGGGGGAACTTTTGGCGATATACGACATGGCCTTGACTCCACTATACTATACATCATGGGAGAATTAAGGAAATTTCCTCATTATTGAAGTGGTAAACCGAAGATCAAAAGGGGCAATTTTGACAAACTTGTTCTGCAGAGAGAGTGTAAATGGATATTTAGAATGAATTTGGTGGCCCCAAAGGGACTAAATGAAGCATTGTCCTTTAATTGTTTCTTGTAGGGATGTTGATGTATGTAGTCTTCTCAACTGAGCACATTTAAACTGTACTCATAAGGATAAATACAAATTTCTCATGTTCAGGTTCCCTGCATGGTATCGCACTATATTTTAATATTCATATTCATCATATATGTTTATCCAGATAATTTATATTGACGACATATTCTCCTCCTCTATCATTTTCTCTTCCCTTTTTTCCCAATTCCCATCTGTGTATCTGCAGGTGTCCTTCTCTATCATGATTTAGATTTTCTTTCTTGATGAAACTGGACCCCTATTTTGTTTGCGTTCCAGTTTAGAACGCATGCTGTCATGGGCCTGGCGAGGAATCTACTTCAACATGCTGCGTTCCAGCCTGAGACGCACCTGACCTGTGTGCTTGGCCAGACGCATGCACTGTGGAGTATATACCAGTAGATGTAACATACACGTCACTATATGGACCGCAGGTTGCCTGGACATGCAGACTGACTGCATTCCATGCTGAGGTGTGCAGCTGGGCGCATGCTCGGTCACTGAGTACGGCAGCAGGGGAACGATGACACAAAATAGGCTTCATCCACACATGCCCATTACCCTACCTCTAGTACCTGTTGTGGTAGGCGCATGGGCACTGATAATTTGCAGACAAATATGATCTACAATGTCCGCATACAGGTTATCAAGTGGGTGTAAGTAATTTATCTAATAAAGGAAAGGAGGACTGTTTAAAGACACATCATGTGCACAAAGCACACCTTGTTGAACACTTCACTTAAGGCCCCTTTACATTTAGCGATGCACCATCGATCCCGACCACGATACGACCTGGTCAGGATCGCTGATGCATCTCTAAATGGTCGCTAGTGAGCTGCCACACAGGCAGATCTCACAGAGATGCAGCAGCGATCTAGCGGTCGTTACTTACCTTTCAGACGCGGCGATTTCTCCGTTTATCACTTGTACTCTTGATGAACCTTCATGGGGAAAAGTGTCGGGACATACTGGCGAAATTAGTGAGCATGCTCTATCCTAATTTTAAATAATAGAGGAACTATTGCACTGCTACCTACATTATAGGCTGTTTTACCTGCTATCTGTTTTTTTGCTCCATGTGTTACAATATATCAAAGGACCCATACCTGGGCACTTATGCCATATCTAGAGTGAGCTAGGGTGTTTCTGGGACCGCCACCTTTGAGCTGGGGCACCATTTAGCGTCAAAGTTTTAGGGTGCCAACCTCTGTGGCAAGGTAGCAATTGACATTATGGAATCTTGGTAGGGATAGCCAGTGATTGTTGGGCCTCCAGGCTTTATCGTGATCATGCTATAGGGCCCATGGTTACCCTCCTACTGGTTTTTAATCTTTGTCTGTTTTTTTTTTTTTGTTGTGACACACAATGGTTTTAATGCATATCTAATAAATTATAGGTTTTAAAGCTTCTACATGAAATTCTCACTTTTGTTGACCCTCACATAATAATTTTTTGTGACTACTTATAGAGAGGTGTCTCAGACACCCCCCATTACTAACCCAGTAATCAAAAATAAAAACACACACACACACACACACACACACACACACAAAAAAAAAACTTTATTTGAATAAACACTCCCCAACTCTTTTCCTGGTTCACCAATTTGTTAAAAAAAATACATGCAAGTCCGACGTAGTCCTCAAATAGATATCAAAGCGAATAACCGCTCACAGCTGTCTGCTTTACCTCTGCTGGCTGTCAAAAATAATCCGGACCGTACGTAATTTTTTAATTATTTATTGGGTTAAAGAAGGCAACACCCTTAAGTTCCACATGAAAGCACTAAAGTGTGCAAGTTTATTATATGTAGGGGGCTTGTGGCATTGTATATCTACAGGATATCTATCTATTTTATATATCTATCTACATATCTATTCTATTCTCAGGGTTCTGGCTGTGAACTTGCTGTACTCATCTGGTGAAATTTTGTGGTTCCGTTTGAGATGTGTATGTAAAAATCACACTGTGCATACATGGTCCATGTGCCGTCCGTTTTTCTCTCACCCATTGACTTGTATTGGTGAGTCTCGTTCGTGGGTTTTTTTTTTTTTTTTCTCACATTGCTCTCATCCGATTTCTACACAGTTGTGAGGCCTAAGTGAGTATATAGATGAAACATCAGGGGCTCAGAGCTGCTACCTTCTGAGGTAACACGTTTCTCTGTTTTATCACAGGAGTGAGTCTTTCTGTGACGTCACCAAAATAAAATAACACACCTGGTTTCTTATCACATTTATTCTCATTTTGGCTTTACATTTTCCAAAAGCTGATTAGTAGCAGTGGGAGATACAAAACAGTTTTTCCTATTTTATATTCATAAATCTCCCTTAGGCTATGTGCGCCCGTTGCGTATTTGCATGCAGAAATCTCTGCAAAGTTTCTGCATCTTTGGCAGAAAAACGCAGCAGACAATACGCACGTTTTTATGCGTTTTTGGTGCATTTTTGCACTCGTTTTATGCATGTTTTTTTTGTCCATTTAATGGGTCAAAAACACACACAAAAAGAATTGACATGCTGCAGAAAATAAAAGGCTGCAAATACGGACTGAAATTTACTGATCATGTGCACAACACTTCAGGATTGTCATTGATTTACCTTGCATAAGTACTCCATTGCTTTTTTGACCATTTACGCGCTTAAAAATAAATGCAGCAAATACGCATCAAATACGCAACGTGCGCACATAGCCTTTAATAGTGGGGAGATGGCACCACATTTGTTATAGTGTATTACTCACTTTCTGTGGATCTCTTGGCAAAGCGGAGTGGCTTAAAGGGGGAGACATTGCATCAAGCTGTATCAAATTTTATTTAACAAATGTAATTATTGGCACAAAATAAGCTAACCAATAGGTGTTTTCATCAAGTTGGTCAAAGGTGTCTAAATACGGACCACATTTCTCATTCATCATGAGCCATTGTGATTCATTTGACCGAAGATTATGCTTTCTAGATATTAAAAAAGTACATCCCCGTTTTATCAGTTTTGCACAGAAGATTGGAAGACTATGTACATAACTGTATAAGCAAATATTTTTTACAATTATTTCAGTATAGCTTTTCATTGGAGTGGCCAAATAGTAATCATTATGTTTGTTGGTAAAGCTTTGTTCACATCTTTATCGTCGTTTCCATTTATACGTAAGGACACTACACAATACTGGATCCCAGCGTATCATACTTTAGTGCTCACTGGACTTTGCTGGCTTATAATGGAATCTTGTGCATGCTGCGCTATTCTTGCTGTCAAATGTGAAAGGACTGCCATGGAGGCTTTGTTGAGCACATATGGGTTTTGGCTTTTCATCAAGCTTTTGTCAAGGCTTTCATTGCTTTTGAAGACAAATATAGTGCCTCATGTAAGCACATCTAATATGCAGCCTGATACACAGGTCTGTAAGTGCTAAGCTTATAAGTGATGCCCATCTAATATGTCTGCTCATCTATAATATATAATCGCCAGTTGAGACTTCCGTCCGCTGTCCCCGAATCCCATAAGGCACTGCAGCAGTGTCACTTGCGCCTGTGCAAGTGACATACACGTCTTCGCTATTCCCACACAGGTGCAGTAACAGCCGCTTCGTTACTACGCATGCGCAGTAACAGCCACAATTGTGCGGTCTACCCGCGCATGTGCGGTAATGACGCGGCTGTTACTGCGCCTATTTCTAGTATAACGTATAAACTCAGCATGCTACTAAGTTTCAAACTTTGTTAAAAAAAAGCTTTCCAAAAATCAATAGTACAAGCAAATATTATACATACGTTTTGCGATATATCTTGATTCCTTAGAGAAATATCTTTATCTTTTTTTTTTTTTTTTTTTCTCCATTCATGAGCCACTTCCTCCCAAGTCTGTCTTGGTAAAAGAAGGGTTACTCCTATTATACTGTCTGTAGAGAGGAGAGGAAAAAAAAGCATTGTTAGGCAGGTCATGCTGAAGTTTGTGAGTGAGTTAGCTTATCCGAGAGCTGGATTCACAGCCATACAACTCAGTACTGCTATGTAATGACCTCCATGTTGCTGCCACTGCTTCTAAACATGGAAAGACGTAGCAAAAAGGCAATGAATCGTTGTTTCATCAGTGTTTTGCACCTGTGTTACCTCCTTTTAGTAAGGTGGTCTACTGAATCCTGTTTGTGACCTTGGCTGCTAAATACCAATGACTTTTTGCTAGATCTATAATTGAATTATTTTGGGAATATTTAAGGTTCCTTTTATTTCTTTGGCTGTACTTCTAAACGTGCTAAACCAAGAAAGAAGCCAGAATCCCTCCTTTTTCTGTGTGTTATCGAAGGCAGATATCATAGCAGTTGGTCTCGCACCAGAGAAGGTTAAAGAACGAGTCTGCAGATGGTAGAACTGGTGAAAACACAGGGTACGAGCCATATAACGGCCAGAAATCGCGTTCGTCCTCTTGAACACAAGCACGACAGCGTATTCAAAAAGTCAACTGAAATGACAAGTACTCATTAAGCTGATACTGTGAGCTAGTACAGACTCCCCTTGGCCAATGATAGATACTATATTAGCAAATAAGCCTGACACATTACTCCGTTCAAATATTTCCGTAGATAAAATTTAAAAAGCAGAGTAAAGAAGACTGCTTTATTGACGCTAATTACATTTATCCAAATTACCTAATCTAAAGGGAAGTTGTCCTGGTAACACGTTTCTTTTCTGGGCAAAAGAAATCCACAAAAGTGGTAGAGGTAAAACTTATGGAATAGAGGAGTAGAACTTGGCACATCAATATAAATGCTGAGTAAAGTGCTTAACTTTTAGCAAGCTTTGAAAGTTAGTGCAAGGTGTGGGGGCCACAAGTAATGGCAGCATCATGTTCTTTACAGTTAGGAAGGTGTTTGTTGATAAGTGACCTCCTTCGAAGAGGCAACTCTGCTGGATGGCTCCCTAATTTTTATGTAAACCCTAAAATATCCATCCTTTAAAGTATACGGATTACATTTTATACAATGCAAATTTATAGAAGATCATGTGAACATGTTGTATGTAATTTTGAGAGATTTGTGTATGAAATGGGTTACATTATTACCTCTCTTCTACAGGTGGCTACCATCCGGTGAAAATAGGAGATCTGTTTAATGGGCGTTACCACGTTATTCGGAAGCTAGGATGGGGTCATTTCTCTACGGTGTGGCTCTGTTGGGACATGCAGTAAGATTTTTTTTTTTTCTTTTTTAATTGTGTCTCTCATTTTATGGTTGTTCTCCCTAAAATAGAATTAGATCTTTTACATATATTCAATCATATGATCTCCCACTCCCATCAAAATTTTTTACATTGCAATCATCTTATTATCCCCTTAACCCCCAAGGGTGGCTTGCACATTCATGACCGGGCCAATTTTTACAATTCTGACCACTGTCCCTTTATGAGGTTATAACTCTGGAACGCTTCCATGGATCCTAGTGATTCTGACATTGTTTTCTCGTGACATATTGTACTTCATGCTAGTGGTAAAATTTCATTCATATAACTTGCGTTTATTTGTGAAAAAAGCGGAAATTTGGCGAAAATGTTGAAAATTTCGCAATTTTCCAACTTTGAATTTTTATGCCCTTAAATCACAGATACGGCACACAAAAAGTTAATAAGTAACATTTCCCACATGTTTACTTTACATCAGCACAATTTTGGAACCCAAATTTTTTTTTTGTTAGGAAGTTATAAGGGTTAAAAGTTGACCAGTGATTTCTCATTTTTGCAACACCATTTTATTTTTACGGACCACATCACATTTGAAGCCACTTTGAGGGGTCTATATGATAGAAAATACCCAAAAGTGACACCATTCTAAAAACTGCCCACCTTACGGTGCTTAAAACCACATTCAAGAAGTTTATTAACCCTTCAGGTGCTTCACAGGAATTTTTTGAATATTTAAAAAAAAAATGAACATTTAACTTTTTTTCCACAAAAAAAATACTTCAAGTTCAATTTTTTTTATTTTACCAAGGGTAACAGGAGAAGTTGGACTGCAAAAGTTATTGTGCAGTTTGTCCTGAGTACGCTGATACCTGATATGTGGGGGGAAACCACTGTTTCGGCGCATGGCAGAGCTCAGAAAGGAAGGAGCGCCGTTTGACTTTTTCAATGCAAAATTGGCTAGAATTCAGATCGGACGCCATGTCACGTTTGGAGAGCCCCTGATGTACCTAAAAAGTGGAAACCCCCCACAAGTGACCCCATTTTGGAAAATAGACCCCCCAAGGAACTTATCTAGATATGTGATGAGAACTTTGACCCCCCCCAAGGGCTTCACAGAAGTTTATAACGTACAGCCGTACAATTGAAAAATCATATTTTTTCCACAAAAATGATCTTTTCACCCTCAATTCTTATTTTTCCAAGGGTAACAGGGCCCTAAAAGTTATTGTGCAATTTGTCCTGAGTACGCTGATACCCCACATGTGGGGGTAAACCACTATTTGGGCGCATGGCAGAGCTCGGAAGGGAAGCAGCACCATTTGACGTTTTTGGCTGGAATTGAGATCGGACACCATGTCGCGTTTGGAAAGCCCCTGATGTACCAAAACAGTGAAAACCCCCTCAAATTACACCATTTTGGAAACTAGACCCTCCCCCCAAGGAACTTATCTAGATGTGTGGTGAGCACATTGAACCCCCCAGTGCTTCACAGAAGTTTATAACGCCTGGGCGTGAAAATAAAAAAATCGTATTTTTTCCACAAACATGATCTTTTAGTCACCAATTTTTTTATTTTTCCAAGGGTACCAGGAGAAATTGGACCCCAAAAGTTGTTGTCTAATTTATCCTGAGTACGCTGATACCCCAAGTGTGGGAGGAAACTTCTGTATGGGCACACGTCGGGGCTTGGAAGGGAAGTAGTGACGTTTTGGAATGCAGACTTTGATGGAATGGTCTGCGGGTGTCATGTTGCTTTTGGAGAGCCCCTGATGTACCTAAACAGTGGAAACCCCCCACAAGTGGCCCCATTTTGGAAACTAGACCCCCTAAGGAACTTATCAAGATGTGTGGTGAGCACTTTGAACCCCCCAGTGCTTCACAGAAGTTTATAACGACCGGGCGTGAGAATAAAAAAATCGTATTTTTTCAACAAACATGATCTTTTAGTCCCCATTTTTTTAATTTTCCCAAGGGTACCAGGAGAAATTGGACCCCAAAAGTTGTTGTCTAATTTATCCTGAGTACGCTGATACCCCAAGTGTGGGAGGAAACTTCTGTATGGGCACACGTCGGGGCTTGGAAGGGAAGTAGTGACATTTTGGAATGCAGAATTTGATGGAATGGTCTGCAGGTGTCATGTGCGTTTGGAGAGCCCCTGATATACCTAAACGATTGAAACTCCCCACAAGTGACCCCATTTTGGAAACTAGACCCCCCACGGAACTTATCTAGATGTGTGGTGAGCACTTTGAACCCCCAAGTGCTTCACACAAGTTTATAACGCCCGGGCGTGAAAATAAAAAAACATTTTTTTCCACAAAAATGATATTTTTGCCCCCAATTTTTTTATTTTCCTAAGGGTAACATGAGAAATTGGACCCCAAAAGTTGTTTTGCAATTTGTGCTGAGTACGCTGATACTTTATATGTGGGGGTAAAACACTGTTTGGGCGCATGGCAGAACTTGGAAGGGAAGGAGCACCATTTGATTTTTTTCAACGCAGAATTGGCTGGAATTGAGATCAGACGCCATGTTGCATTTGGAGAGCACCTGATGTGCCCAAACAGTGGAAACCCCCCAATTCTAACTACAACCCTAACCCCAACACACCGCTAACCCTAGCCATAACCCTAGCCCTAACCCTAATGGGAAAATGGAAGTAAATACAATTTTTTTTTATTATTTTTCCCTAACTAAGGGGGTGATAACGGGGGGTTTGATTTACTATTTATGGCGGTTTTTATGTTTGGCAGCTGTCACACGCTAAAAGACGCTTTTTATTGTAATAATAGTTTTTGCATCACCACATATTGAGAGCTATAATTTTTCCATATTTTGACCCACTGAGTCATGTGAGGTCTTATTTTTTGCGGGACGAGTTGACGCTTTTATTAGTATCATGTTCGGGCACGTGACATCTTTTGATCGCTTTTTATTCCGATTTTTGGGACACAGAATGAACAAAAACCAGCGTTTCATGGATTTCTTTTGGGGGGTGTGTTTACACTGTTCCGCGTGCGGTAAAATTGATAAAGCCCTTTTATTCTTCGGGTCAGTACGGTTACAGCGATACCTCATTTAGGGTTTTTTTTATGTTTTGGCGCTTTTATGCAATGAAATAATTTTATATAAAAAATAATTATTGTGCATCGCTTTATTCTGCGAGCTATAACTTTTTTATTTTTTCACTGATGACGCTGTGTGGTGGCTCGTTTTTTGCGTGACAAGATGACGTTTTCAGCGGTGCCATGCATTTTTATATACGTCTTTTTGATCGCGCGTTATTGCACTTTTTGTTCGGCGGTATGATAATAAATCATTATTTTTTGCTTCGTTTTTTATTTTTATTTTTTAAGGGGTTCGCTAAAGGGGTTAACTAATGGGACAGTTTTATAGGACGGGTCGTTACGGACGCGGCGATACCAAATATGTGTACTTTTTTTTTTTTTTTTTATTTCCAAAAGATTTATTTATCAGGGAATTTTTTTTTTTAAATTTATTTAGCGATTTTTTTTTTTTTGTTTGTTTTTTTTAATTATTTTTACACTTTTTTTTTTTAACTTTATTACATTGTCCCAGGTGGGACATCACTGTCCTGTGATAGATCGCTGATCTGTCACATCACAGATCACTGTGACAGATCAGCAATCTGTCACAGGCAGTGTGCAGGTTTCCGCCTGCGCTTTGCAGGCACTGAGGAAGCCAGCTCCCTGCAGGCCCCGGAAGGTCCCCGTCGCCATCTTGGATCCGGGGACCTGCAGGGAAAGAGCCCCCCCGCAGCAGCGCTGCACATTATGCTGCTGTGGGGGGCTCAGGGAAGCACGGAGGGAGCCCCCTCCCTGCCGATGCTTCCCTTTAACCCCCGTTACACCGCAATCGTGTTTGATCGCGGTGTGCAAGGGGTTAACGTGTCGGGGGTGGTCCGTGACCGCCCCTGACACATTGTGCCGGGTGTCAGCTGTGATAATCAGCTGACACCCGGCCGCGATCAGCGGCGCTCACCACGTGGGCGCCGCTGATCGCTGTGACGTACTATCCCGTCCCTGGGAATTAAGTCCCAGGGCACATGGCCGGGATAGTACGTCACATGACAGAAAGGGGTTAAATAGCAGTACGTACTTGCAATTGCTTAATTTGCCTTTCTACCTAGTAAATTCTTATTTTTTTCCTTTGCTTTGAAGCAAAAGAAATCTCCTTTCTCTTCATAAATAATTCCCCTCTTCAACTTCTGACCCAGCTGCTATTGTCCTCCCACTTCCAGGGACTTTTGCCATGACTCATACAGGGAAATCTGACCTCCTGTTTCTACATAAATTAAAAGGATTCAACTAGTCAGTTTTTAATCACAGGATATCATAGACATAATGAAAAACAAAAGAATTAGCTGGGTAGAAAGGCAAAATAAGCAAGTTCTAAATAATATGATGATTCCAACTTTTTAAGAGGATAAAAGTATGATGGGAGTGCTTTTAATTCTATAAACCATAATTTGCAGTAGGCTTCTAAAAAGGTGAATTTTTTTTGTTTGTTTCTTAATACTTACCGTATTTTTCAGACTATAAGACGCATTCCAAATTTTCAGAAGGGAAATGTGGACAAAATTAATGCGTCAAATGACGTCTTACAGTCCTGAATTCAGCTTACCCAGGGGCGATCGGCAGCGCTGGTGGCAGGAGGATTCGGGTGATTCTTCTGATGGTCCGACACTGCAGGGCCATGATCTCGTTCCCATCCCAGTCTGGTGCGGCAGATTCGGTGGTGCGGGGGGCTCGGGTGATATTTTGTGAAAGCCTGGAGCCCCCGCACTTCTATTGCCTCGATGCTGTGGCCTTCGGGAAAATGGCTGCTGTACGCGGCGCATGCGCAGATTGAGATCTCAGGAGCAGAGATCTCAATCTGTCCATGTGCCACCTCTGGTGGCCATTTTCCTGGAGGTCACACCATTGAGTCAATAGGAGTGCCGGGGCTTCGGGCTTCCACAAAATGTCACCGGAGCCCCCCTGCACCACCGAGCACAGCTGAAACTGCCGCACCAGGCTGGGATGGGAGCCAGATCACCACCCTGCAGCGTCGGACCACCAAAAGAATTGCCTGACTCCTGCTGCCACCACGCTAACTGTAAGTATATTCCGACTATAAGACAGCCCCCTCGTTTTACCCACAAATTTTTTGGGGAAAAAGTGCGTCTTATAGTCTGAAAAATACAGTAAAACACGATCCACACCCCTATCCCCAAACTGATTTGATCTTGTTGCTCTCTGCAAAATATCCCTCATTACATACCAAATTGAATGCCTCCTCAGATTCATTATTCCATACATTTTGTATTCAATATGTGGGCATCCCACGTGTAGAACTATGAAGCAATATCGGATTACCAACGCTGTAGCTTGTTGCTTTGTTTTTTGTTGGCATTCACTTGCTCTTCTGCTTCATTTTACTGCTACCTCCTTATGAGTGTGCTTCTGGGAATGTTTTGCATTCAGTATCATTTATAGTTTAACATAAAGCAAAAAAAATAGGAAGCCATCCACTATCATTTGTTTTTGTCTGCTTTGCTCTGATGATTTAAAGGAGAACTCCATCTAAATGTGTATATTTTTAGATAGGATTTTCATCTTAATAACAATTCTTAGACGCTCAGAGGTAAGGATTTATCTTCCTTGGGTTATTTTGCCTCTTAGGATTCATACATGCGAAAAACTTGGATAAGTCTCGCACGTCAATACCCGGCGCTCAAATCGGGGAGCGTTCAGGTGCATGTATATCTATGTAGCTGAACGCTTCGATCCGAGTGCCGGCGTCATTGCCGGGTATTGACGTGCAGGACTCATCCGAGTTTCTCGCATGTGAGTGTGAGCCCTTACAGTAATTCTGATGGCAAATGATAGTGATTGGGATTGGCGATACGTCTAAAGACCTTTTTCTCATCTCTAAAGGTACCGACAACGATATGGATCGCTGGTGCATTGCTAAGTGGTCGCTAGTGAGCTGCCACACAGGCAGATCTCACCAGCGACATAGAAGGGGTCGGGGGTCGCTACTTACCTGTCAGGCGAGGCGATCCTGACGTCCTCCCGCCCGCGTCGCTCGTCTCCACAGCAGGAAGCTGACGACGAGATACGGCCCAGGCCGTTATCGTGCGATCAGCGATAACCAGTGGGGAGCCGGTCGGAGGTAAGTATCACACATAGCGATATCGCTAGCAATATCGCTGCTGCGTCACAAAACCAGTGACGTTATAGCGATATCGCTTAGTGTGACGGGGCCTTAAGGATCTTTCACTACAATTTTCACGTTGACCTGGACACACAATGTAATGGTGGCTGCAGAACGGAATACTTTTTTTTTTCTTAAATTTAATTTTTTTTTAATTTCGCTCCTTCTTTGCAGAGATGCTAACCAAGTTTATGGCTCCTAATGTATTAACGCTAGTTATGTCCAATTGGGTGTTATCAGATAACTCATACAATGAGATGAAGTACAGTGAAGCACCCATTTGGAGTCAACTAAAGTTAAATCTTTTGGAGCCAATACTTTGATTGCTAATATCTCTAAAACAAAGAGGCGAAATGAAAAAGAAAGAAAAATGTTTTATTCCGATTCGCAGCCACGATTACATCATGTTTCTGGCTCAACCTGAAAAATGTTGCGGCTGTGTAGATCTACAGAAGGCATCACGACTAATCCATTACCTGTCATGTCTAGTTAGCGACTCTAATATTATATTTTGCACAAAAAAAAATCCCAATTTATGGTACGGATTATCTAAATAAATAGGACTTGTAGATTCTGGGTGACGTTTTTCTTTTAAATCCCGGAGAATAATTTAAAGTTCCAGATTATCAGCATACATGTAAAATAATTTCTCTCCTAGGGGGAAGAGATTTGTCGCAATGAAAGTAGTAAAAAGTGCTCAACACTATACGGAGACGGCTTTGGATGAAATAAAGCTGCTCAGATGTGTAAGTAGGAGCCCTTTCACTACTGAAGCATATTTTCTGCCCCCCTTAATATAATTCTTACAAACTGTTTTTTCCTTTTTGTTAAGTAGCTGCACGTTTATTTTTATTTTTTTCCTGGTACTGGAGTTTGATTTTTAACGCTTTACTAATTGAATGCTTTAAGTTAAGTACAAAATATATTAACATTGTAAAGTGCTATTAAGTAGTGTTTAATGTGACTATTATCAGTGCTACAATGAAAGATTTGATTAAAAAAAATAAGCACTTAAGTGGTAGCTATTGTACCCCTTTGATTCCTTTTTATCGACTTTTTCCCATTAACCGTCACCATCTATTGTTATGTTGGAACTAGACAAAGTATGTTTGTTTTCCCTGAAGCAACATTCCAGGGACAAGGGAAAGGGAGCATTACAAAACACCCATTGAAATCAATGAGCATCTGTATAATGTGCTGGCGACAGCAGTCTTTCCAGAATCTTTATCTTGTTCAAGTAAGAATCTCTTTTTCCTTACAGGTGCGTGAAAGTGACCCTGGAGATCCAAATAAAGACATGGTGGTGCAGTTAATTGATGACTTCAAAATTTCTGGAATGAACGGTATACGTATCCTTCACAGATCAAATCTATGGGCTGCTAGTGAAGTAATCCCAAATGAGAAATGCCAGAAAAGATACTCGTTCATGATTAAGTGAATTATTTATTTTCCCCATCTGGAGTATATGTATCAATGGAGAAAACTGTGAAAAATAGCACAAATAGGGTCTTATCTGATAGACTTAAATTTATCTTTATTAGATTATGCTAACCTGATGTATCCGTTGTTTGAGCTTTTGAAAGGTAAGGCCCTGTCACACTAAGCGAGATCGCTAGCGAGATCGCTGCTGAGTCACTAGAACTGTGACGTTATAGCGATCTCACCAGCGAGATCGCTGTGTTTGACAGTGACCAGCGACCAGCCCCCCTGCCGGGTATCGCTGATCGTGCCCGAAATGTCTGGACATATTTTTGGTCGCTCATGTCCCGCTGAGTCGCTTGTATGGTCACGATTGACACCTAGCCTAACGACCTCGTTAGCGACTCAGAAGCAAGACAAGGCGTGGATTAGCGGTCCCAACGACCAACGACATCGTTACAAAGGTCGCTATGACACGCTAGATCGTTGCTCCGTCGTTGGGTAGATTGGACTGTCTGACATCTCAATAGCGATCACATAGCAATGCGGCAACGATCCCTGTCGTGTCGTATCGCTGTCGGGATCGTTATAGCGTCGCTAGGTGTGACGGGACCTTAAGTGACAGCTGCAGCAGATCCACGAGTCAGCAAGTGACAGTTAGTGATATATCAGAAGGAGTCCTGTGGAACAGTTCCACGCTGTTGAAGGTATGAAGACTTCATTCCAGACATAAGTTGATGAAAGAAATTTGGGTTATATTCTAAGCGTTTCGAAGTTATAATTACTATTTCATCAGGAAGTGACCACAAATGACATGTGGTTGTTTGCTGATGAAGAAGTAATTATAACTTCAAAATGCGTTGAATAATCCACAAATTTCTTTTAACTTATGTCTAGATTGACGTCTTCATACCTTCAGCAGCGTGGAACTGTTCCACAGGAATCCTTCTGATAAATGTATGTGACTTTGCATTTCTGCACTTGGGACATCAGTGATTTTCTACTGTGCTAAAAATGGTCATAGTTTCATCGATGATTATTATCAGTTTACAGTAGTCAGTGTCAATTTTTACCTTCAAAGTTTCATCAGTTTTTCCCGCTGTGAAAAAACCCCCAAAAACGAATGGGTTTCTCAATTTTCTATGAAATCTCCGTGAATTTGTGCTGACCATTCGCTCTAAAAAAATATAAGGACTTGGGAACAGCTTTATAGACTAGAATAGGTATGTGTTCTATCCCTTGAAAAACAATCGTAAGGAAAAAAAAATAAGAAAAAATGTTGTGGTTGACGCTGTCAGGATGAGAAGATGTAGAAACAATGAACAATTATTAAAAGACAGCAACACGTTTCAAAATCGATCTGATTTCTTCCTCATGCTCTTATTTTTTGCCTTGCAATTGTTTTAATGGGCCACTCTGTCGGCTTAAACAGGTGAGGCCATGGTCTATATGAGGAATACCAATTCAATACTACCCTCATCAGTGTTGTGTCTGACCTGCACAACCCCTCCAGGTGATCAGATTCCATCTACTCTTCCCTGTTATCACCAGGACATCATCACGGATCCCTCATATTTTGTCTTCTGATCCCTTAGGGTCCTGTTTCACTTAGCGACGCACCAGCAAGCCCAACAACGATACGACCTGCTAAGGATCGCTGGTGCGTCGCTAAATGGTCGCTAGTAAGCTGCCAAACAGGCAGATCTCTTCGGCGATGCAGCAACGATCCGGCGATCGCTGTAACGACCTCGCCGGTCGTTGGTACCTTGTCACACAGCAGCTTTTCAGACGATTCCCGCCTGTCTCCCTGAGCTCAGCGTTGCCAACGAGATTGCTCGTCGGCGTCAAACATAGCGATGCGCGCTGGCCAGCTGGGACCCCGACGACGAAAAAATAGCCCAGGACATTCGAGCACGATCAGCAATATCCAGCGGGGGGAGGGGGGGTGCTGGTCGCCGCTGTGCGTCACCATTAACGAGGTCGCTGTTGCGTTACAAAATCGGTGACGCTTCAGCGATCTCGCTATGTGAGAAGGGGGCTTTAAGCCCTTCTTTTGAGATTTCATCTTTGTGTATTCTGTTTAATCTACAGATTTTATTTTACTTGTATCTCTATACAGCAAAAATATTGAAAGCACTCCCGTTAATGGATTTTAGCCTGTTCTCTTTCTTTTTTTTTTTTATTCTCATGTCACAGATAAGTTTCAGCTCCTTAAGTGCATGTTCACCCTTCATTTTTAATGAATTTTTGAAGCATATGCTGAGCGGAAACTTTCCAAATCTTCCTCACAAATTCGAAACACCTCTAAATCTTGGAGGTGCCACTCAATTTCTGCTCCGAGCACTCAGTAAAAATTAAAACCTCAGTATGCGCATACCCTCATAGAGCATTTTTCTAGCTAGTCAAAGGCTTCTTGGAGGAAATAAATCAACTTAGAATTGAGTGTCCATATCCACTGGATGAGATTTTAAAAAGTATCATGCACGTGTTGCGGAGAATCCCGTAGCAGAAATTGACCAGTGGGCTGTGGATGTTACGCAGCGAAATTTACCACTTGCAATATAAAGAGTGAAATATGCAGTAAATTTTTTTTTTCGAGATACTGAAAATCCACAGCATGTCCAGCCCATGTGGATGTACTGTGCACCCAATTTTAACTTTGAGACCAATACATTGCAGAATTATGAAGACAAAATACGTTCTTAAATTGTAGTCATAGTTTTATAAGTACCATCATTTTTTGCCTTAATATGATACCAGATGTTTGTATGGTGTTTGAAGTTCTGGGTCATCACTTATTAAAGTGGATCATCAAGTCAAACTATCAGGGTCTTCCCATTCGCTGTGTGAAAAGTATTATCTGTCAGGTAATGTATATATTGTACTTTACTTCCCTTGACTGTTAAAGCACCACTTCAGCATTTTTTTATTTTACCACTTTCATGTCCGTCTCCTGCATTTTGTGACCTGCCGGATCCCTCCAGTGTTTCACGGAGCAAGCCGGAGGTAACTCCCCAGTGCAAGTCTTATAAGAGCTTCGTTCTGTCTCTCATAGACTTGCATTGAAAGCTTGTGACATAACTTCTTGCCAGTCACAAGTTGCTGTTACAAAATGGCGCTCTGGAACCAGAACAACGCCGAAAAAAGGTGAAGACTCCGGAGGGTGAGAATTAGACCAGGGGAAGGGATCTTAGGATTACAAGCACCACTCCAGCACTAAAAAAAAAAAAACCCCACTGGAGTGGTGCTTTAAACATTTTTTTTCGTCGGAACTGTTCTTGCATAGAAAATAGCCCAATTTCTCAGAATTTACAATTTTCAACTTTTCTCTCCGCTTATGCATAATAGACGTTTGTGTGCGAGTCTTGTCAAGTACTAATACATATACAGTGTGCTTATTATGTGTGCTCATCTTTCCCACATGTTTTGCAGCAAGTTTTTACTAATAATAAGATAATGTAAGGCTTGAGAAACTAGGGTCCTGATTCATCAGTGACTTTACGCATTTTTTTGGTATGTTTTTCTTTATTTTGTACCGGTTTTGGTTGCAACCTATTTGTTGTTCTATTTTTGACTTTGTTAATTATATGTGCTCTCCTGGTTTTTTTTTGTTTTCCACTTTGTGGACAAAGTCTAGCAATTCCAGATGTTTTAGCCTGATTCATTTCAATTGCGACATTTTGAAAAGTCCCCAAACTTGCACAACTTCACTCCAGTTCTTCCATGTGTATTTTGGGGTAAGCCACTATTTTGGCACGTTTTTTTTGCATCATTTTGTGAAACACAAGATTTTTGCTACCAACAGTCACAAGACAGAAAATAGATAATTTCTGCCAAATTCATGAATAGTGTGCCATTTTGAAGAATTTGGTGCCAAAAACAGCAACTAATAGAAGACAAAAAAGAAAAATGACTTGAGGAAAACCGCAAATGATGAATCGGGACCTATGACTATATTTACATAGATTTATTACAAGGGGTCAGCTCTGCAAATTGGTTTGAATATAAAGAAGTCAAAGATATTAAATAGCTTAGGTGACAACTAAATCGGAGGAATTCACTCTTGAGGCACAATGGCCAGGGCTTCCTTTTGTCTCTGGTATATGATATGCACTGTAAGGGAGTGTATGTCATTAGGACTAAGTGCACGCTGTGTCTGTACACTTAGCCTGCAGAATACATCGGGAGCATTTCCTGACGTATACTGTAATGTCCCCATAGGCCTCTGTTCACCAGACAGAGGCCAAAAGTGTGTTCTTTCGACCTTCGTCTGGCAAGCATCTGTCTTCCATACTTTTTGTTTTTCCTTGTAGAAAAGCTTAGCAGTTTATTCAGCTGGCCACTGCAAAGAAAATCTATATTATGTGTTGGTCTTTTTTTGTGTATACAATGGTTCGCTATGGTGGATGGATACCTAGCATCCAACTTGCCTGCGGCCACTGTCTGGCACAGGCCTTGAGAGTGTGTGCCAACAGTGGGCACATACACAGTGTGTGCTTAGTCTAAGGTAATATGACCGTGCAGACTTCTGTGAAATCCTATATCGATCATTCAACTCTTTTGAACTCAAGAGCAAGCAGGATCTCTACCACATAAAGCGTCTCTGCTTGTTCTTCAGCTCAAAAGATATGACCTAAATGATTCAATACAGAATTTTACAATCTTATTACTGATTTTAAGATGGATACTATAAAATACAGTGGGGAAAATTAGTATTTGATACACTGTCGATTTTTGTGAGTTTTCCCACCTACAGAGAATGGAGAGGTCTGTAATTTTTATCATAGGTACACTTCAACTGTGAGAGACAGAATCTTAAAAAAAAAAAAAAAAATCGAAAATCACATTGTATGACTCTTGCCTAGTTAATTTGCATTTTATTGCATGAAATAAGTATTTGATATAGTAGAGAAACAGAACTTTATATTTGGTACAGAAATCTTTGTTTGCAATTGCAGAGGTCAGACATTTCCTTTAGTTCTTGACCAAGTTTGCACACACTGCAGCAGTGATCTTGGCCCTCTCCTCCATACAAATTTTCTCCAGATTTTCAGGTTTCGGGCAGACGCTGGATAACATTGAGTTTCAGCTCCCGCCAAAGATTTTCTATTGGGTTCAGGTCTGGAGGCTGGCTAGGCCACTTCAGGACCTAGAAGTGCCTCATACGGAGCCACTCTTTAGTTACCCGGGCTATGTGTTTCGGTCATTGTCATGCTGGAAATTCAGTGCTCTTACTGAGGGAAGGAGGTTGTTGTAAGAAAAAGTCTCACGATACAGGACCCCATCCATCTTCCCTTCAATACGATGCATTCGTCCTTCACCTTTGCAGTAAAGTACCCCCAATGCATGATACATCCCCCACCATGCTTCATAGTTAGGACTGTGTTCTTGTGGTTGTACTCATCCTTCTTCTTCCTCCAAACACAGCAAGTGAAGTTGATAACAAAAAGTTCTATTTTGGGCTCATCTGATCACATGATCTTCTACCATGCCTCCTCTGGATCATCCAGATGGTCATTAGTGACCTTCAAACGGGCTTGGACATGTGCTAGCGTGACCAGGGGGATATTGCATGCCCTGCAGGATTTTAATCCATGACGGCGTAATGTGCGACTGTGGTCCCAGCTCTCTTCAGTTCATTGAACAGGTCCTCCCATGTAGTTCTCAGCTGATTCCTGACCTTACACACTAACAGTTGTTGCCTTCTCACCATGCGGTTTGCCTATTGTTCCGTAGCTCATCCCAGCCTTGTGCAGATCTACAATTTTGTCCCTGTTGTCCTCGGACAGCTTTTTGGTCTTGGCCACGGTGGAGAGGTTGGAGTGTCATTGAGTGTGTAGACAGGAGTCTTTTATACAGGTAACAAGTTCAAACAGGTGCAATTAATACAGGTAAATAGTGCAGAGTAGGAGGGCTTCTTACTGAAAACTAACAGGTCTGTGAGAGACAGAATTCTTGCTGGTTTTTGGTCAAATACTTATTTCATGCAATAAAATGAAATTTAATTAGGTAAAAATCATAAAATGTGATTTTTCTGGTTTTTGTTTTCAGATTCTGTTGAAGTGTGCCTATGATAAAAATTACAGACCTCTCCATTCTTTGTAGATGGGAAAACCTGCAAAATCGGCAGTGTATCAAATACTTATTTTCCCCGACTGTATATAGAGAAGCAATCTTAAACTTTGTCACCGCTTTGTTTTTTATATGCTGTGGTGAAGGCTCATAGAGGCTACAAGAATTACTTCTGTATGTAGAGTAAGTGTATCTGATTGCAGTACAGTCTACTGTACATGTTATTTGACTTGTGCATCTTTGGTCGCTTTATATCACAAGACTGCAAGATGAAAAATCAAGTCTTGTGAAAATCATTTTCCAATGTGACATCTATTAATTAACATGAGGAAGAAGAAGTTATAAGGTATTTTACAGCTATGTAATATCTTCCCCCATCTGTGTGATCATTTCATCCTACTATTACCATAATGAATATTTCTAGACTTGAGCTTCAAAATAGATATTTACGTGTGCGGAATCCATCCATGTTCAGGAAAACTTATTTTATCTAAATATAGAATCTTTCCAAATAAACCTGTAATTGCTTGTATTTTGTAGGTCCTTCAGGGCTTGGACTATCTGCATAGCAAATGTAAAATCATCCATACAGATATAAAACCGGAAAACATCTTGATGTGCGTTGATGATGCTTATGTCCGTAGAATGGCAGCAGAAGCCACAGAATGGCAGAAAGCCGGTGCACCGCCTCCATCTGGTTCAGCAGGTAAGGACATGAGGGTATGTGTAGAGTACAGTAGTAGAAATGTGTGTATCACTAGATGCACTAATAAAAGCTGTTTTTACTCTACGTGTGTGCATCACTAGTGTACTTCTTTTTATCTATCATGTCAGTAGTAGAAATGCATCAAATTTAGCCTGGGATGTCATCAAACTAGTTAGGTCTCCCTTTATGGTCCCCCACTGGCTTTTCAAACCATGTTTTCTCTGAAATGCCACAGTGTTTTAGGGTAAAAAATCCTTGGCTGCAATTGTGGTTCAGGTACCATGACTCTAATGACAGGTTTCCTTTAGGTCTGTAGATGTTAAGTCTAGATTCACACATCCGTGTTTATTTACATTTTGAGGATGAACCACAATGAAAGGACCGGTGACAGATCTCCTGACCAGAAGGCAAAAGCCTCTTATATGGCTATTAAGTTCGGGTGATGAAACACACGGCTGGTGTCTGCATTCCAGTCCATACTCAAACAGGATTCATAGATCCGTGTTTGTGCAGTCTGAGTCTGATGGAAATATCATGCTAAGGCTACGTTCACCTATGTGTGTAGGATGTATACGTCAAAAACTTATGTAAGCTCATGCCATACTTCTCTTTTGAGATTCAATGTATACGTCCATCTAACTTGTCCTCAGTTTATATTTTTTTTTTCTCAGCCAGCTTTAAATACCACAAACAAGAAAGCATACAGTTAGGTCCATATATATTTGGACAGAGACATTTTTGTAATTTTGGTTCTAGACTTTTCCACAATGAATTTTAAACAAAACAATTCAGATGCAGTTGAAGTTCAGACTTTCAGCTTTCATTTGAGGGTATCCACATTAAAATTGGATGAAGGGTTTAGGAGTTTCAGCTCCTTAACATGTGCCACCCTGTTTTTAAAGGGGCCAAAAGTAATTGGGCAGATTAAATAATTGTAAATAAAATGTTCATTTCTAGCACTTGGTTGAAAACCCTTTGTTGGCAATGACTGCCTGAAGTCTTGAACTCATGGACATCACCAGACGCTGTTTCCTCCTTTTTGATGCTCTTCCAGGCCTTCACTGCGGTGGTTTTCAGTTGCTGTTTGTTTGTGGGCCTTTCTGTCTGAAGTTTAGTCTTTAACAAGTGAAATGCATGCTCAATTGGGTTGAGATCTGGTGACTGACTTGGCCATTTAAGAATATTCCACTTCACTCTAACAAGAGTGATCACTACCATAAATAAATTTAGTAAATATTCTGGCCTATACATAAATTGGGAGAAATCTGCTTTGATGCCGCTTTCCCATGCTCCAATGTGCTCAGAGAAGACTGAGAGGAGACTTAATTGCTGTCTACAAATATCTAAAGGGCTGTCACATTGTAGAAGGATCAACTTTATTCTCATTTGCACAAGGAAAGACTAGAAGCAATGGGATGAAACTGAATGGGAGGAGACACAGATTAGATATTAGAAAAAACTTTTTGACAGTTAGAGTGATCAATGAGTGAAACAGGCTGCCACGAGAAGTGGTGAGTTCTCCTTCAATGGAAGTCTTCAAACAGAGGCTGGACAGACATCTGACTGGGATGATTTAGCGAATCCTGCTTTGAGCAGGGGGTTGGACCAGATGGCCCAGGAGGTCCCTTCCAACTCTACGATTCTATGATTCTATAATGCCACGACTTGAAACTCTCTCCTTACTGCCCATTGTAACCAGTTTTAAATATTTGGGTGTTTATATCTCTAAGGGTAGTAAATTTGATTTACAACTCAGTATACAACCATTGCTGGAGACGGTTAAAGATAAATTCACGATTTGGGGTAAACTTCCACTGTCTGTAGCCGGACGTATTAATTTAATTAAAATGATATTACTCCCCAAGGTTAGCTGCTTTCTTCAACATAGTGCGGTAGTGGTGCCCAAATCCTTTTTTGCTAATCTAAATTCCCAAACCACATCCTTTATTTGGGGGAAAGCCAGGCCTAAACTCAAACTAACCACTCTAGAGAGGCCCAAGAGGGGAGGAGGGGCGGCGTTAACCGATTTCTTTTTATATTATCTAGCTGGACAGGCCAAGGCTATTAGTACATGGATGCCTGGAGGTCTCCTCCCGAATTCTGAGAGTCATCTATTTCATGCTGCAGGGACTGGTTGCCCACTGGGTTTTTTGGAAATGAGGAAAATAAATGTCTCGAGACTGTTGCTTCTGCTCCGTCTGGCTCGATCAATATGGAGACAGATTAAGGGGGTGGTTAGATTTGGGGATACTATAGCTGAAATGCCCCTGTGGAATAATGACTACCTCCCGGTGCTACGTGAACATCCATCCGCCGAGTTCTAGGTTCAGTACAGTGTCTCTACGATAGGTGATCTATACGATCATGGTACTTTGGTGTCCTTTGAGCAGTTACAGGCTGATCGAGGTGTTCCGAGATCCCAGTTCTTCCGTTATTTACAACGAAGGTCAGCTTTTCAATCGCATATGAGAAGTCTAAATATAAGTGATGCCATTTCCTCTCTACCCTTGATAGGGATCCTCAAGTCACAAGGCCCTCAAGGTCTCAACTCCTCTCTATATACATATATGTTGTCAGTGGGGACAGAATGTGCCTTAGATTCCGTTAAAGGGAATCTGTCACCCCTTTTTTGAGATATCATATAATGATATCATTCAATTGTGTGTCACATAAGGATTCTCTTAGTACTTTTGCTTCCCCCTGACCCTGCACCTTTCATGCATAAATACGTTTTTTATATCGGTTCAGATGAATGTAAACTGCCTCGGTCCGGTCCGATGGGCGGGGCTTATTCAACTGCTTCCCTTCTCCCTGTCTTGCCCTACACAAGAAGAAATGCGTAGAGAAAGACAGGGAGGGGGGGGAGCAGGTGAATAAGCCCCGCCCAGCGGACCGGACAGCGGCAGTTTGCATACATCTGAACCGATATAAACAAGGTATTTATGCATGAAAGGTGCGTTGTCAGGGGGAAGCAAAAGTACTAAGAGAATCCTTATGTGACATACAATTGAATGATATGATATCATTATATGATATCTCAAAAAAGGGGTGACAGATTCCCTTTAAGAAGAAATGGAAGGGGCTCATCCCTGATACACAGAGTGAGGAATGGAAAGAAATCCTGGAGTCACCAATT
The DNA here is from genome assembly GCF_039654945.1 of Dendrobates tinctorius. Lineage (NCBI taxonomy): Eukaryota > Metazoa > Chordata > Amphibia > Anura > Dendrobatidae > Dendrobates > Dendrobates tinctorius. Next base: position 68,544,469 of record NW_027361703.1, read on the forward strand.
TGGGTGTCTCCGTCTGCCAACAACAGGATGATACAACTGTATATTATTAATCAATCATATTTGACCCCAATTCGACTCTTTAATATGGGCCGATACCCGTCATCGGAATGTTTGAGATGTCATTCAATGGATGCAGACTTTATTCATATGATCTGGTGTTGTCCTGTTGTTGTGCAATATTGGAGAGGGTTGACGTCATTATTAACATCCTTGGTACAAACCCCAGTTCCCCTTGAGCCACTGATCTGTCTGTTTGGAGTGTGGGATGAGGAGACATGGGGTCATTATGTTGGGATTTTTCTACGGGAGACGCTGTTCATGGCACGGAAGATACTAGCATTACGGTGGATGGGGAATTCACCTCCCTCTCTTGGGTCCTGGATCACTCTAGTAAATTCGATTATCCCATATGAACATACACTGTACCAAAATAGAGGGTGCCCGGGTAAATTCAAAAAGATTTGGGAGAGGTGGAACTCCTCTCACCTTACTTTGCAGAGCGGAGATGTCGCACAGTAAACTGCTCATTATATAGAAGTAGGCTGCGGAATAGTTTATGTTTATGTTTTGGTAGATGTAGGTAGGGTTTAGAAGCCAGGCAGGTTTTACTACTGGTGCATTAACACAATACTACTGTGATTCAATTGATATTATGTTTGCTTTATTTACACACAATTGATGCACACATTATGTCTCACGTCTACATGCTATTTGAACATACATATTTTGTATCAAGCTTTAACATCTTAAACTGCTTATGGTTTAATAAACAAATTAAAAAAAAAAAAAAAGAATATTCCACTTCTTTGCTTTAATAAACTCCGGGGTTGCTTTGGCTTTATGTTTTGGGTCATTGTCCATCTGTAGTATGAAACGACAACCAATCAGTTTGGATGCATTTGGCTGGATCTGAGCACACAGTATGGCTCTGAATAACTCCGAATTCATTCGGCTGCTTCTGTCCTGTGTCACATCATCAATAAACACTAGTGACCCAGTGCCACTGGCAGCCATGCATGCCCAAGCCATCACACTGCCTCCGCCGTGTTTTACAGATGATGTGGTATGCTTTGGATCATGAGCTGTACCACGCCTTCACCATACTTTTCTCTTTCCATCATTCTGGTAGAGGTTGATCTTGGTTTCATCTGTCCAAAGAATGTTCTTCCAGAACTGTGCTGTCTTTTTTAGATGTTTTTTAGCAAAGTCCAGTCTAGCCTTTTTATTCTTGATGCTTATGAGTGGCTTGCACCGTGCAGTGAACCCTCTGTATTTACTTTCATGCAGTCTTCTCTTTATGGTAGATTTGGATATTGATACGCCTACCTCCTGGAGAGTGTTGTTCACTTGGTTGGCTGTTGTGAAGGGGTTTCTCTTCACCATGGAGATTATTCTGCGATCATCCACCACTGTTGTCTTCTGTGCGCACCCAGGTCTTTTTGCATTGATGAGTTCACCAGTGCTTTCTTTCTCAGGATGTACCAAACTGTAGATTTTGCCACTCCTAATGCTGTAGCAATTTCTCGGATGGGTTTTTCTGTTTTTGCAGCTTAAGGATGGCTTGTTTCACCTGCATGGAGGGCTCCTTTGACCGATTGTTTCCTTCACAGCAAAACCTTCCAAATGCAAGCACCACACCTCAAATCAACTCCAGGTCTTTTATCTGCTTAATTGAGAATGACGTAACGAAGGGATTGCCCACACCTGTCCACGAAATAGCCTTGGAGTCAATTGTCCAATTACTTTTGGTCCCTTTAAAAACAGGGTGGCACATGTTAAGGAGCAACTCCTAAACCCTTCATCCAATTTTAATGTGGATACCCTCAAATGAAAGCTGAAAGTCTGAACTTCAACTGTATCTGAGTTGTTTTGTTTAAAATTCATTGTGGTAATGTCTAGAACCAAAATTAGAAAAATGTTCTCTGTCCAAATATATATGGACCTAACTGTATATATTTTAGTTAGATATTTTGAAATGTTCCTTCATGGTGGCTCAGTGTTTCAGTCCTGGGTTCAAATCCCACCAAGGACAACATCTGCAAGGTGTTTGTATGTTCTAACCGTGTTTGCCAGGTTCTCCGCTTGATACTCCGATTTCTTTATAAAGAAACCTCACAGTAAGTCATTTTCTTCTTGATTTATCAAAAATATTTTATCCAGTGTACATACAAGCGCTCATGTCCGCGTGAACATCACCGAAGATCTGTCTACAGCTCTGAAGCTTGCTGAAGCCCGTTTCAAGCCTGGATGTATTGTTCACAGTGGTGAACATATTGCTATGAAATCATTTGTATGTATACTGGATGAAATATTTTAATTAATTATGAAGAAAATAACTTGTGCTATTTCTTTATATGGACTTTAATCAGTTGGTGTGAGCAACTGCGGTAAGGCCATTCTAAATTGTGGTACCTTTATATTAGAAAGCCAGTTTGTTTGGTGTTTTGTTTTTTTTTTTTTAATTACTCCTATTTCTTCCCTCACTCCAAAGACATACTGATAGGCAATCTAGATTGTGAGCCCCAATGGGGACAGTGATGATGATGTCTGTATTGCACTGTGTGAATTAGTGGTGCTATAGAAGTGAGTAAATACTTAGTATGTTAGATTCTGAGGGTTATTAATAATTTTATTATTTTTTTCCTTTAGTTAGCACAGCTCCCCAACAAAAACCAGTAAGTACTTGGAAATACAATTTTTACAAATGAATGTATGTGTAGTATTATGCATCGCTATATTTTCCGATTGTGTCCTTGACCTACATTTTATTTCTTTAACTGTGTTAGTTCTTAAAGGCATTGTACACTACTTGGACAACCCCTTCTCAATCAGCATGTTTCCGCCAGTAATATACACTTATACTTATCGCAGGTGCTGTACCAGCGTTGTCAGCTCTCGGTCTTCTGGGGCTCAAATTACATTGTCACGTAAGCCTGGTGCCCAATCAGCACTGGCTTCACTTGTCCCCCACCTTTGGACAAATCAAAAAGAAGTCAGAGGTGGGACTGGCTTCTCACTTTCTCTTGTTTGATTCGTCTGAAGGCGGGGAGAGTTAAGCCAGCACTGATTGGCGGCAGGGCTTGCGTGACATAATAATGCGACACAAGCCCCGGAGAGAGTGAGCACAGGCACCCCTGGAGGGGACTATAAGTGGTGTTTTACTGGTGCAAACATGCTGATAGAGAAGGGGTTGTCAAAGTAGTGGACAACTTTTTTAAAGGTAAGCTTCTCCTGTGTTTAACCTTAAGGCTGTGTGCCCACGTAGCGTTTTTTAAACGTTTCTGCTGCGATTTTAAACGCGATTCTGCTGCGGAAACGCTTAAAAAAAGCATTCCATACATTCCTAATGGAAAACGCACATGTGCCAATGGTGCGATTTTTACCGCTGCGGAATCGCTTAGCAGTAAAAAAACGCAGCATGTTTGTTAATTTTGCGGAATCACCCGCGATTCCGCATACCATCAATTGAATGGGCAAAAACGCTTAGGAAAACGCATGCTAAAACGCTTGGCAAAAACTGCATGCGTTTTCCGGGAGCAGGGTGTGCGATTCTGCTCAGGAATATTCTGCTTGACAAACGCTACGTGGGCACATAGCCTTAATATAGGTCAACAAATTTTAATATGCTTTCTTTACTGCTTGTTTTTTTAGGTTTCATTTATGTACCTGCTATTGGTTTTTACTGGTAGGAATTAATTTTTGGTCATCTGCCATAATATTATATTTAATGGAAAAATCCAGTAAATAAAATCATCTTCCAATGTGTCATAAGCACTCTCTGGTCTCCTAGTCTACCATAACCTGTGATCAGTGATCTTATTATCCTCTTTGACAGTTCTTAGAGACTTAAGTAGTTGGTAATCTAACACCAATTTAATTGAACTGACTTTTGCTTAGAGTGCTGTGTCAAACATTAATTACCGTATATACTCGCGTATGAGCCGAGATATTCAGTCCATTTTTTTGGGCTGAAAGTCCCCCTCTCGGCTTATACACGAGTCATATACCGGGGTCAGCGGGGCGGGGGTGTAGGAGATCATACTCGCCTCTCCTAGCATGTCTCTTGCAGCCCCCCGTGCTTATTCCATCTTCTCGGCTCTGTTCTTCCTGCTTTCAGCGGTCACGTGGTCATATGCAATGTAATATATGTAATATATGTAACATATATATATATTGATCAAAATATATGTTACATATGTAACATATGTAATGAGCGGCACCACGTGACCGCTGAAAGCAGGAAGAACAGTGCTGAGAAGATGGAATAAGCACAGGGGCTGAGAGAGACATGCTAGGAGAGGTGAGTATAGCGGAGGGAGCCATATTCACCTGTCTCCCGTTCTCCACCGCTGCGCGTCGCTCTGCTGTCTTGCTTCCTCTGGCAGTGACGTTCAGGTCAGAGGGCGCCATGACGTAGTTAGCAGGCGCCCTCTGCCTGAACAGTCACTGTGCAGAGCCGGCAACGCTGAGGAGCAGCAGCAGCAGGGGCGAGGTGAGTATATAGGTTGTTGTTGTTTTTTTTAATTGAGGCAGCAGCAGCATTATAAGGGGCCACTAATAACTGTATCATTGTAAGGGGCCGCTCAATGTGCAGCATTATAAGGGGCCACTAATAACTGTGCATCATTGTAAGGGGCCGCTCACTGTGCAGCATTATAAGGGACCACTAATAACTGTGCATCATTGTAAGGGGCCGCTCACTGTGCAGCGTTATAAGGGGCCACTAATAACTGTGCATCATTGTAAGGGGCCGCTCACTGTGCAGCATTATAAGGGGCCACTAATAACTGTGCATCATTGTAAGGGGTCGCTCACTGTGCAACATTATAAGGGGCCACTAATAACTGTGCATCATTGTAAGGGGCCGCTCACTGTGCAGCATTATTATAAGAGCAGTTTTCCCAGTTTTTTGTGACAAAATTAGGGGGGTCGGCTTATACACGAGTATATACGGTATTTGTTTTAGTTACCGTAATCTTGCCATTTTTTCTTTGTGTGATAGTCATTTTTGCTGAATCGTATACCTAAGTGCTGACACTTTTTATTTTTTAATTACCTTTTTGAGTAAAACCGTCTTTTTACTATTGATCAATACTGCAAAAATGACATCTTTCAGATCCTGAGAAATTCACTTAAATTTGCTAACCAATGTGGCTGTACTTCGCATTGTCATTTTTGTAAAAATCGGTGACCTGGTAGGGTATGGTCATATTTCCTCTATAACAGAAATCTGTTTCCTAAATTCTAGATATTATCGAATTTACTGCGGCGAATACATTTGCAAAGCTTTAGGCTATGTGTCCACTTTGCGTTTCAATCTGGACACTGAAAACCGGCCCCTTCCCAGAAATCGCGTGTTTTTTTCCGCGCGATTTTACTGCGATTATGTTCGTGATTTCGCCGCGATTTTCACGTGCGATATTCAAGCACTTTCCAAGCGATTTGAAGCATCGCTTGGAAAGTGATTGACAGGTTGGTCACACTCGTCAAGCATAGTGTTTGACAAGTGTGACCAGGTTTTTACTATTGAGGCGGCCTATGCGGCATCAATAGTAAAAGAAAGAATGTAAAAATAATTAAAAAATAAAAAATCGGGGTATATTTACCTTCCGACGTCCCGCGCAGTGTCAGCGACGCTCCCATTCCCAGCGATGCCTTGCGAGACCTGTGATGACGTTGGTCTCGCGTTGCTATAGCGATCTCACGAGACCTTGTCATCACAGGACCTTGCCGCAAGGCATTACTGGGAACGCTGAGGCCCGGGAAGGCTGCGCGTGACGTCGGAAGGTAAATATACCCCGATTTTTTTATTCTTTTTTTTTTTTTACAGGGGTATGGTACTCAGGGCCTGGAGGACAGTCTCCTCTCCTCCACACCGTGGGTACCAACCGAACATGAGGCGCTTAACTTCGCGCATGGTGGGCATAGCCATATGCGGGAAGTAAGCGATTCTCATGCATTCCTATGGGTGCGGAATCGCGGCAATTCTTTGCGATTCCGCACAAAAGAATGAGCATGCTTTGATTTTTTTCCGCGATGCGATTCCGCCGCGGAAAAAAGCGCAGCATTAGCACAGCATGTGCGGAATGCCATAGGAATGCATGGGGGGCGTTCTGTACAAGATTTTTAAACGTTTTCGCAGCGTTTTCGTGCCAAAAATCGCGGCAAAAACGCTTAAAAATCGCATCGTGGGCACACAGCCTTACTCTTTTTTAAATTCTTAGGGACTAAATGATACAGATCTAGTGGAATAATACGTACATTACTTATTGTTGAATGTAAATTGGAACTTGTTTACAGTCTTCATTTAATATAAATGGACGGAACACCTGGATGTTCAGATTCAGCCGAACAGTTGCAAAAGTTCGGGTGTGGGTACCAGAACAGTACCCGGACCCGAACCAAGACCTCATTCACTTGAATGGGGGGCCCGAACATCCAATGTTTGTTACGCTGTCATATGCATGGCAGCGCAACAAACACCGCTTCTGATAGGCGGTAAAATCACCGCTGGACAGACAGCCACGGTTCCCATGTTGTCAAAATACAGCGTGAGCGCGCAGCTATTATCGGAGGTATAAAGTTTACTTTCGATCACTGGTGTCTGCTGATAGGACTACTGGTCTCATCAGCCAATGCCTGCTGCCGCTAATAATAGTGACAGCAGGAGCGGCTGATGGGAGTATTCATCAGCCAGCTCATGCGCTGTCAATAAATAATGGCATGAGTTCCCCTGTATTTTTGCTCACCAGCCATGCAAAACTCTCAGCTGGGGGCAACAACCATGAGTTGTCAGCTTCAGCAAGGCTAGTTATAAGAATAGAGGGGTCCCAACGCCGTTTTTGTTAATTATTTAAATATATAATTTAAAAAAATAGCTTGGGCGCCCCCCCCCCCATTTTTGACAACCAGCCTTGCTAAAGCAGACAGTTGTGGGCTTATATTCTCAGGCTGGTAAGGGGTCATGGATATTGCCCCCTCCCCCAGCCTAAAAATGGCAGCTCCCTGCCGCCCAGAAAAGGCGCATCCATTAGATGCGCCAATTCTGACGCTTTGCCTGGCTCTTCACACTTGCCCTGTAGCGGTGGCAAGTGAGGGTCTTATTTCTGGGGTTGATGTTACCTTTGTATTTCCCGGTGACATCAAGACCACGGCTTAGTAATGTTGAGGTCTATAAGACATCTATCCATTATTAATTGCAACTATTACCTCACTTAACTTGTAGGCAAAATTAGGTGTTTTTTTTTTTTTTTTTTGTGGTCACATAGGGCTACTAAAATATACACTTTAATTTTGGTCCCCTTTATGTAACAATTATTTTTATGTATTGGACACATGTTTTTCGGGAGATTTTTTTTTTTTAATTGAGGTGGGGATAGTAACAGTGATTTGGACTGGCAGTGGCTTTTCTTTTTATAGTTTACTTATTAAAGTATTCATTTATATTACACGTTGTGCTTCTCCTAATGTCAGATAAGACTTTGTAGGGGCATTTCAATTTTTTTTTTTCTGCTTTTAAAATGTGCACATGTACTTATAAACTGGGAAGCGCTAAGGAATATGTTGGCGCTATATAAAAAAAATGATTATTACTATTATATAAAGGCGTGCACACAGACACTCACACACACAGACACACATATATATATATATATATATATATATATATATATATATATATATATATATATATATTATAGTATTTGTCTTATTTCTGGCTGGTCTATTAGCCACAATTGATGCTTTAGCAGATAGTCATAGATCCTCTCATCTGAGAGAATTGGGACAGTTTTGACACTCTGATCTGAGTTTTATCAAGAATTGTCAGCGTGGTGTGATCAGATGGTCTCTAATGAGTAAATCAAAGGACACTGAGGTAAAGATGGAGAACAAAATTTCTCAAAATTGTAGTTCTATTTTACTTTCCGTTTTGTTGGTAAAACCTTTAACCAAGATGCACATTGTTTTTCCTTTAATAGGTTGGTAAGATTTCCAAAAATAAAAAGAAAAAACTAAAAAAAAAACAAAAACGTCAAGCAGAACTACTTGAAAAACGTCTTCAAGAAATTGAAGAACTGGAGAGGGAGGCCGAAAAGAAAAAGAGTGAAGAAAATGAAAATGAGCAGGATCTTGAGAGCCAGCCAGAAGCCAAGATGAAGACTGTTTGTCTGGAGGATGCTGCTGAGGAGGAGCCGGCCAACGAATATGGTGTGTATGATGCGCATGGCTTCTTTTTCACAACTCATTAAAAAAAAGCACATAAATCATAATTGGGAATGTGAAACAATTAGTAACCAAAAATTATCATATCTACCTGGGAATGAGGAAGGAACCTTTTAAACTAAGAAATCGGGTCTTCGCTGATCATCAGAACAATCTTTATAACTGGTAGTTGTTATCATACAGTATGTACCACATTGTTGTGAAAGATAAGGATGGAAATCTGTAGTGGCAGATCTCCATCAAGCCGTGAGTGTTCCAGTCTATGATTCCAGTACTTGTGGTTACACACTTATTGGCCAGTTATGGCACAGACTTCCTGTTCAGGGAAAGAGACCTTCGTTTCATCTCTTTTGGCTCAATCAGTACAACAGATGAGTCAAATTCACATGGCTTCCATTATATATTAACTTGATGGTGCTTATATGAACAACGCTCAAGAAGTATCTTTTGATTGCTTTTATTTTTCTAGTTTTAGCAGGTAATGTTTCTTCAGAAGGGGAAGATCATGATGAGAAAGAAGATACCGAAAAGGAAATTGTTGAAAAAGATAATGATGACGATGTGGATGCGGAACTTGTTAATACAGATCCAACATGGATAGAATCTCCAAAAACAAATGGCCATTTGGAAAATGGACCATTTTCGCTGGAGCAGCCATTAGATGATGATGATGACGAAGAGGAAGACTGCCCCAATCCAGATGACTTTAACTTAGATGAGTCAAATGCTGAAAGCGATTATACATACAGTAGCTCTTATGAACAGTTTAACAGTGATTTGCCAAATGGACAGCATAAGAATACGGAGTTACAGTTCTCCGACTTTTCAGCAGCAATGTTTTCCGATCCCTTAGAGTCTGTAGAATCTGGCTTGGCTGCCTCTGAAGATTCCACTATTATAGAAAGGGATGGAAGTAGTCCTTGCCAAGATAGAAGTAGGACGGTTTCAGCATCAAGTACTGGAGATATGCCAAAAAGTAAGTTTCTTCTCCTGTGTACTTGCTGCATCACAACTATCCATGTAGTTCATTGTATTATCTTGTTGGATCTTGATTATTGTCTTATAACTCACATTTATTGTCTCTGATCAGATATACTATTAGACTTAAAGGGTTCTCCATTACTAGGCAGCTTCTGTTTAATCTCTTCCCTTTGCCACATATAAAATTGTCACACGACCACTGCAGCCAATTTGCGGCCGCTGATCGACTGAAGCCTTTACAATTTCCTTTTTAGTAATGGAATACTGAAGGGCTGCAACCGATCAGTGATTGCAAGTTGGCTGTAGCTGTCATGTGACACAACAGCATCACGTGATCCACCAGTAATAGCTGCTCAAGTAGTGTCAATTTTTTATATTAGCTCTAAAGATGTGGACAACCACTTTTAGAGGTGTTGTCTCTACTAGACATTCTCTTTTCGAAATGGAGCCAACACATCAACTGATTGTTGTGGGTCATGTGTTGCTGATCATACAGTTCATTATTTTAGTATATGTGACTCAAGATGAATAGGTGATTATATGGCCGGGTAAAGTCCTCCAGAACAGAAGCCATTCTCTGTAGACGCTCTATACAGCCATACAGTACATAATGATAAACCTTATCTGATTACAATCCTTTCTGTGATTGATAGAACAGCTTGGGTTACATCATGCTTCCTGCAAAGTGTTTGAAGTGCATTATTGTAGGTCTTCAAAAAGGTGAATTTGCACCTGTTATCTTCTAATAATGCTCATCAACTTTCCATACTCTGTGCTTTGCTCATGTTGAGTTGCATTGTGGCTTATAGATTTATTTACATTCAGACCTGCGGACAACCACCTGGATTTCATTGAAAACCAACAGCTTAAATGAGATTGTATAATGCACTACCCCCAGGTACTAAACAGTGTGGCCATTATATGGTTTTGCTCTGCTTTATCTATTTCAACACCACAATACTCCCCATCTTTTGATAAACTCAAATATTAGCAGTATTCTAAAAATTAAAAAATCAAAAGCTTCAGCTTTCATTGTACCAAGGTTGAATGAGGTATCCGGAATTGTGAGAACATGGCTGCTTTATTTCAGTAACAACCCCACCCTAGATAATAATAATCTTTATATAGCGCTAACATATTCAGCAGCGCTTTACAGTTTAACAGTTTCAAAACACAAGTCATAAGTAACAACGTTAACAATACAATAATTAAAGCAAAACTAGATGTGTATTTCCTGAAGGAAGTACAGATAGTGGTTTGAAATGGTGCCCGGGCTGCCCCTTTAAGAGAGACTTGCCTGCTGCCCCTGCAAGACTTTCAACTCAGGATCCGTTTTAACTGTGAGTGCCTCTCAGAGGCCACTTTGGCCTCTGGGTCTGATTTGGTGGGTGGAGCCCCTCAGGATCCGATTCCTTGGCCTGGGCGCCTCAGGACTTGAATTGTTGGTGGGGATCTCTCGGGCTCCGATTTTGTGGGTGTGGCCCCTCAGGGTCCGATTTTGTGGGTGGGGCCCCTCAGGTTCCGATTTTGTGAGTGGGGCCCCTCAGGGTCCGATTTTGTGGCCGGGGCCCCTCAGGGTCTGATTTTGTGGCCGGATCCCCTCGGTCCGATTTTCTGGCCGGGGCCCCTCAGGGTCCGATTTTCTGGCCGGGGCCCCTCAGGGTCCGATTTTGTGGTTGGGACCAATCAGGGTCCGATTTTGTGGTTGGGGCCCCTCTGGGTAAGATTTGGTGGGCGGGGCCACTCTGGGTAAGATTTGGAGGCCGGGGTCGCTCAGCCTCCGGTTTGGAGGCCGGGGTCGCTCAGCCTCCGATTTGGAGGCCGGGGTCGCTCAGCCTCCGATTTGGAGGCCGGGGTCGCTCAGCCTCCGATTTGGAGGCCGGGGTCGCTCAGCCTCCGATTTGGAGGCCGGGGTCGCTCAGCCTCCGATTTGGAGGCCGGGGTCGCTCAGCCTCCGATTTGGAGGCCGAGGTCAAAGAGCCTCCGATTTGGAGGCCGGGGTGGCTCAGCCTCCGATTTGGATGCCGGGGTGGCTCAGCCTCCGATTTGGAGGCCGGGGTGGCTCAGCCTCCGATTTGGAGGCCGGGGTGGCTCTGCCTCCGATTTGGAGGCCGGGGTGGCTCAACCTCCGATTTGGAGGCCGGGGTGGCTCAGCCTCCGATTTGGAGGCCGGGGTGGCTCAGCCTCCGATTTGGAGGCCGGGGTGGCTCAGCCTCCGATTTGGAGGCCGGGGGTCGATCAGCCTCCCATTTGGAGCCTGTGGTCACTCAGCTTTCGATTTGGCGTGTCGGCCCTTTAAGACTCATTTCGGTGCGCCGGCCCTTTAAGAGCTAGTTTGGCTCACTGGGCTTCTTCTAAATCCACTTTGGCGTACATTCTCTCTCAGGGGCATGCGTCATGTGATGAAGCTAGATTTGCATTAGTGCTGTGGGTTTCGCTTTAAGAGCTGATATTATGTGGCAGAAGCTCTGTCCTCGAGGCGTCATGTGACGTTCGTAGGCGTTGGCATAGTAACTGGGTGTGCCTGCGCATATCAATGAGCTTAACTGTCATTTGAATCGCCTCAGGGCACATTTTGCCATTTCCCATTGAAATGCATTGGAGACAGTGCATTCCAATGACGGGAAAAAAAAATTTCAAACGCAAATTGCGCAAAAACTACAAATCCGATCGACACGAAAAATACTTAGCACACCTCTCATGGACGCTGGCTTCGAAACGACACCTTAACGGAGTCTGTGCGTGTAGCGGTTCGGGCCGCATTAATTGCGGAAATCAACTTAATAATAATAATAAGAAGAAGAACTAGATGTGTATTTCCTGAAGGAAGTACAGATAGTGGTTTGAAATGGTGCCCGGGCTGCCCCTTTAAGAGAGACTTGCCTGCTGCCCCTGCAAGACTTTCAACTCAGGATCCGTTTTAAGTGTGGGTGCATCTCAGGGGCCACTTTGGCCTCAGGGTCTGATTTGGTGGGTGGGGCCCCTCAGGATCCGATTCGGTGGCCTGGGCTCCTCAGGGTTTTTATTGGTGGCCGGGATGCCTCAGGGTCCAGTTTTGTGGGTGGGGCCCCTCATTGTCTGATTTTGTGGGTGGGGCCCCTCAGGGTCCGATTTTGTGAGTGGGGCCCCTTATGGTCCGATTTTGTGGGTGGGGCCTCTCAGGGTCCGATTTTGTGGCCGGTGCCTCTCAGGGTCCGATTTTATGGCCGGGGCCCCTCAGGGTCCGATTTTGTGGCTGGGGCCCCTCAAGGTCCGATTTTGTGGCCAGGGCCCCTCAGGGTCCGATTTTGCGGGTGGGGCCTCAAAGGGTCCGATTTTGCGGGTGGGGCCCCTCAGGGTCCGATTTTGTGGCCGGGGCCCCTCAGGGTCCGATTTTGTGGCCAGGGCCCCTCAGGGTCCGATTTTGTGGTTGGGCCGCTCAGGGTCTGATTTTGTGGCCGGGGCCCTTCAGGTTCCGATTTTGTGGCCGGGGCCCCTCAGGGTCCGATTTTATGGGTGGGGCCCCTCAGGATCCGATTTTGTGGCTGGGGCCCCTCAGGGTCTGATTTTGTGGCTGGGGTCCCACAGGGTCTGATTTTGTGGGTGGGGCCCCTCAGGGTCCGATTTTATGGGTGGGGCCCCTCAGGGTCCGATTTTGTGGGTGGGGCCCCTCAGGCTCCGATTTTGTGGGTGGGGCCCCTCAGGGTCCGATTTTGTGGCTGGGGCCCCTCAGTGTCTGATTTTGTGGCTGGGGTCCCACAGGGTCTGATTTTGTGGCTGGGGTCCCTCAGGGTCTGATTTTGTGGGTGGAGCCTCTCGGGGTCCAATTTTGTGACCGGGGCCCCTCAGGGTCTGATTTTATGGCCGGGGTCTCTCGGGGTCCGATTTTGTGGCTGGGGTCTCTCAGGGTCCGATTTTGTGGCCGGAGCCCCTCAGGGTCCGGATTTGTGGGTGGGGCCCCTCAGGGTCCAATTTTGTGGGTGGGGCCCCTCAGGGTCCAATTTTGTGGGTGGGGCCCCTCAGGGTCCAATTTTGTGGCTTGGGCCCCTCAGGGTCCAATTTTGTGGCTGGGGCCCCTCAGGGTCCGATTTTGCGGGTGGGGCCCCTCAGGGTCCGATTTTGTGGCCGGGGCCCCTCAGGGTCCGATTTTGTGGTTGGGCCGCTCAGGGTCTGATTTTGTGGCCGGGGCCCTTCAGGTTCCGATTTTGTGGCCGGGGCCCCTCAGGGTCCGATTTTATGGGTGGGGCCCCTCAGGGTCCGATTTTGTGGCTGGGGCCCCTCAGGGTCCGATTTTGTGGGTGGGGCCCCTCGGTCCGATTTTGTGGCTGGGGTCCCACAGGGTCTGATTTTGTGGGTGGGGCCCCTCAGGGTCCGATTTTATGGGTGGGGCCCCTCAGGGTCCGATTTTGTGGCTGGGGCCCCTCAGGCTCCGATTTTGTGGGTGGGGCCCCTCAGGGTCCGATTTTGTGGCTGGGGCCCCTCAGGGTCTGATTTTGTGGCTGGTGTCCCACAGGGTCTGATTTTGTGGCTGGGGTCCCTCAGGGTCTGATTTTGTGGGTGGAGCCTCTCAGGGTCCAATTTTGTGACCGGGGCCCCTCAGGGTCTGATTTTGTGGCCGGGGTCTCTCAGGGTCCGATTTTGTGGCCGGGGTCTCTCGGGGTCCGATTTTGTGGCCGGAGCCCCTCAGGGTCCAGATTTGTGGGTGGGGCCCCTCAGGGTCCAATTTTGTGGGTGGGGCCCCTCAGGGTCCAATTTTGTGGCTTGGGCCCCTCAGGGTCCAATTTTGTGGCTGGGGCCCCTCAGGGTCCAATTTTGTGGCTGGGGCCCCTCAGGGTCTGATTTTGAGGGTGGGGCCCCTCAGGGTCTAATTTGGTGGGCGGGGCCCCTCAGGGTCCGATTTTATGGGCGGGGCCCCTCAGGGTTCGACTTTGTGGCTGGGGCCCCTCAGGGTCTGATTTTGTGGCTGGGGCCCCTCAGGGTCTGATTTTGTGGGTGGGGCCCCTCGGTACGATTTTGTGACCGGGGACCCTCAGGGTCTGATTTTGTGGTTGGGGCCCCTCAGGGTCCGATTTTGTGGCCGGGGTCTCTCAGGGTCTGATTTTGTGGGTGGGTCCCCTCAGGGTCCGATTTTGTGGGTGGGTCCCCTCAGGGTCCGATTTTGTGGTTGGGGCCCCTCAGGGTCCGATTTTGTGGTTGGGGCCCCTCAGGGTCCGATTTTGTGGGTGGGGCCCCTCAGGGTCCGATTTTGTGACCGGGGCCCCTTAGGGTCCGATTTTGTGACTGAGGCCCCTCTGTATTCGATTTTGTGGCCGGGGTCTCTCAGGGTCCAATTTTGAGGGTGTGGCCCCTCAGGGTCCGATTTTGTGGGTGTGACCCCTCAGGGTCCGATTTTGTGGCTGGGGCCCCTCAGGGTCTGATTTTGTGGCTGGGGTCCCACAGGGTCTGATTTTGTGGCTGGGGTCCCTCAGGGTCTGATTTTGTGGGTGGGGCCTCTCAGGGTCCGATTTTGTGACCGGGGCCCCTCAGGGTCTGATTTTGTGGCCGGGGTCTCTCAGGGTCCGATTTTGTGGCCGGGGTCTCTCAGGGTCCGATTTTGTGGCCGGAGCCCCTCAGGGTCCGGATTTGTGGGTGGGGCCCCTCAGGGTCCAATTTTGTGGGTGGGGCCCCTCAGGGTCCAATTTTGTGGGTGGGGCCCCTCAGGGTCCAATTTTGTGGCTTGGGCCCCTCAGGGTCCAATTTTGTGGCTGGGGCCCCTCAGGGTCCGATTTTGTGGCTGGGGCCCCTCAGGGTCTGATTTTGTGGCTGGGGCCCCTCAGAGTCCGATTTTGAGGGTGGGGCCCCTCAGGGTCCGATTTTATGGGCGGGGCCCCTCAGGGTCCGATTTGGTGGTTGGGCCCTTTCAGAATCCGATTTGGTGGTTGGGCCCTTTCAGAATCCGATTTGATGGGCGGGGCCCCTCAGTGTCCGATTTGGTGATCGGGTCCCCTCAAAGTTCAATTTGGTGAGCAGGACCCCTCAGGGTCCGACTTGGTGGGCGGGATCTCTCAGAGTCCGATTTGGTGGGCGGGGCCCCTCAGGGTCCAATTTGGTGGGCGGGGCCCCTCAGGGTCCGATTTGATGGGCGGGGGCGCACTTTGGCGCACATTCTCTATCAGGGGCATGCGTCATGTGATGAAGCTAGATTTGCATTTGTGCTGTGGGTTTCGCTTTAATAGCTGATATTATGTGGCAGAAGCTCTGTCCTGGGGGCGTCATGTGACGTTCGTAGGCGTTGGCATAGTAACTGGGTGTGCCTGCACATATCAATGAGCTTTACTGCCATTTCAATCGCCTCAGGGCACGTTTTAAGTTTCCCATTCAAATGCATTGAGACAGTGCATTCCAATGACGGGAAAAAAAATTTTCAAACGCAAATTGCGCAAAAACTACAAATCCGATCGACACGAAAAATGCTTAGCACACCTCTCGTGGACGCTGGCTTCGAAACGACACCAACGGAGTCTGTGCGTGTAGCGGTTTGGGCCGCATTAATTGCGGAAATCAACTGAATAACTTGTGATTGGCGCATTATAATTGTAATACTAGATGTGTATTTCCTGAAGGAAGTACAGATAGTGGTTTGAAATGGTGCCCGGGCTGCCCCTTTAAGAGAGACTTGCCTGCTGCCCCTGCAAGACTTTCAACTCAGGATCCATTTTAACTGTGAGTGCCTCTCAGAGGCCACTTTGGCCTCAGGGTCTGATTTGGTGGGTGGGGCCCCTCAGGATCCGATTCCTTGGCCTGGGCGCCTCAGGGCTTGAATTGTTGGCGGGGATCTCTCAGGCTCCGATTTTGTGGGTGTGGCCCCTCAGGGTCCGATTTTGTGGGTGGGGCCCCTCAGGTTCCGATTTTGTGAGTGGGGCCCCTCAGGGTCCGATTTTGTGGCCGGGGCCCCTCAGGGTCTGATTTTGTGGCCGGATCCCCTCAGGGTCCGATTTTCTGGCCGTGGCCCCTCAGGGTCCGATTATGTGGGTTGGGCCCCTCAGGGTCCGATTTTGTGGCCGGGGCCCCTCAGGGTTCGATTTTGTGGCCGGGGCCCCACAGGGTCCGATTTTGTGGCCAGGGCCCCTCAGGGTCTGATTTTGTGGTTGGGACCAATCAGTGTCCGATTTTGTGGTTGGGGCCCCTCAGGGTCAGATTTTGTGGGTTGGGCCCCTTAGGGTCTGATTTTGTGGGCGGAGACCCTCTGGGTCCGATTTGGTGGGCGGGGCCACTATGGGTCCGATTTGGTTGGCAGGACCACTCTGGGTCCGATTTAGTGGGCGGGGCCCCTCAGGGTCCGGTTTGGTGGGCAGGGCCTCTCTGGGTCCGATTTGGTTGGCGGGGCCACTCGGTAAGATTTTGTGGGCGGGGCCACTCTGGGTAAGATTTGGAGGCCGGGGTCGATGAGCTTCCGATTTGGAGGCCGAGGTCAAATTGCGCTCAGGGTGGCTCAGCCTCCGGGTGGCTCAGCCTCCGATTTGGAGGCCGGGGTGGCTCAGCCTCCGATTTGGAGGCCGGGGTGGCTCAGCCTCCGATTTGGAGGCCGGGGTGGCTCAGCCTCCCATTTGGAGGCCGGGGTGGCTCAGCCTCCCATTTGGAGGCCGGGGTGGCTCAGCCTCCCATTTGGAGGCCGGGGTGGCTCAGCCTCCCATTTGGAGGCCGGGGTGGCTCAGCCTCCCATTTGGAGGCCGGGGTGGCTCAGCCTCCCATTTGGAGGCCGGGGTGGCTCAGCCTCCCATTTGGAGGCCGGGGTGGCTCAGCCTCCCATTTGGAGGCCGGGGTGGCTCAGCCTCCCATTTGGAGGCCGGGGTGGCTCAGCCTCCCATTTGGAGGCCGGGGTGGCTCAGCCTCCCATTTGGAGGCCGGGGTGGCTCAGCCTCCCATTTGGAGGCCGGGGTGGCTCAGCCTCCCATTTGGAGGCCGGGGTGGCTCAGCCTCCCATTTGGAGGCCGGGGTGGCTCAGCCTCCCATTTGGAGGCCGGGGTCGATCAGCCTCCGATTTGGAGGCCGGGGTCGATCAGCCTCCCATTTGGAGGCCGGGGTCGATCAGCCTCCCATTTGGAGGCCGGGGTGGCTCAGCCTCCCATTTGGAGGCCGGGGTCGATCAGCCTCCCATTTGGAGGCCGGGGTCGATCAGCCTCCCATTTGGAGGCCGGGGTCGATCAGCCTCCCATTTGGAGGCCGGGGTCGATCAGCCTCCCATTTGGAGGCCGGGGTCGATCAGCCTCCCATTTGGAGGCCGGGGTCGATCAGCCTCCCATTTGGAGGCCGGGGTCGATCAGCCTCCCATTTGGAGGCCGGGGTCGATCAGCCTCCCATTTGGAGGCCGGGGTCGATCAGCCTCCCATTTGGAGGCCGGGGTCGATCAGCCTCCCATTTGGAGGCCGGGGTCGATCAGCCTCCCATTTGGAGGCCGGGGTCGATCAGCCTCCCATTTGGAGGCCGGGGTCGATCAGCCTCCCATTTGGAGGCCGGGGTCGATCAGCCTCCCATTTGGAGGCCGGGGTCGATCAGCCTCCCATTTGGAGGCCGGGGTGGCTCAGCCTCCGATTTGGAGGCCGGGGTGGCTCAGCCTCCGATTTGGAGGCCGGGGTGGCTCAGCCTCCCATTTGGAGGCCGGGGTGGCTCAGCCTCCCATTTGGAGGCCGGGGTGGCTCAGCCTCCCATTTGGAGGCCGGGGTGGCTCAGCCTCCCATTTGGAGGCCGGGGTGGCTCAGCCTCCCATTTGGAGGCCGGGGTGGATCAGCCTCCCATTTGGAGGCCGGGGTCGATCAGCCTCCCATTTGGAGCCTGTGGTCACTCAGCTTTCGATTTGGCGTGTTGGCCCTTTAAGATTCATTTCGGTGCGCCGGCCCTTTAACAGTCACTATTGCACTTCGGCCCTTTAAGAGCCAGTTTGGCTCACTGGGCTTCTAAATACACTTTGGCGCACATTCTCTCTCAGGGGCATGTGTCATGTGATGAAGCTAGATTTGCATTTGTGCTGTGGGTTTCGCTTTAAGAGCTGATATTATGTGGCAGAAGCTCTGTTCTGGAGATGTCATGTGACGTTCGTAGGCGTTGGCATAGTAACTGGTTCTGCCTGCGCATATCAATGAGCTCAACTGCCATTTCAATCGCCTCAGGGCACGTTTTGCCATTTCCCCATTCAAATGCATTGGAGACAGTGCATTCCAATGACGGGAAAAAAAATTTTCGAACGCAAATTGCGCAAAAACTACAAATCTGATCGACACGAAAAATACTTAGCACACCTCTCATGGGCGCTGGCTTCGAAACGACACCTCAACGGAGTCTGTGCGTGTAGCGGTTCGGGCTGTATTAATTGCGGAAATCAACTTAATAATAATAATAAGAAGAAGAAGTTAGCAGCGTTCGGATTACAATATAGTGGTTTTTTCAAACCACTATAACTAGATGTGTATTTCCTGAAGGAAGTACAGATAGTGGTTTGAAATGCTGCCCAGGCTGCCCCTTTAAGAGAGACTTGCCTGCTGCATCTGCAAGACTTTCAACTCAGGATCCGTTTTAACTGTGGGTGCCTCTCGGGCCACTTTGGCCTCAGGGTCCGATTTTGTGGGTGGGGCTCTCAGGGCCCGATTTTGTGGGTGGGGCTCTCAGGGCCCGATTTTGTGGGTGGGGCACCTCAGGGTCCGATTTGGTGGGTGGGGCCCCTCAGGGTCCGATTTGGTGTCCGGGATCCCTCAGGGGCTGATTTGGTGGGTGGGGCCCCTAAGGGTCCGATTTTGTGGCCGGGATCCCTCAGGGGCTGATTTGGTGGGTGGGGCCCCTAAGGGTCCGATTTTGTGGCCGGGGACCCTCAGGGTCTGATTTGGTGGTTGGGGCCCCTCAGGGTCCAATCTTGTGGCCGGGGGCCCCTCAGGGTCCGATTTTGTGGGTGGGGCCCCTCCTGGGTGGGGCCCCTCCCTCAGGGTCCGATTTGGTGGGCGGGGCCCCTCAGGGTCCGATTTGGTGGGCGGGGCCCCTCAGGGTCCAATTTGGTGGGCGGGGACCCTCGGGGTCCGATTTGGTGGGCGGGGCCCCTCGGGGTCCGATTTGGTGGGCGAGGACCTTCGGGGTCCGATTTGGTGGGCGGGGCCCCTCGGGGTCCGATTTGGTGGGCGGGATCCCTCGGGGTCCGATTTGGTGGGCGGGATCCCTCGGGGTCCGATTTTGAGGGTGGGGCCCCTCAGGGTCTAATTTGGTGGGCGGGGCCCCTCAGGGTCTGATTTTGTGGGTTGGGCCCCTCAAAGTCCGATTTTGTGGCCGGGGCCCCTCAGGGTCCGATTTTGTGTCCGGGGCCCCTCAGGGTCCGATTTTGTGGCCGGTGCATCTCAGGGTCCGATTTTGTGGATGGGGCCCCTCAGGGTCCGATTTTGCAGCCGGAGCCTCTCAGGGTCCGATTTTGTGGTTGGGGCCCCTCAGGATCTGATTTTGTGGCCGGGGTCCCTCAGGGTCCGATTTTGTGGCCGGGGCCCCTGAGGGTCCAATTTTGTGGGTGGGGCCCCTCAGGGTCTGATTTTGTGGGTGGGGCCCCTCAGGATCCGATTTTGTGGTTGGGGCCCCTCAGGGTTCAATTTTGTAGGTGGGGTCCCTCAGGGTCCGATTTTGTGGCCGGGGCCCGTCAGGGTCCGATTTTGTGGCCGGGGCCCGTCAGGGTCCGATTTTGTGGCCGGGGCCCGTCAGGGTCCGATTTTGCGGCCGGGGCCCGTCAGGGTCCGATTTTGTGGTTGGGGTCCCTCAGGGTCCAATTTTGTGGCCGGGGCCACTCGGTCCAATTTTGTGGGTGGGGCCCCTTAGGGTCCGATTTTGTGGGTGGGGCCCCTCAGGGTACAATTTGGTGGGCGGGGCCACTCTGGGTCTGATTTGGTGGGAGGGGCCACTCTGGGTCCGATTTGGTGGGCAGGACCACTCTGGGTCCGATTTGGTGGGCGGGGCCCCTCAGGGTCCAATTTGGTTGGCGGGGACCCTCGGGGTCCGATTTGGTGGGCGGGATCCCTCGGGGTTCGATTTGGTGGGCGGGGCCCCTCGGGGTCCGATTGGTGGGCGGGTCCCCATGGGGTCCGATTTGGTGGGCGGGGTCACTCTGGGTCCGATTTGGTGGGCGGGGCTCCTCAGTGTCCGATTTGGTGGGCGGGGCTCCTCAGAGTCCGATTTGGTGGACGGGGCCCTTCAGGGTCCGATTTGGTGGGCGGGGCCACTCAGAGTCTGATTTGGTGGGCAGGGCCCTTCAGGATCCGATTTGGTGGGCTGTGCCACTCTGGGTCTGATTTTTTTAGCGGGGCCACACTGGGTCCGATTTGGAGGCCAGGGTGGCTCAGCCTCCGATTTGGAGGCCGGGGTGGCTCAGCCTCCGATTTGGAGCCTGCGGTCACTCAGCTTTCGATTTGGCGCGCCGGCCCTTTAAGACTCATTTCGGTGCGCCGGCCCTTTAAGAATCACTTTGGCACGTCGGCCCTTTAAGAGCCAGGGTGGCTCACTGGGCTTCTAAATCCACTTTGGCGCACATTCTCTCTCAGGGGCATGCGTCATGTGATGAAGCTAGATTTGCATTTGTGCAGTGGGTTTCACTTTAAGAGCTCATATTATGTGGCAGAAGCTCTGTTCTGGAGATGTCATGTGACGTTCGTAGGCGTTGGCATAGTAACTGGGTCTGCCTGCGCATATCAATGAGCTCAACTGCCATTTCAATCGCCTCAGGGCACGTTTTAAGCTTCCCATTGAAAAGCATTGAGAAAGTGCATTCCAATGACGGGAAAAAAAAATTTCAAACGCAAATTGCGCAAAAACTACTAATCCGATCGACACGAAAAATACTTAGCACACCTCTCGTGGACGCTGGCTTCGAAACGACACCTCAACGGAGTCTGTGCGTGTAGCGGTTCGGGCCGCATTAATTGCGGAAATCAACTGGAAAATAAGAAGAAGAAGAATAAGTTAACAACGTTCGGATTACAATATAGTGGTTTTTTCAAACCACTATAACTAGATGTGTATTTCCTGAAGGAAGTACAGATAGTGGTTTGAAATGGTGCCTGGGCTGCCCCTTTAAGGGAGACTTGCCTGCTGCCCCTGCAAGACTTTCAACTCGGGATCCGTTTTAACTGTGGGTGCCTCTCAGGGGCCACTTTGGCCTCAGGGTCCGATTTTGTGGGTGGGGCCCCTCCGGGTCCGATTTTGTTGCCGGGGCACCTCAGGGTCCGATTTTGTGGGTGGGACCCCTTAGGGTCCAATTTGGTGGACGGGGCCACTCAGGGTCCGATTTGGTGGGCGGGGCCACTCAGGGTCCGATTTGGTGAGTGGGGCCCCTCAGAGTTCAATTTGGTCAGCGGGGCCCCTCAGGGTCCAATTTTGTGGGTGGGGCCCCTCAGGGTCCGATTTTGTGGTTGGGGCCTTTCAGAATCCGATTTAGTGGGCGGGGCCCCTCCGGGTCTGAATTGGTGGGCGGGGCGCCTCAGGGTCCGATTTGGTGGGCGGGGCCCCTCAGGGTCCGATTTGGTGGGCGGGGCCCCTCAGGATCCGATTTTGTGGTTGGGGCCCCTCAGGATCCGATTTTGTGGTTGGGGCCTCTCAGGGTCCGATTTGGTGGGCGGGGCCCCTCAGGGTCCGATTTGGTGGGCGGGGCCCCTCAGGGTCCGATTTGGTGGGCGGGGCCTCTCTGGGTCCTATTTGGTGGGCGGGGCACTTCAGGGTCCAATTTGGTTGGCGAGTCTGATTTTGTGGGTTGGGCCACTCAGGGTCCGATTTTATGGGTTGGGCCCCTCAGGGTCCGATTTTGTGTCCGGGGCCCCTCAGGGTCCGATTTTGTGGCCGTTGCCTCTCAGGGTCTGATTTTGTGGTTGGGGCCCCTCAGGATCCGATTTTGTGGCCGGGGCCCCTCAGGGTCCGATTTTGTGGCCGGGGCCCCTCAGGGTCCGATTTTGTGGGTGGGGCCCCTCAGGGTCCAGTTTTTTGGCCGGGGCCCCTCGGGGTCCAATTTTGTGGGTGGGGCCCCTCGGGGTCCAATTTTGTGGGTGGGGCCCCTCAGGGTCCAATTTTGTGGGTGGGGCCCCTCAGGGTCCAATTTTGTGGGTGGGACCCCTCAGGGTCCGATTTTGTGGTTGGGGCCCCTCAGGGTTTGATTTTGTGGTTGGGGCCCCTCAGGATCCGATTTTGTGACCGGGGCCCTCAGGGTCTGATTTTGTGGGTGGGGCCCCTCAGGGTCCGATATTGTGGTTGGGGCCCCTCAGGATCCGATTTTTTGGTTGGGGCCCCTCAGGATCTGATTTTGTGGTTGGGGCCCCTCAGGGTTCAATTTTGTAGGCGGGGCCCCTCAGGGTCCGATTTTGTGGCCGGGGCCTCTCAGGGTCAGATTTTGTGGCCGGGGCCCGTGAGGGTCCGATTTTGTGGCCGGGGCCCCTCAGGGTCCGATTTTGTGGTTCGGGCCCCTCAGGGTCCGATTTTGTGAGTGGGGCCCCTCAGGGTCCGATGTTGTGGCCGGGGCCCCTCAGGGTCTGATTTTGTGGCCGGATCCCCTCAGGGTCTGATTTTGTGGGTGGGGCCCCTTAGGGTCCGATTTTGTGGGTGGGGCCCCTCAGGGTCCAATTTGGTGGGTGGGGCCACTCTGGGTCTGATTTGGTGGGCGGGGCCACTCTGGGTCCGATTTGGTGGGCGGGGCCACTCTGGGTCCAATTTGGATGCCAGGGTGGCTCAGCCTCCTTTTTGTAGGCCAGGGTCTATCAGCCTCCGATTTGGAGCCTTGGGTCACTCAGCTTTCGATTTGGCGCGCCGGCCCTTTAAGACTCATTTTGGTGCGTCGGCTCTTTAAGAGCCAGGGTGGCTCACTGGGCTTCTAAATCCACTTTGGCGCACATTCTCTCTCAGGGGCATACGTCATGTGATGAAGCTAGATTTGCCTTTGTGCTGTGGGTTTTGCTTTAAGAGCTGATATTATGTGGCAGAAGCTCTGTCTTGGAGAGGTCATGTGACGTTCGTAGGCGTTGGCATAGTAACTGGGTCTGCCTGCGCATATCAATGAGCTCAACTGCCATTTCAATCGCCTCAGGGCACGTTTTGCCATTTCCCCATTCAAATGCATTGGAGACAGTGCATTCCAATGACGGGAAAAAAAATTTTCAAACGCAAATTGCGCAAAAACTACAAATCCGATCGACACGAAAAATACTTAGCACACCTCTCATTGACGCTGGCTTCGAAACGACACCTCAAAGGAGTCTGTGCGTGTAGCGGTTCGGGCCGCATTAATTGCGGAAATCAACTGGAAAATAAGAAGAAGAAGAAGAATAAGTTAGCAGCGTTCGGATTACAATATAGTGGTTTTTTCAAACCACTATAACTAGATGTGTATTTCCTGAAGGAAGTACAGATAGTGGTTTGAAATGGTGCCCAGGCTGCCCCTTTAAGAGAGACATGCCTGATGCCCCTGCAAGACTTTGAACTCAGGATCCGTTTTAACTGTGGGTGCCTCTCAGGGGCCACTTTGGCCACAGGGTCCGATTTTGTGGGTGGGGCCCCTCAGGGTCCGATTTTGTGGGTGGGGCCCCTCAGGGTCCGATTTTGTGGCCGGGGCCCCTCAGGGTCCGATTTTATGGGTGGGGCCCCTCAGGGTCCAATTTGGTGGATGGGGCCACTCTGGGTCTGATTTGGTGGGCGGGGCCACTCTGGGTCTGATTTGATGGGCGGGGCCACTCTGGGTCCAATTTGGATGCCAGGGTTGCTCAGCCTCCTTTTTGTAGGCCAGGGTCTATCAGCCTCCGATTTGGAGCCTTGGGTCACTCAGCTTTCGATTTGGCGCGCCGGCCTTTTAAGACTCATTTTGGTGCGCCGGCTCTTTAAGAATCACTTTGGCGCGTCGGCCCTTTAAGAGCCAGGGTGGCTCACTGGGCTTCTAAATCCACTTTGACGCACATTCTCTCTCAGGGGCATACGTCATGTGATGAAGCTAGATTTGCATTTGTGCTGTGGGTTTTGCTTTAAGAGCTGATATTATGTGGCAGAAGCTCTGTCTTGGAGAGGTCATGTGACGTTCGTAGGCGTTGGCATAGTAACTGGGTCTGCCTGCGCATATCAATGAGCTTAACTGCCATTTCAATCGCCTCAGGGCACGTTTTGTCTATAGCAAAATTTCCCCATTCAAATGCATTGGAGACAGTGCATTCCAATGACGGGAAAAAAAATTTTCAAACGCAAATTGCGCAAAAACTACAAATCCGATCGACACGAAAAATACTTAGCACACCTCTCATGGACGCTGGCTTCGAAACGACACCTAAACGGAGTCTGTGCGTGTAGCGGTTCGGGCCGCATTAATTGCGGAAATCAACTGGAAAATAAGAAGAATAAGTTAGCAGCGTTCGGATTACAATATAGTGGTTTTTTCAAACCACTATAATAAGACGACCCTGCTCGTGAGAGCTTACAATCTACAATGAGGTGGGGGGAGATACAAAGTACAGGTGTTTATATACAATGATGGTCCAGCCATCTTGAGGGAGTGAGGTATGGATGGAGATAGTGAATGGATTACACACGCACACTTGCACATAAAATGACTTTGATTAGTGAACGTGATAGGCTGCTCTGAACAAATGTGTTTTGAGGGAGTGCCTAAAACTACGCAAAGATGGGTTGTGTTTTGCATTGCAATTCGTCCCTATTGAAGAACATGAATTTGTTCTTGGTATTGAACTCAATCTATGGTCAAGGATGGTGCTGTTTCTGAAATATATTATATATTATACATAGAAGCTGATGCATTTATGGCATATTTTCACAACTGAGCGTCGCAAAGAGTGGAGGGAAATGGAAATTTGGACATGAGGTCATGGAATCTAAATTGGGTTTCTCATCCTATTCATATTTAGAAAACTGTTATATTTGCATTCCACAACTGACTTTTTATTTGGGTTTAATGTATGGAATTTTACTGTATAAGCAGGCAGTTTGGTGACCGGATGTTGAGGCCCTACCCTGATCAAAAGTAGCCCATGCTGTGAGCCCCCCTCTGTAGGTTGTGAATGCAAGTGTATGACACTGAAAGTACCCAAAGATACGTGAGTGTTGTGTTGCTCTCGCAATTTTTGAGCGTCCTAGGGTTTACAAGTTATTCTCTTGTTATTTACAAAGCACTGTAACTTTATTGACTATTCTTACTATACAGAACAACCTAACATACACTTTCTTTATTGTACATTTGTGTCTTTTTGTTCCATCTCCTTCTTAACTGCTGTGTATCCAACTTCACAGATCTCAATGGAGGTTTCTATTCTTATCTGCTACAACTACATTTTCCAACAGCACATTGCTTCTTCTCAGTGCTTCACGTCCCTTCATTTGCTCTCCTGTGATATATTTCAAAATGTGCAATTTTTATTTCTGTTGATGATGTGACCCACTATTTGACCAATATCCTTTATTTACAAATTCCAAATTACTGGGAAGGTTCATGGTGATCTTCATGCAGAGCAGATATAGCTGAGCTGTGCTACAGCACTGCTGTTGGGACAGTTAGGATGCTATGAAGTGGTTTGGGGGATATCTTACTAGACACAATCATAAATACATCTGTTTTTCATGAATTAGACGGTCATCTGGTATCAGTGAATGTTCAGCATAGCATAACTGAGCCATGTTACCAGCCGGCTTACATGTTTTATCAGACAAGGTCATTAGGTGCATCTAAGCATGCTCAACTAACAGCATTATTCGAACTATTGGAGCACGGATCCAGTGTCAGTGGAGGATGACGGGAGTCCTGTGGCATCATCATTTTGGATTGATGGCTGAAAATTAGTGTAGATTTAAAAACGGGCTTTATTGTGGAACATAATTAATTCTGCAGGTACAGAAATCTGAGACCACTGTACTGAAAGCACAGTTATTGGGACAAAATTCAGGTTGTATATACGCTGTGAAGTGGCTGTAAGTATACCCCAGTACATTGACTGACAGCCATGTCTCCAGCGCATCAGTACTTCAAGTGAAAAAAGGTCCAGCTCCAGGAATAAGATTCAATGCTTTTATTAATAAACTTTTTTTTTAAAAAAACAAATATACATGGCTGCTGTGATCATATAATCGGTATATCCCTTAGATGGGATTACCGCATGGGGATAATTCAGAGGAGCTCTGTACGCGTTTCGAGCATGAACTGCTCTTAGACTCGGAGTCAT
Organism: Dendrobates tinctorius; assembly: GCF_039654945.1. NCBI lineage: Eukaryota > Metazoa > Chordata > Amphibia > Anura > Dendrobatidae > Dendrobates > Dendrobates tinctorius. The sequence goes on from NW_027361703.1 coordinate 68,570,844, forward strand.
ATACCGATTATATGATCACAGCAGCCATGTATATTTGTTTTTTAAAAAAGTTTAATAAAAGCATTGAATTTTATTCCTGGAGCTGGACCTTTTTTCACTTGAAACATTCAAAGACGTTTCTGGCAGAGAAGTGTCCGTGCTCGGATGTATTGAAGTTCAGGATGAACTACGAGAGGTGAGCTGAATATCTTTTCTTCTTTGCTCCAGCGCATCCGTGCATTGCTGGCTGTTAGTCCAAGTACCTGGGCATGCTGACGGTAATGAGCGGTGATTGAAGCCATGCTGACTGAAAGCTGGAGTCTGGCTGGAGGAGTAAAGTTCATTGACTCCCGCTAGCTGGGTTTTCAGTGCTGTGGTCGGACAGCATTGGAATGCTATTAAACTGCAGATTAACCCCATATCTGCAGGATAAAAGCATTTGGGTACATGACAGGTTCCCTTTTAAGAAAAAAAAAATCACTGTGCTACTCCAATCTCATTTAATATTGTTTAAAGGATATATGTAATACATGTGAGACACTTTAAGAAAAAAACTGATTGAAGTTTGTATTGGAAAATTACACATTTCACTGTAATCTGTTTGCAGCAAAAGCAAAGCCTTTATTTCAGCTAATTTAGTCAATGACTTTGATTTTGTCTTGATCCATAAATTATACTGGTGAAACTCCCCATCTGTGGAAAGACTATGGAAATGGATGCCAACAAACTATAAACTAGTTCATTTGTTGCTGTGATTCAGTTATGAGGTTGGCTGCTAGTTCTGCTTCCATGGAAGGGGCTTTATGAAGGTAGTTGTTCTTTTATCAGCTTTCTGGTCTTCTAGTAAGAGACATATTTAGACCGTCTCCATCTAATAAACATGTAAAAGTATCTGGATGCTAAACCCAAGTAATCCTGTTTAATATTGGTGCATAGTAAGGACTTGTTCACAGGTCAGTTTTTCACATTCATGTGCTGTCAATGCTTTACGTACTATATTCCTTTTGTCTTTTCACGTGTCATTTTATTTTTCCGACAAATAGGCATGAGGAAACAGGACAATTCCTGGTCTGGTCTGACTTATGGACCAAACTGTCCCCATTCAGTGAACTAGTCAATGAACAAATGGATAGCACAATGATGGCATCTAACCTGGATCTGTCTGCTGTCCATTTTTAACTAACTAGTTGGTAGTTGTGTGACTGTAATGGGGCTTGCATGCAAAAATATATTGATGACATGAATGGTAAAAATTGACACCTAGGCCTAAAATGGATAAAAATGGATCTAGCTTATTAATTTACGTCTGATGTGTGAATTCTGCTTAAGTTTATTTGCACATGACATATTTTTCAGGTGGATTCTGCTTGAAAAAGCACCACAAATCCACCGCAACAAATGAACGTTATGCACAGCAAAGGAAGAACGACATTACTGTGCATATGTTCAATTTTCTATTACTTATTTTAAAGAATCACTCTGACGTGATTTTATTTTTTTTTTCCAATTTCACCGCCCGAGTGATATCGCTAATGTGTGTTCCATGATCCTAGTAAAATACCTACCAGTCGCCGTCTTCTGCTCTTTCCGGTGCTTCTCCTGTCCAACTCTGCCATCTTGTGACCGCAGCTCCTGGCTGGCCGGACGTCAGAGCGAACGGTCACAAGCTCTTAGTGTAAGTCTATGGAAGCCTCCTTCTGATTTATAGACTTACTTTAAGAAGTGACTTTCCATCCGCCCAACAAACACTGAAGCGATCTGACAGGTTGCAACTATTAGAAGACTTATATGAAATAAAACCCCATAAAAATGGGGCTTTAACCACTTCCAAGTTCGGAAACCATGAAGTGGGTAAAAGTAGCATGTTCATTCTCCTGGAAACTTCTGCCTAGAAGCCACTTGCTAGCTGAAAAGCAAAAAAAAACCATCCACAGCACAGCTGCCGTTCATACGACGGCAAAACCGCCAACATAGCCGCTTCAGGGAAAAGACCTCCAGCTTTTTAGAGAGAAAAATTTTGCCTAGTAAACTTTTCTATCTTAAAAATCATCATAATGTTTTGGCGATCTTCTTTTCCTAAAGCGGTTTTGAAACGTTTTCAAAAAGTTTTTCCCTAAAGCATTTTTGCAGCCTTTTGATTGGATAGTATCTAGTTTGGCATGTTCTCATTCAGGTTCCACTTCAAAGAAATTGCATGTACTTTTTCATACCAGTTATTTTTCAAAACCTCTTTAGGTAAAAAAAAATGAACATTAAATTGGAGCAGTATTTCAAGATTTTGGAGATATGCTCCCCAAAAATTGTAAATTTAGCCTAATGGACATTTTTTTGGTCGTTGGTCTCCCGCTGGCCAGCACGCATCGCTGCGTGTGACAGGCGGGAGACCAGCGATCAGCTGTAAAAAATAGAATTAAAATAAAAAATATTGTTATTCTCACCTTCCGACGTCCCGCGCAACCATCCTGCCTCTCTCCACGCTCCGGTCCCAGTGATCCTTTGCACGAATGATCGCGAGACTTCGCGCTCCCGCGAGACCGTGACTCTCGTGGTCATTCTCGCAAAGGATTACTGGGACTGGAGCGTGGAGAGAGGAAGGCTGCGCGGGACGTCGGAAGGTGAGAATAACAATATATTTTATTTTAATTCTATTTTTACAGGGATGGCAAGCGATGCCGGGCGCTCGGCATCACTGTGCTGATCGCTGGTGAAGCTGTCTGTTTGACAGCTCACCAGCAATCACATAGCGACTTACCAGCGATCCTGACACCTTGATATCGGTGTCGGTATCGCTGGTAAGTCGCTATGTGTGACTCCAGCTTAAGTTTGGGAATTCTAGATAAACAGTGCAAGATAACTTGATAACAAGATAACATTATCCATTTAATTTAATAAGTTAGGGCACTTTTTCATATTGGCAGTGGAGCCAAGACTGTACCTGAAGGAGAACCTTTCACTAGTTAGAGTATGTTAGACCGAACTTATGGCCATTGAACCTGAAGGTCATTCTGATTCTTTAGTATGTATATAATTTTTAATTACTTCTATGTTGCAGATAAAATGCGAGCTGCAGATCTACTGGTGAATCCACTGGATCCTAGAAATGCTGACAACATTAGGGTTAAAATAGCAGATCTTGGAAATGCTTGTTGGGTGGTATGTACAGCAACCAATATTACGTATAGAGATTATACAATCACATGTATTACCTATCTGTAAAGGGATGTTTTCTTTGTCCAGCACAAGCACTTTACTGAAGACATACAGACCAGACAGTATCGCTCCATAGAAGTTCTTATAGGAGCGGGGTATAGCACTCCTGCTGACATCTGGAGTACAGCTTGTATGGTAAGAGTCTCACCGTATATTGTATTCTACAAATGTTAGTAGATTCCGCTAACAAATCAGTGTGCATAGTCACAACCTGACATCAACATGCCCAGTCCTTTGTTATACCTACTTGTCGGAACGCAGACCGGAATTTCATCAGTATAAGCCCTCATGCAAAAGTCTATTTTTTCATGTACATTTTTATGGATAGAACACCTGCCCATTATAGTCTATGGTGATCTTCACATGTGTTTTTTGCAAACTATAACATGTTTGATTTTTTTTTATACCAGTTGCCTTTATAAATCACCCACTCAAATCTACAGGTCAGTAAAAATCACAGATGGCACACTGTGTGCGATCCATGTCCTTTTTTAGCAAAGCATTAGATGGAAGCTTTGTCATTTTTATTTTTGTATTTGAGAAAATCACTGTTGAGACACTGATGGTAAAAACTGACAATGACCAAATACTGGTGAAATTTTTTTTGTCTACAAGAATAATCACTTATGTCTGAATGAGCCCTAAACATTGTTCAGAGATTTCATACTGACATGTGCACATAATTACGTCGCTTCCGTCTACGGAGAGAAATGCCAGAGCGATACAAGACCGGTGAGCCATCATCTATGGTTTATGGGGAAGCAACTTCGTTATCAAAACAGTCCACAAGTGAAACTGCTGATTACTATTGGCACTTTAACTCAGTGGGTTTTTTTTTTAAATTCTTTAAATAATAAAATAATAAAAAATGAGTTTAGGTTGCTTAGACAACAGAAAAAAAACCTTGAAGGCATTTTACTTTATGACTGTCCTGGTATAGTGGTCTCGGCATATTTGAGTAGTTTTGTGTGTTTTTAATTCTAGCGAAGGCAGTAGTATCCTTTGCAGTTCTATTCCCCTTGGGTCTGGGCCTCGTACCAGGCATGATAGCTGCTTGCATTTTTTTTTCTGTGGTGAAAGATGTTATGGTCAGGTAAAGCAGCATAGTAACACAAGACTGTGAAATGTTGGCTGCCTAGTGGACAATCAGCTGTACTGCAGCCAGACAGCAGTTTGTTTTCTAAGCACATGTAAAAGAAAAATACGACCCCTAGAATGTCTCCTTTCCAAAACTAGTTTAACCCCTTTCCTATATCGGGGGTACATTTACGCCAATGTCGGACTCCCTCCCTTTCATGTGGGCTCTGGCGGTAAGCCCAAATCTTTCCCGGTACATGTCAGCTGGCTTGAACAGCTGACATGTGCCCGAAACAGCCGCTGGTGGAATGCAGCCGCGACTATTAACCCGTTAAATGCCGCTGTCAAACTCTGACAGCGGCATTTAACTCGCGCTTCCGACCATCGGGACAGAAATCCGCCCATCGGTGACCCCCGTTACCTGCTTGGGGGTCACCGATAGGTTGGCATGTCAACTAGAGGTCTCCCGGAGACCTCTATGTTTGTTACTGCCAAATTACTTTGAGCGCCACCTGGTGGTCGGTGCTCATAGCAAGTCTGCAATTCTGCACCATGCAGGCGATCTGATCATCGCCTGTATGTAGCAGAGCCGATCGGGTTATGGCAGATTCTAGTTTCCCATGGAGACTATTGAAGCATGCCAAAAGTAAAAAAAAAATGTAAAATATAAAAATTCAAGTCGCCCCCTTTCAGCCCATTCAAAATAAACAATAAAAAAGAAAACCAAACATACACATATTTAGTATTGCCAAATTTACCATTGTAATTATGCCTCCAAGTGCATACTGAAGTGCATACGCAGAGCCCCCTAGCTGTAACAGTGGTTACTGCATCACACTACTGACGCCGAACCCTCATTCATTCCAAAGAATTCTTCTAATTCCTGCTTCATTAAGTCATTTATCAATGTGAGCCACCAAGGCTTTAATCGCCAAGGACATCTGGGTCCCCTCCAATTCACCCACTTTTAGTTGCACTTGTATAGGAGAATGATCTGAAATTCCTCTAGCTAAATATTCAATATTTAGGCAATGATGGAGGTGATCGGCAGTGATGGAGGTGATGGGCAATGATTGGTGGGAGGCAATGATGGAGGTGATGGGCAATTATTGGTGGAGGGGGCAATGATGAAGGTGATGAGCAATGATGGAGGTGGTGGAGGCAATAATGGAGGTGATGGGCAATGATGGTGGTGGGGAGAGGCATTGATGGCAGTGGGGGAGGCAATGATGGTGGTGGGGTAGGCAATGATGTAGGTGATGAAATGGACAATGATGGTGGGGAGGAGGCAGTGATGGGGTGGTGGGGGAAAAGGCAATGATGGAGGTGGTGATGAGGACAATGATGGGGGTGGAGAGGGGCTGCATTATACTTTATGAGGGGGCTACATTAGATTCTGTGGGGGACTGCATTATTCTTAGGAGACTACATCATACTATATGAGGGGTTGCATTTTATTCTGTGGTGGGGCTGCATTATTCTCTCAGGGGACTACATTATATTCTGTGGGCTACATATTACTATGAGGGGGCTATAGTATACTCTATGGGGGGCTGCATTATATTCTGTGGTGGGGCTGCATTATTCTCTCAGGGGACTACATTATATTCTGAGGGGCAGCATTATGCCCTATTAGGGAGCTACAGTATAATCTATGGGGGGGGTTGCATTATATTCTGTGGTGGGGCTGTATTATACTATGAGATGGGCTGCATTATACAATATGAGGGTGCTACATTATATTCTATGGTGGGGACTACGTTATACCTTATGAGGGGGTTGCATTATATTTTGTGGGTTGCTGCATTATACCCTATGAGGGGGGCTGTATTATATTTTATGAGTGTGGCTATATTATATTCTATGAGGTGGCTACCACTCTATGATTCTACGCCAACCCCTGCTACATAATTAAGACGTGTACTACCTTATATTATACCCTGATATTAGCGTGTTTTACTACACAATTGGTTTTGTATTTACTTCTATGTAGCTACATAGTGGGCCCCAAGAATGATTTTCTATGGTGGGCCCAAGGTGCTCCAGTCCGACACTGTATATCCATGAATATATATTGCACACCTCCCCCAAACCCCTCACATTTATGCTATTATATTCACAAGTTTAGTCACATGGAAGCAGAAGATCATGATTATTGTAAGACCACCTGGAACTAAACCAGATCTTTCCCTTTTTACAAACATGGTACCCCTTAGTATTGTAAAAAAAAAAAAAAAAAACTTAAACCAAAACATTCAAAGATGTCCAACAAAACAGAGTGGACATTTCTATCTGGAGGAGAAAATAGGAGTAAATATAAGTCCAAAGCATTACTTAAAAAACTCTCTCCAATTTATATCAGAATTTCTGATCGACCAAAAGTAAAGATCAAAATTACTTCAGAAAGTCCCGCTATCCATATCACATGGTGACAAAATAAAAAAACCTCCAAGCTGGATTGACTTACTGTATATACTCGTGTATAAGCCGAGATTTTATAGAGCATCTTATGGGGCAGCAGTAACCCTTGTGCAGCAGCATATTATCGGGGTATTTATGGAGCATCTTATGGGGCAGCATTAACCCTTGTGCAGCAGCATATTATGGGGGTATTTATGGGGCAGCTTTAACCCTTGTGCCGCAGCATATGGAGGGTATTTATGGAGCATCTTATGGGGCAGCATATTATGGAGGGTATTTATGGGGCAGCATTAACCCTTGTGCAGCAGCATATGGAGGGTATTTATGGGGAAGCATATTATGGAGGGTATTTATGGGGCAGCATTAACCCTTGTGCAGCAGCATATTATGGGGGTATTTATGGAGCATCTTATGGGGCAGCATTAACCCTTGTGCAGCAGCATATTATGGGGGTATTTATGGAGCATCTTATGGGGCAGCATTAACCCTTGTGCAGTAGCATATTATGGCGGGTATTTATGGAGCATCTTATGGGGCAGCATTAACCCTTGTGCAGCAGCATATTATGGGGGGGTATTTACAGTTAGGTCCAGAGACAACATTTTTCTAATTTTGGTTCTGGGCATTACCACAATGAATTTTAAACAAAACCATTCAGATGCAGTTGAAGTTCAATCTTTCAGCTTTCATTTGAGGGTATCCACATTAAAATTGGATGAAGGGTTTAAGAGTTTCAGCTCCTTAACATGTGCCACCCTGTTTTTAAAGGGACCAAAAGTAATTGGACAGATTAAATAATTGTAAATAAAATGTTCATTTCTAGTACTTGGTTGAAAACCCTTTGTTGGCAATGACTGCCTGAAGTCTTGAACTCATGGACATCACCAGACGCTGTGTTTCCTCCTTTTTGATGCTCTGCCAGGCCTTCACTGCGGTGGTTTTCAGTTGCTGTTTGTTTGTGGGCCTTTCTGTCTGAAGTTTAGTCTTTAACAAGTGAAATGCATGCTCAATTGGGTTGAGATCAGGTGACTGACTTGGCCATTCAAGAATATTCCACTTCTTTGATCTTGGTTTCATCTGTCCAAAGAATGTTCTTCCAGAACTGTGCTGGCTTTTTTAGATGTTTTTTAGCAAAGTCCAGTCTAGCCTTTTTATTCTTGATGCTTATGAGTGGCTTGCACCGTGCAGTGAACCCTCTGTATTTACTTTCATGCAGTCTTCTCTTTATGTTAGATTTGGATATTGATACGCCTACCTCCTAGAGAGTGTTGTTCACTTGGTTGGCTGTTTTGAAGGGGTTTCTCTTCACCATGGAGACTATTCTGCGATCATCCACCACTGTTGTCTTCCGTGGGTGCCCAGGTCTTTTTGCATTGATGAGTTCACCAGTACTTTCTTTCTTTCTCAGGATGTACCAAACCTGTAGATGTTGCCACTCCTAATGTTGTAGCAATTTCTCGGATGGGTTTTTTCTGTTTTTGCAGCTTAAGGATGGCTTGTTTCACCTGCATGCGCATGTTTCCTTCACAGCAAAACCTTCCAAATGCAAGCACCACACCTCAGATCAACTCCAGGCCTTTTATCTGCTTAATTGAGAATGACATAACGAAGGGATTGCCCACACCTGTCCATGAAATAGCCTTGGAGTCAATTGTCCAATTACTTTTGGTCCCTTTAAAAACAGGGTAGCACATGTTAAGAAGCTGAAACTCCTAAACCCTTCATCCAGTTTTAATGTGGATACCCTCAAATGAAAGTCTGAACTTCAACTGCATCTGAATTATTTTGTTTAAAATTCATTGTGGTAATGTCTAGAACCAAAATTAGAAAAATGTTGTCTCTGTCTAAATATATATGGACCTAACTGTATGGAGCATCTTATGGGACAGCATTAACCCTTGTGCAGCAGCATATTATGGGGGGTTATATGGAGCATCTTATGGGGCAGCATTAACCCTTGTGCAGCAGCATATTATGGGGGGTATTTATGGAGCATCTTATGGAGCAGCATTAACCCTTGTGCAGCAGCCTATTATGGGGGGTATTTATGGAGCATCTTATGGGACAGCATTTACTCTTGTGCAGCAGCATATTATGGGAGGGGTTTATGGAGCATCTTATGGTGCAGCATTAACCCTTGTGCAGCAGCATATTATGGGGGTATTTATGGAGTATCTTATGGGGCAGCATTAACCCTTGTGCAGCAACATATGGAGGGTATTTATGAATCATCTTAAGGAGCAGCATTAACGCTTGTGCAGCAGCATATGGTGGGTATTTATGGAGCATCTTATGGGGTAGAATTAACCCTTGTGCAGCAACATATGGGGGGTATTTATGGAGCATCTTATGGGGCAGCATTAACCCTTGTGCAGCAGCATATTGGGGGGGGGGCTTATCTATGGAGCATCATCTTGGACCACCACTAACCCTAGGCTTATACGCGAGTCAATAAGTTTTCCCAGTTTGTTGTGGCAAAATTAGGGTGGTCGGCTTATACACGGGTCAGCTTATACACGAGTATATACGGTATACTGTAGTCAAGATAGTCAGAAATGATCCGCTCTAGTTTGACTTCATTCATGTCAAACCACTGCTACTTGTTCTCTTGGGACGTTTTGTATCAAACTTCATAAAATTAACTGTATTGGGACTTTATTATGTCACTGTTGGGGACAATATGTATAACTCTTTTTAGCCTTTATTTTTTTAATTCACACCCCCCCCCCTAATATATTCTACCCCTAGACCACACAATTTGCATCTCAATACTTCCGGGCCGGGCCATAGAACGTAATGGCGTTTGCCGGCGCATGTGCAATACTGATTTTATGCTTTGCCCACTGTCGGGCAAAGCATACTGCGTACGCGCGAAAGCCCATTTGATTGAGCGCGTGGTAACAGTACGCGAACGCATGAATTACAAGAAAGGAATGCTTAAAGCAAGACAGGAGAGGGGGAGAGACTGACAATAAGCCCCGCCCATCGGACCGAGCAGATTTACTTACACCGTGGGAAGTACCGTATATAAATGGTATTTATTGATTAAAGGTGGGGAGACAAGGGGTATCAAAAGTCCTGTTATAATGCATAGGTGACACTGAATTGAATTATATTTTTACAAGATATGCTTAAAAAGTGGTGACAGATTCGCTTTTAAGGTTTTTTTTTTTTTTTTGCATAACACCCCTTTTTAATAGTAAGAACACAGATGGGAAATGAATGAAAACTTTGCAACAGAAAAAATTAAACCTGCACTGCCTGGTTACAGTGGACAACAAAGACCAGTTTTTTATTAGGCTTTGTTCTCACTTGTATCAGAGCACTAGTTTTCCCATCAAAACAATAGACCTCATTGTAAGTCACTGAGATGTGTTGGGTTGTTGTTCAATAATACAACGGATCTGATATTGCGTCATAGTTTCCGATTCAGAGTTGAATAGAGCATGAGTTTCCATGAATTCCACTGATTATGGTAAACCTCTAATCCTGCCGACGACAAAATTGCTTCAACAGCGTTAATCAATGCAGAGAAGTTCAGCTGTCATATGAAAAACACTTTTTAGGGGGTTTTTTTAGCAGCAGTATAGTATTTATATTTGTATCATTGAAAAAAAACAGCTTCATAAATTTGGCTTTTAGTTTTGACACACGACTTTCTGGTTGTCTCTTTATGTAGGCATTTGAACTAGCAACTGGAGATTATTTATTTGAACCACATTCCGGTGAGGACTACTCTCGCGATGAAGGTGCGTACTGTACTCGTTTATATAGATCTCTCTTCCTTGGTGATGGACACAATTCTTCATTCAGAAATACAATACTTACTAACTTATGCTGCACATCATAAAAATCAGAAAGCCTCTATTCTCTTCTCAGTAATCTTTAAATACAACATTACAAACTAAGCATGAATTCGATGACGGGGTTATTAAAAGAAACACTGTAAAGTTCATCAAATTATAATTTTCATTAATTCCCCAAAAATCTGACTAAATTCTACAAAAGCAGCAGTGCAAGAGTCCAAATGGACTGGCCTTGATCAGGCGCAGCGCTTGTGTCGCAATATTCAGGACAAAGTGCACATCAAAATGATAAAATGTAGGAATTAAGCTTAGAAAACCTTATTAACATTTAGCAGAATAAATGTGGCCAGATATTGGGCGTGATGCATAAGTCCTCAGAATTGTGGCGGACTTTACCTCTGCACCGCATGCAACACAAAAGGGCCATTCACTTTTAGCAGAAGAGGTTACAGTTTCATTTTGAAATTATTTCCTCCCTATAAAAATTAATGAAAAGGTCAACGCTGAATAATATGACGTTCTTAAACGTACATACACACACATATCTCCACCTCTGTAATTGTCACTTGTCCTACATTTACATTAAAAATGCCGCCATAGTTGAGATGTTGGCATATGTGCTAGTGTTAAACTAATGCACCTTTCAATATGACTGGGCCAGCATTTTCTTATTTACATAGTCGATTAAATAATGAAGCCAGAATTCTCAGGACACTTTGTGTTCTCACATCCAGTGGATGAAGGAAGAGAAGCCACATGTTATGCATGTTTCCATGTGATTGTTTAAATGACTTTATTTCTTCTCATGATCAAGAGTGAAGTGGATGGAAATTGTTCAGGAAGCTCATGTTATTTCATAGTGTCACTCAGACGACATTAAATCCTGGTGTAAGACATGCATCGGTTTGAAAAGTTTTGCTTGAGTTGCAATAGTATGTAGTAAAAGGAAAAAAAATATTATTAAATGGTTAGCTAATCTTTAACTTAGATAATTTTAGGTGTGATTTGCACTGTTTTAATTGCATTTAAGCAATCTGATGATTTAGGATTCACTCTGTCAATCTGCATGAAGCAAATTACTTTTTTATAAAGGTTGTTCAGGGTTTGATTGTTTTTATTACTATGGGCCTAAAAAGTAATAGGCATATGTAGTTGCTAATGACCGACCTATTCTACGTGGCATCGGCTCACAGCGGTCACTGACCACTTTGGTCTCCGATTCAGCTGCTCCATGTCAACAGTGCAGCTTTTTCTTCCGGGCTGCTCTGTTGACGGAGCATGACTGCCAGTGACATGCTGAATGACGCCGAAGTTAGGCATTGGGGAGCCGGCTGTCAATCAGAATGATGTCTGTAGTGACGCCCTGTCAGCAGTGGAAGAGAAAGAGTAGAGTGGAAGAGAAACTGCTGCTTTGTCAAGAGGACGTCAGCAGAAGCCACTGTATCGCTGGTAGGAGCGCTCTGTGACCACTCTGTGTTGGCAGAAATTTGCCCGGGGCACAACAGGTAGGTAGGTAACAACTACCTGCCTGTTAGTTCTTAGGCACCTTGCAAAATTAAAATAGTTCCAGATATCTCCTTTAAAGCAAGAGCTAGATAGAAACAGCTGGTATCAGATGAATGATGCAGCCAAAAAACACTTATGCAACTTACTGTTGAAAAAAAATAGCCAAATCTTAAATGGGTTTCATGCAAGTCCTTATCCAAGATGTCTGGTCAGAAGTGACCTTCATAAAAAGTTGCTAACAAAAAGCCATTTTTTGTAATGTAGAGACCAATCAGATTGTTCACCCAAGTGAATAAATGTACCGGAGTTGTTCAGTAATTAGTCAAGACACAATGTACTTACAGAAAATCTTGCATTAGGGCCTAGTAGTCAAGATGAGTAATCTCCTTACCTGTAGAATTGGAGAACTCTACGTGGATGAGTTTGTTTTGCCATAAGCAGGATTTTTGACGTCACTTCTGCAAATAGATGCAGTAAATCGGAAATAATACAATCCTCAGAGCCAAGTAGTATGTACGCATTTTACCCCTGTAAGTATTACACTGTCAGAGAAGTTTGTCCTAATTTATTCTGCAAAAGGAGCCCAAACACAATGATGAAGTCCTAAATAATGGGATGACCTCCACATAGTCCTGCCATCATCAGGACTGCCTGTGACTACAAGATGGATATACTGCTGTAAGTACAGGCACTTACTATATCCCAGTGCTAAGCCTTTTTGTTTAGGGCTAGAAATGAGCTAATTTGTTCGGATTTGGTTCCGAATATGATAGGAATCGAATATTGTTTGTGCAATATTAGTCAAACACAGCTGAACGTCATTTGAGTCAATGGGAGTAAAAATTGCCAAATATGTTCGGAACCAATCATAAGACATACATTCGGCCCGAATAATGTTCCAATATGGCTCGAATATGTCAAAATCAGATTCGGGGACAAAATCCGAACAAATTGGCTCTTCTCTACTTAGGACTGTTTGATAATGTGTACGTTTTAGATTTTACGTATGTTTTATGTATGACCTTTTTGGTTTTACGTATGCAACTTTTATGAATTTGGATAAACTCTGCAAATGCAGGTTGACAGAAGTTAACTTTGCCCAAGTTTCTGGTGATCAAAGCTCGATCCATCTCAGTAACATTCTAAATAGAAATTATAAAGAGCAGTAACGATTGGATATAGGTTGTAATAAAGCACAAGTTGGATTTATATCATACAAGTCTTTGTGGTGAGGCAGTGGGTAGGGATGTGAAAAGATGAACACTGAACATTATATATGTAGCATGAGCAAATCACACCTATAGAAACTTCAGCTTATAGTACTAATTAGATTTTCTTCATGCTTTTGGTAAACAGGGTATTATGGCTGAGGGTTACAGAACATACTAAAGGACTAATTTTTCCTAACTGGCATAGCAAGGCTTTTCTATTTTCTGTCTGTGAACCTATTCATTCCCATGCTTTATTGCTTGGTTGATTTACTACAACATGAACACTGGTCATACGGTATATACTACTAATGGTGTCACTGATCTGCATGGGTTTGCCATATAATTGGTTTTAAGGGTTTTTTCTTTTGTAATTAATTCTCCTTTTATTTTTCTTATTTCAATTTCATTCTGTTCTTTTTTTTTTTTATTTTCTCACTCCTTCACTCCTCTTTTTCTCTCCTTCATAGACCACATAGCACACATCATTGAGCTTCTAGGCAATATCCCAAGACACTTTGCTCTGTCTGGAAAATATTCTCGGGAATTCTTCAATCGCAGAGGTAGTACCTCTTCCTTACAAAAGGCACTGTGATACAGACAGAATGAAATCCTTGCAGCTGTTCTCTTTGACATGTACCAGACTTGTAAGCTAGATTACTCTGGTTCATTATGTTAGTAACCTGCAGTGACAGATTTTCACATAAACAATTTAGTTGTCATGAAGCGTAATCCATTAATGTATTTGATGACTATGTGCCTTAGCAGTAAATCATGTGGAGGCTCCTCTAGTGCTGCAGCGACATTCTCTCCCGATTCCACTAAATATATGACAACATGCAGATTGATTCTGTCTGTGCCGGGCCTGCAATGTGTGAAATGTACTGATAAGTTGTATGTTTCTGTTTTGCTGGCAATGTTTTTCAAATACAGATCACATAGCATTGATCACTGAACTGCTGGGAAAAATCCCTCGAAAATTTGGTATGTTGGGGAAATATTCCAAGGATTTTTTCACCAAAAAAGGTAACACCACAGAGCAGCGTGTAATAGAATCTATCCTGAATCAACTGGTAATCTACACATTGTCCACTTTGTCTTGAAATTCCCTCACTATTAAATCATAGTTATAAATTGTTGTGAGACTGTAAATGTCTTTGACCTTTAATTAAAATGTGTTATCTGTTGAATAAAATGTATAATGCATCAGTAATGACATTCTCCCTTAAGGTACTGTCACACTAAGAGATATCGCTAGCAATATCGCTATAACTTGTGACGTTATAGTGATATTGCTAGCGATATCGCTGTGTGTGATACTTACCTACAACCCGCTCCCCCGCTGATTATCGCTGATCGCGCGAGAACAGGCTGGACTGTTTCTCGTCGTCAGCTTCCTGCGGCGCTTCCTGCTGTGACAACGAGCGTGGAGCCGGGCGGGAGGACGCAGGATCGCCTGGTGTGACAGGTAAGTAGCGACCCCCGTCCCCAGCGATGTCGCTGGTGAGATCTGCCTGTGTGGCAGCTCACTAGCGACCACTTAGCGATGCACCAGCGATCCTGACCGTGTCATATCGCTGGTCGGGATCGCTGGTACATCGCTAAGTGTGACAGTACCTTTAAAGTATACGGGATAACCTGGGAATGGGAATCTGACTGCTGGGACCCCAAGAACGGGGACTGTTTCTTGAGCTCCTATTCAAGATAAACTGTTCAGAGGTGAACATGTCCAACCTGCACTGTATTCAGCTTGGACTCATTAAAGCACTTTTCTTAAGGTCAGGGGTAGTCCCAGCATTTGGACCCTAGCGTTGATGACGTTTTCACCTGTCCTCAGGATGGGGATAAGGTTTCACCTTGGTACAAACTTTACAAACCCCTGGTACAGAAGATTGGTATTTTGCTATCTTTCTTCCACTGGTATTGAAATTTTAGATCTAGAGAGTACATCTCTAACCGATTCAGATACTAGAATTATCTGAAGAGAATCTCTTACTGTCCATTTTCTCTTAGTTAATTGCAATTTTTCTCCTTCCCCCATGACAGCACCATGGAGAGAGGGGATCCGCCCCACGGGGACAGGAAACCAACCGATAAAAAGGCGGTACCTCTCTCCCGCATCAGCTGGTTTCCTGTCCCCATAAGGGAACCTACAGACTTACCGGATGCCGGGACCGACCAGTCTGGTGGATGGCAGCGGGAGCCCCTTGTTCCAGCTGGGGAGGTCAGCGGGCCTCCAGGATGTGCGAGGGGGAGAGACGGCTGCAGGAAGATCCGTCCTCCCTCAGGATGGCGTCCTTCCATGGCGGCCGGAAACGGCCCTGAGCCGGAGCAGGTCCCGGGGTGGGAGTGTGCCAGCAGGCGCAGGTATCCCCACGCGCGCCAGCAGCCGGGGGAGATGCTGCAGCCGCGCAGGACACCGTTGGGAGCCGGCTGTGGTGCTCGCGTGGGGCGGCAGAGGCTGGCAAGCCGGGGAACGCCGCCGCCCGCGCAATGCACCTCTGGGAAGGTGGGCGGGGCGGCAGGAGGAGACGCCGCTGACCGCGCAATGCACCTTTGGGAAGGCCGGCGGTGGTGCGCAGGGCAGCAACACACGCGCCTGAGGGCGGGAGGAGACGCCGTCGTCCGCGCAAGGCACCACGGGGAGCGACAGTGGTGCGCACGCGCGGAGGGCGGGGTGTCGCAAACCAGCTGGGGCGCACAGACAAAAAAAAAAGAGAAACAATTTCCTTTTTGAAACTCGCCCTCTCGTGGCTTAAAAGCGCACAGGGGCCATAGCGTGGCCTGCCACCTGGAGCCATGAGCACGGAGCCAGAAGAGCAGCAGCTGCTGGACATGTCTTCAGACGCAGGACACCAGCAGCAACCACGGAAGTCACCGCAGCAGCACCGGAAGAAGGAAACGAAGGAGCAGTCACAACGACACGGCAGCAGTAGCCGTTCGGAGTCCCGACACAGCAAGGAGTCCGGGGGGGCAGGAGCCCCAAAGGACAAGCCGCGTACAGATCCGGGCCCACGTCTGATTCGGTATCCTTCTTCGGGCTGGCGGGTAAGTGGACTACGTGAACGTATATGCTGTATTTAGGGCCTGTCCTCCTTCTCTCATAGGGGAAGAAGTGCACACAGAAGTCCAACCACAAGATTTGTCCACTTTGTAAGGAGGAACTCCCCACGGTAAGGGAAAAAAGGCTCTGCTAGTCCTGCATTGAACATACAATATGAAAGGAATCCCCAGGGTTCGCTGATGACCTTAGAGCCCTAATTGCCCACCAGGTAGAGAACACCGTCAGAACCCTTCAGGGAAAAAGCAAAAAGCATAAGAAACCCAAAAGGAAGGAGGCCGAGTCAGATCCTAGCGAAAAGGAGAGCGGATCTTCTTCATCAGACACAGATAGCCCGTTGTCCGGCTCATCTTCTGAGGAGGAAGGTCGCACCTGCTTTCCTATAGAAGAGACGGACAGCTTAATAAAAGCTATCAGAACCACGATGGGCCTAGTAGACACCAGGCCTAAGAGGACCATCCAGGTCGTTTCCCATGAATGATAAAATCCAGGCGCTCATACAGAGGGAATAGAAAAGGCCAGAGAAAAAGGGCCTCCTAGCACCAAAGAGAAAATGCCCCTTTGAGGAGCCAAACTGTTCGTTTTGGGACAAGGCACCGAAAGTGGACAAAGCCATAGCGACGGCCTCGAAAAAATTCTCTGCAGTTCGAAGACATGGGGACGCTGAAAGACCCTATGGATAAGAAAGCGATGCATTCCAAAAAGGAGCCTGGGAGGCAGCTGGAGGTGGACTAAAACCCGCTATAGCGGCCGCTTGCACAGCCAGAGCCCTGATGGTGTGGCTGGACCAGCTGGTCGACCAACTAAGGAACAAAACACCAAGGGGAGCAATCCTGGACTCCGTCCCGCTAATGAGAGGAGCAGTGGCATTTCTAGCGGACGCATCCGCGGACTCAATCAGGTTGACAGCTAGAGCAGCCTCATTCTCGAACACAGCACGAAGGGCTCTATGGCTCAAGTGCTGGACGGGAGACCTGCAAACAAAAATAAAGTTGTGCTCCATCCCCTGTGAAGGGGAATTCCTTTTCGGGCCTACACTGGACCATATACTCGAGAAAGCGGGGGATAAAAAGAAATCTTTCCCTAACCCATCCAATTTCCCCTTCAAATGCTTTCGGAGCAGGAAATTTATCCAGAGGAAGCCGCCTAAAAACTCCCAGGACAAGTGGGAAGATAGAAGAGGCAAAGAGAAGGGGTTCATGTTCGGGAAACCGGCTGACAAGAAGCAACCCCAATGAAGGTGTCTCCCAGGTAGGGGGAAGATTGAGCCTCTTCTTCCCGGCCTGGGAAAAGATATCAGACAGTTCCTGGATCCTAAGCATTATAGATACAGGTCTCAAATTAAAATTCCACACCTTATCCAAACCCTCTTTCGTAGTGACCCCACAGAGGCAGTCGACAGAAGAGCAAGTTGCAGTACAACAGGAGATTCAGACCCTGGTGGAGAAAGCAGTGTTACAGGAAGTTCCCCACCAAGATAAAGGAGAAGGCTTCTATTCCCCTATCTTCTTGCGGAAGAAACCAGATGGGACGTTCGGGACGATAGTAAACCTGAAAGGTTAAACAAATGCCTAGTGATTCCTCCATTCAAGATGGAGACAATAAAATCCACGGTAAATGGCAGTACTCGACTTAAGACATGTACTATCACGTCCCTATACACACGGACTACCGCCGGTTTCTCAGAATAGCAGTCACAATAGGGGGAGAAATAAAGCATTACCAATTCAAAGCCCTCCCATTCGGGCTGGCCATCGCCCAAGAGTATTCACGAAAATCATATCGGAGGTTATGGCACATTTGAGAGAACAGGACGCCCTAATAGTCCCATACTTGGACGACTTCCTAGTAATAGGCAACTCCCCGAGCCATTGCAGAAACCAGTTGAATCAGACTATGGAATCTTTGTCCAACCTAGGTTGGCTGCTGAACCTACAGAAATCTCGGATAATTCCGAGCCAGGTGCAAGAATATTTGGGCATAACCATAGATTCCATCAGGCAGGAGTGCCGCCTCCCCGACGGGAAACGGCTACACATAGAGCAGCTAGCAACAGGAGCAATAACACGGACACTAATGACACTCAGGAAGGCCATGTCCTTGCTCTGCTCAATGACAGCCTGCCTACCAGCAGTCCTGTGGGCCCAAGCTCATACAAGAGATCTCCAGTGGGAGATACTAGAGGCAGAAATTTCTCTTCACGGGAATTTAGAAGGGCAGTTAAACATCTCACCTGTAACAGCTCACTCTCTACAGTGGTGCACGGAACCATCCAACCTAGCCAGGGGGGTTCCTTAGGTGATACCGGTCTCTCAGATCCTTACTACAGACGCAAGCCCCAGGGGGTGGGGGGCTCACTGGGACAACCAAGTAGTACAAGGAGCCTGGACAGAAAACAAAAAGACAGCCTCCTAGAATATGAAGGAGCTATTAGCGGTGAAGCGCGCCCTCCTGTTTTTTCTAAACCCCTCACAGGCCACCACGTAAGAGTGTTCTCCGACAACAGCACGGTAGTTGCTTACTTAAATCATCAGGGGGGCACGAGATCCCGTACCCTTATGGACGTGACAAAATCAATTTTCCACTTGGCAGAGGGGAATCTAGGCTCACTAACGGCATTACACATAAAAGGGTCAGACAACGTGATGGCGGACTTTTTAAGTCGCACACAGCTGAGACAGGGCAAATGGGAGCTGAACCAGAAAGTTTTCAGATCACACCGCTATGGGGAAAACCCAACATAGACCTATTCGCCAACAAAACAAATCGGAAAGTGAAAACATTATGCTCCATAGACCCATCCGGGGACCCGTTAGCCCTGGACGCCCTTATGATCCCCTGGCACTTTCCCCTTGCATATGCGTTCCCACCAATAGCCATAATTCCGTCAGTTCTGAGGAAGATTCGGGAGGACAAAGCGAGGGTAATACTAATAGCCCTCTTCTGGCCGAGAAGGACGTGGTTCTCGTGGCTGAGGAGAATGTCCATCTCCAATCCTTGGGTCCTCCCAGATATCCCAAACTTACTCTCCCAGGGCCCAGTACTGCACCCTCAAGCGGAGAACCTACACATGACGGCCTGGAATTTGAAACGGCTCTTAATCAACAAAGGCTTCTCCCAAAATTTAGTATCCACGCTACTGCGAAGCAGGAAGCCGATAACCACCAAACAGTACGGGAGGGTCTGGAGAAAGTTCCTTTCAGTATCAAAGGCTAGCCCAAAGGGGAAGGTACCCATGTCAAACATTTTAGAGTTCCTACAAAGGGGTTTAGAGCAAGGCCTAGCTACCAGCACACTAAAGGTTCAAGTGGCAGCCCTGGGGGCCATTTAAAACTGTGACTTTGAGGGGAATCGTTTGGTGTCCAGGTTCATTAAGGCAGTCGGTAGATCCAGGCCCGTGTCTTCCCTAAACACTAGAGTTGAGCGACTTTGGTCGGATCGGGTTTCGTGAAACCCGACTGATACAAAATTTGTTTCAGATGAAACTGGTCCGACTAGGGCAAAAAAAGTCGGAGTTTCGTCCGAAACGCGACCCCAATGCAAGTCAATGGGGAATAAAAGTCGGCATTGAGTGGATGAATGTCATCCACTCAATGCCAACTTTTATTTCCCATTGACTTGCATTGGGGTCGGGTTTCGGACGAAACTCTGACTTTTTTTGCCCTAGTCGGACCAGTTTAATAATAATTTAATAATAATAATAATAATTTTTATTTATATAGCGCCAACATATTCCGCAGCACTTTACAATTAAGCGGGGACATGTACAGACAATAAATTCAATACAAGTTAAGACAATTCAAACAGTGACATTAGGAGTGAGGTCCCTGCTCGCAAGCTTACAATCTACAAGGAAATGGGGGGACACAGTAGGTGAAAAATGCTTGTTAATTCAGGTCTGGCAATTATAATAGGGATTTTCATATAAAGCTGCATGATCCGGTCATCAGCCCGTGTGTTTAAGTGCAATAGACAAGTATCAAGTGCAGTTATCATGTGCATGAAGGGTGTGGAGACAGATGAATTGTAGGGTGCAGATTCAGAATAATATTTGGAATATCAGTTTCATCTGAAGCAAATTTTGTTTGTCGGGTTTCACAAAACCCGATCCGACCAAAGTCGCTCAACTCTACTAAACACCCTTCCCTGGGATCTAAACTTAGTACTCTCAGCCCTGACCAAGCCTCCCTTTGAGCCTTTGCAGAAAGCACCGCTGAAATTAATATCTCTCAAGATCTCCCTCCTGGTAGCCCTCACATCAGCCCATAGAATTAGTGACATCCAGGCCCTGTCAGCCTTTCCTCCATTCACACAGATTCTGGATGACAGGGTGGTACTTAGAACAGACCCAGCCTATCTGCCGAAGGTAGCGTCCCGATTCCACAGAACTCAAGAAATCTCCCTCCCCTCCTTTTGCCCCAATCCCAAATACAAGGGAGAAGAGACCTTGCACACATTAGATGTCAGGAGATGCCTAGTGGAATACTTAGCGGCAACCAGGGAGTGCAGGAAGGATAGGGCTCTTTTTGTCTGCTTCCAGGGACCAAAGAGAGGGCGAAAGGCATCAAAGCGCATCACCTTGTCGTACTCGTCAGAAGGCGCGGACATTCCAGGCAGAATAATGGCCCATTCCACAAGAACGGTGTCAACTACCTGGGCGCAGAGAGCGAGCGTCTCCATTGAGCAGATATGTAGAGCCGCTACTTGGTCCTCTCAACTTTCTTTAACCACTATCGGCTGGACCTAGCCACCTCCTCAGATCTAGCCTTTGGTAGAAGGGTGCTGGAGGCAGTGGTCCCCCCCTAATAGATAGTCTCTGCAATTCTCTCCGTGGTGCCGTCATGGGGAAGGAGAAAATCGTAGTTACTTACCGATAACGGTATTTCTCCGATCCCATGATGGCACCCGTATATTCCCTCCCTACACGCGTGGGGTGCGCACTTATTGTAAATACAGTTTAGTCAGAAAGTCACGTGGTGTCTCCTCTACGCAGTTTAATAATTCCTTCTTCTTAAAGTGTTGTGTTAGTATTAGGTTGAAGTTCCATTAATGCTCTGTAAAACAACTGATGCGGGAGAGAGGTACCGCCTTTTTATCGGTAGGTTTCCTGTCCCCGTGGGGCGGATCCCCTCTCTCCGTGGTGCCGTCATGGGATCGGAGAAATACCGTTATCGGTAAGTAACTACGATTTTGTTGTACTTACTTGGTGGACAACACAATTCTGGTACTTACGGTAGGTTAACATCACCTTTTGCATTTTAGGAAAATAAAAGCAAAAGTAACATTACTGCCAGTTCTGCAACATGGAAAACACCATTGGTTCTCAGTAGACCCCCATTGACTTTAATGGAGTCTTTCAGGTTTACATCAAGGTGTTCTCATTATGTTACCTGAACAAATCCCACAGAAGGTTGCTAATGGAGGCTCCAACACCCATATGAACCTATCATAAAGGGGGTTTTACACATAGCGATATCGCTAGCAATATCGCTAAAGCATCACCGATTTGGTGACGCAGCAGCGATATTGTTAGCGATATCGCTATGTGTGATACCTCCGACCGGCTCCGCCGCTGTCTGTCGCTGATCGCGCAGCTCCATTTCTCGTCAGGCGCTTCCTGCTGGTGCCGACGCGCGGACGCGGACGGGAGGACGTCAGGATCGCCGCGTCTGAAAGGTAAGTATCGACCGCTGTATTGCTGCTGCATCGCTGTGAGATCTGCCTGTGTGGCAGCTCACTAGCGACCATTTAGCGATGCACCAGCGATCCTGACCGGGTCGTATCATGGTCGGGATCGCAGGTGCATCGCTAAATGTAAAGGGGCTTTAAGGTTTACTTTAGTACTTATAAATACCGTTTATCACTAAGGCCTTCTGTTAAAATCACCAGTATTATGACTAGATATAGTTAAACCTCAGTTTTTCCAGAATGAAACAACTTTTGAATGATCTAGAAATGAAGCCAATACTGAAATGTTCATACCTTCAGTTGTATCTCAAAGGTATACTGTGACTATTGTGTGTTGTAGAATTGTACAGTCGTGACCAAGTTTTTACTCTAACACAAATGTTGGTTTTCACAGTTTGCCACTTCAGTGTTTTAAGATGTTTCTATGATTATTTAAGTCTAAGCATTTTTAAAAGTTTTTAAACTCTTTTTAATCCTGCTTATCCAAAGACTCAATATTTACAGTATTGACTCTTATTTTCCAAGACTTCTTCAATTTTCCCTGGCATGCTGGATATCCGCTTCTTTGCCAAATTATGACTGATGGCAGACCATTCTTGCGGAATCAGTGCCTGGTGTTTATTACAACAACTGTGTTTTTTGTTTGCCCACCCACTTTTGAGGATTGACCACAGAATCTTAATAGGATTGGCCATGGACTCAAAAGTTCAATATTTTGATCTAGCCATTTGTTATCACTTTTGCCTTGTGAAATGATCTCCATTATACTGCAAAAAGTATTGTTCTTTACCAAATTGTTCCTGAATCATTGGGAGGTTACTCTTGGAGGATGTTTAAATAACCTTCTTTATTCACGGTGATATTAGACAATGTTGTGAGTGAGGATATCAAATCCCCCCAAAAAATCACAGAAAAAAAAAGTAGCCATACTTGCCCATACCTGGTCACAAAACCAGTACACTGCGGGATGGAATCTGCCCCAATGGTAAAACTCGGAAGCAGCGCAGGTGCAAAATACTGATTAAACAACCACTCACACATACCAATCATAAGGAGGAGGGAATTGCCTTCAATTCTAAATGCACACAAATATGGCTTGTGTAGGGCGTAAGTCACACAGATATATGTGCTGCACCTTGTCTATGCCACACATGAATGGTCTCATGATCCTTTACTCTTAGCATGACTCCCTGTAGGGTCCATCTTTTCTTCTCCGACAATGATTCTGGTGGAAGCTTATCTTCATAAAAAAAGGTGCCTAAATTGAAAATGCCTAATTTTTGTTTCTATGGAGTTAGGAGGCCAAGGTGGTAGTGGATGGTGATCAAGTAATACTGAAAACTGCAGGTTTGGATAATGTTGATTAATTTGGGCCCAAATATTAAATAAGATCGGTGTGAAAACTGGAGGCGTGCTGGATTGAGATGCCTCTTGATGAATCAAGAGCGTCTGTAAAGTGGGGTGTCCCTTTGTGTGTTCCGTTCCTCACCCCAAATCTTATTCCAGGTGACTGGGGTAAGATTTGTGGTATAGCGAATGCTGCCACTTGTCATGAATTTGACGACAGGGGTTGCCATGCCCCATCACATAATGAAGGGGTTGGTGGGATTGTATAAAATGAAGATGGCTTATTTATTCTTGAATGTGCACTTTGACTTAGAGTGAAAATATGGGTGGATGGTGTGTTACTTGAATGCTTCCTTAATGGTTTTGTTTTTGTGTATTGTAAGCTGCGATCATGCGTCATCTGTATTAAATTACTAAAAGTATGTTTTCAACCATTTAGGAGAGCTTCGACACATCACAAAACTAAAGCCCTGGAGTCTCTTTGACGTTCTAGTGGAAAAGTACGGGTGGCCTCATGAAGATGCTGCGCAGTTTACAGATTTCCTCACTCCTATGTTGGAAATGGTCCCAGAGAAACGCGCATCAGCTGGCGAGTGCCTGAGACATCCCTGGCTAAGTTCTTAGAGAATATTTTGGTCTTCAGAGGTGCTCTGCTCATTTGGATCTAACCGCTGACTTGATTCACAGTATCTATAAAAAGGATTATGAGTGATCTGGCATTAGCCACAGACTTTCTTTTTGAAGTACTGTACCTTGTTTCTGTTTTGTTTTCCTTTGCTTGGTGTGCGCTGTGGTCATTGGAAAAATTAGCCTCTATGTCTTCAGCTGTAAGCTTTACTGACCCACTTTTTCTGGGGATGGTGACTAGGGAGAAAAAGAAAAACTAAGGGAAAAAAAAATGAAATCTGGTCTTGTTTTTCATGTTAAGTGGAATTCGGATGTCCAATTTTTGAACAAGGAGTACATTTTTTTTCCATGTGTCTACCAGATTTTGTAACTATTTATGAAGATAAGTTTTAGCAGATGTTGGGTAAATCCAAGCTTTTGAAGAGAAAAACAGGCCTAATGTAAGGGCCCTGTAAACTTTTTACCTTAACGGAGGGATTATCATACTTGTACTATAGTGTATGTACATTCACTTTGTAAATGTTTATTTTCATTAACACCCTTGCATTGTGATAGTGGGGCTGCTTTGTGTAATCTGCCCATCCTAGCAATGAAAGGTTACTTACAGGTAAGGGGATTACAGTTCCATAACAGATTAATCTCCTCAACATAATTTTAGCTTTCTGCATGTAATGAAAATCTGTTTTTCTAGAAGGAGTGTGAACATCTCCAGAGTTTTGGTAAATGAAGCTGCTCCACTTTTTTTCTTTTTTTAAAACAATTCCCCCAAGTGGCACATGATGGGAAGTTAATTTCTTTGTAGTTAAATCAATGTATGCACATTATAACACTCATGCTTTGTAGGTTTCAAAATTGCTGCAGCAACATTTCATGAGGCCAAGCCCATCCATGTATACTTTCAGCTACCTCCTTTTTGCAAAATACATTAGTCTGCACACTCTCAACAGATCATTTGCATTGTAAGGCCTATGAACTTGCCCCTGTCTGCTTCTATAGCACAGGAGTATATAGAGAAGATACACTTCTATGAAATGATACTCCTCAAACCAGTGCTGCTCTTTTATCCCTTTGTCAGTAGGGATAGACGGTAAATCCTATTCCAGATGTTTGTGAAAAATGTATTGCATGTCTGTCTGTTGAGGAGACCTGTGCAGATTAAGAGTTGTCTGATTTGGTAATGCTACTTCAGCAGTATGTTAAATTGAGTGGTGTTCAAACTAATGGAAATTTGAAGAACTTTTACAGGTAGAAAGGTATTTAAAATGAAATCTTGTGTAACAGTTTGGGTCTCGGATCTAGGTAAGAAACAGATTCTCTTTATTTTTTTATTTCATTTTTTTTTTGTGGCAAACTTCTACAATAGTTCGTATTAATAGTTCATATTAATGTTGTACTTTAGCTATGGAAATTGCCACTGGGGTTATGATGTGTATGATGTCCAAGTTATAACCTTTATTATACTTTTGCATATATGCAAAATAACTTAAAGATTTTAAAACCAACTTTATGCTTCGTTCCGTTGTACAGTGGGCTTAGTAGCTATCATTTGGTGTAATATTCTGAACATTAACTAGCCCATTTCACAATTGCTTAGTTGTACATATAATTCAGCATTATTTTTTTAAAAGAAATGCACTGGTTACTGTATTTTGGATAAATGAACTACTAGCAATGAATTTTCCCTTTCAATATTCAGATTGTTCAATTGTTCCCTTTCCAATACAGAGTAGAAATGTTCTAGGTGATGCAGATTTTAGAATGTAAACAGAGATCTGTTTAACCTTTTTTAGAAGTCTGTGGATTGAATGTAAATTTATTTCTGGTTTTACAAATTATGGTGCCACTTTTTCTTTTCTCAACTTATCCATCGCGGTTTAATCACAAGCCTTTGCAATAATTAGATGTGAAAATACCCCGTGTTGTAACAGTAACCAATTGTGAATTAAGGTGCTTGCAGTTGTCCAATAAAATGTTTGTTGTTTTTTTTCATACGGTGTTGTCGTTTAACCTTTTTTTACAGGTGTAGACTGTGTTCAAAAGCTTTTATTGTCCACGCAAACATATGCAAAACAACATATGTTTTATAACTAAACACTAGGCTTTCCATAACCACAGAAGTGTGTGTGTCCGTGTGTGTATGTATGTGAATATGTACATTACTAAAAAATGCTGCAAAATAAGAATGCTTTAGAAAAAAAAAAAATAGACGTCTTAGTAGTTTGCATCTTGTTAATTGATTAAAATAAAGTGAGTGAATAAAAGAGAATTCTAAACCAAATCAATATTTGGTATGACCACCCTTTAAGGGCTTTAAAACCGCATCTATTCTTCTATGTTCAATCTATTTTATTGAGCATTTTACAAACCAAGAATACATTATATGCAAACAGATAATATATAGAATCATAGAAAATATCTAGTATTCAAAAATGAGAATACAGCCATCTATCAGTAAATCAAACATACCATGGTAGACAATAAGAGTAGCCATATGGCGAACGCCAACAAGGTATTCAAGAGAGGAAGTATCCTCTATATTATGCAGAGGACAGATATAGGGTAAAAAAAGCGGGAAAGAAAGACAAGGAAAGAGGGGGTAAAAAAAAAAAAGGGTTATGGATAAAGCAGTCCCTAAAATCATGTATATATTAATGTGCAAATTCCTATGTAACTGAAACATTCAGCGGAACAAATTATGGAAATCAGGTGAGTCCTGAAACAAAATCCATCCACTCCAAATCCTTCTAAATTTATTGTTTGTACCATTGCAGTCTGCAGACAGCTCCTCCGTTCTACACAGATTGACCATTTCCTTTTACCAGTCTAATATGTCAGGGGGGTTTGTAAGTTTCCAAAACCGCAGGATTACTATTCGTGCTGCTGTTAGACAAAACCGAAGAATATCTCTCTTCTGAGTCCCTATTGAAGAAGGTAAAATTGACAGAAGAGCTATTTGAGGAGACCTTGCTACACGGTTTCCCGTGATTCGTTGATAATTGTCGAAAACCTCCCAGAATGGCTTGATCTTGGAGCATTCCCACCAAATGTGAATCATAGAGCCCACCTCCCTCTCGCATCTCCAACAAACCCCTGAAACTGCTGGATATATTGCATGTAGTTTAGAAGGGTAATGATACCATCTCATAAGTATTTTATAGTTCTTCTCTTGTACAATCCCAGCGCTAGCAAGTTTGAGTGAAGAGAAACCCCCTTTCCCATTCCTCAGGAGACAAGCTTATCCCCAAGTCTCTTTCACGCCTGCTGAAATGATAACTTCTCCACTTCACCCTCTCTGCTTAATCCCCCATAAATCACAGATATAGCATGTGGAGGCTTATTTTCCTCTACGAACAATTTCTCAAAAAAGGTGAAGTTTGAAATCGAAATTTTATCAAAATTATATGTTACTAGGAAGGAATGTAATTGCAAGTATTCAAACCACCTAATTTTCTCATTTGGAAACTGAGCCTGTATAGAGACAAAAGAAGGCAACTCCCCATTTTCTAGCACCTGAAACAATCGGGTATCCTCCAGTGCCCTCCGACCGAGAAAAGATCCGCGCAAGTATCCAGGGAGAAAGGATGGATTGAAAAACAATGATGTAAGTGGGCTAATATTCCTATCTTGGAACCCCTTCTTTCTCAGAGTGTGCCATATTTTAAGTGTCTCTAGTTAAATTACAATTGACAATAGTCAATAACTCCCCAGAACACCACGGCAGATGTCTTAAAGGGACATCCTAACCCTCCTGTTCCACCCCCACCCATTGTTTAGCATCAGCCCGAAAGTGCCAGTCTAGAATCCTAAGTAATGTAGTAGCCTGAAAATACCTCTTAAAATTGGGAAAACCAGCACCACCTATAGATTTAGGTCGAGAAAGGGTCTGTATGCTTTTGCGAGGTTTGAGTTTACCCCATATGAATTTGGTTAAAGGCTAAAGCTGATCGTAATTTACAGAAGAAACTATGAGGGGGGGAAATCGGTATAGTTTGGAATATATATAAGAAACGGGGTAAAACGTCCATTTTGATAGCATTCATCCTTCCAAACCAGGCTAGTTTAAATTTACTATAATTCGCTAGGTCTCTGTATGTTCTGCTTAATAAAGCTTGATAGTTAAGCTCGAACAATTTATTAGGATCAGAAGGGACCACGACCCCTAGATATTTCAATGACTCTCCTTGCCATTTAAATGGAAATGTATTTATGATTTGAAGGACCTCATTCTGAGAAAATGATATATTTAAGGCTTCTGATTTGGAATAATTGACTTTAAAATTACTAAGTGATCCGAACCTATCAAATTCTTTTAAAATCATTGGAAACAATATTTGTGGTTGTGAGATATAAAGGAGTAAATCATTTGCATACAGAGCTGTTTTATAAGAGTTAGGTCCTATCTTGTATCCATGAATATTGATATTATTTCTGATAGCGTTGGCTAGGTGTTCCATTACCACTACGTAAAGTAATGGAGAAAGTGGGCAGCCCTGTCTGGTTCCATTGTTGATCTTAAATGGGCTGGATAATGAACCATTTATTCTAACCCGCGCTGTTGGACCATTATATAAGGCTAAGATTTTCTGTAGAAAGTGAGGACCTAGACCTAACTGTCTCAAGGCTTCCTCCATAAACCCCCAATGGACTCTATCGAAAGCCTTCTCTGCATCTACAGATAAAAGACCTAGTGGTGTGGAGCTAGTTTTTGCCTTGGAGATGATAAGTAATGTCTTAATAGTATTATCCCGGGCTTCTCGTCCTTTGACGAATCCCACCTGATCATTATTGACCAGGGAAGGAAGTAAATGGGCTATCCTCTCAGCTAAGATTTTTGAAAATTTAATGTCCATGTTTAAGAGAGAAATCGGCCTAAAGTTGGCAATTATTCAAGGGTCTTTACCTCGCTTAGGGAGCACACTAATGTGTGCTTCTAGAGACTGGGGAACAAATCCAGTACTTTCATCAATAGCATTGAAAGTTTTTGCCATTATTGGAGAGAGTTGTTCCCTAAAGTTTTTATAAAACGCTGGTGTGAATCCGTCTGGACCAGGGCATTTATCCGACGGAGAGGACCGTGTTGCCAAATCGATCTCCTCTATTGAAATCTCCTCCTCTAAAGCTTTCAGAGCTGAACTACTCAACACGGGTAGGGATGTTTCCTGAATGTATTCTTTTATCTTATTGGAGAGGTCTAATGGGGGCATATCTGCGAATTGGTTCTAAATTCTCATAGACTGAAAGAGATCCACAATTTCTTTTGGGTTGTGTGTATCCCTGCCATTTTGTTTTTTAACAAACGGAATAAATGTAGCTGATGCACGTGGATGGAGCAGTCTGGATAATGGTCTCCCGCACTTGTCCGATAGGTCATAGAAAAAACGTTTAGATTTCTCCATGTATTGAAAATATTTTTTATCTAAAGTTTCTCTTAATTTCTTTTTTTGTCAAGTCAGCAAGCGTGGAAGCAGATAGTTTGTTTGTGTGAAATTTCAAGGGAATGAATTTGCTGTAATAATTCATCCACTTTCTGAGCGCTCTCTCTCTTTAACCTAGAACCATGCTTTATCAGAATCCCTCTCATAGCGCATTTCAAAGTCTCCCATTGCAAGGGAGCTGAAGTTTGGTCAGAGGCATGTATTTGGATAAAGGAGTCAATAGACTCTTTCAGCTCTGAAGCACATAAAGTATCCTTGATAAGGTTATCATTCAATCTCCAAGTCCAAGAACGTTGGACCAGAGATGGCAGAGATAAGGACAGAAAAATCGGAACGTGGTCCGACCACAGAATGTCTCCGATTGTGGCCTTGGGTTGCCAGGACAAAGCATGGTGGCTCAAGAGAAAGAGGTTGATGCGGCTATAAGAATTATGTATATGAGAAT
Source organism: Dendrobates tinctorius (assembly GCF_039654945.1). Classification (NCBI taxonomy): domain Eukaryota; kingdom Metazoa; phylum Chordata; class Amphibia; order Anura; family Dendrobatidae; genus Dendrobates; species Dendrobates tinctorius. The sequence goes on from NW_027361703.1 coordinate 68,600,654, forward strand.
ATGTGTAATCCTTCCCCTGAGGATTCATTATCCGCCAAACATCGGTCAGTCGGAGGGCATGGAGAACCCCTTTAAGAGAACGCAGATGTCTCACTGAAACAGTTTCCCTCCCAGAAGAAGAGTCTACCTTTGGGTTCATTGTAAAATTGAAATCTCCACCTGCGATCAGTGTACCTTCTGCGAAATTAGAAAGTGAGGTTAGGAACGCACTGCATGCTGGAATCTGGCCCTTATTAGGAAGATACCAGTTAGCAATTGTGTATATTGAGTCTGCAATTTTTATCTTGAGAAAGATATATCTACCCTGTATGTCTACAAGTGTATCAATAAGAGAAAATGCTAATGACTTATGGACTGCAATGGAGACACCTTTGGACTTTGATTCAGGATTTGTGCTATGGAACCAAGTTTTGAAGTACCTATCTTTTAACTTAGGAACGTGATCAGATTTAAAGTGTGTTTCTTGTAACACAAGAATCTGGACTTTTTGTTTATGCATAGAGTAAAGAATCTGAGAACGCTTCTGAGGGATATTAAGACCTCTTAACATTCAGTGAACAGAATTTGACTGAGTTCATTTCACGGACCAGAAATAGGGTTTGAGAAAAGACCGGTAAAGAAGGAAAATTCCCTTTAAGAAAAAAAAAAAGGGGGGGGGAAGGGGGGAGCAGGAAAAGAAAGCAAATAAAAATATAAACTATCGGATGGGAGACTTTCCCAACCGCAAAGAAAGTCCTCAGAGAAAAGGACTGATAGGGGGAAAAATAAAATTCCACACCCGCCTAGCGGAATGTAGATCCCCTTAGTGGAAGCGCGCTTTCCATAGAGGGTAGCTCCCCCTGGGATCAAATAGCAGACCCACAATAACATATTAAACTGGTAAAATAACTAACATGTGAAACGCATATCACTTCACCAAATCTTGAGCACCCAGAACGTATATAGGTGTATCTATATATTGCTGAATCAACTAATGTAGAAATCCCAGAATGTTAAGCATTAATCACATAGAATCTCTACTAAAGCCTTTTTTAGGAAACCCCATTTTTCTATGTTAATCCTGTAAACTTCTTACATAGGACAGGAGAACAAATAGAAAGGCAAGTAAATGAAACAATAACATTTAAGTGAAACTTGTCAATCTGGGGTTGGAGAGCCCATTTCCTCTGTATTGCGAACCTGGGTTTTCATGCCAAAGTTGCGGTTTCTCCTTCTCTAGGGATGAGGTATATTGTCCATTCCTAGGCCTCTAGGTAGGCCTGGCCATTCGGATGGAGAAATCTGGACTGAAGGGATTCCCAGACCGTTAGTGAACATCGGCAAGTTTCCCAGAGTACGTAAAACATGTAAAGTTCCAGACAGTTTCACTTGAAGTTTAAAGGGAAAGCCCCAAGAATAAAGGATTTTCTTTTGTCTCAGTATGTCTAGTAAGGGTCTCAGAGCACGTGTTTTCTGGAGTGTGCACCATGACAGATCATGCATAACTTGGATAACGTGCTCTTTATATTTGATGGTTTCCATTGTGCGGGCCCCCGCAAGAATGTTCTCCTTTACTTTGTATCTATGTATATGACATATTACATCTCTCGGTCTAGCTGAATCAGTGGATTTGGGTCGTAGGGACCTATGAGCCCTGTCAAATTCTATGTCCGAGTCACGTGCGACATTCAGTATAGAATTAAAAATGCAACGCAGGGATTCCTCTAACTTGTTTTGTTCCACCGACTCTGGCAGACCTCTGATCCTGATATTATTACGTCTCCCTCTGTTTTCCATATCATCCACCAGTTCAGCCAAACATTCCAGTTGCTGTGAGTGAGAAGCAATTAACTGTTCCTGTGCATGTAATCTCTGAGAGATGGCCTCTGTGTGACGTTCATTATTAGCCACCCTTTCAGAAATCTGCTGTACTTCCTGTCTAATAGCAGCAGTCTCAGCTCTATAAGAGGATTCAAGCCTGGAAATATAATTCTCCATATCCTCCTTTGTGGGGATAGCGCTTATGTGAGCCTTAAGGTCTTCCCATACATTGTGTGTCTGTGTTAAATCACCACATGTCAGGCTCTCTGGCTGCACAGATATACCTTGAGACAAGTCCCTCAGCATGGGCAGAGAACTGCTGGCTGCCTGTGAATAGGAAGGACGAGACATCCCCATCTGCCCCTGCATGTTGTCTTTAGAAGCCTGTCCTCCTTATTTGTATGACTCTCACTTTCTGCTGATAATGCAGGCTCCTTATCTGTCCTCTCCTTTTCAGAAAGGCAGGAGGAGATAAGTACAACTCCAGGGGCTTCCTCCACAATCTTTTCCTTTGGCAAGCTCTGAACAGCATGGGCCTACTCACAAGCTTCTGAGTGGAGCCTGCTGAGCTTCTCAAATACCTGGAGAATCCTGTCCCTGATACCACCGGAGGACGTCTGCTTGAAGGGCCATAGCTTGCATGCTTCTTAGCTGACATTTGGTGACAAATAGCACTTCTAATATAGGTCTGCAGTCATCACCCAGGCAGGAGCTGAAGAGTTGCTCGTCCTCACTCCTCCATAGCCAGGCCACGCCCCCCTAAAACCGCATCTATTCTTCTATGCACATTTGCACAAAGTAAGGCCACGTTCACACATTCAGTATTTGTAAGTCAAAACCAGGAGTGTGTGAAAAATGGATAAGTTGTTCGCATGTTTCTTTTACACTTTTCCTCTGATTGTACCATTCCTAATTTTGGCTTACAAATAATAATAATCTTTATTTTTATATAGCGCCAACATATTCCGCAACGCTTTACAGTTTGCACACATTATCATCGCTCTCCCCAATGGGGCTCACAGTCTAGATTCTCTATCAGTATGTCTTTGGAATGTGGGAGGAAACCCACGCAAGCACGGGGAGAACATACAAACTCCTTGCAGATGTTGTGCTTGGTGGGATTTGAACCCAGGAGCCACCGTGCTGCCCAAATACTGATGTAAAACACTGACAAATACTAAACTTGTAAACAAGGCCTAAGGGATTTTGTAGGATGATAGAAATGTGTATGCGTAATGAACTAAACCAAACAAATGATTATTATCAATATTTTCAAATGTAGGTTGAAACACATTCACTAACTAAAACAAATAGCTGTGCAGGACACTTAAAACTGCGTAAGGAACTGCCAAACTTTGCTACAAAGGTGAGGTTGTAAAAGAAAGTTTTACCTCGCAGGTCATGCACTTAGACAAGACTGAGCACAAGACACAAGGTAGTTATACTGCACAGTCTTTCCCATGTAAAGATTTCAAAGCACACTAGGTTTCAAGATGTGCTGTTCAAATTGATTTAAAAATTCACTAAGAAATGGCCAACATTGAGAACGTAAGCGGAACAGTCGCACAAGGAAGCTTAGTACAGCAAATGAGATACATCATGCTTCCATTCAAAATCGGAAGATGTCCAGCAGTGCCATCAGCTGAGTACTAGCATCAACCAGTGTGACCCAGCCACACCCATTTACTGTTCGCAGACATCTGGCCAGAAGTGATCTTAATGGAATTGTAGCCAAATGCAATACCTTTGGAAACGAAGTCAAACGACTCAACTGTGCTTGAAAAAACGTATGAACTGGGGTACATAAAAATAGCAGCAGGCGACTGAGGAGTTTAAAATTTGAAACACAATCTCAATCACAATGAAAAGTTTGGATTTTGTGTAAAATGTATGAAAAAAAAAACAGAATGCAATGATTTAGAAATCTCTTATAGCCATATTTTATCCACAACAGAACAAAGAACACAGATCAAAAGAAGTTTATTTTATTTAGAAAAATATACTCATTTAGAAATTGATGGCAACAACACATCTCAAGAAAAGTTGGGACAGAACCATGTCTACAATTTTGTTGCATTCCCTCTTCTTAACCCCTTTGTGACAATGGACGTACTATTCCGTCCATGTGCCCTGGGACTTAATGCCCATGGACGGAATAGTACGTCATACACAATCAGCCGCACTCACGGGGGGAGCGCGGCTGATCGCGGCCGGGTGTCAGCTGATTCTCACAGCTGACATTCGGCGCTAAGTGCCAGGAGCGGTCACAGACCGTTCCCGGCACTTTAACCCCCGGAACACTGCAATCAAACATGATCGCAGTGTTCTGGGAGCCAGGCAGAGCCCCTCTCCCTTTGGATCGAAGACCCCGCGGCATGACGCGGGGTCCCGATCGCTCCCATGGTAACCCGATGTCGTCATGACGATATCCGGGTTACCAGAGCTCAGAGACTTCCTGTCACGCGCAGTGCATGTCAGGAAGTCTCTGAGGTTAGTGAGAAATTACATGCAGGGCTGACAGATTATATGGCATGCAGATCTGCATGTCATGGAGATCTGCATGCCATATAAGCGATCAGCCTGCACAAAATCAGTGTCCCATAGTGAGACAACATAGAATGAAATAAAAAGAAAAATTAAGTAATTGTAAAAATATTTAAAAAAATAATAAATCAATATTTAGTCTATCATTAAATCAATATTTGAATAAAAAAATTAAACAATAAAAGTACACATATTTATTATCGCCGTGTCCGTAACGACCCGACCTATAAAACTGTCCCACTAGTTCACCCCTTTACTGAAGACCATTTAAAAAAAGGCAAAAAAAACCCAATGCTTTATCATCATAACGCAGAACAAAAAGTGTAATAACGCGCAATCAAAAAGACTGATATAAATAACCGTGGTACCGCTGAAAATGTCATCTTGTCCCGCAAAAAAACAAGCCGCCATATACAGTGCCTACAAGTAGTATTCAACCCCCTGCAGATTTAGCAGGTTTGATAAGATGCAAATAAGTTAGAGCCTTCAAACTTCACACAAGAGCAGGATTTATTAACAGATGCATAAATCTTACAAACCAAAAAGTTATGTTGCTCATTTAAATTTTAATAAATTTTAAACATACAAGTGTGGGTCAATTATTATTTAACCCCTAGGTTTAATATTTTGTGGAATAACCCTTGTTTGCAATTACAGCTAATAATCGTCTTTTATAAGACCTGATCAGGCCGGCACAGGTCTCTGGAGTTATCTTGGCCCACTCCTCCATGCAGATCTTCTCCAAGTTATCTAGGTTCTTTGGGTGTCTCATGTGGACTTTAATCTTGAGCTCCTTCCACAAGTTTTCAATTGGGTTAAGGTCAGGAGACTGACTAGGCCACTCCAACACCTTGATTTTTTGCATCTTGAACCAGGCCTTGGTTTTCTTGGCTGTGTGCTTTGGGTCGTTGTCTTGTTGAAAGATGAAATGACGACCCATCTTAAGATCCTTGATGGAGGAGCGGAGGTTCTTGGCCAAAATCTCCAGGTAGGCCGTGCTATCCATCTTCCCATGGATGCGGACCAGATGGCCATGCCCCTTGGCTGAGAAACAGCCCCACAGTATGATGCTGCCACCACCATGCTTGACTGTAGGGATGGTATTCTTGGGGTCGTATGCAGTGCCATCCAGTCTCCAAACGTCACGTGTGTGGTTGGCACCAAAGATCTCGATCTTGGTCTCATCAGACCAGAGAACCTTGAACCAGTCTGTCTCAGAGTCCTCCAAGTGATCATGAGCAAACTGTAGACGAGCCTTGACATGACACTTTGAAAGTAAAGGTACCTTACGGGCTCGTCTGGAACGGAGACCATTGCGGTGGAGTACGTTACTTATGGTATTGACTGAAACCAATGTCCCCACTGCCATGAGATCTTCCCGGAGCTCCTTCCTTGTTGTCCTTGGGTTAGCCTTGACTCTTCGGACAAGCCTGGCCTCGGCACGGGAGGAAACTTTCAAAGACTGTCCAGGCCGTGGAAGGCTAACAGTAGTTCCATAAGCCTTCCACTTCCGGATGATGCTCCCAACAGTGGAGACAGGTAGGCCCAACTCCTTGGAAAGGGTTTTGTACCCCTTGCCAGCCTTGTGACCCTCCATGATCTTGTCTCTGATGGCCTTGGAATGCTCCTTTGTCTTTCCCATGTTGACCATGTATGAGTGCTGTTCACAAGTTTGGGGAGGGTCTTAAATAGTCAGAAAAGGCTGGAAAAAGATAATCCAAACATGTGAAGCTCATTGTTCTTTGTGCCTGAAATACTTCTTAATACTTTAGGGGAACCAAACAGAATTCTGGAGGTTTGAGGGGTTGAATAATAAATGACCCTCTGAATAAACTTTTCACAATTTAAAAAAAAATTAAACAAAGAAATAACATTCTTTTTTGCTGCAGTGCATTTCACACTTCCAGGCTGATCTACAGTCCAAATGTCACAATGCCAAGTTAATTCCGAATGTGCAAACCTGCTAAATTTGCAGGGGGTTAAATACTACTTGTAGGCACTGTAGCTCCATCACGGGAAAAATAAAAGTTATAGCTCTCAGAATAAAGCATTGCAAAAATATTTTTTATAAAATAGTTTTTATTGTATAAAAGTGCCAAAATACAAAACAATGATATAAATGAGGTATTGCTGTCATCGTACTAACCAGAACAATAAACCTGCTTTATCAATTTTACCACATGCAGAACGGTTTAAATGCCTCCCCACCAAAAGAAATTCATGAATTGCTTTTTTTTTTTCATTTTTCCTCCCAAAAATAGGAATAAAAAGCAATCAAAAAAATGTCATGTGCCCGAATATGGTACCGATAAAAATGTCAACTCGTCCCGCAAAAAACAAGACCTCACATGACTCTGTGGGCCAAAATATAGAAAAATTAGCTCTCAAAATGTTGTGATGCAAAAACTATTTTTTGCAATAAAAAGCGTCTTTTAGTGTGTGACAGCTGCCAAACATAAAAACCCTCCATAAATAGTAAATCAAACCCCCCTTTATCACCCCCTTAGTTATGGAAAAATAATAAAATAAAAAAAATGTATTTATTTCCATTTTCCGGTTGGGGCTAAAGTTAGGGTTAGGGCTAAAGTTTGGGTTAGGGTTGGGATTAGGGTTAGGGTGTGTTGGGGTTAGGATTGGAGTTAGAATTGGGGGGTTTCCACTGTGTAGGCACATCAGGGGCTATCCAAACGCAACATGCGCCTGATCTCATTTCCAGCTAATTCTGTGTTCAAAAAGTCAAACGGTACACTTTCCCTTTCGAGCTCTTCCATGCGCCCAAACAGTGGTTTACCCCACATATGGGGTATGAGCATACTCAGGATAAATTGCACAACAACTTTTGGGGTCCAATTTCTCCTGTTACCATTGGGAAAAGAAAAAATTGGGGGCGAAAATATCATTTTTGTGGAAAAAAATAAGGTTTTTTATTTTTACGGCTCTACATTATAAACTTCTGTGAAGCACTTCGGGTTCAAAGTGCTCACCACACATCTACACAAGTTCCTTAGGGGTATACTTTCTAAAATGGTGTCACTTGTGGAGGGTTTCCCCTGTTTAGGCACATCAAGGGCTCTCCAAATGCGACATGGCTTCCGATCTCAATTCCAGCCAATTTTGCATTGAAAAGTCAAATGGTGCTATTTCCCTTCCGAGCTCTGCCATGCGCCCAAACAGTGGTTTACCTGCATATATGGGATATCAGTGTACTCAGGACAAATTGTACAACAACTTTTGGGATCCAATTTCTCCTGTTAACCTTGGTAAAATAAAACAAATTAGAACAGAAGTAAATTTTCTCCTTCGCCTCATTGGGGGACACAGGACCATGGGTGTTATGCTGCTGCCACAAGGAGGACACTAAGGAAACATACAAAGAAATTAACTCCTCCGAAGTATACACTCTCTGCTGGCTCTATCCTGACCCAGTTCTTGCTTAGTGTCTGTAGAAGGCTCTGACTTCAGACCCCGACTTCATTATTTTATTTTTATCTTTATTTTTTACTTTTTCCTATGGATTGAAGGGGCCTTTCAAGGTCCTGAACTCCCAAAGTCATCAATAGGCGGGAATGCGGAGTGTCGTCTCCCTGTACCCCCTCCTGCAACCTCAATGCCATGCCTGGGCTCTCCTCAGGGGGTGATGGATACCTTTTAATGGGTCCCTCTCCCCACACCGACAACAGATGGGAACATGGGGTGTCGCCCCCACGTACCCCCTTCTGGAGCCAGGCCTTCAGCCGGGCAAAATGCCCTGCCCTCCCCCAAGGGATTGCCTTAGGTAATATGCAGAGGCTTCCATCGGCATCCGTGCAGCCCACTACTGTCAGAAAGTGGATGATGTCAGGAGGCGAATGAGCCCTCTCCACCTCCCTATCAAAGGGTTGGTGGATTGAGGATGATCTGCGGGCCAAATATTTCCAGCTGTGGCCCATTCACTGCGCAACCGGCTCTGCTTCATCTGGCCTGTGAGTAGCGCAGTGTCCGCGGTCGGCAGGGGGGCTCCTCCAGGATGGTCCGGGGCCTCAGAGAGATAGGGTGTCCTGTCTGCTGCACTCCCACCTCAATCACCGCCGCCGCAAATTAAGTCCCCGGCTTCTCGCCGGGATAGGCCTAGCTCCGCCCACCCGAGAAGCGCTGCGGACGCATCCCGGCTCCCTGGCCCTGACTCCGCCCACTTTTTGTGGCACTTCTCATTCCTCAACAGAAGCGCCGACTTGTTCTCGAGCCACCACCATTTCCTGTAACCGCATGTGTAACTACAGGCTGGGGACGCCATCACTTCCTCTCTTCACCTCATGTGTGACCACAGGCTCCTTTTACACCGCAGCGCAGACTACCTTCTCTGGGGGCACACACACACAGGACCTGGGTAAGCTGGTACACAGCGCTCAACCCCTTCCCTGCAGTAGCCTATATGCAACATTTACATGCAATATGTCTCAGTCAAAGGCATCTAAGAAAGCTGATAAGACACATAGTGGTGTATGCCTCATGTACCGCATGTAATGCCCCACTACCACGGAGCTACCGTACTGCAATCTGTGTGGCCTGTGACCCCTCATGTGCACAGGAGCCCCCCGCTAATGCCGACCCGAGTGGGCCATGTCCCTGGCACAGTCCATGTCTTCCCTGGCTAAAGCTGTAGAATCTTTCCATGATTCCTCGTCAAGCCAGGGAATCAGTTTACCCTGTGTAGAAGGCCCTTCAGCCATGCGAGTGTCTTCTTCAGACAGGGGCTGGACAGCAGCAGACGTACAATCTTCTAGAAAACGTCCCCATAACTCGTCCCTCAAGCACTCTTGTGCCTCGGGATCCGCAATCTCTGCTTCCCGCTCCCCCTCACCAGGGGTTTGCAGCGAACACGACTCCGAATATGAGTCAGATGTGGCTGTAGACCCGGACTTGCCAGAGTACCAGGAGTCTCTAGATTCTCTCATTGAAGCTGTCAATAAGGCTCTGAGAGGAAGAGCCTGGAACTAGTTTGGAACAGTGTGTCCTTCAAAAGGACCAAACGTCCTCACAGGGTTTTTGCTAACCACTCTGAGTTTACGGACATTGTTCAGAGGCATACAGTCATATGTTAAAGTTTGGGCACCCCTTTTAATGTTAACCTTTTTTCTTTATAACAATTTTGTTTTTTGCAACCTCTATTTCTTTTTCATATATCTAATAACTGATGGACTCCGTTATATTTCTGGATTCAAATGAGGTTTATTGTACTAACAGAAAATGTGCAATCTGCATTTTAACAAAATTTGACCAGTGCAAAAGTATGGGCACCTCAACATAAAAGTGACATTAATATTTCGTAGATCCTCCTTTTGCAAAATTAACAGCCTCTAGTCGCTTCCTGTAGCTATTAATGAGTTCCTGGATCCTGGATGGAAGGTATTTGTGACCATTCCTGTTTACAAAACAATTCCAGTTCAGTTAAGTTTGATGGTCGCCGAGCATGGACAGCCCGTTTCAAATCATCCCACAGATGTTCAATGATATTCAGGTCTGGGGACTGGGATGGCCATTCCAGAACATTGTGATTGTTCCTCTGCATGAATGCCTGAGTAGATTTGGAGCGGTGTTTTGGAACATTGTCTTGCTGAAATATCCATCCCCTGCGTAACTTCAACTTCGTCACTGATTCTTGCACATTATTGTCAAGAATCTGCTGATACTGAGTTGAATCCATGCGACCCTCAACTTTAACAAGATTCCCGGTGCCGGCATTAGCCACACAGCCCCAAAGCATGATGGAACCTCCACCAAATTTTACTGTGGGTAGCAAGTGTTTTTCTTGGAATGCTGTGTTTTTTAGCCTCCATGCATAACGCCTTTTTGTATGACCAAATAACTCAATCTTTGTTTCATCAGTCCACAGGACCTTCTTCCAAAATGTAACTGGCTTGTCCAAATGTGCTTTTGCATACCTCAGGCGACTCTGTTTGTGGCGTGCTTGCAGAAACGGCTTCTTTCGCATCACTCTCCCATAAAGCTTCTCCTTGTGCAAAGTGCGCTGTATTGTTGACCGATGCACAATGACACCATCTGCAGCAAGATGATGCTGCAGGTCTTTGGAGGTGGTCTATGGATTGTCCTTGACTATTCTCACCATTCTTCTCTGCCTTTCTGATATTTTTCTTGGCCTGCCATTTCTGGGCTTAACAAGAACTGTACCTGTGTTCTTCCTTTTCCTTACTATGTTCCTCACAGTGAAAACTGACAGGTTCAATCTCTGAGACAACTTTTTGTATCCTTCCCCTGGAAAGCTATGTTGAATAATCTTTGTTTTCAGATCATTTGAGAGTTGTTTTGAGGAGCCCATGATGCCACTCTTCATAGGAGAATCAAATAGGAGAACTACTTGCAAGTGGCCACCTTAAATACCTTTTCTCATGATTTGATACACCTGGCTATGAAGTTCAAAGCTCAATGAGGTTACAAAACCAATTTAGTGCTTCAGGAAGTCAGTAAAAAGTAGTTAGTAGTGTTCAGATCAAGAAAATGATAAGGGTGCCCATACTTTTGCAGCGGTCAAATTTTGTTTAAATGCAGATTGCACATTTTCTGTTAGTACAATAAACCTCATTTGAATCCAGAAATATAACTGAGTCCATCAGTTATTAGATACTGTATATGAAACTGAAATAGCTGTTGCAAAAAACAAAATTGTTATAAAGAAAAAAGGTTAACATTAATAGGGGTGCCCAAACTTTAACATATGACTGTAAAAGTCGCCCGGACAAGCAATTCACAGGGCAAAAGCCGCTTGAAGCACGGTACCACTTTGCACCTACTCTAAGAAAGGAGTGGACTGAGTCCCCTGCAGTGGATCCACCCATATCACAGCTCGCTTCCAAAGCTCTCCTGTCTTTGTCCATTAAAAACCCCACTGATCGACTGACAATCTTGCTCTGTCAGTCTTTGAGGCTGCCGGAGCAGCATTCTTCCCTTCCTTTGCTGCCACCTGGGTGGCCAGTGCTATGGTGGCCTGGGCAGAGGCTGGAGCTAAGACCAGTTGATACAATAACCTACCTCCCGAGACGGTCAGTCTAGCTTACCAGATTGCCTGGGCCGGTCATTATGTGGTACATGCCTCCCTAGATGCGGCTAACTGTGCCACGCTTGCAACCGCACACACCATTACCATCAGGAGAGACCTATAGCTCCGAGAGTGGCGAGCAGACTCTGCTTGCAAAAAATCTTTGACTTCCCTGCCTTACCAGAGCCGGCGTTTGTTCAGAGATAAACATGACCAAATTATCTCAGATGCTACTGGAGGAAAAAGCAAATTCCTCCCTCAACAAAGACCCAGTCAGCCTTTTCGGAACCAACACCAGGTTCGCTTCCAGCCTTTTCGCAGTACCGCAAGCTGGTCATCTGCAACCGGTTCCTATAGCTCTGCCCGGTCCCCGCGCAGGACCAGGGATCCACAACCTTCATTCAAGCCCTCTCATTCCTGGAAAAGCAGACCCTCATGATCCGGTCCAAAGGGTACCTCTTCCCGCAAGTTCTCTGCTCAATGACTCATTGCAGTATCCGGAGGACACAGACAGGGTAGGCGGCCGTCTACTCTTGTTTCGTCAGGTCTGGCTGGTGGTCATTCACGACCAATGGGTCAGAGATCTGGTGTCCTCTCCCAAAGACTGAGGAGCATAGAGCCCTATTTTATCAGGCCATATACGCACTCTGCAACAACGGAGTCATCGTCTCTGTCCCACATTCAGAAAAGTTAAAGGGGTTTTACTCAAACCTGTTCGTGGTCCCAAAGAAGGACGGAACCATGCGTCCAATCCTGGACCTAAAATTGTTGAACAAGTTTGTCAAAGTGTGTCATTTCAGAATGGAGTGTCTCCGTTCTGTTATCACCTTGCTGGAGAAAGGGGAATACCTCGCATCTGTCGACATCAAACATCACCAAAGATTTCTGCGCTTAGCGATCGGAGACTAGCACTTTCACTTCACTGCCTTGCCCTTCGGTCTCGCCACTGCCCCCAGAGTGTTCACCAAGGTCATGACAGCTGTCATGTCTGTTCTGCACTCTCGGGCGTGGTGATTCTTCCCTATCTAAAGGACCTCATCAATGGATCGTCCCTTCAGGCCTGTGCAGAGTGTGTCACCATCACTGTAGACACTCTCACTCGTTTAGGATGGCTGGTGAACCTAAGCAAGTCCTCAGCCCCATCCTAGCAAATCTTTTTGGGGATGATCCTGGACACTTCCTGAGGGTTGGTAATTCTCCCTCCAGAAAAGGTCTTGGCACTGATCTGGGGAGCCCAGAAGCTTTCTCTTGCCCGCCCCCACTCCCTGCGATTCGGCATGCAGGTCCTGGGGAAAATGGTAGCGACAATCGAGGCAGTACCGTTTGCTCAATTTCATCTCCGACCTCTGCAGCAGGCATTACTGTCTGCTTGGGACAGAAATCTGGCATCTCTGGACCGCCGTTTTCGCCTCTCCCCCCGGACCAGGAGGTCTCTCAGGTGGTGGATGTCGACGTCCTCATTGGGTCAGGAAAGGTCCTTCCAGTCCACTGGCTGGTGGTGACCACTGACGTCAGTGTTCTAGGTTGAGGAACGATCTTCCGCACCACACGGCTCAGGGACACTGGTCCATTCAGGAATCACGTCTCCCAATCAATATTCTTGAGATTCGGGCAATCAGGATAGCACTTAAGTTATTCCACCAACTTCTGGCTGGTCGTCCCATTCGGATTCGGTCGGACAACACCACGGCGGTGGCATACATGAATCGTCAGGGGGCACACGAAGCAGAAGAGCGATGCTCGAGGTACCACACATTCTGCAATGGGCCGAGACAAACCATTCGGTCATCTCTGCAGTACATATTCCGGGAGTAGAGAATTGGGCGGCAGATTTTCTCAGCCATCAGAGTCTGGCCTTGGGAGAGTGATCCTTTCATCCAGAAGTTACTCAGCAGATTTGCCAGCGCTGGGGAACACCGGATGTAGACCTCATGGCCTCCAGGCTATATGCAAAAGTTCCGGCATTCGGAGCTCGATCTAGCAACCCATTAGCTATCAGGTTGGATGCCCTGGTGCTTCCGTGGCATCAGTTTTGCCTCCCTTACATTTTTCACCGCTTGCGCTAATTCCACGGGGCATCCGGAAGATCAAGGCAGAAGGAATCCCGGTGATTCTTGTCGCACCAGACTGAACGCTCCGAGCATGGTACGCGTAACTAGTGCAACTAGTCGCCGACATCCCCTGGCGGTTGCCGAACCACCCACACCGTCTCACTCAGGGGCCTATTTACCCCCAGAACTCGAGAGTGCCGAGTTTTACGGCCTGGCCATTGAATCCTGGATCCTAGCCCAGGCCGGTTTCTCGCAACAAGTAGCGTCCACCATGATTAATGCTCAGAAACCTGCATCCATATGCATTTACTATCGCATCTGGAAGACCTTTTTCTCTTGGTGCAAAACCCGCGGATGTTCTCCACTAATGTTTTCTATCCCTTCCATTTTGGAGTTTCTCCAAGCAGGATTAGACTGAGGCCTGGCACTGGCTTCTCTCAAATGCCAAATTTCAGCCCTATCTGTCCTGTCCCAGCGAAGGATAGCTTCCAAATCGCAGGTTAAGACCTTCATACAGGGAGTGTCGCATCTTGTCCCTCCCTACAAGATTCCACTGGAGGCTTGGGACCTTATTTTGGTCCTAGATGCCTTGCAAGACGCCCCCTTCGAACCTCTGCAGGACGCATCACTTACTCTTCTTTCTTGGAAAGTTGCCTTTCCTGTGGCAGTAACTTCCATCAGGCGGGTCTCGGAATTGGAGGCTTTGTCTTGCAAACCTCCATTTCTGGTTTTCCACCAGGACAAGGTGGTGTTGAGGCCATCTCCGTCCTTCTTACATAAAGTCGTCTCTTTATCATCTGAATAAGGACATAGTTTTCCCCATGTTATGCCCAGCTTCAGCCCATCTTACTGAGAAAGCTCTCCACACTTTGAATTTGGTGAGGGCACTCAGGAAATACATTTCCCGAACGGCGTCTTTCCGCAAATCGGATTCCCTCTTTGTGCTTCCGGAGAGACACAGAAAGGGCTTACCTGCTTCTAAAGCTGCAATAGCCAGATGGATCCGCTCTGCGATCCAAGAGGCTCACCATGTCAGAGGTCAGCTTATCCTGGCGGGGATTAAGGCACACTCCACTCGGTCAGTTGGGGCTTCCTGGGCCATTTGGCATCAGGCGTCAGCACAGCAAGTTTGCAAGGCTGCAACTTGGTCCAGCCTGCACACATTTGTTAAACATTACAACATTCATTCTCAAGCTTCTACAGATGTGGCCCTTGCAGACGGATTCTGCAATCGGCAGTATCACATCTGTAGGCCAGATTTAACTGTTGGTACATAAGGTTTCAGCTTTCGTGCTGTTTCCCCACCCACGGACAGCTTTTTGCGTGTACTCACCGTAGAATCCTTTGCTTCGAGCCACTCATTGGGGAACACAGCACCCACCCTGTTGGCTTGTTGACTTATGGTTGTTCTTTGATTTTGACATGTTGCAATTTTTTTTGCTACTTACGAGCTCCTACTGCTTTGGCACCGAACTGGTTCAGGATAGAGCCAGCAGATTGTGTATACTGTGGAGGAGTAGTTAATTTCTTTGTATGTTTGCTTAGTGTCCTCCTAGTGGCAGCAGCATAACACCCATGGTCCTGTGTCCCCCAATGAGTGGTTCGTAGAATAGGATTTTACGGTGACTACACACAAAAATCCCTGTTTTTGTGAAAAAAGTCAAATGTTCATTTTTTTTATAAAGGAAAAACAAGGGAGGGGGCGCAGACATAGGGCTTCACCTGGTATAAATCAATGAAAATGAAAAAAGTACTCTGAAGTACTCGCCCTTTATGGGTTGTGTTCAGACACAACCACTCACAACATTTTTTTTTGCAGTTGTATAGCTGCTGCAGAGCTCGTGCAGGTGGAAACGTCCACTAAGAATCACAAGTTGAGGATCAAGAAAGGCACTTCTGAGCAACCGTGCTGCTACAGTGACACAAATTCTTCAGAAATCCATATAAATATTTCAAGTTCTTTATTAAATGTACTATGAAAACTACGCGTTTCAAGGAGACAAACCGCACCTCTTCAGGTTACAGTACAACTCTGTAGCAGCGCGGTTGCTCAGAAGTGCCTTTCTTGATCCTCAACTTGTCATTTTTTTTTATAATCATTCCAAAAATTCCTGTGAAGCATCTGAAGGGTTAATAAACTTCTTGAATGTGGTTTTGAACACCTTCAGGGGTGCAGTTTTTAGAATGGTGTCACTTTTGGGTATTTTCTATCATATAGACCCCTCAAATGTGATGTTGTCCCTAAAAAATAAAAAAAAAATGGTGTTGGAAAAATGAGAAATTGCTGGTCAACTTTTAACCCTTATAACTTCTTAAATAAAAAATTTTGGTTCCAAAATTGTGCTGATGTAAAGTAGACATGTTATTTATTAACTGTTTTGTGTGACGTATTTCTTGGTTTTAAGGGCATTGTCACGCTGATGCCTTGCCAAGTTGGTGCGAGTGAGGGGGTTGTGGCCCCACTGTCACAAACCAGACTACCCTGGAAGGGGCGTGACTAAAACAGCTACCTCGGTCTTCACTGGAGCCTCTGATGGTGAGGTCAGGCTTGTGCGGCAGGTAGCTGCCAGGTGCCACTTCAGGGTGGTGTCTGGCTGTGGCTGCTGATCCCACTAAGGGACAGGACACTAGGACAGGTGTGACAGGCAGGCAGGTGAGCACGGCTGAGACACAGGGCTGGCGGGCACGGCTGAGACACAGGGCAGGTGGGCACGGCTGAGACACAGGGCAGGCAGGAGTGGTGTAAGGATTAGGTAAAGTCCTGTTCACACAGCAGGTGCAGGTACTGGCAGGAATGGTGAATGAAGGAACAGGTAGAGACCTGTTTACACAGGAGGTGAACCGCAAGACTGCAAAGAGGAGCTGCAGTTTGCAGCAAGAGGTTCCATAGCAGCGGAAGCTGGGCACAGGCAGAACCGCAAGAGTACGGAGCAGACAGAGCTGCAAGAGTGCGGAGCACAGGCAGAGTAACAAGGGTACTGAGCAGGCAGCGCCACAACAGTACGGAGCACAGGCAGAGTCAAAAGAGTACGGAGCACCGGCAGACTGAGAGGACACAAGGATAGACACAGCAGGGAAAGTAGCCACAGACGAGGAGACCAAGAGACAGAGGTAGGACTGAGTTCAGACAAGGTAATGGTACGAGACAAGGTACAGGAACAAAGGTACAGGGACTTAGATATTCTGCCACCTAGAGGGCGGATGGAGAGGTGCAAGGCAAGATAGGAACAAAGACACGGAGACTAGGCTATTCTGCCTCCTAGAGGGCGGACAGGCAGGTACAAGGCAAAGCTAGGAATCAAACCTCCAGGACGGGACCTGGCCACTCAGTAGCAAGACACTGAGTTAAGACATTGCACAGGCAGGTTCCACTGGGTGGAGCTGCCGTAAATACTAGAGGCCTCTTGGCAATTGGTCAGGGGCACATTAGACAAGTGCACCCTGATTCCATAAGAACCAGAGTTCTGGCACCGCCCCCCTATGCACACAGCCAAGAAGCATGCAGAGAACAGGCAAGAAGCAAGAGGCACACAGCATGGAGCTGACAGCAGACAGAAGTCACAGTATGGCCTAGAGCAGTGAGTAAGTGGGTGTGTGGGGGATGGGAGGCCATGCAGTGATGACAGCAGGGTTGTTACAGGCATGAAAATTCAAAGTTTGAAAATTGTGAAATTTTCTAAATTTTCACCAAATTTCCGTTTTTTCCACAAATAAACGCAACTTATATCAAAGAAATTTTACCACTGACAAAATGTCACGAGAAAACGATCACCGGGATCCATGGGAGCGTTTCAGAGTTATTACCTCATAAAGGGACAGTGGTCAGAATTGTAAAAATTGGCTCGGTCATTAACATGCAAACCACCCTTGGGGGTAAAGGGGTTAAAACAGTATGTAAGCATTCAGGAAGTGAAGACGCTAGTTACTGGAAATTTGAGAGAGGAATATTGTTCCATTGTTTGATATAGGATTCTAGCTTCTCAACAGTCCTGGGTCTTCTTTGCCAGATATTTTGTGTCACAACACACCAAATGTTTTTTATTGGAAAGTCATGCCGATATAGGTTGTGATCTGGAATGGTCTTGCTGAAGTATGCGAGGCTTTCCCTGATATGGATGTCTGGATCGGAGCATATGTTCTAAAACATCCACATAAAACATCAGCATTGATAGTGCCTTTCAAGATGTAAATATAAAGAGGGACAGGGAATAGGAGAGTCAACTCACCATGTATTACTTCTTCAGATGATGATAAAGTCCACGCAGGGAGTCGTCCCGGCTCTGGGCATTCAGAAGCAAACAATGTGAAAAGTTATCCAGCGTGATCAGGTAATAAAACTTCATGTAAATCGTGCAAACATTAAAAGGACCTGTAGTGGATACACTTGGAAGCCCAGGATGGCTAGCGACTGCCGCTCTTCAACCGTGAGGTCTTTATCATGGTCTAATTTCAAGATGTATAAGCTGTTCATGTCATAGGCTCTAATGCAAGATCCTACAATCAGAGATGTCGACTTTTGAACTGTGCGTTGATAAAAACCTATATGGTCCCTCTCTTTTCGAGTCTGCAGGACACAGCGTCTGTAGTTAACTCAACAATTTTCACATTTTGATTCATCGGACCACAGAACAGTTTCCTAGTTTGCTTCAGTCCAACTAAAATTAGCCTTGGCATAGAGAAGACTGCAGCATTTCTGGATTGTGTTGACATATGGCTTATTGTTTGTTGTTTGCATGATAGAGCTTCAACTTGCAATTGTGAATTGCAATAATATAAAACATAAGTGAGAATTAAAATTTAACAAAGAGGCTAAGTGCACACGTTGATTATCCTCCTGCGGATTTTTCTGCACAGATTTGAAGAAATCCGCAGGTCAAATGACCTGCATTTTTCCTGCGGATTTCTTCCTGTTTTTGTGCTGTTTTCCACTGCGGTTTTCCCCCTGCGGATTTGGAGAATGGAGCAGGTGGAAAACTGCACAAAAGAAGTGACATGCTGCATTTTTTGTACCGCACAAAAACTGCGCGGAAAAAACCGCAGCATCTCCACAGCGTTTTTTTTTTTAAATTGATTTACATTGTACTGTAAATCACTTTGCGGATCCGCAGCGTTTCTGTGTGGTAAAATCCGCTGCGGATCCGCAGGAAAAATGCATCGTGTGCACATGGCCTGAATCTAACTATAAACCCCTTTCTGCAATTGGACGTACTATCCCGTGCAAGTGACCATTGAACTTAATTCCCATGGAAGGGATTGTACGTCATAGTGATCAGCGGCACCCCCGAGGGGGAGCGCCGCTGATCGCGGCCAGGTATCAGCTGATTATCACAGCTGACACCTGGCACTATGTGTCATGGGCGGTCACGGTCGCTAAATAAATTAAAAGAAAAAAATATTCCCTAATAAATTCATTTTTTGGAAATAAAAACAAATAAAAGTACACATATTTAGTATCGCTGCATCCGTAACGACCCGCCCTATAAAACTGTCCTATTAGTTAACCCTTTTAGTGAACCCCTTAAAAATAAAAAAACAAAGCAAAAAACTGCTTTATTATCATACCGCCGAACAAAAAGTGCAATAACACGCGATCAAAAAGATGGATATAAATAACCATGGCACCGCTGAAAATGTCATATTGTCCTGCAAAAAATGAGCTGCCACACATCGTCATCAGCGAAAAAATAAGTTATAGCTCGCAGAATAAAGCGATGCAAAAATAATTTTTTTATAGAAAATTGTTTTCATTGCAAAAAAGCGCCAAAACATAAAAAAATAATATAAGTGAGGTATCGCTGTAATCATACTGACCAGAAGAATAAAACTGCTATATCAATTTTACCACATGCGGAACGGTGTAAACGCACCCCCAAAAGAAATTCATGAAATGCTGTTTTTTTCTTCATTCTGCGTCCCAAAAATCAGAATAAAAAGCGATCAAAAAATGCCACGTGCCCGAAAATGGTACCAATAAAAATGTCAACTCGTCCCGCAAAAAAATAAGACCTCACATGACTCAGTGGGTCAAAATATGGAAAAATTATAGCTATATCAAAATGTGGTGATGCAAAAACTATTTTTACAATAAAAAGCGTCTTTTAGCGTATGACATCTGCCAAACATAAAAACCCGCTAAAAATAGTAAATCAAACCCCCCTTTATCACCCCCTTAGTTAGGGAAAAATAATAAAATTAAAAAAATGTATTTATTTCCATTTTCCCGTTAGGGTTAGGGCTGAGATTAGGGTTAGGGGTGTGTTGGGGTTAGGGTTGGAGTTGGAATTGGGGAGTTTCCACTGTTTAGGCACATCAGGTGCTCTCCAAACGCAACATGGCGTCTGATCTCAATTCCAGCCAATTCTGCGTTGAAAGAGTCGAACGGTGATCCTTCCCTTCCAAGCTCTGCCATGCGCCCAGTGTTTTACCCCCACATATTGGGTATCAGCCTACTCAGGACAAATTGCACAACAACTTTTGGGGTCCAATTTCTCCTGTTACCCTTGGGAAAATAAAAAATTGGGGACAAAAATATCATTTTTGTGGAAAAAAATATTTTATTTATATGGCTCTACGTTATAAACTTCTGTGAAGCCCTTGTGGGTTCAAAGTGCTCACCACACATCTAGATAAGTTCCTTGGAGGGTCTAGTTTCACATATGGGGTATCAGCGTACTCAGGATAAATTGAACAATAACTTTTGGGGTCCTGTTACCCTTGGGAAAATAAAAATTGGGGGTGAAAAGATCATTTTTGTGGAAAAAAATATGATTTTTTTAATTGTACCGCTGTACGTTATAAACTTCTGTGAAGCCCTTGGGGGTTCAAAGTTCTCACCACATATCTAGATAAGTTCCTTGGGGGGTCTAGTTTCCAAAATGGGGTCACTTGTGGGGGGTTTCCACTGTTTAGGCACATCAGGGGCTCTCCAAACGTGACATGGCATCCGATCTGAATTCCAGCCAATTTTGCATTGAAAAAGTCAAACGGCGCTCCTCCCTTCTGAGCTCTGCCATGAGCCGAAACAGTGGTTTCCCCCCACATATCAGGTATCACCGTACTCAGGACAAATTGCACAATAACGTTTGCAGTCCAATTTCTCCTGTTACCCCTGGTAAAATAAAAAAAATTGGCCGTGAAGTAATTTTTTTGTGAAAAAAAATGTTCATTTTTTTTAAACATTCAAAAAATTCCTGTAAAGCACCTGAAGGGTTAATAAACTTCTTAAATGTGTTTTTGAGCACCTTGAGTGCAGTTTTTAGAATGGTGTCACTTTTGGGTATTTTCTATCATATAGACCCCTCAAAGTGACTTCAAATGTGATGTAGTCCCGAAAAATAAAATTGTGGTGTAAAAATGAGAAATCGCTGGTCATCTTTTAACCCTTATAACTTCCTAACAAAAAAAAAATTTGGTTACAAAATTGTGCTGATGTAAAGTAAACAAGAGTGAAATGTAATTTAAGTTTTTTTTGTGTGCCATATCTCTGTGATTTAAGGGCATAAAAATTCAAATTTGGAAAATTGCGAAACTTTCACCAAATTTCCGTTTTTTTTCACAAACGCAAGTCATATCAATGAAATTTTACAACTAACATGAAGTACAATATGTCCCGAAAACATTGTCAGAATCACCGGGATCCATGGAAGCGTTTCAGAGTTATTACCTCATAAAGATACACTGGTGAGAATTGTAAAAATTGGCCTGGTCATAAACGTGCAAACCACCCTTGGGGGTAAACCAGTTAAAAATAACTTGAAACAGTGCCACCCTTGTGAGACACAATAAAGGTGATTGTATCTACTATATCTGTAACAGTCAAATATTCTGTCAGACTGGAAAGAACAACCACCTCAGGATAAAAATAGACATACTGCAGTGGCCAGAAAATCTATATAAAACAGAGCATAATATTGCAATTGTAGTTAACTGGTACACAGAAGCGGAAAGTCAGCCATGAAAAAAGCAAATATCATAGCCCTGATTGCACATATAAATGATATCTATGGCAGAGAGTATCAACATATAATTATAAAAATAGAAAATTATGGAACAGTCTCACTAATTGCATTAAGCCATGTAGAAGGGGGAGATGATCCTCAGTTGCAGATAATACATCAGGTGGAGGATGGGACTGACATTTACCTGTTAATCCCTATGGGGCAAGCAGTCTATCCCCAAGAACTCCTGCCCTAACAACGGCAGTCCACAGCTATCCCTATGCTAAACATGCCCTGCACTTTCCCTTACATGTTGTCCAAACACCTTTCTTCCAAGCTGAATCATCGGGACTAGCTTGAACTGAAAGATAAAGTGCTTAACCCCTTAAGGACTGGGGATTTTTTCATTTTTGCGTTTTCGTTTTTTGCTCCCCTTCTTTCCAGAGGCATAACTTTTTTTACTTTTCCGTCAATATGGCCATGTGAGGGCTTGTTTGCGGGACAAGTTGTGCTTTTGAATGATACCATTGGTTTTACCATGTTTTGTACTACAAAACGGTAAAAAGATTCCAAGTGCGGTGAAATTGCAAACAAAAGTGTAATGCCACACTTGTTTTTTGCTTGGCTTTTTTGCTAGGTTCACTAAATGCTAAAACTGACCCACCATTATGATTTTTCAGGCCATTATGAGTTCATAGATACCAAACATCTCTAGGTTATTTTTTTATCTGAGCGGTGAAAAAAAATTCCAAAGTTTGTTAAAAAAAAGAAAAAAAAAAAGTCATTTTCCGAGACCCGTAGTGTCTTCATTTTTCGTGATCTGGGGTCGGGTGAGGGCTTATTTTTTGCGTGCTCAGCTGACTTTCATATTGATACCACTTTCATGCAGATACGTTCTTTTGATCGCCTGTTTTTGCATTTTAATGCAATGTCACAGCTGCCAAAAACTGTAATTCTGGGTTTTTAATTTTTTTTTCTCGCTACTCTATTTAGCGATTGGGCTAATCCTTTTTTTTCATTGATAGTGAGCAATTCTGGACACGGCGATACCTAATATGTGTATCTGCGATTTTTTGCTTGTTTTATTTTGATTGGGGCGAAAGGGGGGGTGAATTAAACTTTTATTTTTTTCATATTTTTTAAAACTTTTTTTTAAATTTCGGCATGCTTCAATAACCTCCATGGGAGGCTAGAAGCATGCCATAGTTGATTGGTTCTGCTACATATTAGCGATGAGCAAATCGTCTATATGTAGAATTACTGCATTGCTATGAGCGCCGACCACCAGGTGGCGCTCATAGCAATGCGGCATCAACAACCATAGAGGTCTCCAGGAGACTTCTGGTTGTTACGCCAACGCATCGCTGACCCCCAATCACGTGACGGGGGTCAGAGATGCACTCATTTCTGGTTCGGCGGCCGGAAGCGCCGGTTAAACGCATCTGTCAGCATTTGACAGCGGCGTTTAACGAGTTAATAGGCGCAGGTGGATCGCGAAACCACCTGCGCCTATTGCTGGCACATGTTAGCTGTTAAAAACAGCTGACATGTCCCAGCTTTGATGCGGACTGTGTGTATCATTGGACGTTAAGGGGTTAAGTGCTATGATGTAAACATATGCAAGCCCTCTGCTATCTATGCTGCCCTGCGGAGAGTAGAAATTATAATGGCTGTCTTTATATAGGAGGTGGATTAGAAGAAAAAACTTACCACTTCATACAATGCCATCTGAAGGGAAAGGCCGGCGTCACACACAACTTATAAAAATATGGACC
The DNA here is from genome assembly GCF_039654945.1 of Dendrobates tinctorius. Classification (NCBI taxonomy): domain Eukaryota; kingdom Metazoa; phylum Chordata; class Amphibia; order Anura; family Dendrobatidae; genus Dendrobates; species Dendrobates tinctorius. The sequence continues at coordinate 68,623,794 of NW_027361703.1, forward strand.
GTATTGTACGGCCGTAATACGCATAAATGGTCCCTAAATTGTCATCCGTATGTCATCCGTTGTCAGGGTGTGGCCGCGTATTTTTCCCATGTAAGCATCCGTATGTAATCCGTATGGCATCCGTATGCCGAGATTTTCTCGCAGGCTTGCAAAATGGACATATAATGGAGCCCAATGACAGGTTTTCAAACAAACGAAAGACTAGATATACACATAGAATGTAACATAGTTTTGAAGGCTGATGGAAGACCTTATGTCCATCTAGTTCAGCCTATTTTTAGTGCAGCTGTTCTGCATTGTTGATCCTGGGGAAGGCAAAAAACCCACAGTAGAAGCCAATTTTCTCCATAGGGAAAAAAATTCCTTCCCCCTAAGCTGGGTCAACCATCTACCTTTAATATTATGTTATTCGTAACCTTCTATACTGTTACTCACAAGAAAAGCATCCATTCCTTTCTTAAATTCATTCAGTGAGTTGGCCATCACCACTTCCTCAGGAAGAGATTTCCAGAGCCTCTCTGCTCTTACCGTGAAGAACCCTCTTCTATGCTGGTGCAGAAATTGTCTTTCCTCCAAACAAAGAGAATGCCCCCTTGTTCTTGTCACAGTTCTTGGTACAAACAGTTCATTGGAGAGATCTCTGTATTGCCCTCTGATATACTTGTACATATATATTAGGTCTCCCCTAAGTCTTCTCTTTTATAAAGTAAATAGACCTAATTTTGATAACCTTTCGGGGTATTGTAGTGAACCAACTCCATTTATCATTTTAGTAGCAGTTCTGCACTTCTTCCTGGGTTAGGCAGGTAATACTTAATGGGGAGTTTACATTATCCCTCTGCATTTCCCCTGGCAAATCCTTTTCCTGTGTGAACACTGTTGAGAAAAAAGTATTTAAAACATTTGCTTTTCCCACATCGCTCTCTATGATTTCACCCTCATTGTTTTTAAAGGGCCGACACCATCAATTTTAATAATTTTACTGTTTATATAATTAAAGAAGAGTTTGGGGTTTGTTTTACTTTCCTTAGCAATGAGTTTCTCCGTTTCCACTTTTGTTAAATGTATGGTTTTTTTTTTACACATTTTATTTTTTTCTCTATAACTTTTTAATGCTTCTTCATTGCCTATATGTGTATACAGTAAACCATTTCATGTTTTTTTATGTCTTTCACTAGTAATTAGATGAGGGTTTATGTGTAAAATTTGGGAGGTGTAGGTGTTAATTTAAGGGGTTAATTCATTGTCAAAAATTGCGTGGGCTCCTGTGGTAATTTGTCAACCGGAGAGGTAAAGCAGGTGAGTGAGGGCAGATTTTAATAGCCTTGAGAGGGACCATTGTTTTTGAACCTGGCTACAAAAATCTGCCCCCAGACACCCCAGAAAAGGTGCCTTTTCCGGCACTTATCCTCTCTATTCTCACTGCCCTGTAGAGGTGGCGAATGGGTTAATAACAAAGAGTTAATGTCACAATTTGATTGTAAGGTGACATTAAGCCAATTGATAATGGAGAGGTGTCAATAAGACACCAATCCATTATTAACCCTAAACTATGAAAGGGTTAAAAACCACACACAGATTAATTAAAAAGTCTATTAATGAAATAAACACCAAGTTTTTAACAAATTTTTATTACTCTGCTATTCCAAAATTAAACCATGATCTGCAAAAAAAACAAAACAAAAAATCAACAATATCCTTACCTCTCCTCTGTTCAGTCATTTCCCACGCTGTAATCCTTCACAAGGGGTTAAATAGTTTACAATGACGACCGGTGCTAATGCGACCAGCCCCACTGTAAACTACTACAGAATGAATTAATTCAGCTCTGCGCAGCCTCACTGGCTGTCTGGAGATGAACTAATTAGCGTGGGAAAGTTTCTGACTTTTTTCCCACGCTTATCAGTTCACCTCAAGTCAGCCGGGGACTCCCGCTGACGTCACTGAGGCTGCGGGGAAAAAAGTTATTACTAAATCAGAGTTTGATTTCATACTTCCAAAATATCCCATCACTGTCACCTTCTACTGCCTACCCAGGTACATCCTCTTAAAAAAGTAGGACCATCGTATCCGGGGTAGGCAGTCTATGTCAAAACGTTGGCATCAATTTGGATCGAATTCTGGCTCCATTCGTCTCTTCATTACAATCTTTTGTACGAGATACACCTGACCTTCTTCGTCGAATAGAGGGTCTTTCTGTTGATTGAGTCTTTTCTTGCTAGTGTACATGTGGAAGCACTATACTAATCCATACCCCATGACAAGGGGTTGGAGGCTGTTGAACATTTTTTGAGTATGAGAGGGTGTCAGTTTGAAGAACACAACTGATTCGTGCTGGAACTTCTCCGGTTTTGCTTGACTAGGAATTTTTTCATCTTTGATCGAAGAATCTTCCACCAGCTGAAGGGATGTGCCATGGGCAGCCCCAGTCTATGCCAACCTTTTCCTCGACTGATGGGAGGAAACCGTGATCTATGATAATGAGAGAGAAAGCCGATCTCTTTGAAATCTGGGTATGTTATATAGACGACATCCTAATCATCTGGAAGGGCTCACATCTTGATTTCAACAATTATATTGCGAAACTCAATCATAATGAGATTGGCCTCTTTTTTACGTCCGTATTTGAACCTTCCTCTCTGCCATTTTTGGATATCCTTTAATGAAAAGGGTGATCAGGGAGAGTTGACCACTTCAACATATAGGAAACCGACATCTACTAATGCTCTCCTACAATGGAGTATCTATCACCCTGAGCATTTAAAAAGGTGTATCCCTAAGGGCCAGTACCGTAGGGTACATAGAAACTGCTCCAAGGATTCTCTTTTTGAAGTTCAAGCTAAGGAACTCAGGAACAGATTCTTGTCTACAGGCTATCCTCAGAAAATCCTTACAAAAGCATACCAATAGGGTAAAAACAAGAATCAGACAGAGTTGTTAAATCCTGAACCCAAAAAGCAGGATGATAACTCAGATTCATCACCACCTTCGACAATGGCGCAAGGGGTGTACGTGACATTCTGAAAAAACACTGGGCAATTCTACATATGGATACAGACATCTCTACAAATTTGAGCAAAGAGCCACCAATCACATATAAGAAGGCCTGTTCTTTAAATGATAGATTGGTTCACAGCCATTTCATTGGGCCTACCACAAAAACCTGGTTAAATAGAGGTATGACGGGCTGTTTCAAATGTGGCCATTGTGTGGCTTGCCAACATATTAACACTGGTAACAACTTTGTTAGCAACGTCACAGGTAAAGAATATCGGATAAAACAATTCATTAATTGAAGCATTAAAGGTGTTATCTTTAAAGCCAATTGTTCTTGAGGCTTGGAATATGTTGGCAAAACTATCGGAGAGTTTAAAAGAAGGGTTGGCGAACATGTTGGAGATGTTGAAGATAAAAGAGATACTGCCATCTCTCACCACATTAACAATCGACACAATGGCCAGATTAGCCATCTTAAATTCATGGCAAACAGAGAGTATCCAGACTAGTGAGAGGTGGCGATTGGGATGAGCTAATGTTGCAAAAGGAAGCTAGATGGATTTTTTACCTTAAAACTACAACACCTAGTGGCCTTAATGATCAAATTAATTATAGCTACTTCATCTAACCCTCTGTTCTGACCAATTTGTTATATCCTAAAGGACATGATTAAATTTCCTTTTATATATCTGCATAAATCATTCTTTGTGCCATCTATAGTTAGGATTGATTAGCATATATTTATGTTCATCTACGACCTTTTTTGTCACCTTTAGGTCATTCACTGAGGGGGTTACCTTTTTGTTCTCTAATCCAAATAATTCTTCATCTATGGGATTATTATTCACCTATCTACCATATGATGGGTTTATACTTAAATCAATGAGTTGTTTTTTGTATTATCAGCACATTACCCTATAAGGTTATAACGCCATTAATAACATCTTTCATCTGTTTTGGTTATGTGTATGTAATTATTGTTTTGACTTGGCTGTCAACCTCTATACCTATTCAATTTGCGCTGTTCTAACACAGTAACTCAATTATTGCCTGCCTTCTAACTAGCATAGTTGGGATTTTATGCGCTCCTTATGCGTGCTGTTTTTCTGTAGTGCAGTCTTTACCAGTAACTCATTGACTTTCGGTGTTTGCGTTCCAAACATCGGAAGTTGGGTAACCCCTGGTCACGTATTCCAGCTCGGTTAATTGTCTATGACGATCAGCAGCAAGATGCTTAAGCTTGCTGGTCTGACATGCGCCATCAGAGCCAGAAATGCTGTAGTTTATTGAGCGCCGCTTCTAGTTTAATGGAATATAACGGTGCGTTCCAACGACCCGGAAATCACTGCAGCGTGCGGGTCCACTGACCGGAAACGCCATTGAAGTAGCGTGCACAGCTCATTTAAACACATGGAGGACTGATATCGTTATTACCCTTCAGAAGGCATTGTACTGTAGGAAGTGGTACTTTTTTTTCTTCTAATCCACCTCCTATATAAAGTCAGCCATTATAATTTCTACTCTCTGACGGACAGCATAGCTAGCAGAGGGCTTGCATATGTTTACATCATAGAATTTAGGCACTTTCTCTCAGTACAAGCTAGTCCCCTGATGATTCAGCTTGGAAGAAACATTTTGGGCCAACATCTAAGGAAAAGTGCAGGGCATGTCTAGCATAGGGATAGCTGTAGACTGCCCTTGTTAGGGTGGGAGTTCTTGGGGATAGACTACTGCTAGCCCCATAGGGATTGACAGGGAAATGTCAGTCCCATCCTCCACCTGATGTATTATCTGCAACTGAGGATCATCTCCCCCTTCTACATGGCTTAATGCAATTAGTGAGACTGTTCCATAATTTTCTATTTTTATAATTATATGTTGATACTCTCTGCCATAGATATCATTTATATGTGCAATCAGGGCTATAATATTTGCTTTTTCATGGCTGACTTTCCGCTTCTGTGTACCAGTTAACTACAATTGCAATATTATGCTCTGTTTTATATAGATTTTCTGGCCACTGCAGTATGTCTATTTTTATCCTGAGGTGGTTGTTCTTTCCGGTCTGACAGAATATTTGACTGTTTCAGATATAAATACACTGCTCAAAAAAATAAAAGGAACACTTAAACAACAGAATATAACTCCAAGTAAATCAAACTTCTGTGAAATCAAACTGTCCACTTAGGAAGCAACATTGATTGACAATCAATTTCACATGCTGTTGTGCAAATGGAATAGACAACAGATGGAAATTATTGGCAATTATCAAGACAACCTCATTAAAGGAGTGGTTCTGCAGGTGGGGACCACATACCACATCTTAGTACCAATGCTTTCTGGCTGATGTTTTGGTCTCTTTTGAATGTTGGTTGTGCTTTCACATTCGTGGTAGCATGAGACGGACTCTACAACCCACACAAGTGGCTCAGGTAGTACAGCTCATCCAGGATGGCACATCAATGCGAGCTGTGACAAGAAGGATTGCTGTGTCTGTCAGCGTAGTGTCCAGAGGCTGGAGGCGCTACCAGGAAACAGGCCAGTACACCAAGTGACGTGGAGGGGGCCGTAGGAGGACAACAACCAAGCAGCAAGACCGCTACCTCAGCCTTTGTGCAAGGAGGAACAGGAGGAGCACTACCAGAGCCCTGCAAAATGATCTCCAGCAGGCCACAAATGTGCATGTGTCTGCACAAACTGTTAAAAACCGACTCCATGAGGATGGTCTAGAGGTAAGTGACATTGTTGAAATTGACCCTCCAGCTGTTCTTCGTTATTTCCATAAAGTACTCCAGCATTTTGATAACTTTTTCCTAATTGTTTTGAAATTTCTTGCTGCCATCAATTTCAAGCTGAGTATTTTTTTTTTTTTTTTTTATCATTAGTAACCATTTCAACACCTCCAGGCTGACCAGGCCAATTTTGTTAATTCTGACCAGTGTAACTTTGAGGTTATAACTTTGGAACGCTTTAACATATCTCAGTGATTCAGAGGATGTTTTTTTCATGACACGTTGTACTTCAAAAGGAATTTTGATCAACATGGTTTGTGTTTACTTATGAAAATATAAAAAAAATTGCCAACTTTGAAAATGTAGCAATTTTCAAACTTTGAATTTTTATGCCCTTTAACCATATAGTTATTCCACACAAAATACCATAGTTAAGCCGCATGGCTACTTCACATCAACATAATTTTGTAAACATTTTTTTTGCTACAAACTTAACCCCTTAACGTGCAAACCACCCTTGGGGGGTTAATGACCTGGCCAATTTTTACAATCCTGACAACTGTCTCTTTATGAGGTAATAACTCTTGAATTCTTCAATGGATCCCGGTGATTCTGACATTGTTTTCTCGTGACATATTGTACTTCATGTTAGTGGTAAAATTTCATTTATATAACTTGCGATTATTTGTGAAAAAAACAGAAATTTGGCAAAAATTTTGCAATTTTCCAACTTTGAATATTCATGCCCTTAAATCGGATAGATGGTACACAAAATACTTAATAAGTAACATTTCCCACATGTTTACTTTTACATCAGCACAATTTTGGAACCAAAATTTTTGTTAGGAAGTTATAAGGGTTAAAAGTTGACCAGCGAATTCTCATTTTTACAAGAACATTTTTTTTTTAGGGACCACATCACATTTGAAGTCACTTTGAGGGGTCTATATGAAAATACCCAAAAGTGACACCATTCTAAAAACTGCACTCAAGGTTCTCAAAACCACAGTCAAGAAGTTTATTAACCCTTCAGGTGCTTCACAGGAATTTTGAATGTTAAAAAAAAAAATTAACATTTAACTTTTTTCACAAAAAATTGTTCCAGGTTCAATTTTTTTTTTTATTTTACCAAGGGTAACAGGAGAAATTGGACCCCAAAAGTTATTGTGCAATTTTTCCTGAGTATGCTGATTCCTGATATGTGGGGGGAACCACTGGTTTGACTTTTTCAATGCAAAATTAGCTGAAATTGAGATCAGACGCCATGTCGCGTTTGGGGAGCCCCTGATGTGCCTAAACAGTGGAAACCCCCACAAGTGGCCCCATTTTGGAAACTAGACCCCCCAAGGAACTTATCTAGATGTGTGGTTAGAACTTTGAACCCCAAAGGGCTTCACAGAAGTTTATAACGTACAACTGTAAAATTAAAAAATATTTTTTCCACAAAAATGATCTTTTCACCCCAATTTTCATTTTCCCAAGGGAAACAGGACCCCAAATGTTATTGTGCAATTTGTCCTGAGTACGCTGATGCCCCATATGTGGGGGTAAACCACTGTGTGCGCGCATGGCAGAGCTCGGAAGGAAATGAGCGCCGTTTTACTTTTTCAATGCAGAATTGGCTGGATGCAATATCACGTTTGGAGAGCCCCTGATGTGCCTAAACAGTAAAAAGCCCTCACAAATGACCCCATTTTGGAAATTAGATCCCTCCAAGGGTAACAGGAGAAATTGGATCCCAAAAATTGTCCAATTTGTCCTGAGTACTTTGATACCCCATATGTGGGAGAAAACTACTGTATGGGCAAACTTTGGGGCTCGAAAGGGTAGTGACGTTTTGGAATGCAGAATTTGATGGAATGGTCTGCGGGTGTCATGTCGCGATTGGAGAGCCCCTGATGTGCCTAAACTGTTGAAACCTCCCCGCAAGTGACCCCATTTTGGAAACTAGACCCCCCATGGAACTTATCTAGATGTGTGGTGAGCACTTTGAACTCCCAAGTGCTTCACAGAAGTTTATAACGTAGAACCATAAAAATAAAAATCATTTTTTTTGCACAAAAATGATCTTTTTGCCTCCAATTTTTTATTTTCCCAAGGGTAACTGGAGAAATTGGACCCTAAAAGTTGTGAAATTTGTCCTGAGTAGGCTGATACCCCATATGTGGGGGTAACCACTGTTTGGGCACATGGCAGAGCTTGGAAGGAGCACGGTTTGACTTTTTCAACATTGAATTGGCTGGAATTGAAATCAGACGCCATGTGTCCTTTGGAGAGCCCCTGATCTGCCTCAACAGTGAAAACCCCCAATTCTAACTCCAACCCTAACCCTAATGGGAAAACGGAAATACATTTTTTAAATTTTATTATTTTTCCCTAACTTAAGAGGGTGATAACGGGGGGTTTGACTTACTATTTATATCAGGGTTTTATGTTTTGGCAGCTGTCACATGCTAAAAGACAAAGACGCTTTTTATTTCAAAAAATAGTTTTTGCATCACCACATTGTGAGAGCTATAATTTTTCCATATTTTGGTTCACAGAGTCATTTGAGGTCTTATTTTTTGCGGGACGAGTTGATGTTTGTATTGGTACCATTTTCGGGCACGTGACATTTTTTGATCGCTTTTTATTTCGATTTTTGGGATTCAGAATGAACAAAAATCAGAAATTCATGAATTTCTTTTGGGGGGGCGGCGTTTACACCGTTCCGCGTGTGGTAAAATTGATAAAGCAGTTTTATTCTTCGGGTTAGTATGATTACAGCGATACCTCATTTCTTTTTTTTATGTTTTGGCGCTTTGATACACTAAAAACCATTTACAGTGCCTTGCGAAAGCATTCGGCCCCCTGGAACTTTTCAACCTTTTCCCACATATCATGCTTCAAACATAAAGATACCAAATGTAAAATTTTGGTGAGGAATCAACAAGTGGGACGCAATTGTGAAGTTGACCGAAATGTATTGGTTATTTCAAATTTTTGTGGAAATTCAAAAACTGAAAAGTGGGGCGTGCAATATTATTCGGCCCCTTTAACTTAATACTTTGTTGCGCCACCTTTTGCTGCGATTACAGCTGCAAGTCGCTTGGGGTATGTCTCAGTTTTGTACGTCGAAAGATTGAAATTCTTACCCATTCTTCCTTGGCAAACAGCTCAAGCTCAGTGAGGTTTGATGGAGATAGTTTGTGAACAGCAGTTTTCAGCTCTTTCCACAGATTCTCGATTGGATTCAGTACTAGACTTTCACTTGGCCATTCTAACACCTGGATACATTTATTTGTGAACCAATCCATTGTAGATTTTGCTTTGTTTGGGATCATTGTCTTGTTGGAAGACAAATCTCCGTCCCAGTCTCAGGTCTTTTGCAGACTCCAACAAGGTTTCTTCAAGAACGGTCCTGTATTTGGCTCCATCCATCTTCCCATCAATTTTAACCATCTTCCCTGTCCCTGCTGAAGAAAAGCAGGCCCAAACCATGATGCTGCCACCACCATCTTTGACAGTGGGGATGGTGTGTTCAGAGTGATGAGCTGTGTTGCCTTTACGCCAAACATCGTATGGCATTGTTGCCAAAAAGTTCGATTTTGGTTTCATCTCACCAGAGCATCTTCTTTCACATGTTTGGTGTCTCCCAGATGGCTTGTTGCAAACTTTAAACAGTTTTTATGGATATCTTTGAGAAATGGCTTTCTTCTTGCCACTCTTTCATAAAGGCCAGATTTGTGCAGTGTATGACTGATTGTTGTCCTATGGACAGACTGTCCCACCTCAGCTGTAGATCTGTGCAGTTCATCCAGAGTAATCATGGGCCTCTTGGCTGCATCTCTGATCAGTCTTCTCCTTGTTTAAGATGAAAGTTTTGTGGGACAGCTGGCTCTTCGTAGATTTGCAGTGGTATGATACTCCTTCCTTTTCAATATGATCGCTTGCACAGTGCTCCTTGGGATGTTAAAAGTTTTGGAAATCAGTTTGGATCCAAATCAGGCTTTAAACATCTCCACAACAGTATCACGGACCTGCCTGTTGTGTTTCTTGGTATTGATGATGCTCTCTGTGCTTCAAATAGTACCCTGAGACTATCACAGAGCACAGACTTGATTACACACAGGTGGATTATATTTATCATAATTAGTCATTTAAGACAACATTGGATCATTCAGAGATCCACAATGAACTTCTGGAGTGAGTTTTCTGCTCTGAAAGTAAAGGGGCCGAATAATATTGTACGCCCCACTCTTCAGTTTTTGCATTTCCACAAAAATTTAAAATAACCAATACATTTCCTTCAACTTCACAACTGTGTCCCACTTGTTGATTCTTCACCAAAAATTTACATTTGGTATCTTTGTTTGAAGCACGATATGTGGGAAAAGGTTGAAAAGTTCCAGGGGGCCGAATACTTTCGCAAGGCACTGTATATAAAAATAATTATTTTTGCATCACTTTATTCTGCAAGCTATAATTTTTCCGCTGATGACTCTGTATGGCGGCTCGTTTTTTGCGGGACAAGATGACGTTTTCAATGGTACCATGTTTATTTATCTCTGTCTTTTTGATCGTGTGTTATTGCACTTTTTGTTCGGCAGTATAATGATAAAGCATTGTTTGTTTGTTTTTTGTTTTTTTTAAGGGGTTCACTAAAGGGGTTAACTAGTGGGACAGTTTTATAGGGCGATCATTACGGACGTGGCAATACTAAATAAATTAGGGAATTTTTAGTATTTAGGTATTTTTAAAAAAATTTTTACACTTTTTTTTACTTATATTGTCCCAGTGTGGGACATCACTATATAAAGTCAGATCGCTGATCTGACACTTTGCACTGCACTGTGTCAGATCAACGAACTGACAGGCAGTGGAACTGACTTCCCAGTGAATGCCGCTGATCGATGATGAAGTACTATCCCGTCCTTGGGAATTAAGTCCCAGGGCACATGGACGGGATAGTACGTCATCTGTCTGAAAGGGGTTAAAAGTTCATCACCAGCTTCTAATTTTTGCAGCAAAATTTACTGAACAATTTCTTTTTTTTTTTTTTTTTTAAACCAGTTATTTTTATTTAGGTTTCAAAAGATTTTAAACAATAAACAGTGGATATCAATATACATGTAACAATTCACATATCTTGTAGTAATACAATCAAAGCCATCCCCCCCTCCCCCAATACTCCTTATGCCGGGTATACTTGAGAGTCTTAGCAATCATATCACTGCCATCCAGGCGGACCATATTTTTTTTAAAGTTCTTTCACCATGCCTTCGCCTGTAAATGCTTTCCTCTAAATTCATTACTGTACGTGTCTGAGCAATAAATTCCCTCCTAGTGGGGGGTTCCGAATCCTTCCATTTTCGTGCTATTAGTTTGCGTGCCACATACAGCAACCTCGCTATTGCCACTTTGTAATGTTCTGAGACAGGTATCCCATCCACCTCCCCCAAAACACACAGCACTGGATTCCTGTCGAGCATACACGCATAAGCTCTCTCAATTTTGTTGATAATGACCAGCCAGTACGCCACCAGCCGCGGACACGACCATAGCATGTGTAACAGTCCGGCCTGGTCTGTGCCACATCTAGGGCAGCTAGAGTCTCCCCTCAAGCCCGCCTTGAATAGGACCAGCGGTGTTTTGTATGTTCTATGTATTACATATAATTGGGAGAGCCGTGCCTGCTCGCTTAGAGAGATCTTCGGGACATATTCAAGAATAGCCTCCCATTGTTCTGTTGTGAGGGTACCCACCTCCCTCTCCCATTTACTCTTTGCAGTGAGGTGATTGTCCCCCAGATAGGAGTGTAGTAGATCATGATATATGCTCGATATAACTCCCCTCGTCCCTCCCTTCTTACACACAAGTCTAGTACAATGTCGCCCTGAACCGTCATGGCTCCCAATCTACACTCTGCCCTCCAAGCATGTCGAAGCATATAGTATTGAAACCCCCATACCGAAGGCAAATCAAATTCCTCTCTCAATGTCTCAAAGGTCTTCAGGTCCGTTCCACTCTGCAGCTGGCACACATATCTCTATCCTTTCGCCTTCCAATTGCCCATTTGACGCAGTTTATTAAGTTCCGGCAGATGCTCATTGTCCCACACCGGTGAGTACCTAGTCAGCTCATCCACCCCTCTGATCCTTTTAATGGTGTCCCATACCTTCTGAATCATGCCTATGGTAGGATATGGTGCTCCCAGTTTCTTATAGGTACCATCCTCTAGACCCTGGATAAGTGGGCGTCTCCCCGTCACATGTACCAGCACCCGGTGAGCTGCTCCTCCACAATCGAGCTCTCTCCATCCCCTGACATGCTGGCCCTGTACTGCCAAGAAATAGACCCATGGATTTGGTGCAGCTAGTCCTCCCTCTTCCTTTCCTTTTTGCAGAGTTCCAAATTTAATCCGTGCCTGCTTCTTGCCCCATATCAAGGATCTGAAGATAGAATCAATGCCCCAAAACCGGTTTTTTGGTAGCCATATCGGCGAATTGTGCAAAACGTACATTAGTTGTGGCATAAGGACCATCTTAATCAGGTTAGTTCTACCCGTTACCGTTAAAGCCAATTTGCACCATGCACCTATTTTCCCTTTAAATTTCTCTAGCAGAGGAACCAAATTCAGACCCGTGAATCGAGACAGTGGAAGAGCTACCCATATCCCTAGGTATCTAAACTGTGAAACTAGCTGGAGTTGTTTCCCCCTCTCATCTATCTCCTCCGCTTCTATTGCTCTATCCACAGCCATGACATAAGACTTGTGCCAATTTATCTCCAGTCCCGAAATGCTCCCAAATTGTTTAATTACATCCATCGCGCACCCCAGTGTCTCTCCTGCACTTTCCAAAAACAACAGGATGTCGTCGGCATACAATGATATTTTTTCTTCCAGCTTCCCAAATTTAAATCCGACCACTCCCCTCTCAGCTCTGATCTTGGCCGCCAGGGGCTCCACTGCCACCGCGAACAATAGCGGGGACAGCGCACACACCTGCCTTGTGCCCCTATGCAAGTCAAACATCCCGGACTGTTCTCCATTCACCTTAACTACCGCCTTTGGGCATGAGTACAATAACTTCACCCAGGCCATGAACGCGGGTCCGAATCCCATCAGTTCCATGATTTTCCATAAGTATTGCCATTCCACGCTATCAAATGCTTTCCTAGCGTCCAATGACATCACTATTCTCCTGCCACCATTATCAGCAGGCAGTTGCATATTAAGAAATAATCTTCTTAAGTTAACAGCCGTGGAGCGGTTAGGCATAAAGCCCGACTGGTCCTCGTGTATAATGGTATGCGCAACCCCGGTGAGCCGGGTGGCCAGGATCTTAGCGAGTATTTTGACATCCGTTGTCAACAACGAAATGGGCCTGTACGACTCCGCATCCATGGGATCTTTCCCCTCCTTCGGCAGAACTACTATCACCGCTTCCTCCATTGATCTCGGCAGTGCCCCCGTCACTAAAGCCTCATCAAACACAGATTTCAATTTTGGAGCCAGCAGTTCCACTAACTCCCTGTACACCTCCCCAGGTAGACCATCAGCTCCCGGTGATTTGTTATTGGGCATAGACAGTATTGCACATTCCACCTCCTCCACACTCACAGGTTCTTCCAACCTCAACCTATCTTCCTCAGACAATTTAGGTAGTGAAATGCCTTCCAAAAATTTCTCCACATCCCCCTCTGTGTCCCGTGCTCTCGAAGTGTACAGTGCCATGTAATATGCCTTGAAGACCTCCAGTATGTCCTTTTTGTCTGTCAGTCACCCCTGTTTGATCTCTCAGTTTATACACCCTGGAAGACTCCCTTTGTGCCGCAGATATCACCGCCAACAAGTGACCCACTCTCTCTCCTTCAAAGAATTGGGCTTGCTGAAATGCCCTTTTCCTCTCAGCTTGCATCATGTGCAGTTTATCAACTGCCTCCTGAGCCAATTTTAGTCTATTGTGAGCTTCACTCGGCGCCAAAATCATGTCTGCCTCCGCTCTTGTCAGGTCATCCTTTATTTGTTGATCTGCCAATTTAGTTTTGGTCTTACACCTCGCAATCTCACTTATAAAAAGTCCCCTCGTAAACGCCTTCATGGCATACCATACCGTTGTGGCCTCAGTAATCCCTTCGTTCATTTGGAAGAAGTGCTCTAGCTCTTTGGTTATGCCACACATGTCCACCACTTTAAGCCACATCGGGTGAAGACGCCAACCTCCCCTCTGACCCTGAGCAGATCTCACCAGAAGCGTGACCATCATAGGACCATGTACCGAGAGAGTCCTCTGTAGGTATTCCACCTCCCCCACCATCCCGTCCATAGCGGTATCCCCCAAAGCCAGGTCTATCCTCGACAGTGTTCCATGTGTTGCCGAATGACATGAAAAAGTCCTCTTACCCTCATTTTGCACTCTCCACAGATCTACCAGCCCAAGTTCCCCTACATACTTGCCAAAGGCAGTCATCCTGTCCTGTCCAGCTTCCGTACCTGCCGGTCTTACTTTATCCCAATAATCATTCATAGTGTTGTTAACATCTCCCATAATCAACAACGGAGTCTCCCCCCATCTGCCTGTCAGTTCCAGTACTGCTTGTAGTTTCTTTTTAGAGTAAGGTGGAGGGATATATAAAGCCACTAAAATCATTTTGTGTCCGAACAATCTGCAAGCAATCCATACATACTACCCTTCACTGTCTACATGCACTTCCAGCTCTTCATAATGTGTGTTTTTGTGTATTAGGACTGACACCCCCCTGGAGTACGAGGAATAAGTAGAATGATATGTCTTTAGCATCCAGGCTCTTGACGAACAATTTCTTAAACACTAGAAGTCCCAGAAATTTTGAGCTCCCCCTGAAGTCCCGAAAGAGGGTCAAATGACCCTTAGTCAGAACTGATGACTGATGGCTCAATTAGCATCCTTTCATTTGTAAATGTGGCCATTGCCTGAGGAATCTGCAGGGGGGAGTAGAGCTGAATTCATCCTCAAAACACTGTGTGAAACACAGGTCAAGAGACTTTGTGTCATGCTCGCCTTGTCTGTTATGTCTGACATGTCTGTTTTGCCTCATGACCCTGGAGCGGTGTGCACGTGCATCTCATATCTGCTATCCTGCTTGTTCCCTAGAGCAGTGTGCACAGTCACCTCATGTCTGCTGAGCTGCAAGATGCCTGCGTTTCTGCTTTGCCTTCTGTGATCTCATCATGTCTAGAATCCCTGATCATGTGTCTTTCCTAGGATCCTGCACTGTCTGGTTCTGCAATCATCTCGTCATGTCTGAAACCTTGATCATGTGACGTTTCCTAAGATCCTGCACTTTCTGGTTCTGCAATCATCTCATCATGTCTAGAATCCCTAAACATGTGTCCTTCCTAGGATCCGGCACTGTCTGGTTCTGTGATCATCTCGTCATGTCTGAAACCCTGATCATGTGACTGCGCTCTGGCTCTGATCCTGGAGCATCTGAACTAGGAAGTTCTCCCCTTGTTCTGACCTGGAAGAGGAGGTGCTATGCCCTATATTAGACTGCCACTTCCTATGCTCAGGGCCTGAGTATTGTGTTGTGTCCCTGCATGGCTGCTTGGTCTGTGGGGCGCTCCCTCTATTCTGTGCCCTTGCACTTTGCTCTGTCGTGCGTCTCTGCACACGCTCCGTGCTCGTACTCCGTCTCTTGTCCCGTGCCTTGTCTTATGTTTGTCCGTTGTGCCATGTTCGTCCTTGTCCTTCTTGGACTTGTATTCCTTCTGTTATTCTCTGCCTTGCCTGTTTTTGCCATGTCTTGCCTTCACTATACTCTGCCTTGTTCCTCCCTATGGTCTCAGTCTTTGCTTGCTCTGCCTCGCTCTCTCCTATGGTGCTCTGTAGTGCTCCCTGGCGCACGCACCATTCCTCCTCTTTCCGTTTGTGCTCTTCTCCATGTCTAGTCCCAAGGCTCTGCCTTGGCCCGGCTCTGGGCTTCGGCCTACGCTCCGCTGCTAGCTCTGTTCTTGTTACGTGTTTCTGCCTATGCTTCCATTCCTGGTTCCGTACACTGCCTAAGCTCTGTCTTGTTTCTTGTCTTGTCTTCCCTTGCTGCTTCGTGTGCCCTTTGCATGCGCCTGGCCTTCCTAGCCTCCTGTTTGTGCCTCAGCCATGCCCGCCCTAGCCGTGCCCGCCTGCTTGTGCCTCAGCCGTGCTCGTCGGTCAGTGACAGCTGTGTCGCCTGCCATGCCTCAGCCGGGTTCGCTGGAGTCTTGCCCGTCTGTTAGTGCCGCAGCCCGATCAGCTAGCCAGTGCCCCAGCTGTGCTCTCTGTGTTTCCTTGCACTTCACACTGTTTCCGCACTGTGCTCTACGTGCCCTCTATATCACGCGCAGGCCTCGCCTGCCCCTGGCATACCTCCCCGTGCTTCTTTAAAAGTGCGCGCAGGCTTTGCTATGTCCCCTGTCGTGCCCTCTTGCATGCACAGGCCCTAACCCTGTCCTGGAACCCTGACCCTGGCATGCCTCT